>NC_135738.1:18484038-19116730 GCF_041903045.1 Epinephelus lanceolatus
GTCAGCTGCAGTAGTCATCATTGTATCCAGGAGTCTGTAACAATTATAGTAACAAAGCTTTACAACATATAACTTGAGAATAGGGCCTCTGGCTGCCCCACAGGCCTCTGCTCTCACTATTGTGCTGCAGGGTATTACTGTAAATCTATGGGCCTTCTTGGCACAGTCCAAGAGGGTGTAACAATATGACAGTTGGCAAGTCGGCTGACCAAGCATTAAAGACACATGGTGGATAATACACTTGTCTACACACACATTTGCCAAGATTGCTTCCACAAGTCAGCTCCTCAAATGGTGGCGAGAATTTTCTGACATTTCTACGATCCTGGATTTAAGATTAACATTTTCTTTTATATTTTGTAACTAGCCCTGACTTTCTAATCCCACTGAGAGCTGGTGTCCCTTTAGTTTAGTAATGAGCCATATTTTACAGACTTCAGCTCCTCTAGGGACTTTGATTTACTCTGAGAATTAGCAGACTTGAAGTAATTTATGGAACTATTTCACTGCATCATAGTAAAGCTATGGAGTGGGCCATTTTCAGTTTCTTTATTATTATGCCAGCCATTTCCTGCCAAATTTGCATGAGCTGGGGCAGATTGACAGTAAACAGCTGTGTGAATGTGGGGCTAATGGGTCCACACGCAGCAGTAATATTTCAAGCTGGGATAAGTTGTGTCACAATTCAGAGTAATTTCACAATCCTGTGTTGCTGATGTTTTTGAATTCAAGGCTTTTTTCTTGCAGTTGTTGAAAGCAGTCAAGTCAATGTGCTTTTTGCTGGGTGATAGCTTTAGACTGAATGTTGGCCTATCAGAGTTCGCTCATAGAACGTTCCCAAAACTTCTCAGCAAATCGACTTGAGGAAATTCTGCTCACAGACAAGGATAATTGGGATGTTTTTATGTGGTTGATCGCAGTCTAAAGATAGTGACTCACATGGCAAACACAAGACATGGCAAGAACTAAACCTGTATACTGCGTAGTTCCTGAAATTGGCGGCCTGGACAATTATAGTGGAGGAGTCCATACAGAGGTGCTGGCCAGAGGCCGATCAGGCCGCGTGATTTAGCCTGAAAGGTATCAGCGATGATGGAGGGTCATGGACAAAGGCTCCACTCAGCAGTGCTCTTTTGCTTTACGCCTCAAACTCACGCGCACTGCCCTTCGATTGCTTATTGAATTACATCTAATCACTCAATTAAAGTCACATGGAGGAGCAGCATACGTCGGAACGCTAGATAACGGGCGCTGTGTTGTTGTCCGTGGGAAGTTTCAAAAACAAGATGTCTGAAATATTAGCACTATGACAAGCGTCTCAATCTCTGGCTGCAATCAGTTTTGTTTCACGACATCTTGGGAAAGCACCAAAACGGATCTACATCAAAAACAGGCATTTTTCTGTAACGACATCCCGATTCTGCAGCTCACATAGTATGAATTCACATAATTAGATGGTTATAGACTTCTTTTATATGTACACTATCTGCCAGAATCATCTCTTGTGTAGTTATTCAAGTGTATTTATTTATAATTGAATAGATTTTCAAAAGAATGATGTGATCAGCAAAGATTATCCCGTGAGAGGGAAGAATTGAGAAGAGGATAGTGGGACTCAGTATCAGTATAACAGTGGTTGGAAGAGCAAAGAATTTTTTAATTTTAATGTGTGCACGCTGAAGAAGCAGAAGACCCTGTCTGTTATTGAATAAGAACAGGACAATCAGGCTGCACTAAGCAAGTGATCGCCTATAACTGAGGGATCTAAGAATATAATCTGTTGTCAATGAATCATGTTGATGTTGGGAAAACAAGTGTCATAGTGTCGACTGCACAGGGCAGGCTGCTGCAGTATCAGTTCAGCAACAACGATTTTTGCAAAACAGATTTGATACTTTTTAAAATCCAGACTTAAATCTATCATGGAAATGTCAGCTGTTTCACCAGGATCTATAGACACATGTACATGCATGGTGAGTCCCTGTCTCTCAGGGTTTCAGTTAGCAGTTATTGTCAGTTAATGTAAAAGTTTCCTAATGATCAGTCATTGTCCAAATACTCAGAGGAAAAGCATCGAAACACTGGGCGAGAGGCGGGGTACACCCTGGACAGGTCACCAGACTATCACCGGGCTGGCACATAGAGACAAAAAAACCATTCACACTCACATTCACACCTACGGAAAATTTAGAGTCACCAGTTAACCTGCATGTCTTTTGGAGAGTGGGAGGAAGCTGGAGTACGCGGAGAAAACCCACGCTGACACAGGGAGAACATACAAGCTCTGTACAGAAGGGCTCCCCCACCCCAGGCACCAAAAGCTAACCACTGCACCAATGTGCCACCACCCCCTTTTTTTTAAATGAATAACCTCTTTTTGAAGTTGTGACACACGAATAGAAAATTTTAGAAATGCATTACAATTTTCAAAGTGTAAGTTGACACCTTTCAGTTGCTTGTTTTGTTTTCTCAACAGTCTCAAACCCAACCGTTACAACTGTGAGCATCGGTACTCGATACCTTTAAGGTATCGACCAAGATGACCCAGTACCAAGTAGTATCCAAACTTCTCCAGTCAACTGATACCATTAAAGAAGATTATTTCATTAGTCTGCTCACAGTCAGTCTCAATTTAATACAAGGCATGATCAGCCCACCACTGCAGCATCAGCTACAACCCATACACTCTGTCTTGTACTGAAGTCGAGTGTGGTTTAGTTGACGGAGTTTATCAGTTCAACATGCACTGAGTTCAAGAGTATACTACACACCTGTGGAGTCTGGTGGCACTCTATGCAAACGAATGCTCCACCTCACATAATGGGTATCAGATGAAAAAGTTCAGGTGGAGTATCAATATCACCTTAAAGGTATTTGTATTGGTGGTAGTATCATAATTTTCTATAAGATACCCATCCCTACCAATGATATTCATATTATTATTGTACGACTAAACAAAAAAAAAATAATAAAATACAATAAGAAGCAGTAAATCTTCATATTCTAAGATGCTGTAAGCAGTGAATTTTGGTCACCTTTGCCTGAAACATGAATTAAACAATATAGTGATTGTCAATTTTTTTTTGTCAATCAAATAGTTTACATTATTAAATGCAATTTTTGGATTTTTTTGCATATGTTTAGTCATAAAACATTAAGAAATATTTGTAATTACTGTGTGATTACCAGCGTGATAGAACTATATATCTGTATTTGATACGATAATCTAACAAAAACATCTCAGTCTTGTGTTTTTAAAGTGACGTTTTTCAAATGTTGATATTTCAACAAAGTGAATTATGTAATGTTTGGGAGAAATGTGTCATTCATTGGCAAAGTTCCCTGTGTATGTCTAAGGCTTTACGCAGGGTCACTTCCAAGGTTTCCCCAATCTATACAAGTTCCATGTGGAGATCTACTGTGGCTGCAGCCGGTTGGGTGTTGAGAGGCAGCAGTGAGTGAGGAGGAAATAGGGTCTGGCATGTTGACTCAGGACTAAATCCCCCCGGACTTCTCAAAAGGCTGCTATTAGAGTTTAATCACCCTGCGATCCTGGACACACTCTGAAGCTGAGAGGGATGACTGATGAGCATGCAGCGTACAAACTGTAAGCATCAACTCTTCCAGAAGCTGCAATCAACGCTTTGGATGGATGAGTGCAATCAAACGATGAAGAAACACAATAAGCTCTGAAAAAAAGCATTGTTACACTCTTCTTTCCACATTTCACGCTTCCCACGTTATTAAAAACTGGCTTTGGAACAATGGGCTCGTGAAGCCATTAGATTATGCTAAATGATATTTGAATAGCCAACACAAGTTATTCATCTTCCTAGTTATATTTTATTACCTCACATTTCTCAAGGCCTTCTCAACAGTGTTCTCAATTTTTCAACAAGCCAGGCTCTTAGTTTTCATTATGCACAGCTTATTTTTAGACAATAGGCCCATTCTGTTGTCTGCAAAGGCAAAAGGCAGAGCACCAGTGAATTATTTCAAGGAAATTTGCATAATGCTTAGTGACTGAGTCTCTATTTCGAGCTGAATTTTTTCCAGACATGGCTGCTTGAGCTACCAGAGAAAAGAGAAAAGAACAAGTGTGGAGAGAAATGGACTATCAAAGGAAGGAACTGAGCTTTCATGTTAGGACACTTTGATTGTGTTACAGATTGGTTCCAGGTGAGGCAACTCTGGAAGAGGGGAAATCCAAGGGAAGAGAGAACTCCTTAACTAAGGATGGCATTGCCAGGATTTAAGCATTAAGGGCAGATTTAGAACAGCAGGTGTAGAGAATCGATGATGCTCAAATATTTTATATTGTGGTGGGTGGCACCTCCCTGCAGAGCCTCAAGAGTCTGAGAAAGTATCTTGTTTTAATGGTAGAGAAAATTGTCACACACGAAAAACAAGTACACTTACTCAGCCACTGTACTTAGGTACAGTTTTAAGGCATTTGTACTTTACTTGAGTATTTCCTTTATATGTTGCTTTATATTTTAACTCCACTTCATTTCAGAGAGAAAAATTGTACTTTTTCTTCCACTACATTTAATTGGCAGCTGTAGTTATGACTTGTACACATAAAAGAGCTTTATGGCTGCAACTAATGATTATCTTACAACATCGATTAGCTTGATCTGCCGTTGATTGTCTAAATTGATTAATTCATAATTTTGTCTACAGTCTACATCACAATATCCCTCAGCACAGGGTGACATCATTCAATGTCTTGTTTTGTCTGACCAACATGCCAAATTCCCAAAATATTCAGATTAACTCAGCTGGCAGAGGACATCAGTATGACTTAAGAAAGACATTGGATTCTTATGTCACACAGATCTCAATCTGGAAATCCATCGGTTAAAAAAAAAAAAAAAAAAAAAAAAAAAATTTCTTCCTTTACCTCTGGAGGCACAGCCCGGAGTTTTTTCACTGACCGGAAGTGCAGGGGCCTCACGCCCTTCACTTCCGGCGGTGCCCCCAGGGAATCGCCATGTTGTTTACAAATAGAAAAGTAGAAAACCAGCAGAGTTTAGCTATATATCACATTTTTCACGTCACTATATCACCGTGTAGACTAATCTGATGTTTGTTAAGTCTATAAACACAATGACTGAACAAACGTTACTATTTCTGTGTGCACGTAATTAATATGGTTATCGTAGATTAGCTGGGCTAACCGTTAGCTGTTAACGTTAGCCGTTAGCATTGTATATAACCATAGACTATAAAAATAAGGTAATAACTCAATAAACGATCCGTGAATAAAATATTATTTTGAGCGGATATCTTAGTTACAACATGATTGAGCTAGCAAAGCAGTTTTGTGTTGCTATGTGTGGTATTTATTCAGTTATGGGAAATCACGATGTCTAGAAAGCATCAGTGGCTACAGCTGACAGGGACAGTTAGCAAAGCTAACATCAGGACGTCATCTGTTCAAAGCCTCCCATTGCTGGATACGACATGAAACTACTCCAGTTAGCTCAATCATGTTGTAACTCAGACATCCACTGGAAAAATTTTTTTTTTTTTCACGTTGACGAGACGGCATTACTGGAGTGGTCGCTATGGACGCGGGGCTTGCTGTTTCTGTAGGTACACATTTCCTGGGGACACCTGCACGTCTCTGCCGTGCCCCTCCATTGTGATTGGCTAAAGTGCAGCATCATTCAAACTCAAAGCCCCGCCCTCCCCCCTTCTCTAGTCGTCTTTCACACAGGGCTGCTGACAGATTCTACAATGTAGATTGCAGAATCTGTCTTGAGAGATTACACAGATCTTAAATTTTGGATGGAAAATTGGGTTGGTGATATTTTAAATATCTAATAACGTTCGAATTTCATGTTGTGTGGATGTTAATATTATGACGTTTTGCAGACACTGGATCCTGACATTGATCACCCAACATCTCAATCCAAATTCAACCTCATATCAACGTCAAATGAGGAGGGTGGCCAGCTTTTAAGAAGAGCAACAACTATCACATTTGAGAATCCAGATCCATCATATGTTTGGCATTTTTTGCTAAAAATGACTTAAGCATTTAATTAATTATCTAAATAGTTGCAGACTGTTGGTTGTTGGGTTTTTTGGATCATGTAATCAGATAATTGACTACCTGCCAGTTTGGATGCAGCTCATCCCAACTGGCATTCTAGTGTTTATTCACCATTCACCATGGTTGAATCATTGTTGAATTATGTTTTGAATTAAATGATTCATGAGAATTTTGTCAACCTTTTTACAACCATCAGAATTAAATGTTGTTTCAGTGTTGTTTTAATGTTGAAACAACATCTGACATAATTTCAATACCATTTCAATGTTGAAGGTTGGTCGTGTGCCAGCTGGGATAGAAAAGTTTATAAAATACGATACATTTAGATGAAACTCCCAAAGGAAACAAAGTAGTCCAAATTGGCCACATCGCAACCAGCTACAACATAAAAGTGATGCTTACACACACACACACACACACACACACACACACACACAACTTTTACTTGGAGTATGTAAATGTGTAATTTTAAATCCCTGCCCAGTCAATTTTCTGTCCTGAAGTTCTTCACAATCTGTCCAACTGTGGTCCACCGTCCTGCCAGTATGCTTGTGCTGTGCTGGCTCTCTACAATGATTGGAAGCAGGCATTGCGTGGGAAGTCCAATTAGAGACGGAAATTGCACTGAGCCTGATGCTGTGTAGCCACAAGTTTGCCGCATGGTCACTTACCTGCACATCTGCACTGATTTTTTTTAAAAGCAGTAGCCACCTTTTTCCACCACCTTAATTGGAGTTTCCATCGCTGATTGCTTGAAAGAGAAATACACTGCCACGGTCTGCTTCCTGGTAACGGTCTGGCTTTTCACTCAAGTCTGATGAGGAGGAGGTGGGAGTCAGGTTTAGATTTATACCAGGAGGTCTTTTTTAATGCTCATCTAAATAAAGCAGGTCTAAACTTATGGGGTCCTGATGATGTGTGGTGCGAGAGGTCACCTATACTGTAACTGGAATAATAGATAAAATATGATATACATTATAGTGTTGTCTTTCAATGAGAAAATGGAGATTTCTGGCTGAATGAAAAGAAACCACAGGAACCAATCTCCAAGTTGTTATAGCTTACGTATTCACATGTAGAAGAGAGTAAATCACAAGCATTATGTAAGTCTCACGCTTATGAAAATAATTTTTCTACTTTGTTTGGACAGGTTTACTCTTCATAATCAGCCGCTCTCGCTGCTCGCAGCACAGACAAAGTTCACCTTTGACCTGTAACACCGTATCCACTCACTCATGGTCACAGTGAACCCTCAAGAATGTTTTCATGTGTCATGTATGTTCATTTTCTCGACTATTCATCCATGAAGGTACAACAAGTCCGTGGTTTTGGAGTTATAAAACACATAAAACCCATTATTGTTGTTTCTAATCCATACTATGTGGTCTTGACTTGCGGCTACATTTATTATTCTGCAATATTGCTGGCTGCCAGTGTCAGTCAGAGTAAGATTAAAAAAAAATGGTTCACCTAACACCCCACCCATCCCATAAGGGCATCATGTTTGATGCTGGTCTTGGGACAGAGCCTCATGTGCAGTTGTGTAGTTGGTTCATCAGAAGCCAGGAACACTGCTCAACATATGGGGATCATTTTAGGGGGGAAAAATGACTTATGGCCAAAGAAACATATGTAAAAAACACACGGTAGATTGGCTCGAAACAGATTTACTACACTAGCATCACATTTTTTTGCAGATCTAAAGAATTTCAGCTATGATAAATGCAATAGTGTGTCAGTGTATGCATGTATTCAGACAAACTGCTTCGACAGCGGTGGAATGAAACAAAGTGCATTTACTCACTGAACTTTGAGGGACATCTTTGCTTATTCACTTTCTTACCAAGAGTTAGATGAGAAGATTGATGGCAAGCTTATGTTCGTTCAATGAATATGAATCTACAGCCAACAGCTGGTTAGCTTAACTTAGCACAAAGGCTCAAAATAGGGACACAGCTAAAACAGATAAGTGTGGAACTATTCCTTGAGATCCTATTCTGTGGTATATCCACTTTATGCTACTATACACTTCCACTTCACTACAGTTCAGGAGGAAATACAGTTTTTACTTCTCTACATTTATCTGACAGATACATATAAAGATTTTATATACAAAATATATTCCTATCTTTCAAAACTGGAAGCTTGCCTAGAGCTCTGATTGAGAGGGATGGAAATAGAGCACCTGGGTGGATGTGCTTAATTTTTCCCCATCCATGCCTGCCCAAGAAGTGCTCCAACATCGATCGGCACCAAGTTTGAAAGAGAGATTGAAACAGAAATAGCCACTGTAACATTTTCACTGTTCACTTACCTGTTTTCTGGACTATCCGTGAAGTTGAACGTAACACACCAGAAAAAAAAAAACAGAAAGGCATACTCATCTACTGCAGAGATTGGTACACAGCTCCAGTGTACTGGCAATGAGAATGGAGTCCACTGCTTATTTTTAACAGATTTTCTTGCATTGAAGAAAAAAACTGCATACACATGCTAACTTTGGTGGAAAAGGGGCACTGGGTACATGCTGCTTATGGTCTGGCACCTAGTTGCTAGCTTTCTGTAAATTCCCAACCTCACCTGCGCACTGTGCCCAGGAGCCCCTAAGAGGAAAGTAAGAAAATACAGGCAGAGGTACGGATGGATTACTGAGCAGGCCTTCCGGGCACAGGACCAGGGGCCTCCCTGGGCTTTACCTGCAAAAATGTCACTCAAATGAATATGTACTGACCAGGAAGAGACACAAAATGACCACAAATGACACAAAAGGACTTGTGACTACAAAAAGATGCAAAACAACATCAAAAAAAGAGGCACAACACCAAAAAATGAACCTGGTCTCATTCCATAGTCATCGAATACCAGCTTCTGCGTCAGACAGATGAAAACAGCCGTCCTTTTACATCGGCATAATACACGGCTGGGCGCCATCAGTGTGTAATGGTACCTGATGGCATCAGGGGGAAACGTTGGAGGACAACAATCTAAGGTAAGGAGGCAAAAAGTCTGAGTGGGGCGGTGGGTGGAAGGGGTGGTGGATGGGTCTAACCAACTTTCACCTCGTGGTTATGTTACACTGTTATTTTTTTCTAAACTTAACCACGTGTGTTTGTTGTTGAAGGAAAAAAACGTCAAGTTGCGGTGTACATTTATTTTGAAAGAGACTGGTGGTGTATTTTGAAAAGACGCAATGCATGTAACAGGCTGAAGTTGACACAGCGTCCCAGAACATGAACAACAGATGCACCCAGGCAACCATTGATGTCATATGTCGACATGGATGAAATTATAAAATTAGCTCCATCTTGACAATCTACAAAAGTAAAATCCACTCATACATTAATACATTAGGAATAATCATTCAGTGATTAAATATATAATAGACTGACACTCACAGGGATCAGTTTTCTGCGTTGAGTACTTTTATTTTTGGTACTTGGAGTACATTTTTCTGATTATACTTTACTCAAGTGACATGGATGCAGGAGTTTTGCCTGTAAAATAGTATTTTTACATTGCTGCTTTTGATTTAGTTGGACATCTGAATAGTTCCTCCACCACTGTGCTAAAGTCCCTTGGCCTCCCTGTTTGACATAAAAGCCTACAGGCATTCAGGCTGAAGCAGTAAACATCATAATAATCACAGAATCCATCACCTCACACATCTCTACACGAGGCTGGCTGAGGGGGACAGCGAAAGGGAAATACAAAAGAACACACTGGGAGTAGAAAATGGATGGAAAGGTAGATGAAAATAGGTGAGAGAGAGATTGTGTGAGGTAGGGAGAGAGAAAATATAAGGTGGCAGAGAAGTGGAAGTGGAGGCAGCTCAGTCTTGGAGTTTTTTCTGGGGCCCCAGAGGTCTCCTGCCTAATAAATCCTCAGCACATATTTAATCCAGTCAGAGGACAAGCCCAGCGAGAGTTAAAGGATGCACGCTTATTACTCACCTATCCACCTCTGAATGTGCTGCTGTTACCCCACAACCCCCACCCCTCCAAACTCTACTCCCACAGCCTGTCCTCCATCCAGACTGCAGGCGCTACGGGCTATCAGAGAATCGGAGCAGGAATGTGACTCCTGACAGACACATCTCTCAGGACCACGGACTGAATATGTTCCCAATTAGCTCCATCTGATAAAGTGTGAGTGCAAGTGAAACCCAAGGCGGGCATGATCAATAGCACTTGACTCATTTTGTCAGATGGGTTTGACATTGACGGGCCGCGCTGTGATTAATCACCATGGTGCTGCAGATAATTGTCCGACCACATCTTCCTTTGTAGGTGTCGTTGAACTCTCACTGTCATGTCTGTAGTGCTTTGAATATGGCTCGTCACTTTCAGTTCAGCTCTAATTAATCTTTTCTTGAGCTGGCATCCATATGAAAACCAGTTTTTTTACACGCACGCACACACAGCCTCTTTTTTTGTGCATTTCCCCAGGAACATGTACTTGGACTACAACTGCCATCTGCTGTTCACGCTGCTCACTGCAGCAGTGTGAGGTCGATGTGTGGTGGTTGTTTCAGTGGGGTGAGCTGTTTGATAAAAACAAGCTGCGAGCCGTTGCGGTTTCATCCTCAGAAAGTCTCCTTGGTTTCCATGCCCACAGCTGGATGTTTTTAGGTTTACCCGTACGGGACTGCTGTGACATGGGCACTGGAGATGAAACAGGCCTCCCTCAGCACACAAACACAGCACTACACTCCCGGCCTTGTGTACAGCTGGTAGGGATGACACAAGAGGCACAGGGCTTTATTGAGTCCTGCTGAGGCTGCTGTGCAAGTCAGGGTAGTGCTCTGGCAAAGCTCAGCCTGCAGGGCAACAGAGGAGAGGCGGCCGATAGAACGCAGGCCGATAGAACGCAGGCCGCTTGGCCGATGCTGTGGGTCTCTGTAGGCCGGTGTGTTGTGTGTGTGAATGTCATGAGATGAGACCTGGCCTCCACTCAGCTTCAGTCTCATTAAACTCAGTGAACTCTTTGTAGAAAGGGAGCCGCAGATAAAGAGTACAACACCCTCTTTAACACTCAAGTCCTGTTTGGCACTCCCGGCTTTCCTTGACAGCTCAAAAAACATACCTAAAATTATTTCACCATTGCACGCTTATAAACGAGATTTTGGACCGATGACATGTTTCAGAAGTCAGCTACAGAAAACAGTGTTTTACTTCTGTTTGATGACCAAGAGCTGTTACAGCTGTAAACATGAGTCTACAGCAAGCGGCATCATCCAAGGAGAAAAGTGACGCCAATGCACACGTGCCGAAAACTGCAGTTCTTTGAATGGCCACTTGAGGCTGGCACCAGAAATGATTCAATCCCCATAGACCCACATTTTAAAATACCTAGCTTTGCAGCAACCTGAGTTGGGACAGAGTTACTACTCCAAGAAAAGGAGTTCAAGTATCTCGGGGTCTTCGGTGGTTTGGCACAGTGCCAGCCGTGATGAAGATGTTGCACTGGACCGTCATGGTGAAGAAGAAGCTGAGCCGAAAGTCAAAGCTCTTGATTTACCGGTTCATCTACGTTCCAGCCCCTCAGTGGGTGACTGACAGCATGAGATTGTGGATACAAGCAGCCGAAATGAGTTTCCTCCATGGGATGCTCAGCCTTAGAGATAGGGTGAGGAGCTCGGACACAGTACAGGCATTCTGATCAGATACCAGAACCACCTAAGCTTGCCCCCCTCGACACAAAGGAGCCTCCTTCGTTTTGGAAGGGGGCAAGCTAAGGTGGCTCTGGCATCTGATCAGGATGCCTCCTAGGTGACTCCCTTTAGAGGTTTTCCAGGCACGTCCAACTGGTAGGTGGCCCCGCAGCAGACCCAGAACACACTGGAAGGATTATATATTTCACCTGGCCTGGGAATGCCTCAGGATCCCCCAGGAGGAGCTAGAAAGCATGCTGAGTAGAGGGACGTTTGGTGTGCCTTGCTCAGCTTGCTGGCCCCTCGACCCAACCCTGGATAAGAGGAAGAAAATGGATGGATGGCACAACACAGCAGAAATACACGTTTACCACCCTGTCCTTGTAGCTAATTTCCCCATTCATGACAACTGAACAGGGGGTACATTTTTATATAACTACTCTTTAGATATTATGCATAACTAAGGGCAAAGGCCGAAATGCAAAACTTGAGACTTCAAAACGGCAGTCAACAAACCAATGGATGTCGTCACACTGGCTACATCCATTATTTTGCACAGTCTGTGGTCTGCAGCTATGCTAGCGGCTCTGAGAGACTGTACTTTGGCACAGTGGTCACTCATACTAAATGCAAACACATCCCAAGTTACCATCTTATCATGCTTTCATTTCCCAGTCAGCAGCAAACAAAGCTACTACAGCTGTTGCTGATGGGAATGTAATTCGTTTTGCAAGTTTTTGGTTGTAAAAGAAAGTAGTTTAACCAGTTGATGGTGTTAGATAAAAAGTTGAGTGATCATTGACGTTGTTAGGATTCTTCCTGTGAGTATTGTGAATGTCTGTACAAATTTTCAGTCAAAGTCAGGGGAGTCATCACAGGGCTCATCCTCTGGGCACCATGAATATCTGTACCAAATGTCAAAGCAATCCATGTGACATTTCACAGGATATATTACTAGGAGCCAGTTGGTGGCACCAAAGGAAAGTCAGGGATCAGTAGAATTCATCCTCTGAGGACTGTGAATGTTTGCTCAAAATTTCATTTTAATTCGTTCAAGCATTGTTTAGATATTTAAGTCTTGACCAAAGTGGTGGAACTATCAGTAGGCCGACATTACCATCCATTGAGCCCTGTGGCTAGCATGGCTAACAGGGGGTAAATACAAGCATACTAGGATATTAGGGTTTGTTCACCAGAGGTTTAGTCTGACTCATCAGATGTGGGTATAAGCCTGCCATTGGCCGGCTATTTCAGCTACCCTTCTCATCTATCAGTGTATTACCTTTTTGCCAGGGCACCATCGCTGCATCTTGAACTTAGTGCCGCCCAAGATGGTTGTAACTGGTTTACAGAGAATTAAAAACAACCTAGAGCATTTATTTTGCCTACACCATAATGATAATGGGTGCTGTCAGACCTTTCTCTAGCACTGACACAGCGCTGTGGAGATAGGTGTGGCTATGTGAAACTATAGGAGGTGATGAGGAACAAGAGTTAATTGACCTCAATGCTTTGGAGTCATTTCTGTATTTTGTCACCTTCATTAAACACCTAAGCCCAGTTTGTAGCAAAGAGAAAGGTTACCACTTCTCTACATGTTGGGTTTTAACACAGTCAGAGGAGAAGAAAAAGCTATCCGGAGGGGAAAAAAAATGGTGGTTTTGCAGTTTTTATTTTTGCACACAGCTTTGAGGTTTATGGGACCCGAACAATGAGGAAGTAAAGCCAATGTCAGCAGAACACAAGGGTTAACAGTCCTATGTCACCAGCATTCTGCATGTTTTACTACTGAGCTGCTTCATTCATTTATGTAGTTACTATGTTATTTCTCCACACATATCTTAAGCCTGGAGTTCAATATGGAGCTGATTTGTTGTTGAGACCACCGTGTAGTAGTTTTTTCTTTGCAGCCATTCCTCAAGCATTGCTTAATGCCACACTGACGATCCTTCAATCTGCAGACCTCCAAATGAGCTAAGGCCAAGTATCCCTCTGTGTGCCTATACAGTATATTCCCATCTCTATTGTGGGAAAACTCGTTAGTCTCCCCATAAGTATCTCTTTCAGCAAAAGCGTCATCTCAGCCTGGGTGGGTTTTTTTAACTCTATCTGTTCCTTCATTCCTCCCTCGTCTATGAAAAGCTGTCAGAACATGCTAAAGACACCATCCTGGAGCTTCTGTGCTCTGCCTTCACCCTCTGCTCCACCTTTTCTCTCTTCTTTGTTGCAAATTGTTTCCCGATCACATTTTTCACCCGCTGATTAATGTCACTTAAGGCCGCTTTTCTCACCCACTAATACAGTGTGGTCAGGCGCCTTCGTTCCCAACCTCACACGCAAGAGCAATTCATGGATTCAATTATTGATGTTATGGCTGTAAAGATAACTGGGGATGGCAGGAGGTTGTGGGATGGCACTGGAGGAGCACGCCTCATAGCCAGTTCAGAGTGAGTTAACAGCTGCTGGCAGACATGAAGAAGAGAGCAGAAACACTAAAGGGCACCAGCTTTGAAGACAGACAGTGAGAAGGGAAAAGCCAGAGACAGTGAATGTTACAGCCCAAAACATCATGACTTCATTAACATCAATTTCTTCTGTTTCTCTCTCTAGGATGCAGTTTCTCTTTCTGCTCTGCCAGGACAGTTTATTATGAGAAAAAGCTGCATCCCATAATAAATGTAATAATTAACAGTATTCAGCAGCTTTCCTTGACCTGCCCACAACAACCCTGATAACTAATTGAACTGCTTACAAAGGATGGTTGGAATTTATCAATCTTTTAGTGACCTCTTGTGGCTAAAACTGGAATAGAGAATAGCACAGGAATTCACCCTAAGGATCTATAACTATTCTGTTTAACACACACCTACAAATTGTATGTCCAAGTCACATGACTTGGATTTGAGTCAGACTTGAGTCACAAATTTGATGATTTAAGACTTAACAAAATCAACAAACCTGCAACTCTACTGGGACTTTCAATGACATATGACTTCACTTTGACTTGAGTCCTTTTACTTTAAAGTTCTTGATACCTTCCCCCAAACCTAAAGCTTGAAAAATATATTATTTAAAGAGTATACCTCAAATTAATTTATGTCTTTTATTTCCTGAATCAACTAACATTAATGCTATTTACAACAAGTCAACACTTAATTCCCCAGATCCACTATGTTTGAACCAATTTGACAGCATCCAGTCAAGTTGCAGAAGATTGTAAAGATAAATTTGTTCATGCACTAAAACTACGAGTGGTCAACAAAAAGTGCAGCAAGGTGCAGTATGCAAAATGTGTGGATCAAAATTTCAGACAAAACAGCTACCAACAAATTTGTTTTAAGTAGTTTCAAGTACATATTTTAAAAGCATTCAGGATTTTTGTAAATGTATTACTGTTATATTACTTCCCTGTCATTAAAATAGTATTATATTTTTTGAAGAGCACATTATGACTTGTTCAGGATTTGGAACTCAAAGTTTAGGACTTGGGACTTGACTTGGGACTTGTGTGCAAAGACTTGAGACACAAACAATGACTTGGTTTCACCTTTGCTTTTTGCTTATCTTTATGTTGTTGCTATGCAGCATGTGTTTAAAAAAAATCAACATACTTTACTTTATTCCGACAGGAAATGATACAATATGTGCACAGTGCAAAGGCAATTAAACTGCAACTTTTCAGCGTAATTAAACATTCAAAATAGTTTTTTTGCCAGTTGTGTGAAACTCCTACATGTCTTTTTGCAATGCATTGTGGGAGATAACTGTCCCTTAAAAGCACACAAAAAATCAGGGTTGTTTTAGTTGCTTAATGACTAAGTTTACACTTAAAACCTGCTTAGAGTTAGTACGTAGTATGGACTGGTGGTGTATTGGTGGCTGGCTAAAATTTCTGGGTGCATTCCGAATCGCATACTTTTTCTTTTTTACTTTTAGTAGATGCAGCAGCTGCCCTTAAAAAAGTATGTACTGTCGCATGCAGTATGCACACAATCAGGACACACTAGAATACGATACTCAGAACGTAACGCCCTGAACTTTGACCTTTTACTCATATATCTGTCACCATGGAAATAAAACAAAAAGCCATTCACCAAGCTCACCAGAGACGGAAGTCAACCTGGACAGCTCTGATGTTATATTGTAGATTCTAACATATTTTATTCACAATAGTAAAATGACATCAACTATATGTTTCTCTGTCGGTGTTATTTAATACTTATGCCCTTTTGTTGTTGGTTATATTTATGATTGAACTGAATGTGCTGTCATCCGTCATTGCCGCTTCTGACAGTCGATGTGAGGTATTGTCTGCTGTGCAGAGGATTATGGGTCGATGTAGTAGAACATCCTAGTAATTCTGGCATACTACATCTGACATACTATGTATTGGGACATGCTAAATCTTTTTCTATCATACTGTATAGTATGGTAATATGGGTATTGGAACACACAGTCAGTGTATGAATTTCAAGTATTTCTGTAACTCACAGGAAGACACTCACACCACAGGTTATCAGTGTTTCTCTAAATTGTAATTTATTTATAGTAAATATCCAAAAAGTCTTGGGTGCATGTCCAGAAATGTGTAACAATTACAAAAGACACTGCAAACAGCTCCAAAGTCAGTAAAATTAGTATTGCATGGAACCCCTCGATCACTAGAGGGCGCCACCAGTTCAACCTGGCAACACAGTACAATCATTCTGATAAGGATTTTTTTTTTTCCAAAATGGACTATGTATTCCACTTATAACATGAAAATCTGGTAGCGCTTCATTTTACTAATAAATTCTTGCTGATTTTCCGGTGAAGCTCCCTGGAGAGAAATACAAAACTATTCATGTAGAAAATAGAGACAGTCAGTACAACATGCAAATGTGAAATTAGTCCACAGGTTAGCATATAATTCAACCTATATGGAGAATTAAGCTTCCAACAATGAGTCAGTGTTTACTTGGATTTAAATTGGAGCCGTTTCTTCAGCAGAGTTTCTGTTTTCTCTATAATTAGTAACAAATGACATTGTTCTTTCCAGAAAATTCTCAGGAAACTACCGACACACAAAATAAAAGCTTACTGAAATTCTCATCGAACACTTCAGACCAGACTGAGGTGATGAAGCAGTACTAGACTGCAAGAAACTTGACAGTGATTTAGTTTTTGTTCATTGCTAATGTTCTAAAATTCCAGTGTGTATAACAACAACTATTATTGCATGTTTAAGTATTTCCAGTATTTAAGCATTTTTTGCATTAAAGGATGAAACCTCTGATAAAAAGTCATCTGTTATTGCTGGTGCAGCAGGGAGTGACGCAGAGATGTGTTAAAAATGATTCCATATGAATGTCAGATGCATGATGAAGCCTGCACAGGCTGCAAACAGTCTGTTTATCAATGGTTCGTTCCCGTTAAAGCCAGTGGGAAAAGGCATGGTGACGCTCCTTTGTGGTGAGCAAGAGATTTTCCTAAACCATGTTGTTATTGTTGAGTTTGGTCCACTCAAAGATGTCCTGCTCGCACACAATGTCTGAGTTGATGAGCAGGTAGCGGTCACCCACGCAGAAGTGCTTCTGGCACGCGGCACACTTGAAGCATTCCAGATGGTAAACCTTGTCCCGCACACGCATCGTCATCTCAAACGCTCGGATCCTCTTCTCACAGGAAGCACAGAGACCGTCCTGACCAAAAAGCCTGAATGGATGAGAAGGTATCAACATAACACTGAGAAGAACATAGAAATCATGAAACTATAAGGAATGCATTGAGTTTCCATATAACTAATGTGGGTCTTTTTCCTCTGACCATATACCTGATACAGGAATAATACTACGTGGTCTCAAGTAGCTGTGGTCCAGTTTGTGATCACTGATTTATTTATGGCTAAATAAAGTTAGCACAACATTATTTAAGGTAATAAATGCCTTAGACATTTGGACACACTGCACCTTAGAGCCACAAGATTAGACTATAATGCACAATTGTACAACTTCCTGCAAAAAAACACTGAAATTGAGACACTCAAGGGGGCCCTGTGGCTGTTGTCCACTTTGCCTGGTTAGTTATCCAGCCTGTCCCTGACTTATTAACATGTTCTCCCCGAATACAGGGATACAGGGAACACACTGTTTTTGAAATTTTCAGATCAGGTCAAATGTAAAACTGCAATAATCATGTTTAAACAAGAAATAATTCAATTGACATTGAGGGGGGTTATAATTTAATTTTAAAAAAAAACAATGTGTTCGTACATCTAAGTCTGAATTTCAGTGTGTGGGGTGGACTTGTTGAACGGGCTGCGTGATGAATTGAAACAAAGCACAAATTTAAATCAATTTAAAAAAAACTATACAAAAAAAGATACTTTTGTCAGATATATAGACAAGGACAGGTTGTGTCAGGGGAGCGCATATTTATTCTGTAACACTGTGTGGTACTTTGTAAATAAACTGTGTTTATTACTTATTCATTTAATTGGGTGCTAAATAGACTGGGGATAGTTGTATATTAGTTGTAAATAAATTTGGGTATTTGTTGAAATAATATGAGTTAAAAGAAGAAATGTAAGACAGGGGTAGGGACATTTAAGTTCTACTTCTACCTACTCCTTTTCAGACACTGTTCCCTTTGTTCGCTGTCTTGTTTGTTTTTAGCTTTTTTTTTTTGGTTTGAAATAAAGTCCTTCATTCATTTATTCAAACTAGCATAACTTGAATCTCCACTACTCACTTGCCTCTACACTAAGGTAACATGTCAAGTGGGAAGGAGAATTTTAAAAACTATCTCCCTAAGTGAGTATAAAAATGAACCCATTAAAAAATTAACCAACAATGCAACATGTGAAAAAAATGAGGTTTGTTAAACATATGCGATATTTTGAGTGTTTCCAACACCTTTTAAAAGGCTAGGAATGGCATTATTTTATATTTCTGATATTATCTGCCTGGCATCTCACATTCACAGTGCGCTCCAGTAAGCTGGACGAGAGACCTGGTTTGGACAGTTGGGGTGGGGGTTAAAGCCTAATTTCCCCTTCTAGATTTCTCTGCCATGTATCCTCAAAACTCCTTAAAATGACCAAAACAAGCAATGTGTTAGTTTGTCTCTCAAACTTTAAGACTACCCAGTCTGTGGCACTCAACCCTAAGACAATTTCTACTAAGGAAATACATCTTTTTAAACAGGTCAGGAGCTTCATTTAAGATTGTTGAATCATTACCTGAAACACCTGGGCACTGCAGTTTTAAGCAAGTGTTACTTAAACCAGTGTAAACAGTGAACTTGTCTGGGACTACTTTCGGCTGTGGAATACCACATTTGGTGTGCTACGACACTGGAACAGTGTATGTGATTGACTCAAAACAAACTCAAGTGCAAGAGAAATGAAGGAAAATGTCACCCAGTGCAAAAATGCCGCAGCAATTGAGGTCTATGGTGCAGAGGAATAAGCTATAACAGGCTTTGGCTACACAGACATATACATGCATGTTGGATTTGATGACAATAAGACAAATATACAATATCATGAGACTTATCCTATATTCACTTTGGCACTTACCTATTAACCAGTGTCTCATTACTACACAAACTGCCTCATTAAATCATGATGTCAAGACATTACTGAACCAACCTGAGGTAGTCTCTCCGACATAACTTTCTCCCCAGCTTGTAGTAGAGCCTGCGGCCCACCTCCCCGAGTCGACAGCCACATAGGTCACAGCTCAGGCAGTCCTCATGCCAGTACTGCTCGATGGCCTTTAGGAAGAATCTGTCACCGATGCTCTGCTGACACCCACCACATGTCAGCAGGGACGGGGGCATCTGGAGGACTTCATCCACAGGTTCCCTGGACAAGACAGAAAACTAGAAAATCTAATACTCTATTGACACACCAAATGACTGCGTTCTGTATTACTCAGCTCATTTAATTACCCTGTTATCTACAACAGAATATGACTGAAAAATGTGCCCTGACTCCAAAATGATCTTGCATTGCCACTGGTCCACTGATTCTAATCTGCCCATCTTGAGTTACTTGTACAGTTGCAGTTTGTTGCTGTCCACCTGAGGGAGCCATTGGATTTATACAGCACTGTAGCCACAAAACAACTGGTATTTTATTAACCCCTCAAAAATCCCCTTTTCTTTCTCCTATACAAGCATCAAGGTTGTAAAAACCATCATACTCCACACTGTCTGCTGCTACCATAGCCTACATATCCGTATCAGCTTGTTCCAACTCTTCACTGTGGACTGTGTGGATAATTCAGGTACACTTGTGTCTCCTTAAAGTCTAGACAAGCCTGTCGCTGGAGTGATATCCTTATAGGTACATAGTAGTACCTTTTTAAATGGGTACATTGCAGTAATATAGTTTAAATGTACTTTTAGATCTTGCAGGGTACAAGTTGTGCTTTAACTGGTACAGTTTGAGAAAGTACAAAAATGGATCGCCACTAAAGGGTACACAATTGTTTCTCTAAAGGGTACTATCAACCAGCAGTTGTACCCTTTGAGGTACACATCGGTACCTCTATTATATGAACTACAGTATGTGAGTGTTATTGAAATATTTAAAACACAAGACACCTTCCTTTTTTTTTGCGGCTACACAACATTCAATAAATGTAAATATTCTGCATGTATTGTGCATTAATTCAAAGCCTGACAAATGTGGTGTTTAATGATTCCACTAGAATTTCAAATGAAGTTCTGTGTGTTTGAATAATGTCTGTAATAAATGACCCAGTGGCAGGCAGCTGCTCTGTATGTCAGGTCTGTATGCCTTCAACAATGTAATAATATGTGAAATCATTTTGGACGATCTGCAGATTTAAGGACACTTCACTCGTTCTGGGGCGCACTGAACTTTCTCTTCCCAAGACCGTATTTCCCACACATAACAATCTGCTCTTGGACATGAAGGTGATGATTCTTGTTGCCTGTCAGCAGGAGGATCCTGACCTCATGCTATCAGCCATCTGCAGTTACTGCACATGAGATAGTTTGGCTGTCACCATGATGATGCGTCCTTTAAGGTCTTTTTCAAAATACCAGAAATAATACCACAGGCAGTTTACACCTAAGCTACTTACTCATTGGCTTCCAGTGTCTTCCTCTCTATAGTGGATGTCATGTCTGAGCTGTGATGTCCAAGCTGGATCCAGATCAGGTTTCAGAGTCCACAGCCGGCTCAGCGGCTACCTGTGAGTTGTGAGGCTGCCTGCGGGCAGACAGAAGCCGAGACGCGCTGCACCTGCTCCCACAGCCTCCGGGTTAGTCTTTATGTGTATTAAATTAAAGGCAGTTGAGTCCTGTGGAAATGGCCGCAAGACAAGACAATTTCGCTGTGAGCAGCTCAGCGATGATGGAGGACACTGTCATCATTTCCTGAGGCAATAACCCGCGGTGACACTTCCATGTCTCTCAAGTCAATTTCACCATCCTGCAGCGACTTTGCGGACTGTCCCCTTCTTTTAAATTAAAAACACCATCAATCCGATCAAAAGGTCACTTGCGTGGATCTCAGTGTCCGTGCGTGTGTGTGGAGTGGGCTGGCAGCAGACGCGCTCCTCCGTACGAAGCCGCGGTCACCGTTATTGTGCGGCAGCAGCAGCAGCATCGTGTTTAAATACGTCGGGCCCCTTCGGTCTCTGCTTTCGTTTCCCTCTTCCTGCTCACGACTGTTTGACAATGGGGGGAAATCGGTCTTAAAGCGACAGCTAAACACTGCACAGGCTGCCCTGTCAGCCGGGGAGTTTTTGGGTCGTGACTGAGACTAATGAGTTCATTATATGCTTTGCTTCACCAAAGAGCCGATAGGACAAAAGATAAAGGGTGGCATGTTATAATTAGTACACGCTTTGTGTCTTTCCTCAGTAATTACAGTGTGTCTCATTACTGCCCTAATGAAAACAGGGATGTTAAGTAGGTTGAGAAATAATTTCTAGAGTTTTTGGTGCCACTTTCTAGTAAAGATTTGATTCTTTATAAAGGATTTGTTTCAATTTGTGACCTTTTCTATAGTTAATGATTAATTTATGTTTTATAGAACAACTTCAAGCTTAACAAGCTGTGAAAAATCTCTGGGTGCTGGGTCATAACAGTGAAGGAAAGCAACAAAGCACATTCAAGTAGGCTACTGTACTCAAGTACAATTTGAGGGACAGGTATTTTGCTATTTCTGCTCCAATGCAGGGAAATCTTGGACTTTTTTACTTCACTACTTTTGTTTCAAAGTTAACAATATTAGCTACTTTGACTTTACACACTTAATTAACTCATAAAATATAATAAATCATAATGATAATAGAATTTAATCGATATAGCACCTTTCACAGAAATGAAATTCACAAAATAAAACATGCAATCAATAAAAACAAAGGCAATATAACAAATAAACAAACAGAAACATACCAGGGAACAAGCACTGGTCAATTTAGGGTGGCAATAAAGACAGTTTAGACAATAAAATATTATTTATTATCATAGACAAGAGGTTTTGCACAACCACACAGGTATTTTCAATCATGTGGCTGATCAGATTCAGGTTGGAGTTGTGCAAAGCTATATTCGGATTTACATGAACCTGTCCCACAGCAAAACTAACAGGAAAGCCCCTGAAGTCCCAAAATCATTATTATTTTTTTATCTTGTTGCACAGGATAATAACTTGTGTGCATAAATCATTAAAGACATATCATCTTTCAACCTTGATGGCTCCCTAATTTAACATTTCAGTTCTGCATAATGAGTACCTTTTGATACTTTAGGTGCATTTGCTGGTTATAGCCTTCTTGTGTACTTTTGATCTCAGGTAGAATTTTTAATGCAGGACTTTTACTAACAGAGGTAAAAGAAGTGGAGACAAAGGAGTAGAAGCGCTGCTGGGTCTTAGTAGTAGTCACATACAGGTGCTCTTTGGATACTTCAGGTGTACTGTGTTTATTCCATCTTAAAATGAAACTCGAATGGTTTAAGGCAATTGGTTTCCTCAGATTAATTGAGTAGCCACAACAGATATTTAAGTTCTCACAACTAGAAAGTAAAAATTTACTTTAGTGGAGTTAATGAAACTTAAGTGGTAACATTTAGTTAAAAAGATGGATTAAAGTAAGTTTAACTTAATTCAGATAAATCCAATGAAAACATTTGTACTAAGTTTGGAGAAATACAATATTTAAGTGAAAATACTTCATTTATTTAAGTTCTATTATAGCTGAATGGAGTTAATATTAGTAACTTAATTTACCTAAGTTAGCCTACCTTAACTATAAATAACTGAGTTACCTGAACTCAAACCAAAGAATATTTAAACTTAAGCATTAATAAACTTTGGTTTCCTCAAACGGTTTTTACCAGGTTTTGCAGTGTATGAAGGGCTCATTGTAAGTCTCCTTCAAAAACAATCTGAGGCACACTGTGGGGTTTGTGCAAAAAAACTGTGGTGGTAAAAGCAGTATTCATAGATAATAGTATCAATACAAGCTCTAGGCCACAGCATTGCACAAGCAGAAGTGATACCGAAAGAATAAAGAGGCCAAGTGCTCAGTTAGGTTCACTTGTAGTTCAAGTCAAGGAAACTTTTGGTGCTCTAAATTAAAAATATAAGAGAAGTTCACTATCAAGGACCACACCACAATAATATGCTGTTCAGTTGTTAATTGTAATTCAGGATGTGTTGGTTGTTGAGGACTGGCGAATGGATTGGGTGAAGGTGTAAGAGGGATGTCTTCTGTTAGGTTGATCTGGGAGGATGTACTGGAGATGGGGCAGAGGGAGACTCAGTATGGGGGCTGATTACAGGCCCCCCTCCAGATGTTACCTAGAATGAGACACGGAAGAGGTACGCAGCAGATTGAATAAGAAGAGATGACGGGAGAAGGGAAGAGAGGATGAAGGGATGTTGGTAGGGATGAGGTAGGGAGGATGAAGGGAAGGGAAAGGGAGAGTGGGTCGAGAAAGCTGAGACAAACAGGGCAGGATGGGTTGACCAGGTATAAGTAGGCTTGGCAGGTAATCAGAGGTGTGGCCCTGCTCCCTAAGTCATTTATATTTAAAGCTTTGTCTAGTCGGGCATAAAACACTGACCAGTTTTAACCCCATCAGGGCCCTGTTTCTTTATGTAAACAATACGCAAGAGATAATTAAATGATTGTTATTGATTCTTGAACATGTAAGTAGCATTTCTATATTGCACCATGTAGGTTCATTTTTAACTGTTTCGCTGTAATGCTGTGTAGTTGAAGCTCTAAAATTTTCAAACTGATCATATGTTTTGTGTGTGAAATCTTTATCTGCCATGTAACTACAAATGTTGTGAAGTAAAAAGTGCAATATTTCCCAGAGATACAGGTCAGAAGACAACAGAGAAAATAAGTAAAAAGGAGATACTTGAAGTACAAGTAGCTCATACATGTTAGTACGTATACAATTCTTGTACAAATTTAGTTACTCTCTGTCACTGTTGAAATAATTTAAGATAAATTACAGATATGTGACTGTCTTCTTGACAAAGCTCAAGAAGAGAAGATGATAGGCCTACTAACTTGTAAACTGATAGAGGAGAGAGGATGACCAGCGCTATGAAACATCCCAAAATAAAATCTTTTCAAAGTTGCTTCTGTTATAATGATACTTCTATATAGTTGCAACCCTTACAGCCTTTTCCTTTTCAAACCAGAGCTACTGTGGGCTCTCCGTCTTATCTGCTGCCAAAGCCTCAGGGCTGCCTGCAGGAGGGAGGGACACAGACAGCAGTTGGACTGGGCAGAGAGATAAAGCACCAACAACTCCAGCAGCAACAGTCAGCTCCTCAGCCAGATGCAACGGGAGAAAGATCGCAGGCAAGCTCTGAATTCAGGCTGGATGCATCCTTGGGCGAGACAGTTGCTGGACTGTGTGGGCTCACTGGATAGATACCAAGCTGAGAGGGCCCAGGAGCAAGGTGAGCATGGCACTGCGTTGTGCCAGCTACACAGAAAGCAGAGCAGCTTGACAGAGATAAAACTCCAACTGCACGTCCTTCAAATGAAAAACATTTTTAGAGCAAGGTTTTCACCCACTGTCTTTGTACAACAAAGCAGCACAGTGTAAGTGTGATGGTGGCTTTCTTAGTCTGAATTAAATAAAAATGCCACACACTTGAACCCTGAAATCTCCCTTTAACTTCTCTCAGGTGATTGATAAAAACAGTCTGACACAAGGTTCATACTACATCTGATCTGTAGCTTTCCATCATATCACACAATCATCCTCAGTGGAAAGAGTTTGCCCAGTCATCATGGAAATGTAGATGTTTAAATACCCATTTTTATTAGCATTTTAAGGACTGCTCATCCATGCTGGCTTACAAGCTTTACAGTTAATTCTTGAGAATTCCCTCACTTGGTCTACTCTGTAGCTCTTCTGTAGCTTTAGATTGTGTCATGCAATTGGTATTAACTTAGTAAGTACTTAAAGGGACAGTTCACGTCCCTTTTTAGATAGGAATTGTGCAAATTTGCAGGAAAGCCCAATCAGTCTTTTTCCAGCATTGGCAGTGTAAAAACAAAATCAGGGAGTGCGGCAAAATGCTGCCTACCTAATTTTGTTTATACAGAATGCACCTTTTTCGGGGCAATGGGGGGCGTGAGCAAGTAACAAAACGTGTAGCTCAGCGTGTGACGTAAACAGTGACGTGGGAGGGAAGCTGTGGCTAGTCAGTCATTCTGCGATTCTCTCGTACTGTAAGTCGGCCCGTTCTTCACCGACCAGTCATCTGACGGTTAATGGCCTCTTCGTTTGCGAGGGCAAGGAGGGCACGCAATTCTTTGTCTCCCCAGTTGCTCATCTTTACATTGTCTGTCAGGTTTGCGTTTCCCTCTTGCTACTAGCTGCTCGCTAATTCCTGCTATCAGCTGTTTCCTGTTAATCCACCACCAGTGGCTCGCACATGCGGCGTCATCAACAGCCTCTCCCGTGGCAGAAGGCCGCCTTGGTCTGTTTAAACTAAAAGGGTTCCGCCAATATGACTACCCTAGGAGGCAAAAATTGGGCACCTCGGATCAACTCGCCAATCTGGCTCTGTGTGTCTAAACGCTCGCAGCTTGCTGGCAAAACAGCCCAACATTTACAGAAAATCTGGCAGTGTAAAAGGGGCTAAAAACAATTTTTTCCTCTTGCCTATTAATCTACAGAGAGTGCTTTGGTGGGAGTTGCAGAGTGTTAGTGTTGCCCGTAGAGATGTCTGCCTTCTCTTGAATACAATGGAACTAGATGGCACTCAGCTTGTGGTGCTCAAAAACTGAACAGCAATGTCTCTTTTCAGAAATCATGACCTGGTTACTCAAGATAATCCACAGATCTTGTTGTGAGCAGTTTCATGTAGGAACTATTTTCTTTCTACCCAACTACAACTGTCAACTGCATCACCACACAGACGGAAGCATGCATCTACTGCTAGCTCACTGAGCTAGCTAGCACGAGCCACTTGACCATGAGTAGATGCACGCTTCTTTATGCGCTGTGATATGGTTGGCAGGTGGCGTTCAGCTGAAAGAAAATAGTTCCTACATGAAACTGCTCACAATCGGGACTGTGGATTATCTTAGGTAACCAGGTCATGATTTCTGGAAAGAGACATTGCTGTTGAGTATTTCAGATGCATTTTTGATGCTTTGAGCACCTCAGGCCGAGCACCATCTAGTTTCATGATATTGGAGAGAAGGCAGATGTCTCTATGGCGAATATCTCCAACACTCAGCAACTCACACCAAAATGATCTAAATTGTTAAATAACACTACAGGTAAGAGGAATAATATGTATTTTTGATTTGAGGGCGAACTGTCCCTCTAAAGTGCTCAGAAAAAAATGCAGATGGGAACATCTATATTTCATCATCATTATCTGCTGAGGAAGATCTTCAGATTAGCTTCTGAGTAAAGCTTGTGGTGAGATTTTTTGCAAACTGCTTTGTCCAACGTCATTAATGAGCATCAAATCTTGACATTATAAATAAAACATTTTTCAAATAGCAACAATCTGACCACCACATGGTGTCTGACACTACATTTAAGCTATATCAAACTACATTTTATCACTATCATTCTGTGGAATTACATGAAATGGTTTTTGCTTTTTTCTCTTTGAAATTCAGCCTGATATATTCAGTATCTATGGATTTTTGTAGGCTTCTTATTTAAAGTAAAGTTCAGAGGGTTTATAAAGAGTTGTCTTTGTCATAATGAACACCACTGATCTGTGGGTTTTTTATCAAAATTACACATTAGCCCCATCAGCGCTGCCAAAATGTCATGTTGCACAATCTCAAGGCTCAAGGACAAATTTATGACAGAAGAGAAGCAAGAGCAGAGAGAAGTCCTTGTTGATATGACACCCAAGTCATCTGCTACTTCCTGTGGAGCTGCCTGAGAAAGCCCAGAGGATGCAACTGGCATGCAAAGATGAAGCTTTCCTGGGGGGTTGGTGCGCACTGCATTCACTTCCTACCCCCCCTCTCCTATTCACGATGACACCTCTCTCATGGCTTCCCAGATAGACAGGTCGACTCCAGATGGTTCAGTGTGATAGGGGTAACACTGCTCACAGCGCACCATAAAACTAGCATGTTATCATTCAGTGGTAAAACCCTTATCTGTTTCTTAAGGCTTCCTAATGTCACAAGAAAGGAGGTACAAGCTTCATGTCTCAATGTGAATTTTTTTAAGTAAGGTTTGTAAGTATGTGATCGTTATGTCCTGGGCAACACAGGCTATCTCTTTCTGCTTTCATTCCTATCTAACGTGGAATTTGGGGAATAAATAGTTAAGAATGCAGACAACCTTTTGGGAAGTGGTGTCACTCATGCCCAGCTTCCTGTTTTGCCTGCTTGGTGCTGAGAGCATTATGGAGTTGAAAGCAGTGTGGAATTTGAGGGCAGCTGGAAAATGAGCGTCAGCACTAAGCAAACAGTAGAATTATACAAACAGCTATTTCTCTCGTCATTCAGCAAATTAAGTGATTTTAAAGTTCCTCTACTGATTAGTTGAGTATAGCAGGGCTGTTGCAGGATATACAATCAATATGCACCATCTTGCTGAATCATAAGTGATTTCCTGTTAAGTAAGTCTCCTAATTAGTAGTGGAACAAAGATGGTTATCCATACATCATGGACTATCTGGATGCAGGCTTGCAGGCCCATTTCCTGAAATAAGAGGACGCTGGACGTATTGTTGATGCTTTGATAGCACAAACTCTGGAACAGCAATAGCAAAGCCGACCACTTCCTGCCTAATCTGCAGTGAAGTGATAATTAGGCAACCATTTCAAAGCCCTCCTCCTAAACTGTCACAGGTCTACAAAGGTGAACATGGTTTAACGATCACTGTCACCACACGGGATTAAAATAGAAAGCTGTGGAAGTGACAGTGGGTTTTAGAATGTGACGGTGTAAAGGTCAGAGGTCAGATGAGGAAACACCCTGGAATTCTTTTAGAAAATGGCCGGTGGGCTGTGTCCAGTGTTGTTGTTTGATTGAAATATAGCAGGCCGCGGAAATGAGTCACTCGTTGAAAGGGAGCTTCACTTACCCTCGGGACCCTCCCATAATCAGTATTATCCCTGAAAGAAAACACTTTCAGTGGAACAGTGCAATCAAAAAGCTCTGCAGCCATGTTAACTGTTTCCTGTATTTGGCAAAACAAAAGAAAAGCTGGTTTCACATTCTTCTGGTCCGTTTGCTCCCAGTTACACACTGATGGAAAGTATGTGCTCAGGGGTGAAGCAAAAAGGGGAAAACATATCAGTGGTCCCAAAGATATTGGGAAATTTAGATAATCAAATATGTATCCACTTGTTTTCAGTATTTATTCAGTGTGTGTGTGCATATCTGCTTTGTGTGAGTGTGTGTGAGTGAGCTGTTGATTTTTACATATAGTAGTAAATGTGTCGGTTTATTGAAAATGGATGACAGGTGTATATATTTCAGAATTAAAGGATGAACATAAGCAGAACTTTGTCTCAAATCAGTTTTGTTGTTGATCATACTGCTGAGCTTTACTGCCCCCTACTGGTTTAAAGTGGCAGTGAATATGGCAGCACTGACATGATGTCTGGATCCAGTTTTGTTCTTGTGGGTATCCAAGACTTTGCATTTACTTAAGTGCTTGCACATCCCATTATAAGATATAATTATTTAATGAATTCTCAATATAGGAAATATTGGAGTTGTATCTTTAAAGTTTTTTTCTCCTTGTGTGAAAAATGAGAGGCAGAGTTTGTCAACTTAAAGTCAGGACAAAAGAGAGATAAGGCTGAGATGCAGATGGATTTGTGGTTGTAGAACTGGCAGGTTCATATTTGTTTGATATGTTCTAAATGTAAACAACATATTAGGAAGTACTGAAAATCAGGATAACATATTTTTGGAGCTAACCTCTGAGTTCCTGAAAATACAATGCAAAAGATATCCCTGGTTATATTTACATGATAACTTTACAGTTATAAAGAGTCATAAATTTAGGACTTTAAAACTAGGCCAAGCCTGTCATTATAACTCATCACATACATGTCTTTTTATTGCAGTTATTACAGGTTCTGTCAGTGTAAAGTACAAATGATTTATATATACAATCATTTACCATTCAGACCAACAGACTAAAGAAATGTGTGCACTTTTACTCTGGTGTTACAAGTGGGGTTCTTATTTTCCCTGCTTCAAAGTTCAAAGTAACAACTTTGCAATAATAATCTTTCTGCGGTAAAACTAACATCCATTTTTATGCAGAATACATTAATCCATTTATCGAGAAGGGCCAGACTATATGGGCAGTACATGGCAAGGAGTGCTCAGTAATGCTCCTATTGATGAACTAAAACTTATCATTTCAAGAGTCACAGTCAGGCAAACCAATCATATTTACAATTTGGGAATTTTTAGATTTAAATTAAATGTGATTTTTTAAATAATTTTTATTATTATTTTATTCCAAGGTACATGTTTATAACATTTGTTTTATAAATGTGTCCAAATAATCTGAAAATTCAGATAGTGGGTGCCAGATTTTGCTCTTACAGCTTTACAATAAAAAATCCTTACAATGACAAGGCATCTTCAAATTATCTTTAAAACAGAAAAAACTTATCTAGACAGGTCACAAGGCTAATTCAAACAACCCCAGATCTTTTTGACTCTCACTTTCAGTCTATTTGTGTGGCTTTGTGCAGCCTATTTTAGTTTTGGGCCTACTCAGGAATCCAAAATAACCTTTTGATCTGTTTAAAATTAAGTTATTGTTATTAGCATTATTACAGTCATTGGTTCATGGATAAAATTTTCCTTTTTAAATATCCATATTTTAGTTTTGGTAGTGTGTCTGCTTTCTGGCTTTTGTCTTCCATTCTGCAACCTAATCTTTTGCAAAGTATTAAATAAAACTTTAATTAAAAGATGTAACTTTAACTCAACCTCAACTTTTAAAGGTCTTTTCAGTGACAGTCATATTCAGATATTTAAATGCCCATTTTCATGTTTAACTTGAACTTCAAATTGATGTGCAACTGATGAACAGTCACGTATTGTAATGACTAATGATGTAGTGAGGCAGCTGTGAACTAACATACACTCAGCGGGATGGGACAGCTGCTGCAGAAATAAAAATACTGTACAGTGTATGGTGAAGGCACACAGACAGAATAGCCTAATCAAAGCTAATGATTGTGCAGATTTTCTGCCAGGAGGGTGTTGACGTTTTTGCCTGATCACAAATGGCAACTACGTAAAGTTTCATTGCAGGAAAATTAATAAATAATTCTACGTTTGAATGTATATGTTCACATTCTGTACGAAAATCTTGCTATTAAAAAATCTACGCTCAATTCGATTTTATTTTTTGGTTTTATTTATTCAGGCATATCGTCGACAGCTAAAAACGGACCTTCGCCTTTATAAAGAGTTTCTCCGTCTTTCGAACCGTCTCAGTTGTCGGTGAGGCCGGCGGGGCGGATCCCACACTAGAGTGAAACAGAAAATAAAGCAACACAACAATAATAACAACTTGGCCATTTCGTACATTTGGCTAGCAAGCTCCCCTGTGGATATATACCATCAAGGTGGGTGAATCCGGAGCCGTGCCACCGAGGTAACGCGGCTCCCGGCTGGCTGTTGGTTAGCACGCGTCGCTGTAGCAGATGCTAGCTAAGTCACTGGTCTGTGCTAACGGTTGTGCGGCCAGGGCCATTTTACCAAACCTCAGAGATAACACCGGCGATGTGACCGCATTGTTGGGTGGACACCGGGCTACAGAGCTGGCAGCCGAAGATACAGCTTTGTAGCCGAGTCATGGTGAAAATATTACGATAAGGAAAAATGCGGGGCTCTAAAACGTCCGTCCAGTTAACACAGTTCGGACTAAAGTTAGCCAGTTGCTACGATGAAATGGTTTTGATGCCTATGGATATAGTCTGACTGGTACATTTAAAGTGTTAATAAGATGTACTCAATGTTTATATATCGTTAATCCCTAACAGTTAGATTACACTGATAATGGACCATCTGTAGTAACGTTACATGTCCTGTTTTGCTAGTGCTATTAAACCCCACTCGAGCTGCTAAGATTAGTCAATTAATTGCTTAACTTGCCCGATCGGCAGATTATTTATCGTCATCTATTTTGATAACCAGTTAATCATTAATGCTATATTTCAAATAAAAATATATATTTTCAGTTCCTCGAGTGTGAGGATTTGCTTCTGTCCTTGGGCTTACATTATGGTCAATGGAGATGAAGACACGTTGAAGCCATTTTAGGCTATAGGATATTGTAACAGGCTTTTTACTGTGTTATGTTTGTAGACCAAATGACTCATCAAGAAAATAGTGTATAGATTAATCAGTAACGGACACAGGCCTAATCGCAAACTGCAGCGCTTTATCTGATCCTCAGTCACTTTTACCTCGGATGTTTCTATATATCACTTCTGTCAATACACAAGTAATCTCTTTGTGACATTCACAAATCTGTCTAGGCTTACTGCATCATACATCTGATGTTATCTCAAGTGCAACTTACACAGTTGATTCATTGATTAGTCAACCGGCAGAAAATCCAGCACAAGCAATTTTGATTTACAGCTACAGAAATTAAAATCATTGTTAAAGCTAGGCGCCAAACATTTCATAGGTTCCAGCCTCTCATATCTTGACACTTTGTGGTTTACTCAGGTCACTTTGTTTGTAAACTGATACCTTTTTATGTTTTGTACTTTTTGTTAGATTTAAAAAACAAACAGGCACGTTAAATAAATTGATTATGGGATTTTTTGAAATTGTGATGGATATTTGTTCACTTATTTCTAGAGGTGCATCAGTCCAACTCAAGTGCCTTTGCTTTCCTCTTTCCAAATTTAAAATCTCTGTACTTAGCTGCATAAAAATCAATGTAATTGTTTTTTTGTACACATAACTGAGTCATGGTTTTGTCGCGGATGAATTCATGCAATTTAATGGATAATGAGATTGACAAAGACATTATATCTGCATCAAAACCGATCTGAAGTATTTGATCAGTGCATTTCTGTTATCAGACCATTTATTGACCATGTGATTTATTGAAGTGAGAAAATGATTTTTAGAATAATCGGCAATGGAAAAAAAATGTTAGCCGCAGCCCTACTCCCATGACACTGTTCTCAAAAGTCTTCATGCAGTCCAATGCTGATAGCGTCCATCTCCAGTTAATCATATCTCTATGAATTTATGTAATTTCTTCATCTCTGTGTTATTACCAGCAGTTAACCTTTTGCTCTTTAACTTCTAGATGCCCTCAGCGATGAATGCAAATAGGACAGTGCAGTCTGCCAGCCCAGATGTGGGATCCGCTCCAGGGTCAATGGGCAGTTTTGCACTTGGTGGACAGTCCGAAGTTATGAAGCAAGTGCTGTGCGTCCTCGATAAGAAGGTCCGCAACATGGAGAAGAAAAAGGTCAGTACTGTTGAGAGCCATCTGTTCCAGATCCTTCCCGATAGCGTAGCTACATCTCTGTTGTGTACAGTATGAGTCATGACAGTTGTCCCACTCAGAAGCGATCCATTGCTGAAGTTTTGGATGTTCTGTTACAGAGTAAACTGGATGATTATCAAGTCAGGAAGGATAAAGGAGAGCGTCTGAATCAGGACCAGCTGGTAGGTGCACTAAAGCCTTCATTATTTTGTACATGAGCACAAACAACCTTGTAATTCTTACAAAGATTTTACAATCGAGTAATGTGTGAAATGTCTCTTTTTCCTTTGCCTTTTTAGGAGGCCCTCTCCAAATTCCAGGAAATCACGAATAACTTAGAGTTTGGCAGAGAGTTGCAGAAGACCTTTATCACACTGGGACAAGATGTAAGAACATTTTTTTGTGAAATTGTTCCCTCAGAGTGCTGTCCACCCCAACTCACATTAACTTGACATCATGTGATTCATGTTCTTTATATTATTATTAGATCCAGAAGGTGGTGAAGAAGTCTGCGCGGCGGGAGCAGCTGCAGCGGGAGGAGGCGGAGCAGAAACGGCTGAAGACGGTTCTGGAGCTGCAGTTCCTCCTGGACCGACTGGGTGAGGACACTGTGCGGCAGGACCTGAAGCAGGGAGTCGGTGGCTCGCCGCTGCTGACAGACGCAGACCTCGCAGCTTTTGATGAGTTCTACAAGCTAGTGGGGCCAGACCGTGACCAAAATGTCAGGTAAGTCTGAGGCACTGATTCGTGGATGAAGCTGACATGCAGTCGTTTTGTTGGCCCACACAACTTATCTCTACACTTGCAGGTTGGTTGACCAGTATGAAGAAGCATCGGTGCACCTCTGGGACCTCCTGGAAGGGAAGGAAAAGGCTGTGGTTGGAACGACATGTAAGTGAAATTTAACTTGGAGCCCATGAATGGTTGCAAGCAGAAGAGCTTAATATTTTGGTAAAGGGTTGCATTGGCTATTCACAGGGCAAACTGCATTATACAGCATAACCTGTTGAGGAATCGATCGTCAGTTGACAGGAAATTAATTAGGAAGATCTGAAGATGTTAACTCTGGCTCTGGAATCTGGTGATGAACATTTTTCACTATTTAGTGACTTTTAAAGATAAACGATTAATCAGTTAATATCAAAAATAACTGGCAGATTAATTAGTGTTGAAAATAATTATTAGTTTAAGTCCAACTGTAATTTGAAGTTGACACAAAGAGGGATTCATTATTATTGAAGTCAAACTGGCTTTATTTAGATGCCCAGCTGGTGGTGAAAATTGCTGGCAGGACATTTTATCAGATGGTTGGTGACAGCAGTCATCAGCGAGCGTTTTATTGTGTTGAAGCCATAAGTGCTTATCCCATACCCTTGAGTAATCCCAAGCCAATGTAGATAAAGTTGTGAAACGCTCAAAACAAAACCCTCTTCTCATTAACCAGTCTTGATATGTTAGTGTAGCATGTGCGTTGTATTTTGTCAATGCAGCATGTGTGCAGTGCTGTGATGTGAATAATCGGGGCTTGGGGATATTGGCGTACTGCATTCTCAGCGATCTGGCCTCAGGACTCGCACTGCTGCATTCTGCTTGGGGGCTGAGCGCTGTGGGCTTATCCTGACTCAGCAGCAGGGCAGGGTGCCAGTGGCCCTGTCGCCTGTGGTTCCACTGGTTAGATCTCTGGAGCCACATTAGGATACTGGTGACCCAGTTCACTGTAGTGACACCAGCCAACCCTTTCACCTCGGTAAGGAGGTCTCACTTGGTGACTCAGGGTGATATTTATTCAGGCAGCAGCAGACTTCTTGGCCTGAGGCTTGAGGCAGTAAAGGAAATAACACCAGCCTGCTTTGCCTGGAGAGCCAAAAGTGGAAATGCCTGAGCTAGCTTAAAGGCTCTTCTAGTGTTTTCTAGGGAATTACATGGAGCTATTGTTAACGTAGCATATTTCTTATCTAGTCAGTCAGCAATGTAGAACATGTTAGCACCTATCAGGCCTTGTATTTTTTAAATCATGAATGAATGTTCATAGTTTTCAGTTTACCCTGTGACTGTTGAGTGTTGAGGTTTTCTAAACTTTGTGTTAAATCATACCTAAAGATGTTTTGTGAACAGTGTAAAAGTGAAAGTAGAAGCCGACCCCAGATTCACTCTCGTTTGGTGTTTCACCTTGCTATATTTGTCTTTCTCACGCTGTGTCTCTTGGATATCTGCTGGGTACAGTCTGGCATGAGGTCACTACCTTTTTAAAAGAGCCCCAACCTCACCTGAGGGCAGCTGGGGTACATCCCCATAAACATCCCAACCATAGAAAATAAGACAATACAGGCAGAAGGCAGAGAGTCTGCAGAAAAATACACCCATTCCTGCACAGTATAACTTTAAGATTTGATTGTTGCTCATTACATTTTAAATATTAAATTGTATGAATAAATAAATAAATAAATAAATAAATATAAAGCCTTGAAGTTTTCAGAGGCTTTTAAACTATTTAAATGAGTTGTGTCATGACCACCATGTTGAGTTTAGGACCAAATAATGGACGCTATTTGGCTTTGATTGCTGCAGTCTGGCTAGGTGAACTTAAAACAGTCTTATGGCCTCATTCACCTGTCACCTGCCTTCAGTCAGCTGTGTCAGATGGAGTAAAAGTTTTGACTTTACTAAGTCAGTTAAATTAGTAGCATGACAACTCTGCTTTTTGTGTTTTTGCTTTATTTTGTTCTGATGCCTGAGCAGCAGTCCAAATCACAAAGATAGTCAGTTAATAGAAGACTACAAAAACTAGCAAATATTTACATCTGAGATGCTGAAACCAATTTATGTTTTGAATTGACAGTAAACTGGAAACACAGTAGTTGGGATAAAGTTATATTATAGCTGGACATGCTGTTGGTAATTGTTATCTTAGTTTTAGTTGATGGCTGGTTGAATGTTACTAAGGCTGCAAAGAAACCCAAACATTTTCATTACTGATTTACCTGCAGGTATTTTCCTGATATTTAAGGTTTAGTGTGTTGGATTTTGTGACATCCAGCAGTGAGGTTTCAGATTGCATCCAACTGAAACTTCGCCTGTGTGCCAAGCACGTAGAACTAAGGTGGAGATGCGAAGGTGAATGGCTCTATCTAGAGCTAGCGTGTGGTTTGTCCATTCTGGGCTACTGTAGAAACACCATGGTGGACTCTGTGGAAGAAGGCCCACTCCGTATGTAGATCATTCTGAAGTAACAGAAACACAGCGAGTCTTAGTTTCAGGTTATTATAAACTAATGAAAACATAGTTATAAATATTATATTCCATTTCTTCAAATACATCCCCCCTAAATTCCACAATGGATCTTTAATTGATCAGTTGGTCTATGAAATATCAGGAAAAAAGTGAATAAAAGCCTATCACAGCATCCTGAAGCACAAGGTGACGTTAGTGTAGCGTAAGACCAAGAAAACCATCAAGTTTTGGCATTTTTGCTTGAAAAATTCCCTAAAGGTATAATTCGTGGGATTTGTTGGTTATTGTTTGTTACCACGACATTTAAATTCCTCCCTACCCTGTTTGTTCATACACTGCAAGCTACTTTTGTTGGAAAGTTACATTTGGTGTAATGGAAAATACTAGACTTTAGCAAGCTGTCTAAGCTAGCTGCCAGCACCTACCTGCCCAACTGAAAACAAAACAACTCTTGGTCGCTCTTCATCCCCATCCCCATCCTCTCCAGTGCTCGCCAGCTAAATTACAAGTGAAAACCAAGCCCAGATTTGCTCTCGCTTTAGAATTAGCTTTGTCCACTTGGCGTTTTGTCTCCCTTTATTTATGTTTGGTGTTGTGTTCCCAATTTTTTTTTTTAGCTTCTCTTGGATGTGTGCTGTTATTAGCTGGGGGCTAATAACAGAGGGCAGAGTCTCTATAGATAAATACACCGCCAACCACTTCTAGTGGGTCATAAGTGATGATAAGAGGGATTACTTTTGTATAAGTCTATACATTGATATTTTAGGAAACTCCTGCGTAGTATACATTTAAATAATTCAAAACAGTTGCTGATTTTTATTTTGCTTTTGATCATTTATTTGACCGTTGCTGCTCTAAAAGTTACTAAATACTTTTTTAATCTCTCTTGCAAGATGAGTTGTGAAATCCACTCGTCACTCCACCCTGATCGTTGGTTAAAGGGATAGTTCGGATTTTGAAGTGGGGCTAAGTGGGGCACTTAATCTATAGTCAGTGTATTCCATACAGTGGATGCCTGTTGGTGTGCCCCCTCTACTGAGAAGCATGCTGGGGTCCAGGCAGTGCAGAAGCTAAGCTAAGATGGGGGTCAGCAATAAAAAAATATTTTTGCCACCTAAAAACAATCAATATTATTATAAGTGTATGCTATATTGGGAGTGATTTCACCATTTAACCTTTCGATCAGGCAGTGTGTACCGATGGGGAAGTCGTTAACAGCCTCAGTTCCCCATCTGTGCTCTTGTCAAAGCCACCAAACCCCATTGACAAAAACGGCTATTTTAGCTTGCTGAACATGGGAGCAGAATATATCGCTGCATGGATCAGTTAATTAGTTTGTGTCATGTGACTTTGGTGAATCTGAACTAACCGTTTTACAAGCCAAAGTCACACAATTACGCAAACAAATAACTTTTGGAAGCAGAGATAAACCAGCAGCTCCTTTGTTCAGCAATGTTAAATCACTGTTTTTCTCAATGGAGTCTGGCTTTTAAGAGAGCAATATAAAGGCTTCATTTTCCTGTTAAAAATCACTGTTTGATGGCAAGGTAAAGCTGGGAAAACACTTAAAATATAGCATACACTTAATCTAGTATTGATTTTTTTTTTTTTTTTTTTAAATGTGACTTGTATTCGATGGCTAAAATATGTTTTGTTGCTAACCAATCTAGAGCAGTAAATTGCTTAGCTTCCATGTCAGATTCCAGCCTGCTTCTCTAAACTGTAGGTGTGCCAATTAACATCTACTGTATGTAATACACTGTCTATTGATAAGTACTTCATACAGTCCCACATAAAAAAAATCTGAACTATCCCTTTAATAATTCAAAGCTCACAAAATAATGGTGTGATTGTTGTGACTTTGTAAATGTGATAATTGGATGTCTGTTTTCATGGCTTGACTTCACAATGAATTGCTTCCTGTGTTGTTCCTCTGATAGACAAGGCACTTAGAGAGACTTTGGACCAGATTCTGTTGAGTGGGTACTTTGACCGGGTTCCATCTCATCAAAACGGAGTGTGTGAGGACGAGGAGGAGGAAGAGCCAGCCTCAGCAGTGGTGGCGGCGGCGGCGGCGGCAGCAGCAGCAGCAGCAGCAGTAGTAGCTGAATCGTCAGAAGCAGAAGAGCAGACTGTCGATCCAGGTGCTGACCACTCTCTGAAGTCATGCTATGTTAAATTCGCTAGTTTTAAAATACTAATTTAATCAAGCCATAAAGAAATCATCACTGCATTCTCTAACATAGTTTTGTCTCTTTACAGAAACTGAAATAATTGAGGAGTTCACAGAGCCCATTGCGGTAGAAACAACAGAGGTAAGATTAATTTACCTCTTTTACAGTGAAGTCTTGAGGCTGATGATAATTATTGCATTGTGCTGATGTTTGCTGTTTTCTCTTGCAGTTTGTAAACAGACAGTTCATTCCAGACGGCACATACAGCGGTAGTGAGAAGGAGCAGGGTGATGAGTGGACCACGGAAACAGAGGTATGCTGTAGGGATGTTAAGGTTTACTTTTTCCTCTTTTTTGTTACTGATTAATTGCCGTCTGAGTCTAGCTTTTGTGGCTGCTGTAAGCAGTCTGGCCCGAAATAACCTCAGTTTGAAGCGAGAAGGTCCTTTTCGATTATTCTTGTTTCAGCTGGCTGGGGCATTTTAAACATGATTAATTCAGATCATTTTATAGCATAGAAAACTATGAATAAGTTCAAGGGATGTCAAAGCCTTTGCATGACTTGTATACTTGTAGGCATTGGAGGGCAGAATTTGCAAACGAGTAGAGGATATTTTATTGGAACTTGACTGTGTGCTGATCGCTCCTCAGCCTGTCAAATATATATTTTTGTCACTGTTATTGCAGTAAAAAAAAAATCGCAAAATGTTTCGCAACAAGTTGTAAACAAATACTCCTTTGAATCCCCTGTGCTCACATAAGCAATGTGTTGCTGAGTGCCTACTGCTGGTATCACGTTACATCTGCATTTTCTTCCGTGTCATGTTCAAACCGGTTATGTGATGTTCAAATTAGATGTGTCACTGCATCATATCAGACTTAGATTTTTTTTGAGAGAGTGAGAGTAGAGTTGAAGACCAGCAAATGATGAATGGCTTCAGCCACACAGTCAGAAAGGCCCTGTTGTCCCTGGAAGGTATACACTACACAGATAACTAGATGTCGTCAGGAACGTTTGTTGGCAACCTGACACAATTCCTGGCCAAGATTTAAATGGATGTCCTTTCATCAGTCATTTAAGCTTCTGTGAGCATGCTCATGCTGGAGACAGTGAAGGTACAGTCGCACATGAGTGAATGCAGGTGAGTGACTGTCGCCTTCTGGAGCCATATTTGTGCTGAATGTGGGCAGTGTCTGATGTGGTGAACACAGAAAGCTAGCCTGCAAGCTAATGTTAGCTAGCTTGCTAATAAATACTGTGAATTATGATGTCAGAAATTCCATACCTGTCTCCCGACTCAAAACCAGCCAGGCAGCATCTCTCATGTGGGGTAGTTTGTATTTTCCATGGCCAATATCATACAATATCAGCTGGTTAGACACAGCAACAATCAGTGTCTCCTCCACACATACTTTGCTATCGGTTGAGGCTGCGACTTCGCCTGTTGAAGTTCACCAAAGTTGAGCTCCGCATAAGGCGAAGATGTAAATTTGCTTAACCTGCTTTACCCTCTGGTTGCATTTAAAGGAAGTGAACGGGAGGTGAATATTTGCCAATGATTTTTTATCATTAATATTTTATTAAAAATGTTTGCTTTTTTTTTCTGACATTAACAGTGTCACCGAATGTTAATGAATCAAATATATGTACTTAGACAAGGGACAAACAATACAATAACAAAATAAAATAATGACATAAAAATACATGTATGATTCACTTCAAGATATGTCTACACCCGCAGTGTACTCCAAGTAGCTTTTCCACTCTGTCAGATATTTCTCCGTCTTGTCCTTAGAACTGAAAGAGATTTGTTCATATGATGCACATTTTGCCAGCTCTGTGAACCATTCCTTAAAAGAGGGGTCACCTGGTTTCCTCCATTTTCTCATTATAATTTGCTTTCCCACCATTACACTGGTCTGTATAAAGCCCCTGGCTCCACAGTGAGATGTCATTTTGTCATACAGCCACGGGCAGATCTCAAAGTTAGCCCGTGTATTTTTTTTTTTTCTTTCATCTAGTAGTTCTGAATCATGGGGTATTCCCAGAGTAGGTGAAGAAGCTTCCCTTCAGAACTGTAAACTCAATGAATATTTTCCAATGTTAATTTTTCTCTGTCAGTGTACCCTAACTCTGTAACTTCTTTTTTTTTTTTTTTTACCCAACTATAATCAGTTTCAACATGAAATGCTTTTCTGTGGCACATTGTCAAAGAAGATTAGTCCTCCTACTATGATTCAACGGTGCACAGAGGGTGAATCATTTTATAGATGCTGCAGTGTATGTACAGGCTTTTGCTTCAATAAGGGTTGTCAGCCAGGTGTCTGAGCACCACCATGTGAGGGTGTGATCCCTCAGGATAAGTCTGCAGTGTGTAATTTGCTCTGACTGGTCCAGGTTTTTGTGTGAAATTTCTCCACAAGAATGCTCACATTACAGGTTTAATTATCAGCTGTGATGTTTCAATTTATGAACTGTGATATGCATATAACCCCACAGCTATCATGTTATTATCACTGTTCCAGCTCTCTGTTATTCCTCCTCCTGTATTCACCTGTTCTGTTTGTCTTCCACTTTCAGGCAGTCAGTGCCATGCAGCAGCAGCAGCCCATGCAGCCTGCAGCTTCACCTGTTGCCCTGGAGACCCACCCCATGAACTTAGCGTCTCCTGTGCCCCCAACTGACCCCCTGGTCAGGAAGCAGGTGGTGCAGGACTTAATGGCACAGATGCAGGGAACGTACAACTTCATGCAGGTGGGAACTTTGTGCTAGGAATGTCTGTTGACTGTAGATATTGAGCACGGTGCTCATCACTTCTCTGCTCTCAGGACTCCATGCTGGAGTTTGACGGACAGCCCATTGACCCTGCCATCGTCTCAGCGCAGCCGATGAAACCCGCTCAGAACATGGACTTACCACAGATGGTGTGTCCTCCAGGTATGTTTGTCAAAGAGAAACTCAGTTCTAATGTCTTCTGCTGTGTAAAAATGGCACTTGTACTTAAACTCAAATCTTTTTAGTTCATCCAGAGTCCCGGCTATCGCAACCCAACACTGTTCCTGTCCAACCTGAGCCCACACAAGTGAGTAATCAAACTCGACATAATTGACAGACAGCACTGTTTATGAGGTTTCTACCGTTTTTTTCCCCCCGTTAAAGGGTTTTTGGGGGGGGGGGGGGGTTCCTTATCCGCTGTGAGGATCCAAAGGACAGAGGGATGTCGTATGCTGTAAAGCCCTGTGAGGCAAATTGTGATTTGTGATATTGGGCTTTATAAATAAAATTGATTGATTGGTGTAGCCTGCTGAAGACATGTGTTAAATGACTTTTACTTCCTTTGTTTTCAGGTTCCTATTGTCTCCCCAACTCCACCCCCCATGTATCAGACCTCACACACGCCAGACCCTCGACCCTCAACAGAAACCATCGACCCCATCCAGGTAAACCACGGTGCTCTGTGAAAGAATCCCTTTGTTAGGAAAAAGGTAGACCTCATATTGCTGCGTATCTTATCAGATTTTACATGATCTAATTCAGACACTTGCTTTGACAGCTTAATATTTTTTAAATTCAAGGGTCAAAATATGTTTAGAATCCCAAAACAAGGTACTGCGTAAGCATACATACAGAGACCAATCCCTAGTCCTTTATTTAGTTTATTAAATGTCGTCAGATTTAGTTGTATAGTGTTTGAAACCTACCCAGATCAGCCTGTAAAGTGCACACTTGTGTAAGCAATAAACTGTAGGTTAATGAATGATTTAAATAGCCTGGGACAATACAAAGGACATGACTATCGTTATCAGCGTGCATCATATCCTCATCTCAACTTTTGCTCCTGCAAAGAAAATGTAAAGAATTTGGAAATCAAATTGTGAAACTTCAATCATACATGACATTGAGAATTGTTTCAACCTGCTGAACTTGTTTCCACTCTTTCCCAGACCTCCATGTCCTTGTCGTCGGAGCAGCCTCCACCCTCTACAGCTCTCCCACCTGCCTCTCAAACACAAGTTTTCCAGCCTGTTTCCAAAGCTCCTCACAGCAGTGGCATCAATGTCAACGCAGCACCATTCCAGTCAATGCAGACAGTAAGGCCTCTGGGATGAAGAAATGCCCATGTTATCAAATAACACCTGTCTTAAAAGCATTTAATGTTTGAGTTCATTCAAAGACCGGAACATCTGGACTGTCACGGAGATAAAAGAGGTCTTTGCAGGACTTTGTGCGTCACTGCCAGTGAAATCAAAATAGAAAATCATTAATGACTTCCATTAGGAATTGCTTGCAGAGTCCTTAAGTGCCCTCTCTCATCATACTGCAGTTGTATGTGTTTGTAGTGAAGTAGCTATATCCAGGAAATAATGAGTAATGGACTTTAGTCCTAATGAGCCTGTGACCTTTCCTCTGGTTTTGGCTTCACCACAATGTGGCCCTTGTTCTCCCCTCAGGTGTTCAACCTCAATGCCCCAGTCCCGCCAGCTAATGAGACAGAGGCTTTGAACCAGGCCAGCCAATACCAGAACAGCTACAACCAAGCCTTCAGCAGCCAGCCGCAGCATCCTGTGGAGCAGACGGAGATGCAGTCAGAACAGATGCAGTCTGGTGGGCAGATTTTAAGTTTTGTTTTTCTCAGTATTGACTTACTGAATTGATTTGTCTTCCTGTGATAACTTCCCAGTTAAACTGCTTTTACATTAATACCGCGTGCTCAACTTAGATTGGAGATTGACGTGCATCTGTTTTGGGGCAACCCACTCTGTGTTTTTTAGTAGTTGGTGCCTTCCATTCCCAAGAACAGTCAGGAGGCCATCAACAGCCTTCCCAGCAGGGCCCAGGCTTCGTCAGGCAGGGTCAGTCCTTCTACAACAGCAGAGGCATGTCTCGTGGTGGACCTCGCAATGCCAGGGGCATGATCAATGGCTACAGAGGCTCATCGAATGGATTCAGAGGTGAGCTCACAACCTACAGCCACAAATGAATCCTTAAAAAGCCCCTTTTCTGACATGGAGTATATGACATTGATGGCTTCATCTAACTGTTAAAGTGATGATGAGGGTGTCAGTTACATTATGATGTAATTTAGACATAATATGCCCTTCACAGAAACAAGTGGCGTCACTGAGGTGGAAAGTATGTGATATCAAGGAATGGTGTTTTCTGTGCTACAGGCTCATTTTGAAGCCTCAATTATTGACCATCTCGAGTGCGACCTTGTGTCTAGACTGCAAGCGTGTCAGAATTGTTTGTCTTGCACGTCTCATGCCACAGATCCGCTCTGATTTTAATCTATGCAGCTGTCTGCATCGTTTAATCGACAATACACACATGAATGCAAGGTTAATACCCAGTAGAAGGGCATTGAATAAATATATTGTATATGTTTACGTTTTTTCAACCTGGGTGGAACAGTGTTGTCTCTGGACAGAGCTGAAGAGCAGGACACTAAAGCCCCATTTCCACCAAACACTTTCAGTATGGTACCTTTGGAGCCAAAAGTAACCCTTCACACATGGTACCTAGACCCTAGCGTTTCCACTGCAAACAGAACCCTTAAATGTGGGCGGGGCTTTTGTCACTCACTGCTCCGTCCAGCACTCACTGTATTTCCTCATTACTGGTGACACAGAGGGAAGTTTGCACCTCGTTTATCGTCCACAGAACGAGGCTGCAAGCTGATATTTTCAGAGCAAAATAAAACAGGCTGCAGTGAGAGTCTCTCTCCATGGGATATTTAAAAATAGCAGGTTTGTGCATTTAGTCCTTCTGAGGCAAGCTCTGGGGTTTAGTGTTGCAGGAAGATGCTCTGCCTGATGCTTTTTTTTTCTCAGAGTGAGGATTAGAATATATGCAGTTCACATAATGCAGTACAAATTAATATATATACATGCTTGAAGATCCACTCATTACTAAAAGTGTATGTCATATCAAAACTTAAGAAAGTAGTCAGTGACATTTAAGGTGTGTTGATTGATTCACATCGTCATCTCATGCATTGAGTAACAATACAGGTTAATGTTCCACCTTAAAAGTCGCCGGCAGTCGGCCCAGTAAATTAAGTTAATTTTTCTCTGCCTACAGCTGCTGATAGAAGCAGTAAAACATCCTTTCAATAACAGTCTACTAATTAAACTCTTCACAGTATGACTCAGCACTGAGCAGAGTGACCATCCTCTATTGACCAATCAACAGACTGCAGTGTTCACAGCTCCACCTTTTAGTACCAGATCTGTGTGCTAGGTACCCCAACAGAGGGGGGACCAAAAGTGGTAGAGGTATAGAACTATAGAACGGTACCATCCACAACTTTTCACAGTGGAAACGGAAAAAAAAGCATACCGAACTGAACTGTACCATACTGCTCGGTGGAAACGGAGCTTATGCTCACTTTCATTGTTCATTTCAGAACTCTGCTGACCATTGTGTCATGTTTTGACAGTCCACAAGCACTGACTGACTTTTAATTTATTTGCTCACATACTGTATTTAAAGAGTTTTGCTGTATCTTCATAATTTCAGTTGCCATCAATAAAAGATGAAAATATAATCTGATTCTTATTGTTGTTATGCCAGTTTTGTTTTGTTTCCTCCAACTCTTTTCAGGCACGAGGACAAAAAGAAAAATGTATAGACTAATCGCACATGAGAGGAATCTTTACAACTTTTCAATAAGTAAAAAAATATGTATTGTCTTGCATTAAAGATGATAAATAAGTGCTCATAAGAACGTGGAACAAGAAGTCCATTAAAATCATCTGTGCGTATATACCTCTGCCAAGGAGGTTATGTTTTCGCCAGTGTTGGTCTGTTTGTCTGCAAAATAACTCCAAGTTCTGAATGGATTTTGATGAGATTTTCAGGAAAGGTTGATAATGGGACAAGGAACAGATGATACAATTTTGTGGTGATCTGTTGAAGTGAAGTGGATAAAATCATAAAATGGTGGGAAATCTGAGCTGCTTGGCGGAGGTCTGCGCTCTCCCAGTACTTTTCTAGTTAATCTCATGTTATTATTGCCTCAAATTCAATTTTAAGGCATTCTGATTCAATTCAGATTAGCTTAATGAGTTTTTGTGATGTCACAGCTTGACTTTTAAGATTGCCTTTGTGACTTACAGAAAAATGACAAGGTGGTTGTTGATGTGTAAAATCACATGTCTGAAAGGAGCTGAAGGGTCTGTGCTTATTTTATTGCTGATCTAAAGAGAAGCATTTAAAGTTTATATTCTTCCTATTTTCAGGTGGCTATGATGGTTATCGTCCTCCTTTCGCCAACACTCCAAACTCTGGTTATGGACAGACTCAGTTCAGCACACCTCGGGATTACTCAAATGGGAATTATCAGAGGGTATGACAGAAGCATTCAGCTCTCACACTGACTTTGTTTATGTCATCTTCTCTGTCTGTTGGAGAAGTTTCTAAAATGTCTGCCTTTGTTTTTCATCCCTGTGTGTGCTCAAGGATGGTTACCAACCCAACTACAAGCGTGGAGCTGGTCAGGGACCCAGAGGAGTGTCAAGAGGCAGCACTCAGGCAATACGATCCTGAAAAGGCCTTTCATAATGACTGTGACTGACTAACTTGCACCACACTGAAAATTCAAAATTCAAGAATGCATTTGCCCCAGCTCACTCATGTTCTCTCTCTTTTTTTGTTCTTCATCAGTGGTATTTTTCCTGTCTCTTAAATCAAAGTGATGCCTGCTTTGATATTTGGAAATATTAGATCATTTAAAGTCTGGAACACAAAGCTGAGCTGTAAATCCAATCATCGATTTACACAAGCCATGTGTTACAATATTCCTGTAAACTTGAAAGATTTCATAAGTTATTTTTTGTATAAAAAAATGCACCTGCCACTGCTGGTCCAACCCTCGGGAGTTTATTCCCCTTCTCAGTTCTTCTCTGTCATTTTGGTTCTAAAAAAAGAAAGCGTTTTATGTTCAATGAGCTCCCGTTTCCTTGTTTGTAAATTGATGTTGCTTCAAGAGTTTCAATAAAGTTGTGTTGCATACCCATGCTTCAGTTCCGGTTTACTGCTGTGGAGTTAAGGTATGAGCCAGTCAAGGTATGTTAGCTATTAAATTCTGCAGTAGATAATTTTCTATTGTAATGATTTCTTTGTTTTATACAGGGTTGTTGTCTTTTTGTTGTGTAGTTTTATTTGTCTTAGTTTTCAGCAGCCTGTGCTACAGCACCACCACGTGGCATATCAGAGTATAGCTACTGACACAACACTCAATGAGTACAATATTATGCCCAAAATAGTTTTTGAATTTAAGGCTTCCTCACTAAAATATAAAACAAAAAGCAGTTGTGTTGGTTTAAAGTGTAACTTGACCTCTATATGTTATTTCTTGTGCTGACAAATTCCCAATGAACTGCTTTGTAGAAATAAACAGTGAAATTAAACTTACATGTTGTCCTAAGGCAGACAGGTGTATGTATCTGAGGTTGGGGGCTTTTTTTCCCCGAGGTAATATTCACAGGCAGAATTCATACAATTCCTTCATGGTATCACCAGTCCCGAACCCCAAATAACTGAAACTGGATCTGTAAATTCATCATCAGACTCCTTATTAATGCGTAATAGAAATAAGACAATAGGCCATGATTGCCATTGATGCTGTTTTTTTTTTTTTTTTTTTAGAAGAATAGCCTAGATGTTCAAGTAGTTAAAGATTAATTTGAAGAAGTCAGGAAGACTGTAAAATGCCAATCACAGTCACAGCTTCACCAAACCATGGTTTAACACTTGCTTTCTTTAACCATCTAGTCAGTCCAAACCCAAAGATGTGACTTATTATCATTGCACCAAGAAAACCAGCAAAAATATTAATTTATGATAATTTCTAAGTTAATTTCAGCTCTTTTTAGACTTTCCTTAAAAATTATTTAAATGATTGACCAGTTATCAAGAACAGTAACTTTTTCGCAATCTTGTTTTAACAAATATAAATTTTAGAAAGCATTCATGATTTTTGTAAATTTAACATATTGTTACTCTGTTAAAATGATGTTCCAAGAGTGTTTTATGACTTGTTTTGGACTTCTAACTTAAAGTTTAGGACTTGGGACCTGACTTGGGATTTGTCCGCCTTGAAATGAGACTCAACTCTGGACTCGCTTGCTTTGACTAGGGACTTGTCTGTACTGAACTGGGACATGACTCTGGACTTGCCTGCTTTAACCCAGGGCTTGCCAGTCTTGAATTGGGACTTGACGCCAGACATACCTGCTTTGACTCTGGATTTTTTGGTCTTGATCTGGGACTTGACTCAGGACTTGCCTGCTTTGACTTGGGACTTGTCAGTCTTGACTTGGGACTTGACTCTGGACTTGCCTGCTTTGACTTGGAACTTGTCAGTCTTGACTTGGGACTTGTCAGTCTTGACTTGAGACTTGACTCAGGACTTGCCTGCTTTGACTTGGGACTTGTCAGTCTTGACTTGAGACTTGACTCAGGACTTGCCTGCTTTGACTTGGGACTTGCCTGCTTTGACTTGGGACTTGTCAGTCTTGACTTGGGACTTGACTCTGGACTTGCCTGCTTTGACTTGGGACTTGTCAGTCTTGACTTGGGACTTGACTCTGGACTTGCCTGCTTTGACTTGGGACTTGTCAGTCTTGACTTGGGACTTGTCAGTCTTGACATGAGACTTGACTCAGGACTTGCCTGCTTTGACTTGGGACTTGCCTGCTTTGACTTGGAACTTGTCAGTCTTGACTTGGGACTTGACTCTGGACTTGCCTGCTTTGACTTGGGACTTGCCTGCTTTGACTTGGAACTTGTCAGTCTTGACTTGGGACTTGACTCTGGACTTGCCTGCTTTGACTTGGAACTTGTCAGTCTTGACTTGGGACTTGTCAGTCTTGACTTGAGACTTGACTCAGGACTTGCCTGCTTTGACTTGGGACTTGTCAGTCTTGACTTGGGACTTGTCAGTCTTGACTTGAGACTTGACTCAGGACTTGTCTGCTTTGACTTGGGACTTGCCTGCTTTGACTTGGGACTTGTCAGTCTTGACTTGGGACTTGACTCTGGACTTGCCTGCTTTGACTTGGGACTTGTCAGTCTTGACTTGGGACTTGACTCAGGACTTGACTGCTTTGACTTGGGACTTGCCTGCTTTGACTTGGAACTTGCCAGTCTTGACTTGGGACTTGACTGGACTTGCCTGCTTTGACTTGGGACTTGTTGGTCTTGACTTGGCACTTGTGAGTCATAAATTGGGACTCAGCTCCAGACTTCCCTACTTTGACTCAGGACTTGTTAGTCTTGAATTGAGACTTGACCAAGACTTACTTGTGACTTGTAAAACAATGACTCGGTCCCTCCTTGGCGCCAACCACCAAAACGATTGTAGATTAACTCTACTCACTATTCGTCTCAGTGGTGGAGATTTCAGCCTTTCAGGCCAAGCTCAGGGCTGTTCTCTTCCGCAAACTGCGTCGCACAATTCTGACGTCACACCGAGGGTCCTCCATGAACGGATGTCTCCACGTGAGTGTATCAACAGCATGATGGCTGGCATGTAAATTCACCCCTCCACTTGTTAAAACTGCATGACGATTAAACAGAAAGAAGTTTGAGTGCAACAGAAGGTAAGTTAAAATGTTAAATGTTTAAAACGACGCCTTAATTCTGTGTTTCTTCATCGCGTTGTGGCAGAATTTAGTTTCCCTGCTGTTGTTAACTCTCATTTGTTTTGGCTGAAAGTTAGCTCCAGTCAGTCCTTCCTCTTGACTCAGTCTGACAGCACAGTTTGTGCCGCACTGTATCTCTGATATTTGCCTCCGCGTTCAGCAGTGAGACGATGGCGACAGTCCGTAAGAAGGTGGACAACCGGATCCGTGTTCAGATAGAGAATGGAGTCGCTCTGCAGCATCGCACCATGTTTGTGGTGGTGGGAGACCGTGGGAGAGATCAGGTAATATTTCACTTCCTGCTGTCTTAAGCAAATGTATCAGTATCAGTTTTATTTAATATAACTTTCTTTGCATTTGGCACTAAACCCGGTTAAATCTGCCTCTGATCCAGGTCGTCATTCTACATCACATGCTGTCTAAAGCTTCAGTCAGAGCTCGACCCTCTGTGCTGTGGTGCTACAAGAAGGACCTGGGATTCAGCAGGTGAGTGTAGTATGACAGAGAAGTGCTAATAGGTTAAGATCCTTGCTAACAATTTACCAAAAAGAATGCATATAATAAAGGTTGAAAAACAAACAAAAACAAAGATAGACCATAAAGTTGTAAGATGAAGCTAAAGCTTATTATTTCTACCCTTTTTTATGTAGCATATTCTCATAAGTAACTCATTCACAACTAGGTTTAGGTTATATGAAAATAACACAACAGAAACAAACACAATAAAACAGAGAGAAACAATACCAACATTCCACAATAGTTCATACACAATATTCATCAGTTTATGTTTGTTTACCACCTTATTTTATTTTACTTTATTTCATTTTATTATTATTATTATTATTATTATTATTAAAAATGTCAAAGTAAACCATTCCTCAAGTTAACTCCTTTAACAGATTTCTAACCAGTTAGTTTAGGGTGCTTAAGAAATTATTTAGATTATTGATTATATGATCAGAGGTGTGGTCTCGAGTCACATGACAAAATTAACTCCTTTGATAGATGTTTGTCTATTCTTTATGTTCGTCCTTACCCTTGTTTTCTTGAACATACCTATTCCCATAAGTTCATACTGGTGCTCTGTAATTTCAAACAGCCTCTGAATAAAGTTAGGAAGCAAATTATTTTTTGCCTTGTACATTATCTGTGAACAAGAAAAAGGAGAAAGGTGTTTGATTTGTCTAAAATATCTGAAACAGCAATCGTAAGAAGCGCATGAGACAGCTGCAGAAGAAGATAAAAACTGGGACGCTGAATCTGAATCAGGACGACCCGTTTGAGCTCTTCATCGCTGCAACCAACATCCGGTACTGTTACTACAACGAGACACACAAGATCCTGGGAAACACCTACGGCATGTGTGTCCTGCAGGTGAGTGTCTCCTCTTTGGCTGTAGATCAGTGGCTCCCAGGATATATAAAAAAACACACGTACACGATTGTGGGTCACAATCCAAAAAATGCTACGAACCACTGCTGTAGACTGAGATGTTTTATTTCCTGTCCCACAGGACTTTGAAGCTCTCACTCCCAACCTGTTAGCGAGGACAGTTGAGACGGTAGAAGGAGGTGGTATCGTTGTGATTCTGCTGAGGACGATGAACTCTCTCAAGCAGCTGTACACGATGACCATGGTAAGTCTATAACCTGTTCCATCTCCACACATCTGTGTTTGCTTGACTTGTGATCATTGTGACTCGTTTTCATCCAGGACGTGCACGCTCGATACCGGACTGAGGCTCATCAGGATGTGGTGGGAAGGTTCAATGAGAGGTGAGTGTTCCTCTGGCTTTCATGGTGTTTGGAGCATTTTTAGTCAGTGGAATCAAAGTTTAAATGTGTTTATTCATGTTTGTTCTGTTTTAGGTTCATTCTGTCGTTGGCATCCTGCAAAAACTGTGTTGTCATTGATGACCAACTCAACATCCTGCCAATGTCCAGCCACATGGCAAACATCAAGCCTGTTCCTCCAAAGACTCAGGTAGTTATATCAGAGTAGGTATGGGAACTGAAGTTTTTATTGATACCAATGCCATTGTAGATTCTTTATTGATTCCTGAACAGTTTTCTGTGTGGAAACAGACGGCCTACACAGGTTTAAGCCTCACCGCAACTGCTTTATTATCTGAGTCTGAACACTGTAGATGAAATGAGAGACTTTTTGTACAGCATTTAGGTTTTCTTAGTCAAAGAATAAACCTGCTAAGCCTGCCTGCGTGGAGCTGATTTTTTTTATAACAGGATAATTACTCTCAGCAAGGGACAGGCTGCTTAGTTGGGCAGCAGTGACACTCACGCGTGGAGTGTCCAACACATGGCATTCCTGGAATTTAAGTTCAGGTTGTGTAGAAAGACGTTAAAGCATACTGCTTGTGTTTACACCCTTAGTTGAATTTATAATTTTACAGACATTTCAAGCAGCACTGTTGTTGTCTTTCTTCATAAAATGAAGCCACGCTTTGGACTGTTTCTTTCTCTCCGCCATGACTCCTTGTTGCAAGTTTCCCAGCAGCGTAGACACATGAGTTTGACGTCATTGTTTTGCAGTGTGCACCTGTCAGAAAAATATGCAGCATCGATAAAAGAAACTGATAAGTTTGGAGACATTCAGTTCTTAAGGAGTGGGCAGTTTTGAACCAATTCTCAACTGGAGCCGGCTCTCTATTCCCATTCCGACAGGATAGAAACAATTGGTAGTTCAACTGAATTGTTGATCAATATAAGATTAATCTGCAATAACTTTGATAATTTATTATTTGTTTTTCTCCATAATTGAGTAAAAAATAGGAACATTTACTGTTTCCAGTGGCTTAGATAAGATGTTCTCTCTTTTACTTAATTTTAAAGGAAACATCATCAGGTTTTTGACTTTTGGAGTTGCCTTGGGTTCTGGGAAATTGCGGCAGGCATTTTTCAGTAATTCTTGCATTTTATAAATGAAACCATTATTTAAAAACATGACAGATTATTGATGAGAAAAAAAAATTGTTCTTATCATACAAACCATTTTGTGTTCAGGTCTTCTTTAAATGAGTTGTTACCACTTGGAGGAGCCGCAGGTCTCCCCTTGTCTCAAGCTCAAGGCAGCATCTTAAAACTTGCTTATTTTCTGTGGATTTTTCTTGATTTTATACACTTTGTGTCCTTGTTGTCATATGGCCCTTTTATGTCTGTTTTTTCTCTTTGTATTTCTCCCTTTTATGAAGCAATCGTGGCCACTGTTTTGAAAAATGCTACATCCGTAAAGTTTGCCTGCTTGTTGGCTACATCCTTCCTGATTTCTGACCAGTTTTCTCATCTCCATCAGGAGGACGGTTTGTCTCCACGAGAACAGGAGCTGAAGGATCTAAAGGAGTCCCTTCAGGACACTCAGCCTGTGGGCGTGTTGGTGGATTGCTGCAAGACCATGGACCAGGTCAGAACCTCCCTCCGAGGAGCCACTTTACACATTTACCAAGTATAGCTATTGATGAATGCACAGATAAGATTTAAAGCAGCACTTCAGCAGCAGGTTACAACAGTGTTTCAGAAAAATTACTCCTCAACAGATGCCCCTTTTTATATCAGTCATAATAATTGTAAGGTTTAAAGGTTTGTGTTTTGCTGTAGGCTAAAGGAGTGCTGAAGTTCATTGAGGCGATTTCAGAGAAGACTCTGAGGAGCACCGTGGCTCTGACTGCTGCCCGTGGTCGAGGCAAGTCTGCAGCGCTGGGTCTGGCCGTCGCTGGAGCCGTGGCATTTGGGTATGAATTAGTTTTATAACGTTATGCAAGTATACAAATTTGTCTTTTATCTGTTTTTTGTTTTGCTTATGATTGCCTGACATTCTTTACAGCTACTCCAACATCTTTGTAACCTCTCCGAGCCCGGACAACCTCCACACCATGTTTGAATTCATCTTCAAAGGCTTTGATTCTCTGCAGTATCAGGTAGGCCGCCTGAGGGTCTCTTCTGTATCAGTGACAGTGCATTCATTCTCTGATCAGACACCACTTCATAACCCCATTTTGCATTTGTAGGAGCATCTCGACTATGAAATCATCCAGTCTTTGAATCCAGACTTCAACAAAGCCGTGGTGCGGGTGAACATCTTCAAAGAGCACCGGCAGACAATTCAGGTAAATGAGACCAGACCACTCCACTCTTCTACTTCCTGTTATTTAACAGTGAGTGATCTGACTTCCCTGTTCATGTGACCAACAGTACATCCACCCAGGTGACGCAGTGAAGCTGGGCCAGGCTGAACTGCTGGTCATTGATGAGGCCGCAGCCATCCCTCTTCCTCTGGTGAAGAACCTGCTGGGGCCATACCTGGTGTTCATGGCCTCGACCATCAATGGGTCAGTGACAGGGCTGGATGATATTTACATAATCAAAAGTGCCATTACTTTTGTTCAGATAACATTACACACAAGGATAGAATGAGAAACTGGTTTGAATAATATGGATTTAATGACCACTAAAGCATAATAAATTGCTATCAATAAATTTCTGCATCATTTTAGCTGTAGCTAGCTGCATTTCTGACTGCTGTTCTCCTTCATCTCTGCAGGTATGAGGGCACTGGGCGCTCTCTTTCCCTCAAACTGATCCAGCAGTTGAGGCAGCAGAGCGCAGACAGTCAGCAGAGCATGTCAGCAGAGAACAGGACCACCAACACAGAGAGGCTAGCAGCAGGTAAATGTCTCTGTGTTTTACTTTGTTTGTGTGTTCAGTGTAACTGGGGCCCCCTCCTAGAGCCAAATTTGGGAGGGAAGCTTGCTGGCGAGGGTCAGTGGGCAGGCAAAGGTGGGACTTAGGCGTAGACTGGCTCTGAGGATGTGGAACATCAACTCTAGCGCTAGTGTGGAAGGTGGACTAGATGGCACTGGGTCTGGACTTACTCCTGTTCTGGAGGTGCCCAGTGACAGGAAGTGGATGGACTGATGTTTCTTTATGTCTTTGTTCACAGCTCGCTCTCTCCATGAGGTTTCTCTTCACGAGTCCATTCGATACGCTCCAGGAGACGCTGTGGAGAAGTGGCTGAATGACCTGCTCTGTCTGGACTGTCTGAACATACCCAGGCTCATCTCTGGCTGCCCACTGCCACAGACTTGTGACTTGTATCCTTAATGAACTTTAAACAACGTGAAGTTACCCCTGGTTATATACAGTGTGTCATGTATAAAGAAAAAACACTAAGTTAACAAACAAGTAATGGAAAAAATGAATCTAAGAAAGAAATAGAATTTTTGTACTCACAATACTTGAGCAAAACAAGCTGCAGTTACTTTTGTCCTCAACCCACACACAGATATTATGTGAACAGAGACACACTGTTCTGTTACCACAAAGCATCCGAGGCTTTCCTGCAGAGGTTGATGGCCCTCTACGTGGCATCGCACTACAAGGTGATGTAATAGTTTGTGTTCAAATGACTTGCTTTACTCAAAGAAAAAAATATTGTACACACAGTGTAGTGTCATGCTTTTGTTTATTTGCTGACTCAAATGTTTTCTTGGGATCCAGAATTCACCAAACGATCTGCAGATGTTGTCCGACGCACCGGCCCATCACCTCTTCTGCCTCCTGCCACCCGTTCCTCCCACACAGAACTCACTGCCTGAGGTCCTCGCCGTGGTGCAGGTAAGAAACCCCAGACCCCCTAAAGAAACTGTTTGTAATGGGTGTGCAGTGATGGAAAACCCATGTATTTGAAAGCAAACAGCTGTATTTAAGGTTTTCGCAAATCTGTCCCAGACAGTTCATATTTGACATTTTTATAAGTTGACATTTTTATGGCATACTATACTGTGATTTCATTTTGATGTTTTTTGTGCCTACCTTACTATGACTTTTTTTGCCAATTTCTATGATATACTATACAATGACTTTTTCTATGGCATACTATATTATGACTTTTTTTGCATTTTTATGACATACTCTACCATGACCTTTTTTTTTTGCTTTTGTATGACATACTATACTGTGACCTTTTTTTTTTTTGTTGCATTTTATGACATACTATACTATGAACTTTTTTGCATTTCATGACATACTATACTATGACCTTTTTTCCATTTTATGACATACTATACTATGACCTTTTTTTGCATTTTTATGACATACCATACTGTGACCTTTTTTCGCATTTTATGACATACTATACTATGGCCTTTTTTTTTGCATTTTATGACATACTATACTGTGACCTTTTTTGCATTTTTATGACATACTATACTGTGACCTTTTTTTGCATTTTATGACATACTATACTGTGACCTTTTTTGCATTTTTATGACATACTATACTGTGATCTTTTTTTTTTTGCATTTTATGACATACTATACTGTGACCTTTTTTGCATTTTTATGACATACTATACTGTGACCTTTTTTTTGCCTTTGTATGACATACTATACTATGACCTTTTTTGCATTTTATGATATACTATACTATGACCTTTTTTGCATTTTTATGACCATACTGTGACCTTTTTTGCATTTTATGACATACTATACTGTGACCCTTTTTTTGCATTTTTATGACATACCATACTATGACCTTTTTTTTGCATTTTATGACATACTATACTGTGACCTTTTTTGCATTTTTATGACATACTATACTGTGACCCTTTTTTTGCATTTTTATGACATACTTTACTGTGACCTTTTTGTTTTGCATTTTTATGACATACTATACCGTGACCTTTTTTTTGCATTTTATGACATACTCCACCATGAACTTTTGTTTTGCATTCTTATGACATACTATACTGTGACCTTTTTTTGCATATTTATGACATACTCTACCATGAACCTTTTTTTGCATTCTTATGACATACTACTGTGACCTTTTTTTGCATTTTATGACATACTATACTATGACCTTTTTTGCATCTTTATGACATACTATACTGTGACCTTTTTTTTTTGCATTTTATGACATACTATACTGTGACCTTTTTTGCATTTTTATGACATACTATACTGTGACCTTTTTTTTGCATTTTATGACATACTATACTATGACCTTTTTTGCATTTTATGACATACTATACTGTGACCTTTTTTTCATTTTTATGACATACTATACTGTGACCTTTTTTTTGCATTTTGTGACATACTACTGTGACCTTTTTTTGCATTTTTATGACATATTATACTGTGACCTTTTTTTTGCATTTTATGACATACTATACTGTGACCCTTTTTTGCATTTTTATGACATACTATACTGTGACCTTTTTTTTTTTGCTTTTGTATGACATACTATACTATGACCTTTTTTGCATTTTATGACATACTCTACCATGAACTTTTTTTTTGCATTTTTATGACATACTATACTGTGACCTTTTTTTTTTTTGCATTTTTATGACATACTATACTGTGACCCTTTTTTTTGCATTTTTATGACATACTATACTGTGACCTTTTTTTATTTTTTGCATTTTATGACATACTATACTATGACCTTTTTTTTTTGCATTTTTATGACATACTATATTATGACCTTTTTTGCATTTTATGACATACTATACTGTGACCTTTTTTTGCATTTTATGACATACTATACTGTGACCTTTTTTTGCATTTTATGACATACTATGACCTTTTTTTTGCATTTTTATGACATATTATACTGTGACCTTTTTTTTTGCATTTTTATGACATACTATACTGTGACCTTTTTTTTTTTGCATATTTATGACATACTCTACCATGAACTTTTTTCAGCCATTTCTGTTTGACTTTAAGCATCCAGAGACAACTTGGACCTGCCCTTTTTTTGCTTGGATCTATACAGTATTTAGTCATTTGTCAAGTTTATTGACTTGACTTATTGTATGTGTTTTTCTTTAGGTTTGTCTGGAAGGAGAAATATCTCGGCAGTCCATCCTGAACAGTCTGTCCAGAGGAAAGAAAGCCTCTGGCGACCTCATTCCCTGGACGGTGTCAGAACAGGTACATACTGGTGTCAAAGCTTTTGACAAAATCACTACAGCTCACATTTCCACAGTGCAGACATGAAATCCTCTGTTTATTTCTTTGTAGTTCCAAGACCCAGAATTTGGCAGCCTCTCAGGAGGCAGAGTGGTGCGAATAGCTGTCAATCCAGACTACCAAGGGGTAAGAGCTTGCTGAGGCCTCAGCATGTTTTTCCATTTTTTAATGAATCTGGGTGTACTGTATGTGACTGGTTTTCAATCTGTTCACCAGATGGGCTACGGCTCCAGAGCTCTCCAGCTGCTGCAGATGTACTATGAGGGCAAGTTTCCCACCATGGATGAGAGCACACACTCAAATCACAATGAGATCACCTCCGTCAGCAGTGAGGTAAGACAATTAAATGTATTCAGCGACAGACATCAAATACTTACATGAAGTGTAACCACAGAAAAAAACAAATTAGAGATAAGATTAGGCAGATGAAACACAAACTTCTGTGACAGTGGCCCTGTTGTTGTCTCTTGTTATCCAGGCAGTCAGTCTGCTGGAGGAGGTGGTCACTCCTCGGAAGGAGCTCCCTCCTCTGCTCCTGAAGCTGAGTGAGAGGAGAGCAGAGAGACTGGACTATCTAGGAGTTTCCTATGGCCTTACTACACAGCTCCTCAAGTGAGTTTCTATGAATAAAGTGAAGGGGAAGGGGGTTGTTATATTTTTGCAGATTTAGAAGAATTGTTTTTGCTCTCTGACAGGTTCTGGAAGAAAGCAGGGTATACTCCAGTCTACTTGAGACAAACCCCTGTAAGTAAAAAAAAAACAAACCCAAAACTTTTTTTGTGTGTGTTTCTGCACATTTTGCTATAATGCTTTAATTGCACATGCTATAATTGTTGCTGTGTGTGTGTTTGTGTGTGTGTTTGATTGTCTCCAGAATGACCTGACAGGAGAGCACTCTTGTGTGATGCTGAAGGAGCTGAACACAGATGATGCCCCAGAGCAGAGCCAGTGGCTATCTGCCTTCTGGAAAGGTGAACATTCATGACGTTTCCTGTGTTACCTCTGGGCCCAGTTGTTCAGACAAAATAAAACTTTGAAATTGGTCATATATACAAATGTTTATTTAAAATTTGCTTGTTTATTCTTTGAAGTGATGAAGTAGTTGACATAATTTATGACATAATATACTATAACTTTTTTTTTTTTTTGGCAAAATTTATGACATACTATACTGTGACTTTTTTTGGGCAAAATTTATGACATACTATACTATGACTTTTTTTTTTTTTTGAGCAAAATTTATGACATACTATACTATGACTTTTTGGGCAAAATTTATGACATACAATACTATGACTTTTTGGCATAATTTATTGGATTTGTTTGAATTTAAGTCTGAACATTTGTTGTTTTCCTCAGATTTCCGCCGGCGTTTTCTGTCGCTCCTTTCCTACCAATTCAGTCGCTTCCATCCGAGCCTGTCACTCAGTATCCTGCAGAACAAGAAGTCTAAGGAGGAGACGAGCAGTAAGGCTCCTCTACTGACTAACAACTTCTCAGATTCCCCCTGCGTCTCACTGACCTGACCTGACTTGTCTTTGACTTTTCACAGTTCTCACTAGCTCCGAGCTGGCATCCCAATTCAGCCCTTACGACCTCAAACGTCTGGAGCTGTACTCGAGGAGCATGGTGGATTACCACCTCATCATGGACTTGATCCCAACTGTGGCTCGCATGTTTTTCCTCAAGCAACTCGGTGACGTCTCTCTCTCAGCTGCACAGTGTGTGAGTTTCCCTGCTGGTTATGGTCTCAGTTGTTTGTTTGTCGTGAAGTATTAGTTTTATTGTGATACTTGTTGATGTTGTTTGTGGTCTTTCCTAGGCGTTACTGCTGGGTATAGGCTTACAGCACAAGTCAGTGGAACAGCTGGAAAAGGAAATTGAACTGCCAAGCTCGCAGCTCATGGGCCTCTTCAACCGTCTGATCCGGAAATTAGTACAAGTACGTTCACACTTTAAGTCACTGAAAAACATGATGTAGAAATGATGCCATAAAAGCTGCTTCTAAAACTGTTGCAGCTACATTAATGCTTTGATGTGTTAACTATTACAGGTCTTCACCAGCATCCAAGAAAAAGCTATTGAGGCACAGATGGTGACAGCTAAAGACGTCTCCATGGAGCCAACTGTCAGAAGCCTAAATGATGATCTGGTACGTATCAGACAATTTATTGTATAAGTCATTTATCAAGCAAACATGCAAAACATTTGCTGGTTTGAGCTTCTCATGAGGGAATGTGTTGCATTACTTATTTTTTATATACAAGTAAATGAAGCATTTGGAGCGGTTTGTCAGGAAAAATATGACTTTGAAGATGTGACCTTGGTCCCAGGCAAATTAGAATGGGCATTTCTTTAGACCTAACAGTTAACTGTAAAAATAATCAACACATTTAAGTTGAAAAGACATATGATATTTTATTTAAAGATCTTTCAAATAATTGCAAAATTAGTTCTGACCCATAAAGTAGGCTGTTATTGATACCCTAACAACTTGCAGATTAATTTCATGACACAGAATGTGAAGTTCTTTATGCTGTAATTTGAGCCTTCATTTATCTGAGATCACACCCAGTGGCAGACAGAATTGCATCATGAAAACAAGGCTTATAGGAAACTTATCTAAACGCTGATGGTGTCTTTATTCTATAGCCATAACATTGTGCAATCAGTATTTACTTCATAATAAATTAAAGCAAAAAAAGACACTTTCTACTCCAATGATGAAATGTTAGCAGCATCCATTTACCTTATGATGTGTTTGCTTGAGACAAAATGTTGATAAATGAATCTGTTACTAACAGAATGAAGCAGCTAAGGAGTTTGAGGAGAGACACAAGCAGGATGTGGAGAAAGTGAAAGACATGGACATGGAAGAGTGAGTATGAGGTCGCCTTGGTCATTATTTGTGTGTGGCATTTTGAATAGAAACATGTACAGGGCAATATTTACTGTAGTTGTAATGATTTCCTTTGTATTTACAGATACAGGATCCGTGGAGATGATGAGGAATGGGACCAGGTGTTGAAGAAAGCAGGGAACACATCTATCGTCAGCATCAAGAGGTGCGGTGACATTCAGAATCTTTGACAAAAGTATGGTTGTTTGGTCGTTGTAAAAATATGTTTGTAACAATGTTCTACTCCCAACAGTGACAAGAAGAGGAAGTTGGATGGCGGAAACGCCAAAGAAAGCAATGGGGCTCCCGGGCATGGGAAACTAAAAAAGAAGGAAATGCAACACGGCAAATTCAAGAAGAACAAGAACAAGGATAAGCATGGCAAATTTGGAAAGAGGGCGTGACTGTAAACAGAGCTGCATTGATAAGACTGTGTGTGTGGACACAAAGCAGCATCAACATCATCTGCAATCTGCAATTTTGAGCTTTGGATGGACTTGCAGACAATTAAGAGCACCCTAAAGACTGGATATCCATTAAGATTTTTTTTTTATCTTTAGCATTTGTCATACCAAGATTGTTGCTTTGAATTATGATGTTTGCAACTCCGCAAAGACTGTTCATCAAAAGAAAATAACACACATGCTAGATAGGCATCCTGTACCATTAGTTTTTTTATTTTAAACATGTTCACAGTGCTTTTAGTATTCCCTTTGAGGTAATGTCATGAGTTCTACAAAGACTTGTTAAAAAGTTAATGGAAAAGTTTCCAAACTGAAAATTGAGGTATATGATCGGCTGTAGGTTCCACTGAACAGGTCACAAGAACACCTGAGGCTGTACATCAGTCCACTTCTGTTTGAGCTGCTGTTTTACAGTGTCAGGTGCAAAGATACAGTCTATAGCCTGCTGGGACAGTTTCCATACGGCTTCATGACTGAGACCAAACGTTGAGGCTGCCAGCTGATATTCCTGAGACAAGTCTGTACTGAAGACACCCTTATCATCAGTCTGTAATGTGACAAAGAATAAAAATTATTGATGGTGAACTTCGATTTCTTACCACTAAAGCTACAGTTGGTAACTTTAATGAAAAAGATTTTGTCCTATTTGTTGACATTTGTTGTTGTCACTACATTCACAGTATTACATAAGACAGTCTGTGAAAAAAAAAAAGTTATCCTGCTACTAATGACATTTGCTAGAATTTGCAATGGTCATACTATAGTATGTCAAACATGCAAAAAAAAAAAAAAGATGACATAGTATGTCATAAAAATGCAAAAAAGGTCACAGTATAGTAGTTTGTCAAATAGTCATAGTGTGGTATGTCATAAAAATGTCATAGTATAGTATGTCATGGAAAGTCGTGCTATAGTATGTCATAATGCAAAAAAAAAGGTCATGGGATAGTATGTCATAAAAATGCAAAAAAGATCATAATATAATATGTTATAAACTAGTCATAGTATAGTATGATGTAAAAATGCAAATAAAGGACACAGTATAGTACATCCAAAAAACACAAAAAAGATCATAGTATAGTATGTCTTAAAATGCAAAAAAGGTCATAGTATAGTATGTCAAAAAAAAACAAAGGTCATATTATAGTATGTTGTAAAATAGTCATGGCATAGTATGTCATAAAAATGCAAAAAACATAGTATAATATGTCAAAAATGAAAAAGGTCATAGTATAGTATGTCATAAAAATGAAAAAGGTCATAGTAGTATGTCATAAAAATGCAAAAAATGTCATAGTATAGTATGTCATAAAAATGAAAAAGGTCATAGTATAGTATGTCATAAAAATGAAAAAAAAACAGTATAGTATGTCATAAAAATGAAAAAGGTCATAGTAGTATGTCATAAAAATGCAAAAAACATCATAGTATAGTATGTCATAAAAATGAAAAAAGGTCATAGTATAGTATGTCATAAAATAGTCTTAGTATAGTATGCCATATAAATGCAAAAAAGGCCATAATATAGCATGTCATGAAAATGCAAAAAGGTCAAATTATAGTACGTCATAAAAATGCTAAAAATGTCATAGTATAGTATGTCATAAAATGCAAAAAAAGGTCTTAGTCTGAAATAGTCATAGTATAGTATATAATAAAAATGCCAAAAAAAAGTCATACTATAGTATGTCATGAAAATGAAAAAGGTCATAGTATAGTATGTCATAAAAATGCAAAAAGGTCAAATTATAGTACGTCATAAAAATGCAAGAAATGTCATAGTATTGTATGTCATAAAAATGCCAAAAAAAAAGGTCATAGTATAGTACGTCTGAAATAGTCATGGCATAGTATGTCATAAAAATGCAAAAAATATCATAGTATAGTATGTCATAACATAGTCATAGTATGATGTAAAAATGCAAAATAGATCATAGTATAGTATGTCCAAAGAAATCAGAAAAAGGTCACAGTATAGTATGTCATAAAAATGCAAAAATCACCATAGTATAGTATGTCATTAAAACGAAAAAGGTCATAGTATAGTATGTCATAAAATAGTCATAGTATAGTATGTCATATAAATGCAAAAAAAGGCCATAATATAGTATGTCATAAAAATGAAAAAAAAAGGTCATAGTATAGTATGCTATAAAATAGTCTTAGTATAGTATGTCATATAAATGCAAAAAAAGTCATAATATAGTATGTCATGAAAATGCAAAAAGGTCAAATTATAGTACGTCATGAAAATGCAAAAAAGGTCATAGTATAGTATTACATGAAAATGCAAAAAAGCCATTATCAAATTTTATTTTTAAAAAGTTTAACAGGCATTTAAAAAAAAGAAAAGAAAAAGCTTCCCTGTCAGTAAGGTGCAAAGAGAGGGAACTTACACAAATCACACTTGGATGTCCCATCTGGTACCAGTACTTGAAATGATGTGCAGAGTAACACGGCACAGTTTGTCCTTTCACATTTGATGTCAGGCAAAGCTCTACAAGAAAAAGAAAGTTGAGTTAAATCAAAAACCGAGTTAACTTCCTGTGCACTCCACAGACAACTAATCATTTCATCTCACACTTACCTAGCGGTATGTTGTTCTTCACCACTTTGTCAACAAGACTTTGAGATCCACCCATTTCAGGATGCAAGAAGGTGCCGTGACCAATTCTGTCTGGAGGAAGATTCAACAGCAAGTCTGACTCCTCCAGCTGTGATGGTACCTGCAACAGTCGTTATTGTCATGTCAGAGCACTCACAGATAATGTGACTTCAATTAATCAACAGCATTAAAATATTAAGGTCATACTTCTGAGAGATGCAGTGACAACTTCAGTCCACAGTTCTTAGCCCTCTGCAGAGCAGGAAGTAGGTCTCTGCCATGGCCAACCTTAAAATTAAGATAAGTACATTAACAAGAAGTATTGTGACAAAATCCTGCAGCAATCCTCCCCCTGGTGGAAAAACAAACACTTAATTTTAGTCTGACTAAATATTTTATCTATACAATTTTGATATGATTTGGTGAAGTTTGGAAGCATCAAGTTATTATGGGATTATGTTTATATGAGTATATACATTGTTTTTCAGGAAACTCATGCACAGCATAACTTCAATGTACAGGAAAACTGATAGTACATTGTGCTTCAAAGTACCAGCAGGGTTACCACACATTTCCATGGACAAAATTTCAAATGTTAATTATCCTATGAAAACTAAACAGAAACATTTTCCAATCTCTTATACTTGGTTATGTTTGCTACAATATGTGGAAGCTTACCCATGGAAGAGAACTGCAACAATTAATTTCATTACACATAAAAAAATTCCATGAGTTTTCAAAAATTTTCAGTGATTTTAACCAATTCCATGACTTTTCCAGGCATGGAAAATGAGACTGAAATTCAATGACTATTCCAGGTTTCCATGATCATGGGAAATCTGTACAAATATCAAAAGTAAACATGCTCATTTTGAATATGCCATGACCTGTAAGAGGTACTTTAATGTTACAGCTTGTCTAACAGGTACCTAACTGGTTTAATAGAAGCAAAACATCATTTTTATTTTGGTTTGTTTAAGAAATAAAAATATACAAATCCTGCTGACACCAGGGTCTAAGTCATCATAATTTAAGTAACAGTTATTCAAATATTTTCTTGATACACAAAAAAAGCAATTGAGCTCAAACCATACTGGGATAATTCACAGCTGTTACCAGAAAACGCTGTTACCAAGTGGGGGGTGTTTAAACTCTGGTGATGCATTATGTTTAGAGTAAAAGTGTAATTTCAACTGACCGTTGGATCTCCACTGAGGTCTAGTCCCACCACCAAACCATTAGAGGACAGCATGAAGTCCTCAGCAAGTTTAACCGTCTCCATGGCAACTTCAGTCCCATTTCTGCGGTCAATCGCCACCAGAAACCTTCAGGACAAATGGGCACACTGAGAACCATGCACCACTGTGGCCAGCACTCACGTTACTGAATCATCATACACCGTTCAAAAGAATTAAGGGAACATTTATTGGTCACAGTGTAACACCAAGTCAGTTAAACTTCAGGGATATCATTGTGGTCATTTAGGAAGCACAAGTGATTGTGAATCAATTTCACCTGCTTTGGTGCAAATGATTTTGGCAAATGGTTTTGCATGTGGTGGCCACAGACAGTTGCTCTCTCCTTATCCTTCCTGACTGATTCTTCTTCAGTTTTGTGTTCTGCTGGTGTCCTTGTCACTACTGGTAGCATGAGGCAGTGCCTGCAGCCTAATCAGGTTGCACAGGTTGTCCAGCTCCTCCAGGATGGCACATCCATACCTGTGGTCACAAGAAGGTTTGCTGTGTGTCCCAGCACAGTCTCAAGAGCATGGAAGAGATACCATGAGACCTGCCATTACACCAGAAGAGCTGGAGAGGGCTGTAGAAGGGCATTAGTCCTGCAACAGGACTGGTATCTGCCCCTCTGTGTGAGGAGGAACAAGAGGAGCACTGCCAGAGCCCTACAAAATGACCTCCAGTAGGCCACTGCTCTGCATGTTTTCTGACCAAACTGTCAGAAGATTGTGGCTAGAGCCTGTCCAACACAGCCACATCTCACACACCCGAGACACATTTCTGGACTTGTTGCACGCTGAAATAACAGTGTCTGCTTACCTGACGTCGATATCCACATCCTCTTTTTTACACTGCTGGATGGCTTTGATGACAGTTTCAACATATCTCTTTTTTGTCAATCCTATAGGAAAAAGATAATAAACGTGTTAGCCAATCCTAACATTTGTTATGCATGCCTACAGCAGTAGCAGCACTGGAGTCATGGGGGAATTGTTTTCTTCCCCGTTTAGTTCACAGCATGAATTAGATTGTTGGGCTTTATTATTTTAGTTTGGGTTGGAGATTACAAGTAGATCAGTTGTTTCTTTCGGCTGGGATCTCCAACCCCTTTTTGTTCCCTCCTTTGAGTTGTAAGTATTGTTCAATTTTGTGAATAAAAAAACTTTGTTGCCTTTTTCCCCCTGCAAACTGCATCTTGCGTCCATTCATATGTTCCACTCTCTAGTTGAGCATTTGCCTGTTCAGAGAGGCCATAACAACATTAAATCACTCCATGAAAATTATCAGCCTTCATGTTGACATCCCTACCTGTGTTCTTCTCCTCCCTCGGTGTACTCCTCAGCTCTAAATATTTGACACCATCAGCTGCAAACTCCTTTATAACATCAGTGGCCACCTGGGAGGAAAGAAAAGAAACACCTGTTACTGGTATTCTAGGCAAAAACTTTGATTTAATCTCTGACAAACAGCCAATGCTCACCATCAGGATGTCCTCCTCTGTGTCCACCAGCTGATGGATGACTTTAAAGACCTGAAAACACCTGCGGACATGCGCAGTGTGTTACTCTTCCTATTGTCAGCTCACCTTTGTCTGCCTGAATACAACTAATTCCCCACTGAACACAAATAAACAACATATATCATCAGCTGCTTTGTTTCTACATTACTTTTGGTTAAAGGATTAATTGTCTTAATGAAATGAGGACAGATTTGTAAGCTACAAAGCTCTAGCTGATGATGAATTGGTCGCTGGGACTCATATTAAACTCTGAATTAAATATATACGCACTCATCCAGAGTCCTCCGCTGGCCTTTGCCGATAGCAGTCATTCCGTGTTCAATATTGAGATGTGGTTTCCTGTTGATGAGTTTCTCGATGGTCTGGACGCTGACGGAGCCGTTGAGATGAGCATGAAGCTCCTGAGGACAGTTAAAACGCTGACGTTAGCATGTAGCTAGCTATCAACTAGCTCACATTTACCGTCTTTAAACTCCTCTGAGTCATTTTCTCTTCTAAATATTAAATAAAACATTTGTAACTTACCACTTTTGGCAGCTGCCGATAAAACACATCAGCCTCATTTTCCATCACAAAGATAAAACAAAGCTTGGGTTAATCCGTGAGCTCTGAATTGTCCTCCGTCTGTCACAACAAGCAGGATCTGTTTTCAGTCGACATTTCAAGGAAGCACCATCGAGTGCAACACGGAAATAAGTCCCCATATTGTTGTGGATACTCCTTGTCAAGGTTCCGCTACTTCACATGAAATAAAAGCGTTGTTTACCTGTAAATTACAAGACTCTCCCCTTCCTTCAAAGATATTTTTTCCTCAATATGACAAAGACAGTGACTATTGTTATTTTAAATCTTAATTTAAAGGGAAACTACACCCATTTTCAAAATTCATACATACCATTTTAAGATAGTCCGGAAATATAGGTAGATATTAACAAGTCTTTCCCAAATCCAGATCTATAGAGCTAGATCCCAAATCTGTGATGTCATAAGGCATAAAGTCTGGAGCTACTCATTAGATCCAAAAACAGTGTTTCCCAACTGGTGGGTCACAGGCCTATTCTGAATGGACCACAACTGACTTACAAACATGTCACAGCTGTGAAAAAAAAAAAAAACACCCTTACTTTATTTTTAAGAACAGTGAATTTCCAGCACAGAGTTTTTATTTTAAAGTACTGTTGCCTGCTGTAGAGTGAGTGACTAACAGACAGCTACTTAGCAGAGACAACAAACTAGCTCGATGACATGGCCAAACCCAAGTATGACGCTGAATGTATTAAACTGTGTGGACCTCAAACGAGATGAAAAAGATGTTATAGATGATATTGGATGCATCCAGGGAAATGTGCTGGGTATATGAGTATGTTTTCTGTTTCAGAACTGAGGTCACTCTAACAGAGTAAAGATCATTTGGGTATAGAAAGGAAAACAAACTATCTGTGGGTTCCCAAAATCAGTCTCCCAATCAATGTCTATGGAGCATCTCCAGTCCTCACACCCTCTGACATCACACATTTGAGACGTATTTCTCTTGTTTCTGGCCTTGAGAGAGAAGAGCTCATGTCCACGAATATTTATTTAACTTTCCTTGGCCATGGACATAACATATACTTAATTTAGGCTATGTTCCCATTTAATACAATTATTTTATTTTTTAATAAAATAGCTTTGATGTTGTTGTTATTATTGTTTGTGTTTTATCTGTGTAATTTGTAACTGTGTTTTGTACTTGCTGCTGCCTATCTTGGCCAGGTCTCCCTTGAAAAAGAGGCTGTTAATCTCAATGGGATCTTCCTGGTTAAATAACGGTTGAATTAAAAAAAATAAAAAATTATGGTTAAATTTGATATTCATAAAATTAAATTTGCTGTTTATTTGAAAAAAAAGGAAAATGATATAATCACTATCACACCTTTGTTATATAGGAAAGCTCATCCCTTGATGTCACTGTTGTCTTGTTTGTATACTTACTGCATTGGTACTGGTATATCGGTATTTTGACTAAATTCTTTTGTTTAAAAAAACAGAGAAACATTTGGTACTTATTAACTGTACTGAATTAATCTAATCGCTGTAAATATCTAGTTTCTTTGTGGAGCGGTGATTTTTATGCAAAACACAAACTCAAAATATCTATGGGGAAGTAGAAAGTAACAAAACCAAAAAGGAATAAATAAAAAGTATAAATATCTCCTCTTTTTTGACTCACATCACAGTACAAATTTATGCACAAGTTTAAATACAATTTACTACTTCCACATTAAACAGCAAATACTTCGAGTTTGACAAATTATAAAAAAAATTTAAAAAAAAAAAATTGTTGCAAAACAATTTTCAAAATATCTTATTTTTTATTGTTGAAAATGGCAACATAGTAATTTTATTAACATTCTCCTTTTTCTCATTACAAACAAAATCCAGATCCATTTGGTTTAATCCAAAGATTCCCAGAATAAGACACTTACTGACGTCGAATGGAATATTCTGTACATGGGAATGATGTCGACACGACTGAGCTGAATGATGTTATTATATCAGTAGTAAAGGTGACACTTGTCCAAACTTGCGGTTCCTTTTTTGATGTGCAGAGAGATGCAAACACATCTAACAATTACATAGCAATGAAAAAATAAAGCTGCATAATTATAGTTATTTTAACTTAGAACTTTTAACAAAATAATTCAACAGTCATGCACAAGGTGTACCTGGAAACTGTAAAAAAAAAAACAATACAGCGAGTGACGACGTATCAAAACTGTTTTCCTACTTTTGAATCGCCTCTTTAAACGAATACAATGGATTCAGTCAACTCAGTCAAATTATGTTAAGGTCTGCACGTTCATAAAATGTAACAATGCTACTAATAGGACCAAGATATCAACGTAAAGGACATAAAATATATTTAAAAAACAGGTCAAGGCACTGTGGCTCTGAGGCAGACTTATCGATATGACAGTTAATCATTCACTCTTGATAACCGAGCGCAGAGAAAGCAACTGAGCCAGTAATGAAGAGTTACTGCAGACTGAACAACCTGAGGTGACGGATGACGCTAAGACACATAAACACTGACAGTTTCAGCTAACGGTCCCTGGACAATGTGTGAAGCAAACTTTGTTGTGAACTTTGCAAAACAAAACAGTTTTCTGAAATCTATTTTTTCCTCCTAGGTTATGGTCCAAGTGGTCAAAATGAAGGAAGAGGAAAGTCACTCATTGTGTGTGTTCTGTCAGATGTCTCATTGTTTTTTTCCCATCCCATGGCTGATATGTTGTAGCCACTCCTTCAACATTTGAAAGCTTGGTCGAGCAGCAGGATCCAGGTTCCAGCACTGTTTCATGATGTTGTACACCACTTCAGGACAGCCGTCTGGACAGTCCATTTTGTATCCCTTCTCCACACGAGGCACAACGTCTTTTAATGGCTACAGAGTGGAGAAGAGCAAAGTTGATATGTGCATTACCTCAAAGAAAACCTTTTTAAATAGTGTATGTATTGCACATTATAATGTTCTATATAAAAAAACAGATCCACAAGATCTGCACTGAGAGGGGACTGTGTAATCCCTTACAGATCCAGCTCCTTCAGCCAATCATGCTTTTCTGTCAGAGCTTCTAAAACATGGAAGGATCTCCCATCTGAGTTAATAAACTGTGACATCTATCACACCTTCAATCAAAGGCTACAGACCTGGTTTTTGGACAATCAGTACATTGCTTCCCTTAACACTGTCGTTGTTATTTCTGGCTTACATGCTGCTAACTTGCTTTACTTGCCCAATGCAGGCAGCCAACTCTGCATGGCTATGTATACAATATCTATATTATTAACAGCATGGCTAGCTTTCTGTCACATGGGCTGTGTGTTAGTGCATATGACCATACATAATGACTACTGTGTTTTATCTGTGTTTACTTTGTATTGCTGCTTTGCATGTCTGAATGTGATGCTAATCTGTGTGTTGGCGCTTTGTGTTGTTTGCATGTCTGTTTGTGTTAACATGCAATTTGTGGTTGTGCTATTGTATTGTACTGGTGCTCTGCTGTTGCTTGATGCTTTGCATGGCTCCTGTTCTATCCTGACAGTTTCTAATTGCTGTAGTTAATGCTGTCTTTATGTCTCTATGCTGTCTTTGTCCTGTGAATTTTCATGCAAATTTTATCCTTTTGTTGGTTTCAAAACATCTTGCCAAAGGACTGCAGTTGAAAATTAGCCAGCTGGCTAACACTGGCACATTTACAGAAATGTTGATTAATGTGCGTTGTCCTTATAAATAAAATAAAATAAAAAAAATTATATTGAAACTGTGCCCTCTAACATGATAAACTATATATTGTCTCGTATTACTGCTGTAGGAAAGAGTCTCGACCAGGGATACTAGACCAGAGGCCAGTTAATAAACAAAATCAAATAAAAAAATCTACCTGTATATAATAAAAAATATTTTGTTTTCTATCCTTACTCATCTTTGCCAAGTGGCAATTTCAGTCACACCAGTCCTGCACAGGTCAGGTGTGCACAAGGAAGCTTCTTGGATTTGAGGGACATTCGGGGCTTAGTCTGGAGCTCTTAAGTCTACGCTATTTTTAAAGTTGATTTTTTTTTTAAATTGTAAATCATGTGGTAATTATTTTAAGCATTTATATATTTTTTTGTCTTTACTCTTTTATTGTAAATATGTATCTTTTATTGAAATTTTACGAAATGTGCTATACAAACAAAGCTGCCTTGCCTCTGTCAAGGCCCCTTTTTTTCTAAACAAGCTCTATTTTGATGCTTTTTTTTAAAAAAAAAAATACAATCTAGCACCATAGTTACACTCAAAGTGAAAAAAATCCAGTGTTAATCAATTTATTTTCCTTGTGAATTAGAAAATGGTCAGCACACCACCCAGCACCCTATCGCAGCCCAGAGTATCACTCGTCTAGACTATAAATACATTGCTGATTGATTAATCACTCTCTCAAATCAAAGCCCTAATTCCTCCTTAATATTTTCTACATGCCTCTTTGATACTTAGCACTTTGAGATTTTTTTTAGCACTTTGAGATTTTTTTTTTATAAATGAAAAGTGCTTTATAAATTAAAATTATTATTATAATTATTATTATTATTATCATACTTACAATTCTTGGATAAGGCACTCGACCAAATGAGTAAATCTCCCAAAGCAAAATACCGTAGCTCCAAACGTCAGATTTGGTGGAAAATTTCTATTGATTAAAAGAAAAACACACATGTAAGAGTTAACTTCAATCAGAGGGAGGCACACAGGGCAAAGCACTCTACTCAACATGGTAGCACTCCGTGTAAACAACAGTGTACCTTTTCTCTGAGGGCCTCCGGGGACGTCCACTTCACAGGCAGCTTAGCTGTGTCCTGAGTGGAAGAGGCCTCCTTGGTCAGACCGAAGTCACTGACTTTGGCCTTGTTGTCTTCCGACACAAGAACGTTGCGCGCTGCTAGGTCTCGGTGCACAAAGTTATTGGCCTCCAGGTACGCCATGGCTTCACAGACATCTCTGTTACAAGAGTACAAGAAAACAGTTCAAAACCTGAGTGACTTTTTTTCTTTAAACCTTGGGATCAAAAACATGCAGGTCAAATTTCCAGATGATGCAACAAAATATGGACAATCATAACGGATACACTAAATAAACATGCTTTACTTTAACGTCTGTGTTTCTCTCCTATAATGTGTTAAAGTGATAGACTGCATCTCAAACTTCATGAAACATTTCCAAAGCTTATTTTTTTGTCTTCTCTCTTTTACTTGTGCACTGCTGCCTTTCACAGTTCATAACCTTTACCCACTGTTAATATGTGGAGTTACATGAAAGCCAGACATCATGCAGCTGTTCTTGTGGCCTATGTCACAGGCCCAGGTATCAACTGATATTTCCAAACTGATATTCCTAAAGGCATTAAATGTAGGCGCTAAATCAAATATATTAGCATAACCCATAAATATTTTTAGCTCTAAACAAGATCAAGAAAATGATAATGGACAAAGCATTAACTAGCTGCACGCAATTTGGGGATCTGCTACTTAAACATTGCTCCACAGCTCTGATAGTGATCAGAAATTCCACAGTCGACCTTCATAATGTGTGATGATACAGATATTATTGCAGTCATACTCACAGTGCAAAATTAAGGAGAGCATCTCCGCCAAGTACTGTTCGGCCTCTGGAACGTAAGTAGTCAACCAAACAGCCCTGAAAACAAACAAACAAACAAACATGTGACATCTTTATAACGTCACTCTGAATGGTAACAAACTACCAGACAGTCTGCCACCCACCTTGGCCATGTACTCAGTAACTATAAACAGACTCCCGTTCTCCTCTACAATCACTCCAAGCAGCTGCACCAGGTTATCGTGCCGTAGTTGCCTGAGGAAACACACACAGGCATGTTATGTGGCTTACATGTGTGTATACATGTGTCTATCGAAAAAATCCACAGTGATGAAATATATCATTATATTTTCCTTACGTCATGACAGAAGCCTCCGCAATAAAGGCCTGCGCTGTAGCATCATGTTTTATGCACTTCACAGCTACTTTAGTCCCTCTGTAGTCTCCCACCATGACATCTGGAATGATCACAAACAATAAAAATGATTTGTTAACTCACATTTATCAGTGTCTAGTTTCATTTACCTTTCTTCCTGATACAAAACCAACAGCACAAAAAACACAAAACCTTCACTTAAACCATAAGGGACATGAGTAAATATGTTTCATTGTTACAAAGCTCTAAATGGTCAGGCTCCGTCATATCTTAGAGAGCTCATAGTGCCATATTATCCCACCAGATCACTGCGCTCTGAGAATGCAGGGTTACTTGTGGTTCCTGAAGTCTCCAAAAGCAGATCAGGAGCCAGAGCCTTCAGCTATCAGGCTCCTCTGCTGTGGAATCATCTTCCTGTTTCAGTCCAGGAGGCAGACACCGTCTCCACATTTAAGACTAGACTTAAGAGTTTCCTTTTTGATAAAGCTTATAGTTAGGGCTGGCTCAGGCTTGTTTTCGACCAGCCCCTAGTTAAGCTGACATAGGCCTAGTCTGCTGGGGGCCCTCCTATAATACACCGAGCACCTTCTCTCCTTCTAGCTCTCTCTCTGAGATTCTGGAAAGTTGGTTCTTCTTCATCTGCTAACACTCAAGTCCTATTACTGCATAACGCTAACTTTGCTTTACGGCATGTCACTAAATCGGCTTCCTCTCTGGAGCCTTTGTACTACACTGTCTCGCAGGTTCCCTCCCTCGAATTGCAGCTACGCCTGCCTCACAGCAAAGGGGTTCCTGGTTGAATCCCAGGACGGAGCCCCTCTGTGCAGAGTTTGCATGTTCTCCCCGTGTCACTAGGGTTCTCTCCGGGTACTCCAGCTTCCTCCCACAGTCCAAAGACATGCAGGTTAATTAGTGACTCTAAACTGTCCGTAGGTGTGAATGTGAGTGTGAATGGTTGTCTGTCTATGTGTCAGCCCTGTGATAGTCTGGTGACCTGTCCAGGGTGTAGGGTTGGGAACGATTAACCGATACGACCGGATATCTGGTTTGACAAGCGAGAAATATGGCTACGTCGGTAGCAGCCTCCTCAATCGATACGAATCAGCCATGAATCCTTAGATGAATCGATTGTAGAGTCATGGATTCGGGTATCGCGAGACTAGCAATCGCTTGACTGACTTTAACAGTTTGCATCTCGAAAACAACGCGAGAGCCGGCGGCATGCTCCGTAGCAGGCATTACTGACAACGATAATGGATGTAAACATCAGCGCCAGCTTGACTGGTGGAGATGAGGAACAGAAGCTAATGCTGGTTGGATAAACCAGGGAGCAGCCAAGCTGCAGCAGAAACTAAAGGCGAATCCTGCCGGTTGTGGGTTGAACGCGGGGTCACAGACACAGACAGAAATACGTATTCCTGTCAAATACGACGGCGCATGATAACGGCTTATTGATGTATTATAGAAAAGTGATTTATCTTTTTAGAAATGACAGAGTGTAGCAAACACAGAGAAATAGTCTGACATGCTGTCAGTGATAAGCTGCTAGTCATCACAGTCCATGATATCAACTAATAACAGGAGATGTCAGATTCTGCCCCTACATTGCATGTTATTATTTTATTCTGCTTTATGTTTATATTGTACAGCGTTATAATAAACTTTATTCCAGACTCAAGTCCATATAAGATACATACAAAAACACAGACAATACCATAAAAACAACACAAGTAGGTTTAAAATACTTAAATTTTACTTAAAGTTCACTTCACTTAAAGTTTAAAACTTCTTCTCATTTTTATATTGATCCCATCCAACAAAATGATGTTCATTCAGCAAGTCTTTTTTTGGTCCATGTCTAAAAATAAATACATTTGACATGTGATTTTGTTGTTTGACTTTTTATTTTATTTTTGCCAGTGCCATACAGCATCAATGCTTGGGGATGTGGTCTTTTACAAATTTGAAAATACTGTAAGAATGTCACTTTTATAGAATTGGCTTATTTATTTTATAATGTATGATTAATGCCTACATCAACAAATGTTAACCATAGAATCGTATCGAATCGTATCGAATCATTCTGTATTAAAAATATATCGTTTTTGAATCGTATCGTAACCCGTGTATCTAGATACGTATCAAATCATCTATCACAAAGAGATTCCCAACCCTACCAGGGTGTACCCCGCCTCTCGCCCAATGTCAGCTGGGATAGGCTCCAGCCCCCCGTGACCCTCAAGAGGATAAATGGTTACAAAAATGTATGTATGTATGTATGATGCAGTTTAAACTTGAAGCTACTTGCCTCCAAATTCTCCTTTTCCAATCACCTGCTGCAGCTTGAGATCTTTTCTGTTCATCGACCAACCACCTGTTGGCCATTTAAAAAGGAAACAACATGCAGCTGAAACACTCTTCTCATACAGAAAAAAAGGCTACAATGGTGCTGATGCATAAAATGTAAAGGACTGAAAAACTGAAACTCACTCCTGGAAAACTCATCCTGAGCGGCCACCGTCCCCTCCTCCACTTTTGGCTTTATTAGTTTGGTGCACAGGCCGTCTGCATCTTTGGTGTAGTGCTACAAACAAAGCAAATAAAAGAATAAATAACAAGTAAGAAACACCGGCATTACACCACTTTCAAGAGGTTGCTCACTGCATATAGCCTTACTAAAGCAAAGAACATTTTACCAGAAAACAGGAGCACACTAGAATCACATTTCACTGATCAAATTATTTTGTCAGATACCCTCCATCAGGACAAAATCCAGTTTTCTTTGAAGGACAAACTTAATTTCTTGCTGGATTATATATATCAGACATACAGTATATTGCTTTTCTGGACCAAGTCCATACATACTCAGATGATAAGTCTCACTCTTTTTCAAACATCTCTTAGAGGATCTCAGTTGATTTAATCTGCGTACTTTTCTCTGTCAGCTTGCACACCATGTTAACTGTTTATTCAATATGTGCTTTATGCAAAATTCAAGCATGCAAGTGAACCACCTTTCTGAACACTTACAGAGTTTCAATAAAAAGATACATGAAACAAAAAGCACCACAGCTTACAAGAATACAACTCAGCTGACAGTGCTTCAGAACGACCAATAGAGGGCTGTATAGTGAAATCAGCAAAAGATATAACGGATGACTGAAAAGGTTTCCCCTTAAATAGGTCACACTAAAATTACCCATACTACTTTAAAATTGCCCACACTACTTTATTTTACTCTGCAGAATAAATAGTATGTTGCTGTTTAAAGTAAACATCCAACACAGGAAAATGATTCGTTTTGAGAGTAAAAGGTTTTGGTATATTTTTGAGGTTAGAACTTTGCACCTCAGCACACTGCTCACTCTTCCTCTTTGACACTTCCTGTTCATTATTTGTTCCAGGAACTGTATGTGGTATAGCACAAAGACGCGGGGGCTCTTAAACAGGAAAATACAAGAAACATACAGTAGACGAAAGCCCTATATAGAAGCAAGCAGTGTTGGCCCAACACCTCGTTTTATTTATAAAACAGAAACTTATTTTAAAGTCTGACCTCAACCAGCTGCATGAGGTTTTCAAAGAACCCCTCTTCATCGATCGTGAGCTTGCCGTTGTGGTAGATGATGCGGTAGTGCTCCACCTTGCCATCGCAGCTCACACACAGGGTGTAGTCGCCGGGGAAGTTGGTGCTCTCTCGCACCAAGAACAGGCCTGTCTCAGGGGGGTACAGCAACCGCTCTGCCTGTTCCCGCGTTATCTTCCCGTGAAACCATCTGAGAGCAGAGGAACCAGAGAGGTAACAGAATTAAAAAAAGTCCAGCACAACTATGTCACCAACCATCTCATAACACTTTAAAATGTAGCACTGAAACACACTAGCATCATTTCTGCAGACTTTTTCTGTTTGCATCGATCAGTACAAAGCATATTATAGGTACACTTAGATGTGAGGTTATCAGGCACAGACATGTAAAACTACTGCAGTCTAAATAAAACAGTCCTGCAATAAATCCTCTTATCATGAACTTTATAATGTTCAGTTTCAGTTTAAACTGTTAGAGCAGTGTTGGTTCTATTTAATAGTCATCTGTGGCAGCTACACTTGTAGTGCTCTTGAATTATACCTCATTACACTGATAATGAAAAATGTTTCTAATATTTTGGCCACCCTATTTATGTCAATGAGGGTAGATTAAATATTAGAAACACCACTCAGTATAGTTACGCAGCACAATACTGTTCAACAACACTGCAAACCACAGCCTCTACAATGAGCATGAAGCTGTACTTATTTTTACAAAGTACACCCTCTGTCAGCATCGACTGGACACCTCTAACTGTTTTAAGAGCTACTAACCAGACCAACATCAGTGTGTAAAAGCAGTTAAGGCTGAATCCTAATTGCAGCTGGTTACAAAGGAAACACTGTCAGGATCCATTTTGGGGCTGTGTTGCAGATTATCTTACATTAGGCTGACAAATGTTCGTCTTTTCTTGTGTAACGTACTCCATAGTTTTATTATTATCCTCAAATTGGCCCTCAATGCAAATAAAGCAAATGTTCTGGAGATAACAAAAGTATAGATTACGGTCGTTTGCATATCCACTGTGACTGTGCTCTATTATTGAGAGGGTCACAGAGTGTACGGTGAATTCATTTGCATCTGGCTCCATGAGAAAGTTACATTCAAATATCTCCCAGAGACGCTCATTGGAAAGCTGAGAAAAAGGCTCCACCGAAACAGCAAGAGCTTCAGCCTGAGTTACAGAAAGAGGATTGCTGAAGCAGTTTTCTGTATTACAGGGGTTTAATATTTCATACATCATTAAACCTTCACTCAGAGGCCCTGAAATCCCCTTTACCGTTCTACTCCCACATTCATTTGCAACATATACCATGAGAACAGTGCAAAAGTGAGAACCAAATTATTCTCTGCTTCCTGCTCAGACAGTACAGATGAAAATTAGCTTATAGCAAACTCTGATAAAGCTAAGTAGCTATGCACTGTCCCTGTTAAATAAATAAAATAAATAAAGAAACATGTGGATGACAATATACTTAATGAGCAACATATTTAAATTTATCAAAAAACATATTTTTAAGGTAGTAACAGCGCTTCAGCCCCATTTTAGCCCCAAACTGTTCAGTGTGTTCACTATTAACTCTTCTGGTTGTTACTAACTCTGGATTGGTTGAGTGTTCACTAATACCCAGCTGGCACTCAGAAGAGCTCATCAAGAGCTTTCATTTGATATACAGTACAGGCCAAAAGTTTGGACACACCTTCTCATTCAATGCGTTTTCTTTATTTTCATGACTATTTACATTGTAGATTCTCACTGAAGGCATCAAAACTATGAATGAACACATGTGGAGTTATGTACTTAACAAAAAAAGGTGAAATAACTGAAAACATGTTTTATATTCTAGTTTCTTCAAAATAGCCACCCTTTGCTCTGATTACTGCTTTGCACACTCTTGGCATTCTCTCCATGAGCTTCAAGAGGTAGTCACCTGAAATGGTTTCCACTTCACAGGTGTGCCTTATCAGGGTTAATTAGTGGAATTTCTTGCTTTATCAATGGGGTTGGGACCATCAGTTGTGTTGTGCAGAAGTCAGGTTAATACACAGCCGACAGCCCTATTGGACAACTGTTAAAATTCATATTATGGCAAGAACCAATCAGCTAACTAAAGAAAAACGAGTGGCTATCATTACTTTAAGAAATGAAGGTCAGTCAGTCCGGAAAATTGCAAAAACTTTAAATGTGTCCCCAAGTGGAGTCGCAAAAACCATCAAGCGCTACAACGAAACTGGCACACATGAGGACCGACCCAGGAAAGGAAGACCAAGAGTCACCTCTGCTTCTGAGGATAAGTTCATCCGAGTCACCAGCCTCAGAAATGGCAAGTTAACAGCAGCTCAGATCAGAGACCAGATGAATGCCACACAGAGTTCTAGCAGCAGACCCATCTCTAGAACAACTGTTAAGAGGAGACTGCGCGAATCAGGCCTTCATGGTCAAATAGCTGCTAGGAAACCACTGCTAAGGAGAGGCAACAAGCAGAAGAGATTTGTTTGGGCCAAGAAACACAAGGAATGGACATTAGACCAGTGGAAATCTGTGCTTTGGTCTGATGAGTCCAAATTTGAGATCTTTGGTTCCAACCGCCGTGTCTTTGTGAGACGCAGAAAAGGTGAACGGATGGATTCCACATGCCTGGTTCCCACTGTGAAGCATGGAGGAGGAGGTGTGATGGTGTGGGGGTGTTTTGCTGGTTACACTGTTGGGGATTTATTCAAAATTGAAGGCACACTGAACCAGCATGGCTACCACAGCATCCTGCAGCGACATGCCATCCCATCCGGTTTGCGTTTAGTTGGACGATCATTTATTTTTCAACAGGACAATGACCCCAAACACACCTCCAGGCTGTGTAAGGGCTATTTGACCAAGAAGGAGAGTGATGGAGTGCTGCGGCAGATGACCTGGCCTCCACAGTCACCGGACCTGAACCCAATCGAGATGGTTTGGGGTGAGCTGGACCGCAGAGTGAAGGCAAAGGGGCCAACAAGTGCTAAACACCTCTGGGAACTCCAAGACTGTTGGAAAACCATTTCAGGTGACTACCTCTTGAAGCTCATGGAGAGAATGCCAAGAGTGTGCAAAGCAGTAATCAGAGCAAAGGGTGGCTATTTTGAAGAAACTAGAATATAAAAGATGTTTTCAGTTATTTCACCTTTTTTTGTTAAGTACATAACTCCACATGTGTTCATTCATAGTTTTGATGCCTTCAGTGAGAATCTACAATGTAAATAGTCATGAAAATAAAGAAAATGCATTGAATGAGAAGGTGTGTCCAAACTTTTGGCCTGTACTGTATATAACTCATTTTTGTCCAAAATGTCACTTACAGCCCTCTGGTTCTCACCCCTCAAGTGTGACTGTTCTTGTAACATTACTTTTCAGTGCAACTGTGAACAAGGGGTTGCTGTACAACAGTGATTGTACAGTGCTCAGTCACACTGTTCTGTATATAAATAGAAAGTTATATGTCGATAAACAAATAAACACACATTAAGATTTGGGGTTATTCATTCATCAGTCATTCATTTTCTGTAAACGCTTCTGTGAATCCTATTAGGGGACGCGGGGGGGCTGGAGCCTATCCCAGCTGACATTGGGCGAGAGGCCGGGTACACATGAGACAGGTTACCAGACTATCACAGAGCTCACACATAGAGACAGACAACCATTCATGCTCACTTTCACACCTACGGGCAATTTAGAGTCATCTAAACTGCATGTCTTTGCATTGTGGGAGGAAGCCGGAATACCTGGAGAAAACCCACGGTGACACAGGAAGAACAACGATGTTAACCACTGCTACACCGTGCCAGGTTAATGGTGGGTAAATTACACTGAGAGTAGCTCAAGAATGGCTGTTGTGTCTTCTCAGTGGCTATATTTTGTCACATTATATTTCATAATAACTTTCTTTGTGTGTTTTTTTCCACTGGTGGTTGTCGTCTAGGGAGTTTGTCTTCATGCAGTCATTTCAGACAACATTTTGTGATCAAGGGTTCTATAAATAAACCTGTCATTCACACACATGCGCGCACACTGAAAGGCATCATGTGGACAAAAGGGAAGATTTTTCAGATTACTTCAGTCTGAGATTGAAAGGAAACAACAGGAAACTACTCTGAGTTTAAGCAAAGCTGAGCTGGAAACAGACACAAGTGCACTGCAATTACAACACAGCCCGACCCAAGTGTGGTCTCCATTCACATAACTACAGCGTCACTGCCACGACAAATAGCCCATACGCCTTCAGCAACCACACAGCCATAGGAAGAGGGCAAAGCCCAGCTATTTTAACCATCACTGCAGACGCCAAACACAAAGCTGGTGTGGTGGCAACTTTTGAGATGCAGACAGCAGATACAGAGACCTTATCCTGTTTGCTTTTGAAAATGAAAGATTGCATCATAGATTCAATAAACCATAATACGCTGTGTACTTACGGCATTAAACTCAGCTTGCCTCCAGATTTCACACCTTCTCTTTTCTGAACATAGTTGGCTGGAATCGTCCCCTCACGACCTGCAGAGTTTTTAGCTTTGTACCAGTTTGGATCCTGAAGGTGTCAGAAATGGTTAAAATGAATAATGTGGAGTAGGAAACATAAACACAAAGCCATTCCACATTTTCATATCTACAGACAATAAGTGTCTTTGTCTATTAAACATATTTGACGAGAACTCAGCAGTGAAATTCTATATTTACAGGAACATAAGTGAGGCCATGAAACCTTACCTTTGTGACAATAATAATAGTCAACACGTCTCCTTTGTTGAAGGGCAGGTCCTGTTCTGATGTGCCTTTGAAGTTGTACCTGGCCACACACTCTGTGCCCTGCGGCCATGGAGTCTACGGGAACACGGACAGATCACTAATTAGCAGAGAAATGTCTCACAAATTACTCAACAGACATGTCTCGTTGTGTGTCTGAGTTTTGACATGCACCAATGTTTATATTCTGGAGGTGTATCTCAGGGCCGTGAGCAGGTAAAAAGGGGAAAGCTTTCTGGGACCATGTTCATCCTGAATAAATATAAGCAATGATAACCAAACTTTATTTTTTGACAGAGACAGTAAGTTTTGCGTCGAAAGTAAAGATAAAATAAAGAAAGTAAAAAAACTATTTTATTTTATTTTTGCATTCTGGTGTGTTTTTCAGTGATAATCCTCAAAAAATTTTCTTCATGGTACTTTTTAAGTTTTTTTCTTGTTTTTTTTTTTTTTTTTAACGCTGACAGTTTTTTTTTTTATTTACAACTTCCTGTCACTGTTTTGGTGTAGAGGGGAGGAGCTGAAGGGGAGGGGCAAAGAACATGTGACTTACATATAATTGGCTAACAGAGGAGGGAGATTCCCTCTTCTGGGCTCACCCACAGCCCGCTACAAGCTCCGAAGCCCTGCAGCACCGCACTTTTAGCCTACAGAAATGTCTTCCGTGAGTTCACCTGGAGCTCCCGAACAGCAAGTATTTCAAGTTAAGTCTGTTTTTCTCTGTTTAAAATAGAACCAGACTGGTTAAAGTTAACTTTTAAGTGATGTTATGCTGGTCTGGAAGAGGTCTGCTGGAACAAGCGCTAAGGTTAACTAACGTCAGCTAAAAAAACCCGACACTTAAAAAAAAAAAAAAAAAAAACGAAGTACAAAATTATAATAGAAATAATAAAATAATTTTTAATGCCTGTGTTTTATTTTGCTATGAATTTTTTTCAGTCCTTTAGCATGCCAAATTTTATTTTCAGTGCCAAAAACTGTCACCATCCTATCGCCATAGGCTAGCCACATGACCTGAGAAATGCATTCATGTATAGATTTGGGTAGGGCCCATCATGGATGTATAAAGAGACTTGGATACAGCATCAGAGGCGGAGCTAATTCATTCCTATAAAAGCTGCTCAGTGACACATGAAGCCAAAAAATTTCTGGGTATAAAATTACCCTGATCTTTCACATCCATGGGCCCTTAGAGCAGGCACACTAGAGACTTAAGCTAATTTATGGATTAGCACCTTGCTAACCTGAATGGGGATTAAAATGATTTAATCATGCAGCTCTTCAAGACTTTCAAAATGTTACTGAACCAAATACATCAAATCCAAATAGTGAAATGAGTCATTTCATGGGGCTGTGATAATCAATAAAATTATCCACTGATTTACAGACATCTCTTTCACAATGTGAGTCTATGGGAAAAAGTCTTTTGGGCTGCACAGCATCACGTGATGGTCCCGGAAGTTGTAATTCTAGTTTGGCATCTATGTCAGATTGGCCTCAAAGCTCGCAGCTGTTCCTGCCAGCATGAGGCCCATTGACTGGTCATTTCTATGAGCATGCCTGGCGTATCTTACCTGGACCTCTGTCATGGTGAGGTGGTTCAGTCCTCTCACAGGTGACGTGCTGCTACCATCAGAGCTGGTAAACACACACACTCATGCAGTACCTAAGAAGGGAAACAGAATTTAGTCAGAAACCGCCCCTGCTTCGAAGATATTCGCTTAACCACAAAATTAATTTTCAGATAGACGGTGAATTAGAGTTTTTTTTCTGAAGGCACGCAGGTTGATTCATAGTAAACTCTTCAGCCATTATCAGAATGCACCAGAGTAGAGTTACATCAGACAGTGTCAGTAAAAATAACTCACTGATGCAGAAAGCAGAACTAACAAGTCTTCTTTTTTTAAATCACACTTTCACAACTGAGGCAGAATGTTTCCATGACGCAGGATAACAGTGTGTACATAAAGAGCAGGCTTCACCGTGTTGAAGGATCATAACTCAGAAACATACTCAACGTTTATTTTGGAATAAAATTCCAGCTGATGAATGCAAGGCATAAAACTAGATCTACTTTGTATTCCATATGCTAACCTGGTTCATTTTGACCAAAAATGGACACGCACTTAAAGCCCAAATGACTGGGCCTGGTAGGAATCAAGATAGCTCTCTTCAACGCTGGAATGCAAACTTGTGGTGAGATCTGACCAGGCCCAAGGGACTCATCCAGCCCAGCGTTTCTTTACGTCAATAAAACAGCCACTGCGACTCTAACCTTAGGCCTGAGTCACCCAGGGGCAGCGTTTCCATGATACATGCACAACAAATCAGAGCAGAGGCATCATAATGAAATGATGATCTGTGGATTAAGTAATGCTCAACACCCCCCTCCCCTCAATCCTCTCCCAAAACCCCACTTCCTCGCTTCCTGTATCAGTTCCCAGCATGCAGAAGTGGCCAGAGCTCAGGGAAAATCCTGGCTCTGATAGATCTGACATTTTACATGAGGTCACATCCTGTGCCATGTCCATTACTATGCAATCTTATTTCCTGTATGAGAGCCCGGATTTAGATTACTCCAATATTAGGGTGGGGTTCTTCCTAACATGAACAGATATCACTCCCTGAGCTCTTATTTTTTCAAATCATGTTACTTCCATTTAAACACAATCTGGCATGTCTTCACACATATGAATAAATGACCAGCCTCACAGACACCAAATGTGAGACTGTCGGCTCTCAAGAGTCCCAGAGAGGACTGTCATCACTCTGTATGATGAGGATGTGGCGGATGTCGTCCCCTGTGGAGAACTGCAGCTGTCTATCTGGACACATTTCCCACGCCCATAAGCCCAGCAACCCAGGAAGGACACCTCCATTTTGCATCTGCTCATTCCAGCCCATCTCTGCGTTACACTTTGACATTTCACACTGTGCAGAAGGTCATAACAGGAAAGGAAGTGAAAAAATCTACAGCCATGTTAGTGGCTCTTTGAGACTGTAATACTCATAATAAGGAAAGCCAAACCAATCTCACCAGGTGACCCCTCATCACAGGTTTAACGCCTGTAAGCCGTGAGCAGCTCAAACAAAGTGATTTTCTTCTCTCAAATTGTTTTGTTAAAATAGTTTTGGAGGCGCGTACGGCTAAAAGTATCCAGTATTTCACACAGTTTCAACCATCAGCTCACACACTTACAGACACTGAGCCGTACCTGCACAGACGGGTGGCTAACTAATTAGCTCTTTCTGGCAGCTAGGCTAGTTCGGTCGTTAGCTAGCTCCTGAGCTAACTGAGCACAATGGATCTTTTCGATGACATGTTTGAAATGGGTTTTTTTAAATTCTCTTCTGTCCCATTAACTGTCCCTCAAATGTATCTTGCGACCCCTTAAGGATATCCCGACCCCCAGTTTGGAAACATGGTGCTAGATAAAAAGCAGTGGTGGAAACCAACTAAATACATTTACTCAAGTACTGTGCAAGTACAAAGTTATTTTTTGCTTTCCTTGATTTTAATTTTAAATGGACTTTGTAATTGAACATGCATTTCTATAGCGCCTTTCTAGTCTTCAGACTTTTATGCTATTTTATACTTTGTACTCCACTACATTTACTTGGTAACTGTAGTTACTTGTTACTTTGCAGATTAAGATTTGAAATACCCACTATGAGCATATAAAATACAATGTGTTGACGTACAGTAAATGAAACCACCTTATAGTAGTAAAATTATCTGTACTGCAGACGGCTACAACATTAAAAACACAGCTTCATGTTACCATGGTTGGATTACGAGACAATGGGCCCCTGGGTACAGATATGCAAAAGGCCCCACCGCTTCTGCAATACAGGAGCAGCACACAAAGACTTCGTGATGGTGTTTGCATCTCTGCGGTTCTTTTGTATCTCTTTGACCTTATTTTGGTTGTTTTTATGTCACTGTGGTCTTTTTGTGTCTCTTTGGGGTCATTTTGAGTCTCGATCTGATCAGAACGTGTTAATTTGACATTTTGCAGGTGAAACCCAGGTGGGCTCCTTAACACTTTTGGCCCCTGGGCCTCCTCCCATTTGGCCTGTTCAGTAATCCATCCTTGCATATTACTGCATCAATGATAATAATCTAACAGTATCATACAGTATAAAATAATGTAAGTGACTACTTTTAATTGTATGCTTTAAGTAGGTTGTCTTGATAATACTTATATACTTTTACTTGTAACTGAGTATTCTTTAATTGTGGTGCTTGCAACACTTCTTCCACAATGGACAAAAAGTGAGGGGATCACCAAAGTTGAACGTGAATGTCTGCACCAAATAAGGTATTCCATCCAGCAGTTGTCGAGACATTTCACTCTGAATCCCAGATGTCAACCTGCTGGTGGTGTTGGAGGTTAAGTGAGGGGATTACCAAAGTCAGAGGGATTCATTCTCTGGGGACCATAAATGTCTGTTCAACATGTCATGCCATTCCATCCAATATTTTAAAGTCTGGACCAAACCTACAATGCCGTTACTTGAGTCATGCTGCTAACATGGCCAAAAACTCATCTGACGTAGGTCAGAAATCAGCTCCTCTGGCTGTAATCTCAGAATGAGTTGTAACATGAAGAAGGAAATCATCCTTATGATGCTCTGACAATAGAATTTGTTAATTGCAACAGAATCTGTCTGGGCAGAGCCCTCGGTGAAGGAGCAAAGTGATCTCACCAAGTGAGGAATGGATCAGTGGGGCCGAGGCCGACGCACAACAGCACTTTTAAATTCCTCTCTTTCGGGACAGTGAATGCATCTCAGCAGCAGGCCACCAGCAGCTGACTGAATGGGACAGAACTCAGTCTGTCATGGTGTCACATTGCCATTTCCAGAGAGCTCTACATGGAACCACAGCTTGCTCTTTTCAGGAAGCAGACAAGGCCGTCATTGTGAGTCGGTTGAGTTTCTACTGACCCCTGGGCTTCTACTGACCCCTGTCTCATTGAGAAGTCCATTATTGTCAGTCTGTCCAGTGAGTAGCTTTAGGGGCAGCAATGCTTCAGTCCTGCAGGTCTGGAGATGTGAAGCGTACTTCATATTTTACTCAGCGAGTACAACTTGTGTCTGCTGCTCTGCTATTATCATGGAAATTCTCTTCTAAACTCCACCAGCAATGAACCTCATAAAAATCGAACAACAGCAATTGCAATCAGTGAATTAGAACATACGATTGAGAAATATTGTCTGCTGGAGGAGAAGTGATGCATCACATAGAGTAAGCTACTGAAAGCAACAGGAAACCAGTAAACTCAGTGACAGACTGAATGTGAATGAAGTCAGGAAGGAGCACAAAGAGCACAAACTTGCTCCAAATTTAACAAAGCAACTAACACAGCGAGGTGTCCTATCTCTTCAAACAAAGCACATGTCGCGATTGTAGCCCAATTTGTTATATTTTTGGCATCTACAACAATCCTATTGTTCAAACCAAACCGGTTGGTCAACATTTGACTTGTCTCGTGCTAGTCAGCCGTAGCCTAAATTGTAAAAATCAGTGGCAGTCTGACTGCACAAAGCAAGACAGGACAGGAATGTAGAAATATCTCCTTTGGTCGTGTTTAAATCTGCCACTCCCTTGTCTATCTGCAGCGGTGGAAATGCTGATCATGCTAGGTGTTGCAAAAGCTGCTGTGACACAGTGAAAGGAGGACGGCTGGAGGGCCTGTAGACAGATGTGCACATTTTTCTACTCAAAAACAGTATCATGTGCTGGTCTTTGAAAAGTTAGAGAATTACAAGGCAACCTTCAAATAAATAGTTAAGGGTAGTAACAAAGTATATTTACTCATGTTCTGTATTTAAGGGCAATTTTGAGATACTTTTACTTTACTTAGTATTTCCATACTTTACACTTCTACTCCACTACATTTCAGAGGGAAATATCGTACTACACACTCCACTACATTTATCTCACAGTTAGAATTACTAGTCACATTTCAGATTAACAGTTTACATAAAAGCCTATTTTAAAAATGTATGAAATAAAAGAAAAATATGTATATAAAGTATGATTGTTTTTTACGTACATGCTTTCCAATAATAAAAAACTGATTTAAAAAAAAACATCTCAGATGGCTTCATTTAAATATGTGTTTAAGGCAAAAAAAAAAAAAAAGATTTTCATCTAACAACGCAGAGTGGTCGCACAAAACAAGCCAGAGTGCTCTGAAATAAAAATGTTGGGCACAGCGCATACATTTTCTCCTCATTGGGAACAACTGAAAAAGACTCTGGCTCTGATTGAAAAGTGCTATGTGGACGCAGGTCCTTAGTTTATAATCACCTGAAACTAAGAGTCATTATGTTTTTGTTACCTTAGAATGAGCCATTTATATCTACATGTACATACGTGGCAGGTCCTCTCCCATGGAGTCCGCCATGTTGTTTCTACAGTAGCCCAGACCAGACAAACAAACACTGGCTCTAGATAAGCCACTTTGCATTTTTGCATCGGCAACCGTAGTTCTCTACATGCTTGGCACTCACAAGAAGTTTCAGCTACACAACGTCACCACTAGATGCCACTAAATCCTACATACTGGACCTTTAATCTAGCTCTACCTTGATCAGCTGCAGCAGTAAAATGCTGCTTACACACTGCTCCATCAGTACTAACAATCTATTAGAACATGTAATAATACAGTGGGTCCCAACTGGTCCACCACGGGGTCCAGATTTCTCCTTCGTCATTTGTTCAGGGGCCACACAGTTTAATATATTCAGTATCATACTCGTGTTTAGCCGCGTCAAGCTAGTTTGCTGTCTCTGTCAAGAAGCTGTCCGTTATACACTCTCTCCACATCAGAAAACAGCACTTCAAAATAAAGGTGCTGTGTTGGAAATTCACTGTACTTAAAAATAAAGCGTGTTTTCCACAAAGTTGACACGTTTGTGAGTCACTTGCGGTCCTTTCAGAATGGACCCACAGCCCACCAGTTGGAAACCACTGTAAAAGTATATATTGGTCAAAGGGGCCATTTATTTATGGAATGAGTAATTCAACTTTCGATACTTTAAAGTGTGTTTTGCTGATACTTCTTTGCTGAATGCAGGACTCTATTGTTCCATTAATTTACTGGTACTTAATTAAAAGATCTGAATACTTCTTCCTCTACGAGATACCCTTTAGGAAGAACGTCACAGTGAGCATCATGTCTGTGTTAATGGCTGTATGCTCCTGCATCCCTCTTCTATGTGCAGTAGGGAGCCTGTGAAATCTGCCCCTCATCCTGACCCTCCACCCTCAGGATGCTCTGCGACTGCTTTGATGCTGCTGCCTTGTTATCATCACCATTGCAGCAGCAGGGTGCAGGGCCAAGTGCTTAGAGAAGGAAACAATGATTTCTGTCCATATTCCCTGAGCTTTTATCTGGCACAAATACAAACCAGCACACCGAGTGGTGAGACATGTACAGAAGGAGCACATGCCAACAGTTCACCCAGCTGGGTCTGACAGCCTGCAGATGTTCTTGGGGAACCTCAGAGGAGGAAATCACCTCTGCCTCCGGGACAACAGCTGGACTGTGGTTCAGCAGCGCTGCTCACTGAAGCAACTGTCTGCAGGATACAAGACAGGAAGTACAAGTCCAGTGGTAGGCCCTGCAGCACAAGTCGTCATTGTATCACTTTGATGGCAGTTAGTTTTGCCTGTGAGATGCTGTCATGCAAGGCATGAACGCAAATGACAGTGAAATAGCATCCTGTTTATCATAAATAAACACAAAACTTGGCCCTGACAAACAAGGCCGTCTTCAGAGTAACAGGAAGAGGAAAATCAAGGATTGTCAGTCAGGGGGAAATCCCTCTTAATTTAGCATCCAGTCATTACAGTTAACTTTGCATTTTACTCCGCTCCAAAGTTCAAACAACACAATAGAAGTGTTGGCACTTGTGACACTTTGGGTAGGTAATGATTTTCCAAACTAAACACATCAAAAAACACCATGTAAGGCAAAGCAGCTATGTGTGAGCGGTGGATGGACACTTCCGTGCTGAGGTGCTGTGCACGCCATGCAGTGCAATGCTGCTCTGCTTATGCAGCCATGCATGACACATTACAGGGTAGCGGAGTTTGCTTTGCTGTGGTTTCATGAGCTTTTTTCACCAGCTTCATCTTACTTTACAGTCACACTCGAAAATAAGAGTCCTCTATGGAAGAGGCTCTACACCAGCACCAGAATGGCTTCCGTCTTTTCAGAAACTGCCTCAGCCGGAGAGGCATCACCCCTAACAGACCCAAGGGGACCTCAGTTCCTCTCTCTAACAAATACTGGCTCCATTCAACTTTTTTCTGTTTGGCACTTGCCTTTAGTGCATTGGCGGCTTGGCCAAATCTTTGATGAGAGAATTGCAAACTGAGAGGCATTACCATTTCCCCTCTGCAAATCACACATTCCTGCAAGTGTTGCACAAAGTCAGTAACATTTTCAAAAACTGTCAAAGATCATAGGTTATATGACAGATCTGATGCACCATCTTGAGTCAGCTATCATCTTTATAAATACTATCTGCCATGATGTGACAGCAATTTTGAGAGCTGCATGATGCGCCCCAGAAAGGCAGAGGAAGTGGCAGAAGTTTGAAGGAGGATGTTAATAAGGCCACATCTACCATGAAATCACATCTCTATTAATGAAGCCTGTTTTTGTTCCACTATAAAAGCACTTTGAGCTACACTCATTACATAAAAGGAAGTAAAGATAAACACATTATGTACTCGCCTCAGGCTGCTAACATTTCTGAAAAACTCAGATCAGAGCTGTCACTCACTGACTGAACACAAAGTGTACAAGCTGACAGGCCCACAGGTTGGCTCTGTTTTAGAAATGTGTGCCAAAACATAACAGCCTCTGCATCTACAAGCCACGGCTCCACTCAGATGTAAAAGTCTTACCTGTTTGCAGGCAGAAACTCAAAAGTTTGAAGCAATAACAGGTGATCCAGCTGCTGTCCGAGGTCTTATTTCATCCGAGCGACGGCAGACAAATTCCCATTCACGAAATAAATAACCGACAGTTGATGTCGAAGCGCAAAAGACACATCAAGTCCCGATGAGGAAGTGAAATCTGCCTCAGGTGACCCGAAACTTCAGCAGTCCAAACGTATCTCAACAAACCCAGCTGAGTGTTGTCGGTGCGTCCCCTGTCAACATAATTTGGAAAACTCGCTTTATGTAATGAAAAAATAACTTTTCTACACTTATCTCAGCAGTCTGGACGCTTCTTCTGCTAGAAATATTAAAATAAGTGACAATAAACGCAATAACTTAACTGGTTATAAGTTGCAGCGATGAAATAAAACCGATTCAGACTAATTTGAGACGACTTCTGTCTGCTACACTCCTTTTCCCCGTCAGAAACATTCAAGTTTTTTTTGCCCCACCTTGATTTTGCAGTGCACATGCGCGTTAATGAGAAACTAGTCTGGCTAAAAATGGATCGCTGCATCAATTTCAGTCAAGATAGTGAAGGAATTTTATCATGTGTGTTTACAGAAAGCCCACACACATGTAGCAACGGTGAAAGTTGTTTTTAATAGTTTCAGTCTGCAGACATGACACAAGAGGATTGCACAGTATCTATGCACAAGAACTGACAGTGAACTTCGCACAAGGAAACTGTTCTGTCTAGACACAAAAACCTCCCACTGGCTTTTTAATGCGATTCTTTTTCTGAACTGCAAACTAATCTCGCATAGATGTGACACTTTGTAAACGTATTTCATAAACTCAAAAAGCACAACCTGCGTTTAAACACTTTCAGAGCAAACAGGCGCTTCTCCTGTCAGGAGCCAGATCACCTCGTGGTTTCTGACTGTTCACATTTCACAGAAAAGTAACACTTTCGTTTGAGGAAACAGTACATAAAGCTGCCATTACAAAAGAATAAGGAAGAGCCACCAACCGTGTGGTTTAATGGCCCCCTGGTGGCCACAGAGAAGAAAAAAAAACGTCATCACATTCAGTTAAATGCTGGCTGATGTTTGCAAAACCAGACTTGTCTGAACAGATGTGACACAACACATCAGGCCGTAGGAATGTTGGAGAAAGGACAAAAACCTTTGTGCATGAAAGTCATTTTCACTGAATCAGTGTGTGAACCCTGTGCAGGCTGATGTGCACAGAGAACAAAACAACAGATATAAGGTGGGTATTTCCCCCCCCCGGGAGGTTAACAAGTTAAATGTGTGGACATTAGACCACACCATAAACCATGTCTCAGATGACATCATTTGTAACTTCTGCAGCTGCTTCAATCCAGCTTCTTCTGAACTATATTGACCTCAGTGATACAAGACTGAAAAGACTACTCCACCTCCCCAGTGATCATTTGTATATACTCACCTTGTGTTTCACTGAATTCGTAAAGAAAAGGTTTTTTCTCGCATGCCTCTGGTGAACGAAGAATCCAAAAACTGAGAAATTTCTTAATGAATTGAAATCAAAGGTGGAAATGTTTTTTTTTTGTTTTGTTTTTTTTAAATTGACACATCTTGGTACCATAATCCAAGTGTCATTTACATAGTTGAATGTTCAGTACTTCCCAGACAGCCAGCCCTTTCTGACAGGGAATTGTACAACAAGGAAAACCTATCCACGCTCCCTTCAAAGCAAGACTTCATTAACAAAAACAGTAATTGTACCTTGCTGAACACAGTAGCTGCTGGTCTACCACTGCCTCAATCACTTAGTTTGTTTGCGTTACTGTGTGGCAACACTAACAACTAACAAACACATCAGGCCGGAGGAATGTTGGAGAAAGGACTAAACCTTTGTGCATGAAAGTGAAAGGCGCAGTTTCTATCAGTAGTTTGTAAGTGTTGTGTCACTTTGGTGACTCTGAACTAAAACTTTAAAACACCAAAGCCACACAATTACACAAACACACTAACTGATCGAGACTGTGGTAGACCAGCAGCTACTGTGTTCAGTAAGGAACAATTAGTATTTTATCTTTGGAGTCTGGCCTTCAAGAGAGCATACAGGAGTTTCACTTTTAGTTCAGTTCCCTGTTGGAAAGGGCAGTCTGTTAAAGGAAGTACTGAGCATATGACTGGATATATATGAGACTTGGATTATACTGCACAAGTTGTGTGAGAGTTTGCAAACTGATGTTTTGATATAGCTTTGCTGTTGTTTAACATGGTCGCCTATCCATCAAAATATTTCTCCATTTTTTGAATTCTTCGTTCACAGTGGAGGCATGTGAGAAACTGTTTTCTTGACGAATTAAACGTAACACAGGGTAACTGATATACAAATGGTCATTTCGGGGTTAAAGTATACCTTTAAGGACATGGTGATATCCAGAACGAGCATGTCCAGTAAAGAGAATGTAACACAACTGCCTCTGTTCTGGACACATTTCAAAACAATGTGAACTTGTCAAAGAACAAGCAAAGAATTTGACTTTCATTGTCAAAAAGATCTGGCACAGGGATGCCTTGACAGAGGCGTCCAAGAGCAGCATAAAACAAGCAGCTTTCCTTGAAATAGATTTCACAGTCTATGCTTTTCATGGTAAATACCATAGATGATTGAGTATATAACAGGCTTACTCCGCAGAATCAGGAGGGGGAGTTCCTGGAAAAAAAAAGAAAAAAAAAGAACCCAATCTAACTGGTTCAAAGAGGGCACTCATTGCAGAATGTTGCATCATTGTTAGTGACCGGGTTAGGATGATTCACCCAGAAATGCATTCGAATCCTGAATGTACAGAGCATTTATACTTTGGAGAATGCTACTTGTTTTGTCAGCCAACACAACTTTGATTGGGGAAAAAAACTGTTGACATTCAAGGACAATACCACTATTTATTACAAATCCAATTAACCATCTGCAAACCATGCTGCTATGTTTTAGAAATTTAGATGTGATTTGTCCATCAAGCATTCATTAGCTTTTATTCATTTCCAGTCTACAAGGATTCTCTTGAAACTTTAGTCTATCGCAAACAAGTACGCATTCATTTGTCAGAGTAATGCTGTGCAGACTTTTGAAATCTGCAATTAAACTACATTACCACACAAGAATAATTTAGTCACCGCAGTGTTTGCTGTGATGGATTTGAAACATAACAGAGCTCTAAAATGATGATAATTTTTTTTATACTCTTATAATTGGAAACCAATAAAAAAAATATATTTAAAAATGAAATTGTACTCTGCATTTTAAAAAGAACAGAACTTGAGAACACATGTGATACACATGATGTATAGTTAAAGAACTAAAACTTACATACTTAAGGTGTGGTCCTTTAACAGATACAACAGAGAGGCAAAGTGAAGCCGCAACTTCCAGGTTCTGTTCCAGAGAACATGTCATTTAACATCTCACTGACATTTGTTACCACTCTGATAACTAAAAATCTAGCTTTGGAACAGTCTTTCTCACATCACAAGTTTAGACCACAGACTGCAAAGATGGACGTAACTCCCAATAAGGGAAGCAAAAACATCTTGCTCGCCCCCTGGTGGCTGGCTGCTGTACACGTCATAAACACCACCTCCTCTATGTTAGCGAATGGGACATGAGCCAAACTAAAAATTGTGCACATCAAATAAGTATTTCCGAAGACGGATTCTTTCACTTAAACCTAGTTCTTATCACGCTCATTTAAGTTAAAGTGTTCGTTTTTTTCTCATTAGTTTGGTTTTAATTAGTTATTGCGACATCATTATTGACAGTTGCGACTGACTCACGATTGAGTCAGTCGGGTGTATGGGTGGGCCCCCGATAATGCACCTCCACTTCCTGATCATTACTGCGCAGACTGTGGCTCCAAATGACTTCAGCAGCGCATTCAGGATATTTGGGCTTCATTTCTGTACAGTCAGAGGAAGCATAAACAAGTCGTCCATCTTTATTACAGTCTACGGTTTAGTTTTTTGAAAAACAATGTCATTAAATTTTTTTTTGCGATGTTTATGTTTATAAGAGTCTGTAACGAACACAGTTACTTTAATTAAAGCCCTGTATATTTTTATGGATGTGGACGTCAACCAAGTTACAATGACAGAAGTAATCACGCTTGTTTTTTCATAGGAAGTGTATTTTCTTTTCTATGCTAACGAAGTAATCATAGTTTAACTTTGTTAACGTGACAAAGGTTTTAAACTTCTAATAATAATTGCTGTGGTGGATGTCAAACTTTCTTGGCCATCTTGACACCAATAATAAAAGAAATGAGAGGTTACTTTGAGTGACAGAAGCTACTGGAACAGAGGCTAATCTAGACGTGACGTTTTGACTTCGGCTCACTGTTGTACCAAACTGTAGTAAGTAGACCTTTTTCTTTATTCACAAAAAGGCAGGAACTCTAGAGGTTTTGCTTGCTGTGTCATCTTATCAAAGCCCTTATCATGACAGTCCACTTTACCATGGACAAACAGAACTGCTGCTATCTGGTTCTCTGCTTCACTTCACAACGGTTTAGTTTGAAAATACAAAACAACTCACATAAACGACAGTCACAGATTACTGCAGAGCATGGCAGGCTGTAAGCCAAGCCATTTAACACCAATGTAAATCGGTTGTCTCAACCAGATTATTGTAAGAACATCAAAATTGTGTCTTATATGGTGGATCTCAGTTTATTCAGCAGATGGCTTTGGAATGAGGTTAGATTACAATGAGAATGAGATTTTTTTTCCACTTAAAGTCAGAGATTGTCCTATTCAATCTAAAACTAAACACTGTGGTATTATTTTTGACACTTCAGCTGTGTTTTTGAAAAAATCTATCTTCCAAATATCTTGTAATATGTCAATACAAAGCTATCTACATAGTGGCTGAAGCCTCTGATGGTCAACACATTTAGTTTGTATTAAAGCTCTTTCCTATTCTATCCATATGCACTTAGTCCTTGTAGAACTAATGTACCAAACGGTGGTCCCATTCACATGTTCAAGAGTTAGAAACTTAACGGATGAACTCTAGAATATAAGGCGCCAAAACCCAAATGGTCATGGAGTGTGAAAGATTCAATTTGTCATGAAGACCATTAGTCCCATTATGCAGAGTGCAAGGGGATGACAAATTTGCAGCCAAAAGGGGACAGGTACTTGATTCCCACTTCCTGGAACACCTGGCGAGGAATACCTATGTCACACAGGTAAACGCTGCCAGCCCCCTCAGCCAAGGCAAGGGGGAGACAAAGAGAGAGGGACCACTTGGCCTCAACCGCCTGCCCCTGTCCACTAGCAGGAGGGTCTAAGCTGAGCACTGGCGCTCGGTTCTGGTTAGCCCAGTCAGCAGCTGCTCGGTACCAAGGCTGATCCATCAGGAATGTGTTCTCATGGCAGTCCAGGCAGTTTATGATTAAATCCACCGGGGTGTCTGGAAGGTCTGTGGAGACAGAGAGGATTTTTTTTTTTTTAAATTGACCACATAGAATTCAAAATGTAAAAACAACAACAATATAGTAAAAGAAAACTAAAGTTGAAAAATATGCCCACCTTTGATATTTGACACTTGTTTGCCACCAGTCTTGTTGAAGAGTGTGAGCTCGTTTGTGACTGAGTCCAGCATCTTGACAAAATTGGGCAGAAACAGGATGACCTCCACTTCATGGTTGGCCAGGTGACGACCACAGCTGATGCCCTGAGCTCCCTGAACATGAGGGCCACACAGCAGAGCCACTGTGGGACGCTGGTGTAAATTTTTCGGAGTAAATCTGAAAATAATACGAAAAAATAAACTCAGTTGCTATCCTGAATTTTGCACTCTCAATGCAGTGAATGCCAGTAAATTCAAAACTGGGGAATAAAACAATAAAATTCACTAGTATGGAGGTCTAAAGTGTTTCATATTTGCAAAAAATATCAAAGACATTAATAATTAACATTAATTAACATTAATGCATGAACATGTGGATAAATAGAGACAAAATACGTAATATAACTATGTCACTGTGAAAAAAAAATCCAGTTCATTTATAAAACTTTGCTAAATATTGTGACATGATATTTCATCCAGCTTCTTTTCTGATTATTTAATAAAAGGCTTATTTGTTCAATATTTAACATTTGGCATCTTACATCAAAACACAAGCTCGGACTTTGTTACAGCTGATTATGTACCTTGCCGACAAGGCTAAACCACTGTAAAACAGTCAAGTAACTAATTTCTATGACCAATGAACACCATACTGGCCAGTTCTCTTTTTTTGTAGAGTACTAGCTCAGCGGGCGATAAAATACAAGTAGGGTTTAAATGTCTACTGTCGTCTGTGCTTACAAACCGTTAGTACATGCTTACCTGTTGGGCCCACCCAGCAACGTAAGTGCCATCTGACTTGCACACACTCCAGTCATCTCAAGTCTTCGCTCCAGTGAGAGACCATGACGCTCAGCGACTGACAACAGACGCTGGTGTAATTCATAGGATATACTGGGTACAACAAGCCCTGAGTCTGTAGGAGAAAAAGGGCATATGTGTAAACAACAGCCTACTACCAACCACCTGCCCTCACTGCCAATTTAATCATTACAATGCAAAACAACATACCAGTGCAGTACTCTTTGGCCCCAGGCTGCGGTACAGTAATCTGTCTGTACACAATAGGTTTGGCCTCCAGGATGTTTTCATCATGACGATACCGTGTGGGTGTCTGCTCTTGAGGTGTCCCACGTGACCGTGCACCATTCCGGCGCTCTGATATGTCAATTTCTGAGAAAACTGCTGCTTTGTCAAAAAGAGCCAAGTTTCCTTCAAAGTCAAAGTCTGTATCCAGCCCGTCGTCCATGCCATCCCCAAAACACTCGTCGTCTCTGTGCTTCATCTGACCATTCTTCAAACCATTCTTTTTCGGTGTTGCTTGGTTTGGCCCTCGACTACTGGATGACCCTTGTGGGACACATACACAGTGAGTCTCAACACAGCAACAATCACCATTATTATTATCTAACGAGCTGTACGTCATCGCACTTACAGGAGTTGTGTCTTCGTCGAAATGCTTTTGGCTGACCGGGTATGTCCAGGTGACGTTCTCCGTAGCTTTTGGAGCAGTGCTGAGGAGAGTTGAGTTTCTCCACAGACCTGGGGTCACCTTTTGGGACTGCAACTGGAGCACTGCTTATCTTTGTAGATGTGGAGGAGCTGTTCCTAGTATTGCCATTCCTGATATCTAAAATCTTTAGTTCCTTTATGTCAATGGCACTGCAGAGGAAAAAAGTCAGAATGCTATATTTAGTAACAGGAAGAAACTGTGACTATCAATCAACCAAATCTGTAAATAAACAGGGCGCAAGTAAGTCATGGCTGAGCCTTACCTGAATGTGACCTCGGGAACAGGGCACTTGACTCCATTATGGAAAGGTTGCCTTAAGGAGATTGTTTGGCTGGACTGGTCTACAGACACCACCTCTCCTTGATAGACTCCCAGTGTTGGCCCACAGTTAATTGACACCAAACTGCCCAACCAATCCGCTGCCATGACTGCACAGTGTTAAAAAACGAATAAGACAAAGTTTTAATTTCACGTTACTTTAGAAGCTTTGGAATAATCACAGACGTTTTGTAAAATTAATAAGCTAACTTTTAAACAGAGATACAGACAACTTTATGTTATCAAATAGTTGTTCTAACTGACTAGCTTTAGCCTCGGCCTGTTATCTAACGTTAACGCTAGCTAAGTTACTATCAAACGTTAGCGGTAATTCCAAGACTCAAACGCTGCATTTCATTGATAACGTGAGGTTAAAATGTTGTACCTGTTCGGAATTAATGCGAAGCACACTCTCCTCAAAAACACAAATGAATGAAGTGCTGAATGAAAAACAGTAGCGCTTTTAAACTGCTAACGTTAGCTTTTAGCTTCTTGAATGGTGAAGAGATGCTGCGCTGCTAGCTTCTGGATGACGACTTCCGGCTTCCGATAGGAAGTGTTTTCAAAATAAGAGCTCAACCGTAAAACTTCTGACCTACAAGTAAATTCGTTAAATCTAACGTACGGCGATTTCTTTCATCCAGATGGATTTTGATTTCAAAAGCTTATTATCTCTTTTGTTAAATTTTAAATACTGTGTCACGCATACGCTTATGCCTGTTTGAGCATTAAAGGGGAATTCCACCCACTTTCAAAATTCCTACATGTTATTCCTATGGTCCAAGACAGTCCAAAAATATTAGTAAAAATGAACAACTTTGTTCCAACTCCAAAAGCTAGAGTGCTAAAACTTAAATTTGTGATGTCATGGGGTATACAGTCTGGAGCTGCTCCACAGACAGTTAATCTGGACAGATGTTTCACAATGAGAACACTACAATAAAAGAATGCTCATTTGGGTATATAAAGAAAAGAAACAAATATTTTTCAAATCAGTTTTCCATTCATTGTCTTTGGAGCAGCTCCAGGCTTATATCAGGGATACTCATTTTTGCAAAATGACAGGTGGTCAGGTCAGGGGCCAGTTGCAGCAGCCCTGCATGGGTCAGGTGCACAAAGGAGTACATTCCTTGGATTTAAGGACATTCAGGGCTTAGCCTGGACCTCTGTCAGGTCTCCCCGGGCACCTTTTTGATCAGCAGGCTCTATTTTGATGCTTTTTATGCACTTTGGTACCTTATTAACATTAAAAGTGGAAAAAAATCCATTGTGAATCAACTTATTTAGTTTAGTTTTAATTAGAAATGGTTTGGGGGCCACCTGGTACCCTGTTTTGGGCCAAGTTTGGCCCACTGGCCACAAGTGATTCAACTTCATAGGCCATGGAAATAACATGTTGGTACTCTTAACTGGGGCACTGTTACACTTTAATTGGAATGTGCAATACTTTTGAAGGATAGAGCTGAATAATGGTCTGACTGGTCTGTGCAAAGACACAACTTTGGATTTAATCAGTTGCATGTAATATTTCACATTGAGCTGTGGGGTATTAGCATGCTTATACAGTCATGGCACTTTCTGACAATTCATCACGTGCTTGCTTATTCTTGGAGCTAAAATAAAATCATTTAAATCTCTCTAAGAACATAATTATGAAGCTTTTTTTCTTTACATGTGCATAAAGGCATCTGTCATACATTATAAATCAGAGGTAAGCTGGGTATGTAATATGTTTGTGAAATGTCCTTAACAGCTCATGTCAACAAACAACCAGTCAGAGGACTGAGTGAGATCATGTGGAGACTATCCCAGAAGTGTTAGCACATGACACACCCACCCTACTGCATACTGTGTACAGAGGTTACTATGGATACTCAGTTCAAGGGCTTGACACTGAAAAGCTTGCAATCAAAGCCATGTGAGGTTCACAGGCAGAGCGAGTGAGCATTGTCAGTGGACAGGAGAGGGTTTCTGCAGCAAGGTACTGTAAGAGAAAGTATTGTGGAGACTCCAACTATTAAATCAAAACATACAGTAGCCTATGTGGTGTTTCTTTTCTTTTCTTTTATACAGATACACCTGTTTTTAGGGAAAGATGTGTGTTAAATACATTCATATCAAGAGGGGATAATTCTGTAGATCACAAGCACATTGTAATGATCATGCAGTGTTAAAACTAGTTGTTGACCATCAAGCGAGCAGTGGAAAAATCAAGACACATGATACAAGAATAGCCACTCACCTCGAGTTGCCACCCTTGTGTGAAAATCTATCCCTGGCGCTTGGGCAGGGAGACACGTAGGGAGATGAGGACTGTAGCCTCACCCACACAAAGGGAAGAGATAACTTGGATCTAGGAAGACACTCCAAAATGTTTACACCACCGTACAGGAGTTCAAGTCCATTTTCTCTCACGGACCTCGACATGTGGGACACCAAATCTTGCTTTTCAGCTCAGGTAAAATCCAGATAAAGTCTTTTTTTCTGTTTTAAATGTGTAGCTGTTTTAAAAATGTGTTTGTCTTTCTTAGACCTCAGCATGGTGTAGCATGGCAACTGTCTCTGGGACAGGGTTTCTGTCCAAAGTCAGCACAAGGTGAGAGGAAAACGTATACCATTTTTAAGTGACGGGGACACATTTCAAGTCAGGGTGGTGTAATAACTTCTGGCTGATATACTGTATGTATTCCAGCACATCTGGGAGCACTGGCGGCTTCAGACAGGATGACCCAGGTCTTAAGAAATGGCAGTCATTGTCTCATCTGGCGCTCGAGGGTTCTACACGACCATTCCCTCCATCTCCAGGGGCTGAATTAAGGGCCGCTCGAACTGAAAGTAGCTTCAGGCAAGCAGAAGGGGTGCAATGGCTGCAGGATGCTCACGAGCGTTTAGACACTCATCTGGACCGGCTGAGGAACAGAAATGCAGAGCTGAGCTACAACATAAATACTGCACAGCTGCTTGACATGAAACATAAGGTAAGTAAAAATAAAAAAATATTAAATTTAGATGTCAGTGTAACAAATTCTATGACCTACCGTTATTTTTCCTTGCCTTGTCACTGCTTGTTTTGGTGGGTTATTTTGCGCTGATGTGTTTCACAGCAGCTGTCAGAAGAGATGGGTGCTCTTGAGCAGGAGAAGGAGGCAGCTGAATTGTCCCAATTTGAAAAGAGCCGGCAACGTGCAGAGCTTCGTGAAAAGTAAGTGCAGCAAAAGACATGGAAAGGAAAAGATTGAAAGCCCTCATGTGAATCTTAAGTGCTATATCGTAGGCAACTAGACTTGCTTAAGTTTCACCTCTCATCAGTTCTCAGTGAACTGAAGAAGCCTCTTGGATGAGAGGTGAAACGTCTTCAAGAAGCTCCAAGTCCAGTTGCCTACAACACAGCACTTAAGATTACCTTGACCTGGATGAGTGAGAATCTTCACCAACACATCCTCATGTGAAATTCAATCACAAGGGTCCTACAGCTGGAGAAGGACGTGCAGCAGATGAGGTCCAGTTTGGGCAGAGGAAGCAATGATCAACCAGCTGAAAGAACTCCTGGCTCTCTCAGCAGAACATTACCACTGAGTCAAGAAGACTTAAACAAACACGTGTGTATTCATGTATTCTGGAAATAGATTTGTGTTCTGAACGATGTATTATTCTTCATTTTGATTGCCAAACACACTTTGATTCAGGAGAGGCAGAAAGGTGACACAGAGCTGTGCAGGCTGAGAGAGGCTCTGAGAGATGCTGAGACGAGAGCAAAGGCACAAGAGGAAGAACGAAACCAGGCGCTTCAGAAACTCCAGGCGTCTACAGAGGTCTAAGAGAATTCTCAAAATTTACTGTTGCTTCGTTTGTATGGAATCACAAAGTTGTCCATATTTACACCGTTAGGCTGCATGTATTTTGTGTCTACAGACACAGAAGACGCTGTTGAATCAAATCGAGGAAATGAACCAGAAGCTGAGCCAGACAAAAGAGAATCACTCTGAAATGCAAGAACAGCTGAGTGACGCTAACAACAGGATCAGCCAAGCATGCCTGGTCAGCTGACTCTGATTTGATGTTACCTTATTCTTCCGGCACATTATGCCATTTCATAACTGAAGTCACACCATGAAAATTGGCATTTCTTCTCCTCAGGAAAAAGCCATCTTGTCGACTCAAGTGCTAAAGCTGGAGGATAATGTAAGAGAACTGAAGGCCAAACTGACAGGGGCTCTGTCTGACAAAGATCAACTGATTAAGGTATCGTATTTAATCTCCAGATTGTTTATAAGCAGATCTTGTCATTCAAACTGAAGCTAAATCACACAACAACAAACAAGATCAGGAAGCAGTTCTAATTAAGGGAGAAGTTAAAGCTCTCAGAGAGGTTAAAATCTTCAAGTGGACATATTTTTGTTCAATTTTGCTTGTACTGAATCCTTTATGAAATGATCCCTGTTGTGTCTTTACACCAGGTAAATGAAAAGCTGACACATGAGTTTGAAACCATGAAGGAGAAGCTGAGAACTTCACAGTCTCAGCTACAGGAGGCAACAGCAGAGAGGGCCACCAACTCCAAACAGATCACAGATCTGGAGGCTGAACGATCTCAGCTGATCAGAGACAAAGACCAACTGTTGAGTAAACTTAATGAAGGTGGCCATGAGGAGTTAACAAAGATGAAAGAAAAGTGCTGCCAGCTCAGGTGAGATGTTAATGAAGTGCCATTTTACATTTGAAGTCATGCAATGTAGTACAATTACCATTTCTTCACTGAAACCCTTCAACAATTTATCCAGGGAATCTGTTGAAGTTTTGGAATTAGAGAAGCAGAATCTGCAGGATCAGTGTCTGTGTCTGGAGTCTGAGGTTCTTGAGACGGAAGACAAGCAACACCTGCGAGAGGAAGAGCATCAGAAACAAGATGCAGCGAAATTGAAGAGAATCGAGGAGCTAAAAGCTGTGGCCTCACACTGGGCAGAGAAATGGCAAAAGGTGGCTCTGACCCTGCAGTCCACGCAGAAAGAGTTAGACGAACTCAAAAAGAACAACTCCAAAGATAAAGTAAGACCATCCATTCAAAATAAACTTTATACCACATCAGCACATTTGGATGCATCTAACTTTAAAAATCAATTTAATTTCAGCTGCAAGCAGAAGCTGTGCGCCTGGCAACTGAGATTGACAAACTCCACAAAGACGGCCAGAAAGACAAGTGAGTCAGTATTATAAATCACAAATTCCACTGATCAATTGCTGTCTAAATCTCACACATCTTGTTTTGGTTTGCATATTTTCCTGTTTAGAGAGGAAATTGAGAAACTGCGGCAACACAAAGCTAACATGGAGACAGTGCTGACCAGAGCCAAGGTAGAGTACCCCTCAGTGTTAGCGCACTGAGATGATCTTATTGTTAAAGGTCCAGTGTGTAGGATTTAGTGGCATCTAGCAGTGAGGCTGCAGAACTGAAACTTCTAAAGCCATGTAACCACCAAGCAGTATGGTACAGTTCAGTTCAGTTCTGTACTTTTTTTTTTTTTTCGTTTCCAGCGTGAAAAGTTGTGGATGGTACCAATAGAACCGTTCTGTACCATCCCCTTCTGTTGGGATACCTAGCACACAGATCTGTGTGTACAGTACAAAAGACACACACATCCCAATGTCAAATGGAGTGGTGCTGGAGCAAAGAAATGTCTGGCAAAGTAAACTTCAGGAAGTCTGTGGCTTGAAACGTCACTCTGCATTAAAATCCTTCTAAAAGGGAGCTACTTTATGTGCCGACTTATATGTCTTTTACTTTGCCAGAACTGAAACTTCTCTCATGTGCTAAGCATGTAGGAGATCTACGGTGGCAAAAACACGAATAGACCTATCTGGAGCCGGTGTTTGGTTTGCCCATTCTGGGCTACTGTAGAACAACATGGCGGACTCCTCAGAAGAGGACCCGCTCCATATGTAGATATAAACACTCATTTTAAGGTAATGAAAACAAAACAAAAACTTATTTTCATGTGATTACCAACTAATGAAAACATAGTTGATGCCCCTAAATCCTACACACTGGACCTTTAAATGTAATATATACTGTACTGGTTATTTATTAAATATGTGCTTTTTAATAGACTGAATCAGACTCACTGCTGAGGGTTGAGCTTGATGCATGCAAACAAGAGCTGGAGCTGGAGAGGAGCAGGAGTCGGGCTCTGCTTCACAGACACAAAGATAAAGGTGAATGCACTTCTTTTTCAGTCGTCTGTGGTACCTACAAATATTCTCAACAACATTACTCTTTGGGATCGACAGGAAGGAAATCCAGGTACTCCGAAAAATATAGAAAAACAAGGAAGGAAATATTAAAAAGCCTTTGTAGTAGTGGCTAAATCATTAAAGAGCCAACGTATTTCAACCGCTGCAGGTCTTCCTCAGAGCTTTCAAAACATACAACATAGGTATGGCCTCACCTATACAGTGGCAGGAACCAATCAGAGGACCCATATAATGGCATGGCAGGTGAAACAAATAGACAGTAATGAAAAAATAACAAGTTAATAAAAAAACACAGAGTGACATAAGACACGATACCCAGAAAAAACATCCCTTAGGCATCTTATATTACAGCCTATGTGGAAAAAGCCTTCCACACATGGACAAGTCAGACAGCAAATAACAAAAGTGGTGTTATAATTGATAAAATAATTTTGTTTATAAGGTCTGTTTTTGTTGACATCCATGAAATGTTTAGTTTGCATAACATTGTCACAAAGACAACTGTACTTTAGGATTACTCTGAAAGTGCAGCAAGTGTTGTTTTATTCTCTAAACAAGAGGGGGCGTCAAAGTCCTCTGACCTTGTATTCCCAGGCGGTGAGGCCTCTGTGCACACTGAGGACACAGGGACACAAACAGAGTGAGTGGATTTTGATGAGATTTTCACTTTTGAAACGCGCCGTCAGCAAACGCTGAAAATGAAATTCTGTGATCTGTGTCTTTAACATGTACTCTATCTGTTTATCAGCTTATCAGAATCCTCTTTGTTATGGAAGCCACCATCAGATTCCCACAGCAGCCAAAACAAAACCCCACAGGTAACGAGATGTTCCTCCCTTGCTGAACTGAATTTGACCCTCATAATAAGGGGCTTTACCAGACTGTTAACTTTCATTATTAATAGGTGTGTTTACAAAGCAGTGAGGTTCAAAGGCTGAAGCAAAAACTGTCAGACAGAGAGAAGGAACTGAGGGAAAAGTAAGCCTTCTTTGAATAATTGACAAGTGAGTTTAAAGACTGGGAAGTGAGTGTGTAACAGGTTTTCATCCTCACTGTGACAGGGACAAAGCTTTGAAGAGTCTAGAGAGGTTGAGAGAGACAGAAAAACACGAGGCCCAACTCAAGATTTCTGCTCTGAAACTCAAGGTGCAGTCACTACACCCTAAACACGCAACCTCATTATGCCTTGAATTAAATATTTCATTGATCTGTGTTTCACAGAACTGTTGAATAGGGAATTAACCAGCACATCTTTTTGTCCTTTATCATCTGTTTCTCATGAACGCTCATGCAAAAGGCCTCTGAAGATGACCAAGATAAAGGAGGCCTCGCAAATGTCTCAACCACTGACTCACTGAGGGCCCCACTGGAAGGTATGAGCCTGTGTCTGAAAAAAGCTACAGAGAATAGCATGCTGACTTTCCTCACTGGCTCAGCTCTGAAACTTCTTCCTCCATGTTTTCAGAGAGCAGGAGGAGGGTGAAGCAGCAGCAGGAGGAAACTCCGACAGTGCAGAAGCTTCAAACACTGAGGCAGTGCTACCCGGTAAAGTAACATAACAGAAACACCTCTAAAGATGGCCTCCTATAGTGATGAACATATTAAATGACAGACTCCTCATCTGCAGGTTAAAGATGAGAAGCCAGCTGTCTGTCCAGTGAGTGTAGAGACGGACCAGCAGAGGAGGATGATCACTGAGCAGGTATGTGCTGCATGATGCCAGCATGATTTCTGTTTGTTTTTTATCTAGCAATGTGGCTCTACGAAAAATCTACTACTTTCAGACTAAAAAAAATCTCATTAACTATTGGATGGATTGGTCATGATATTTAATACCGACATCAGTGTCCACAGAGGATGAATCTTAACGACTTTGCTTAAATTCTGCAACACTGTGACGTACACATTGAATGAGTTCGCAGATACAAGCGGCCAAAATGAGTTTCCTCCGTGGGGTGGCGGAGCTCAGCCTTAGAGATAGGGTGAGGAGCTTGGACATGTGGAGGGAGCTCGGAGTAGAGCCGCTGCTCCTTTGTTTTCGAAAGGGGTCATTTGAGGCAGTTCAGGCATCTGATCAGGATGCCTCCTGGGTGCCTCCTGTTGGAAGTGTTTTGGGCACATCTTAACTGGTAGGAGGCCCCGGGGCAGACCCAGAACAGGCTGGAGGGATTCCATATCTTATCTGGCCTGGGAACGCCTCGGGGTCCCTCAGGAGGAGCTGGAAAGTGTTGCTGGGGAGAGGGATGGTAGTGTATCTTGTTTTATACTTATTGTAAATGACAACAAGCCTCATCAGAGGAATATTCTGTATCTCATTATATTTATAGTTAAAGAGTCTGTTTAAGGAGCGAGAAGGAAAGGAGGTGGGAAAGATCGACAACAGACCAGCAGCAGGTCAGACTGGAGCCTCCTCACTAAAAGACTGGTCCCACACATCCAGAGCTGCCAGGGTAAGGAGCCTCTGACATACACTGATAGAGATTAAATGGATTACACCAATGTGAAAAAGTGCAGAAAGAACTTTTTTTTGTTTCCATTCAGAATGCAGCGGACAGGAGGAGCTGGCATCAGCAGGGCTCTGGTCTGATGCCAGTGTTCGAGGAGGACGAGGAGGGCAGTGACTGGCCAGCAGGGGAGGAGGGAAAGCCGCCAGCAGAGGAGGCTCAATCTGAGGAAAACTTCCACAAGCAAAGCCAACAGGTTTTAAAGGCTTAAATTACACTGAATGGAAGGGTTACCATGTCAAAACCTCATAAACAAACAGTCTGAGCAGTATATGCAACAGCTAAATGACTAAAACATCAACATTAAACCTCCAGACACCACAGCAATCAAAAGACCATCTGTATCTGCCTGTCTGTGCGCTGGTTCATAAATAATATCAGCATCTGCAGCTGATACAAATTAATATCATTGATGGCATAAGCTCACCACACAGATTATATCATAAAATTAACTACCCGCACATTCATTCATCACACACACACACACACACACACACACACGTGCACTAATCCCAGCTTCTGCTTTAATCAAAGAGCATACAGCGGCACACAGCGAGGGGTGTCAGCCTGGCTGCACAACCACTCAAACTCTGTGAGACGTAGTTTAGCTATAATCTCACATATGACTCTTTCTACTCTGCAAATAATCGGATTTGAAGCTGAGGAGTGAACTGGTCAGCTGGAGCACATCTGACGGCACCATAAGAGGATAGGAAAGAGTTACTGTATGTCACTGTCGTATACAGAAGGCCAGTGACAAGAGGACCACTCAGTAACATCCACAGATAGTATGATCATGTCTGTATCAAAGACAAAGAAAGTTACGAGTGCTTATACATAAGAAATTGTAAATTCCATCATCCAAAAACTATAGACATGGCAAGGCAAGGCAAGGCAAGTTTATTTGTAGAGCACAATTCGTACACAAAGTAATTCAAAGTGCTTTACAGAACAAGAAAATGCATTAAAATCACAATACAAAATAAAAACATAAATAATCATCATAAAATGAACTTTAAAAGAGAAGAGTGCAGATAAGAACCTTTCAGTCATATGCACAGTGAAATAGAGCTGTTTTGAGCCTAGATCTGAACATTGTCAGAGTAGAGGCCTGTCTCACATCTTCAGAAAGACTGTTCTAGATTTTAGCTGCATAAAACTGGAATCCTGATTCCCCATATTTAGTCCTGACTCTGGACAACAGCAGGAGGCCGGTCCCTGAGGTCCTCAGAGTCCGAGATGGTTCATATGGCACTAACATGTCAGAGATGTACTTTGGTGCTAGGCCGTGGAGAGACTTGTACACAAGCAGAGCTGCTTTAAAGTCTATTCTCTGAGCCACAGGAAGCCAGTGTAGAGACCTGAGCACAGGACTAATGTGCTCGTACTTCCTGGTTCTGGTCAGGACCCGAGCAGCAGCATTCTGGATGTACTGCAGCTGTCTTACGGCCCGTTTGAAGAGGCCAGTGAGCAGGCCGTTACAGTAGTCTAACCTACTAGAGACAAATGCATGGATAAGTCTCTCCAAGTCAGGTTTAGACACTATACCTTTGATTTTGGCAATGTTTTTTAGATGGTAAAAAGCTGCTGATGTTATTGATTTGATGTGGCTGTTAAAGTTCAAGTCTGAGTCCATTATTACCCCGAGATTTCTAACCTGATTGGTAGGTTTTAGAGAGAGAGACTGGAGGTGACTGCTGACACTTTCTCTTTGTTTGCATGCAACTAAAAATCAAGGTCCTAAATGTTAAACAGCAAGTTGCACTTTACAATAAAAATATTTTGCCCTCTAGCTTCTTTTTGAAAAGAATTATGTGAAACTAATAATTTAAAAACAACTTTTTAAAAGCATTTATTCAAAAAAACACAGAACACATCTGCAAAAAAGGTCTTAGCTCTCAATATAAAGATGAAATGAGAGATTTGAAATCGTTCTCTCCTCTGCCAGATGTCAGCTATGAACGCAGAAATCTACAATCTGAGGGCAAAAAATGAGAATCTGCTGCCAGGTGAAGTTGTGCATGAATTAGTGTCATAATCTAGACGTGTGCTGTGATCTGTGCTGTTTGTAGTTTTGGAGCCTTTGGCAAAATCACACGATTCATGCCTTTATCTCAAACAGGGACATATCCACAAATACTATATACAATACTAAACTATACTAAATAATATGGAGCAAATTGTTTCATAAAATAACAAGCTACTTTTCTGATCAGTATTGGTTGATAAGTCCCTGGTCTTAATTAAATTCTCTTCTTTCATCCACCTCTGTCCTCTGCATGTGTACAAATACAAAATCGATTTGACATTTTGGAATATTAATCTTTTGTGTTATTTCTCCTGATTTAGCAACACTAAGGCCCAAACAGCCGACCCAGGACAAGTCTCCTCACAGTTCAGATGAGACTGACCTGCCGCAGAAGACGCCACCTTTGCTCTGTCCTGACGGAATATTCATGGCTGAGCTTGTAGATATCTGTAGCCCTGATGAAGATGAAGAGGAAGGAGAGGACAAATGAGGTGTTCTATTAAGACTCATTCAGTTGATACAGGGTGCTGCACCTGCCGTATTTATGCCTTATAACTTAAACTGTATGTTTGTTACTCAAATGAAATTTAAGGACTAATTTACTTCAACAATTTAAAGACAGATTCTGCTAAGGCAGTTATACTCACCTTGCTTTGCCTCGGGGCCACTTTTGCAAAATGACAGGAGGCTAGGGGCCAGTTAATGAAACAACATTAATATTAATTGCCTGTTTATAACCTTTCGACCTTTGCTGTCCTCACCTATCTTTGCCAGGAGGCAAATCTAGCCACGGCAGCCCCACACAGGTCAGATGTAAGTGGAATTTGGGAATATTCATGGCTCAGCCCCGATCTCTTTCAGGAAGGCCAGGGGATCGTCCTTAGCACTTTTATTTTTGACAAACACGCTCTTTTTTTATGCTTTTTTTGTGCACTCTGGCACCTTATTTACATTCGAGGTACAAAAAGAAATCTCCAGTGTGAATCAACTTATTTTTATTATGGATTACAAAATGGTTGGTGGGCCAAACAGCACCCTATCCCAGTCCAGATTTTGCCCATGTCCTGTAACCTGAGTATCACTATGCTGAGGTGAATGCTCCAAACAATAGTGTTAATAAAAATTCACCAAGCTACCTCAGGCAAAAGTGTGTTTTATTTATATGACATGATATAATTCTTCACATCATTTAAACATTCAGAAAATCCCACAGCCAACATTTTTATCTTTAAAGAACAGTAAAATTATAAAATGAACATGAGGGAAGATTAGGTACATTTGTGTGTATTACATGTTCAAATGAATGACAACGTGTATTTTAGTTACAAGGACTAAATACTGGAATAATGCTTCATTATTTTTCAATAAAGATCAGTTCATTTACCTTCATGTTTTCCTTTGTTTACTAGAAGAGAACGATTATAAGAGACAAATTGTTCAAGATCCATATAGAAAGTCTGTTCTAGGTAATGTGTCACAAACAGTCTGTATAAGCCTGCAAACTGAACTTACATTGTGCTGTTCCAAAGGTCACTGTGTGCACTTACTGTACCTACCTATGGGAGAATTCACAGGTTGATACACTGAAATAAGGCCATTGTAGAGATTTTATTGTTGAGTGCAGTGCCCATATATCTGCCCGTTAGAACTGTCAGTAAACACATCATTTAAGTGAAACATTAGCTGTATGCATTTCATGGCAAAGGTGACCTGTAATAGCTTATTTTAGGTGCACATGGAGTTCATACAGTGCCTCAGGACATTACAAACAGGACACCTGTGTCAGAGATCTATAGAGGCTCTGGTTGCACAGTGTGCCAGCGTGCCTGCTCCACCTGCAGGCTGCACATGTCCCTCCAGTGAGCACGTCCTGCGTCTGCAGCCTCTGCTCCGATCAGGACTCGACCAAGGACTTTGCCCTCTGAAAGGACCTGAGTTTGTCACACAGGAGCAAGAGTGAGGAATTCAGAGTTACATTACAGATATATGCAGTTATTTGTAGACATGCATTTTATTCAGGGACTGTGAGCCCACAGAGCAATCCTTACCTGCATGATTATGAACTCAAGCATGAGGGGCAGCTGACTGATGTCTCCTGGAGGCAGGTCAAACAGGAAAGAAGTGTTCCACACAGTACAGGATCCTCCTTCAGTTTCTTTGCTGCAGATCACGACTCCTTCATGATGCAGATTGATCACCACCTGGTGTTCTGTACACAGGCACATGCATGTTATACAGTATGACAGAAAGCCACTTGAGAAAACTGTGTGTTATCACAAAGAGACCTTAAATGTTCATTCTAGATCTTTAAACCTAAACTTATAGGTCCAGTGTGTAGGCTTTATGGGGATATGTTGGCAGAAATGGAGCATAATATAATAAGTTTGTTTTCTTTAGTACATTATCACCTGACAATAAGAATTATTGTGTTTTTGTGACCTTAGAATGAGCCATTTAAATCTACAAAGGGAGCGGATCTTCGTCCATGGAGTTTGCCTAGCTACACCGCCATGCTTATACAATAGCCCAGAATGGACAAACCAAACACTGGCTCTAGACAGGGCCATTCTTGTTTTGGCATGAGCCACTGCATTTAGCAGGCCCTTTATAAACATGAAACTGCTTAATTCAGTGTTTTTTTTACCTGTTTAAATCACTGATGCCCTTTGTTTTCAAGAGGAAGAGACCTGTGAGGATAAACTGGCTCCTGGTAAAAGCCTCCTGAATGATTACCACTGAAGGAAGTTTCAGCTGGTTGCAGTCCTAACTGCTAGATGCCACTAAGTCGTAAAAAAACTCAGAAAAATTAATTAAGCTGCAAGCAGTGATGAAAGGGCCCTCGCATCTCTGTGCAACTCGGGGGTCCTGGTAGGATGCCAACTGATGCTGCTGTTCATTTCTGTGACAGTCAGACCCTGCACGCAGGAATGAGATGGTATATCATAGAGTGTGGGCGTTGGAATGACCTATCTCACATTTTGTAGAACTTTCTGTGGCCACTATGTGGCGCTGGAGAACAAACTAATTATACCTTATGTTGCTGTGAATCAATTGTGGACCCCGCCATGCAAATTTCAGGTGAATCAAAAGATAATTGTCTGACAAGTCTTACTTCCTGGTGCCAGTAGGTGGCGCAATCACCATGACACCTACGGTGCATGTAGTTGGCTTCGAGCTTGGAGCCTCATAAAATGTAAAGTTTGGGGAAGATTGGACCATGTATACTGGAGTTACAAACCACTTCCTTTTTGGTGGCAAAACACCAAAATTTGACGCACCGCCACAGTCACGCAGTTTGACGAAAAGTCAAGCTTTGAGCAGCTTTTGATGTCAAACGTCTTTAGATGGTACAGACAAAATTTGAAGTCAATCGGATCAAATCTGTTGAAGGGCTTTGTTAAAGTACAACCTCTGGAAAAGGCCAAAAAATGCACAAAAAAATCCACATAAAATTCAAAATGGCTGACTTCCAGTTGGGTTTAGGGTATGGCTCCAAGAGACTTTTTTGTACGTTTTGGGATGTTACAGGTGCCTGCCAAGTTTCACACATGCAGGTGAAACCAGCTTCAGGGGCTGCCTAGTAGAAATTCAATGGGGGTGCTACAGAGCCATTTTGACATCCGTTGACCAGACCCACATCAGATGTAAATTTTCCCCAGTTCTGATGTGTGTGCAATCACAAAAATGTGATTCTTTTCAGAGAAAAATAATGGTAATTCTTTCAGTTTTCAGCCTTCGTGACTGTCTGCGGTCGGTGCTCAGGCCCTAAAATGAAACCAATGACTTTTTTTTCCACTGTCACTGTTTCTCCTGTAAATACAGCATACGATGTGATCAAGTAAAACATGGAGCTCGGATGCATAAAGTAAGTATTTATCCCTGTCTTTATCCATAGTTATGCTGATATGTCTGCTCCATGAGCATACATGTTCTATCTGATATAAAACAAAAGAGATTATCCAAGTCAAATTCATGTGACATCATGTACATGAAACAGATATCATAACATCTAATGGCTCTTTACACAGGATGTGCTGGTCTGCAATAAAAGTAATGCCTTGACAGGCTAATGCCAACAAAGATTAGATCTGTCAGATCAGAGATTCAGAGGAGATTGGAACATTTTCCTGAGGATTTTGAACAGTAAAGGATTAAACCACAATGTCATTAAAAAAAGGGATGATCTCCTGCTGCATTCAGGTCCTGTAAGACATCATTTAATCCCCTAAACATTAAAAGCAAACATAGGGAATTATTTTACCTCTGCCCCTGAAAGACAAAAGTTAGTTCTGCCCACGCACGCTTACATAACACCTCTATGCATGATGTCCTTAGGGGATCTCTGTATCAAATACACATTTTGGCAAATTCATGACATTAAACACTGGTTTTTACCTGCTGCTGCAAAAGTGTGAACAAGGCTGTCTAGGTTATCTGCTCTGAGGACCGTGGCTTTGATGCGATGGCCCAGAGGCTGATACTGAAGCAAAATGAAGATCTGTGGAGGACAGCTAAGCCCCTTACACATCGCTGCATCCTGTGGGATCAGAGTCTGCGGTCAGAGAGCAGAGAGGGAAACTTTGATCAGCGGGACATGCAGCATGAGGCTTAGTAGTAAATGAAACGTACACAAATCACTGACAGAAAAAATAATGTGTTACTGACCACAGGGATCACATGTGCAACAGAGCAAAACAAAAATCAAACATAACAAAATGCAGACTTTTATCTCATCTCCTTTTTACTTGTTTTATTAGATAATTTTATCCTCTATGTAAGGCTAGATTATCAACCGGGCAACACAATCTTCCCCCACACCCTCAGGTTCACTGTTTGTTATCATAAAGAGAGCTGGAATGTTCATTATTGATCTTTAATCTTTAACTTAAAGGTCCAGCGTGTAGGATTTAGGGGGACATATTTGCAGAAATCTTTAGTGTTTAATCACCTGAAAATAAGAATCGTTGTGTTTTTGTCACCTCAGAATGAGCTGTTTATATCTACATAGGGAGCAGCTCCTCGTCCATGGAGTTTGCCATGTTGCACCGCCATGTTTCTACAGTAGCCCAGAACAGACAAACCAAACACTGGCTCTAGAAAGGGCTACTTGCATTTTGGCAACAGTCACTGTAGTCAGCAGCTCCTCCATGACAAGAGCATTGGAAAAAGTACTGATTTATTTTAACATAAAACTGCTCTATTCAGTGTTTTGACTGGTTTAAATCACTGAGTTCCTTTGTTTTAGAGCAGAAGAGACCTCTGTGGATAATTCAACTACAGGTAAAAAACCTCCTGAACAATGAACACTGAAAGAATTCTAACTTTAACAGTTTCAGCTGGTTGCAATCTGCAGTCCTCGCTGCTAGATGCCACTGAATCCCCTAAATCTTACACACTGCTCCTTTAAGTCGTAAAAGTGCTCAAAAGGGGCCCAGCAACAGATTTTTGCCTCCGGGCCTCCTAACGGGTTAATCTGCCCATACTTCTTTGTCTCTTAAAAATAAAGCCAACATCTGCTCACACATTATAACTCAATACACAGTTACCTTTTTCAGCTTCCACTTGTTTGGGTTGAGCTCTTTTGTGAAGTGAAATGGATGCTCTGCTCTCCAGTCCCTTCCTCCACACTCAGCCTCCAGTTCACCCAGTGTGGTGTCTCTCATGCTGGGAGGTTCCTGTGTGTATACGGCTACTCTCAGTACACACTTTTGGAGCTCCTTCACAGAGCTCACCTTCAGAAGCAGCACCAGGCTGTGGGTCTCAGGGCTGCTCTGTGCAGAGGCCTGTACGGGACAGGGGTACAGAGGCAGCAGGCTGCCCAGCACAGACACGTCCTCCAGTCTGTGTGGTGTCCCAGTGAGGCTGAGGATAGTGATTGCCAGGGTTTGCTGCTCTGGAGAGAAGGCCATAGTGAAATGGAGGCAGGGTTTTGGTGATACTGGCTGTTGGCAGCTGGCACTGGAGCCGTAGCTCAGTGGAGCCAGCGGGATTGGTTCTTCAGGCATAGAAGGAGAGACAGCACTGGGGCTGGTGAGCCTGCTGTGTTCATTATAAGATGTTTTATCTCCAGTCAGCATGCAGCGCCTGTGCAGGGCCTTACATGTTTTGGACAACAGTCCCAGTTTGGGAAATGTAGGCAGGGAAGCAGGACTGGGATCTATGGGTTTATAAAGGGGTGATGTTAGTGGTGGCGTGCTGAGGCGGCGCAGGGAAAAATAAGACTTCTGCTGCTCCTTCTGTTCAGAGGCAGCTCTGGCTCGTTTAGAGGACGACTGAGTACTGAATTCACCCTCTGAAGGGGTAGGGCTGGTGAAAGTGGAGGGATACTCCACTGTGTCTCCATCCAACTCCTCGTACTGCTGCCTGGACGCCGCCGTCGCTGCTGAGGGAGGCGGAGTCTGAGTAAAGGTCACAGGTTCAGCAGGAGCCGGTGCTGACGTCACAGGATCTTTGTCTGTCACTGCACATATCTGACTTGTCCTCAAGCACAGAATACATCCCAGGACCAAGCACAGACAAAAGACTGTCAGTCCAACCAGAAGAAGAATTTGGAGGTGAACTGCAGACAAAAAGAGAATAATAAAATCAGTTTAGAAGCAGTTTAGAAAATGTTGTAATTTATTCTCATGCAACCCCTGAATTACATAATACAGAACATGCATTACTTAACCCCATTTGCCTGAAAGCATAGACCCCATGTTTCATATTATAGTATTGTTAAAGGAGTAGTTCACATTTTTCTGTCTGTCTTGAAACAATATTCACATGACTATATGTACATTGATTATATATATATCCTACAAATAACTCCTTGAATGTATATAATATTTTTACTTTTTAAATTTTATTTCTATTTTACCAGAAAGTTCCTTTGAGGTCAGAAATCTCATTTACAAGACGGACCCTGTCAAGGTAGCTGACTATTAATTGCGCCTGATTTGCGCCTTACTGCTAGCTTGTCTTTGTATTTTGCACCTTAGCACTATTTCGATTTTAGATTTGCTATATATTTCATTTCATATTTGCCATACATTTGCATTTTCTGTCATGTTATTTTAGTCCTTGTGTACTGCACTCTTTGCATCTGCACTCCTCCGAACTGTATTACTAACACTGCACAGCAATTTACTTTGGGATAAATAAAGTTATTTGTTATCGAACATAGTGACTTCTCAAGAAAAACATATGCCTCCATCACCACATTTTTTTACCATGTCCTCACATACATCAATGGATGTAAACGTTTCTAATTTTAGATCTTTTTGCATTGCTTTTTTTGGAAAACGTATTATTTAAGACTTGAAAACCTGAACCCATCCTTTAAGACCATACCTTCTAGATGTTTGGTGAAAAGGACTTGCACCAGGAGCCAGAAGAAGAGTACGACCATGATGCCCTCGATCATGCCCTTACAGCAGAAGAGCAGCACAGACTGCCACAGAGGCTGACCTGGGTACTCCTCATCATGGTAAGGCATGGTGCCAACAGTGTGCTGAAGGTCTGTCAGAGCCTATTTTAAAACATCCACATGTAGAATCCCAGAGGTCCCGGCGAAGAAGATCATTTGCTTGACTCATGAAAACACATCCTGGCTTTCAGTCATGGAGATGTCTCCCCACATGATTCTGCTTCAGTCAGTCAAAGCCATTGTTTTGGAGTGCTACAGCCACAAAGGTACAAAAAAATCTGTATCCCGTTAAAACATTTTTCAGGTTTGAGCAACAAAATTTGTAAAAGGCCTGCACATTACATGATTTCAAGGATTCTTTAGCAGCTGCAGGTGCCTTTCCGTGTCCAAAGTTGAAAAATCACCCTGCTGTCCTAACTTGCTGCATACAGTATATTCCAGTCTTTGTCCCAGGACTTATCTGCAGAGTGACTTGACTGGTGTTATTCCCCCCTGGTGGGCGGGGGCCGTGGGCGGAGATATCATCTCATAATACCTCTAAATTGTGCCTGTAGCATCTTTCTTCTACAGTGGTCCAGATGCCATTCCAGCAGTGTCACTATAGAATAAACTATCCCAACAGTAAATCCTGCAACCCATCCCCCGCCCTCACTGACCCATGAGCTCTTATCTCCATTAGTATAACCTCTGTCATAGGTCTGCTGGCTGCAGAGTTCAGGAATTAACTCTCAATGCAGAATCTCTCTGCTCTTCATCTCCTATATACACACTGTGCTCATCTTTTCAGACCTAATCTGACGTGAAACAGGGCAACATATTGTGAAACTACCAGTACAAGTTTGGTCCGTCGCCAATGCAATTAGGAACAAAGCTCAATTGAATTAAGATCCAGGACAGGAATTGTTTTAAAAAAATCAACTTCTAAATGTTAACTAGTTCAGTTTCTTTGTTACAGATATTAAAAACAGAGATGTCAGAGATGATCCATGAAATACTGATATATGTGCATGTTTATAGGTGCATAATTTCCCTGAACTTGTGTTGTGTATTTAAAAGTGGAGGTAATACCACCCCCATCTGGCCACTCACTATGTTTTCTTTTCTTTTTGGGATGTACTTCTGAGTGGTGGATTAAGTATTCGGATCCTTTACTTAATACTGTGATATAAAATACTCAGTTATGAGTAATAATCCTGTAAATGTCCAAAAAGTGCATTGCTAATATTAGCTTAATGTACTTAAAATGTCTAAAGTAAAAATACTCCTAAATGTTACACTACTATACCTTACATTATTGGATTATCATTAATGGAGTGTTCACCACAAAATTAAAAATACGTTATTTTTCCTCTAACCTGTGATGCTTTTTATCAATCTAGATTGTTTTGGTGTGAGTTGCAGAGTGTTGGCGATATCGGCTGTAGGGATGTCTGCCTTCTCTCCAATATAATGAAACTAGATGGCACTCAGCTTGAGGTGCTCAAAGCGCCAAAAACTCAAAAGCAATGTCTCTTTCATGAAATCATGAAATAGAAATCATGACACAGTCCCCCCAAATAATCCACAAAACTTGTTGTGAGCAGTTTCACGAAGGAACTATTTTCCTTCTGCTGAACTACACCCGCCAACTGTATCACTGCACAGAAAGAAGAGTGCATCTACAGCTAGCTCACCTAGCACCACTGAACTAGCTAACGTTAGCTGAAGAGGACGCCAATAATGTTCACATCTTGTGCTGTCATAAGTACAGCCTCTCGTCCATGAGTAGATGCACTCTTCCTTCTGCACAGTGATATGGTTGGCTGGTGTAGTTTGGTAGAAAAAAATAGTTCCTACATGAAACTGCTCACAACAAGGTCTGTGGATTAGCTTAAGTAACCAGGTCATGATTTCTGGAAAGAGACATTGCTGTTGAGTCTTTGAAACTTATTTTTTTGTGTTGTAATTACCGCAAGCTGAGTGCCATCTAGTTCCACTACATTCGAGAGAAGGCAGACATCTCTTTAGCACTACAGGTATGAGGAAAAATATGTTGTTGAACTGTCCCTTTAATAATGCATTGATGTATAAGTAGCATTTTGATATTACAGCTGTCAGATGGAGCTAATTAGTTTAATCTATAAAATAGTAATTTGTAAAGAAACTACAGCTCTCAAATAAATGTGGTGGAGTAAAATGTCATTTTCATTTGTAACTGTGAAGCACTTTGTAACCTAGGTTTTGGACAGTCTTAAATAAATTTGACCACGGAAGTTCATTCTTGACACGGCGATCAGAATGTGTGACAACTTATTTCAGTCACTGATGAAGACTGTGAGATGCAACTGAAAGGTAAAAAAACAGCTAATAAATGGACTTTGTGTTGAGATTATTCACACAAGATAACAAATGTATTAGGTTTGTTCGAGCTAAAACACAACTATAAAGAGACTATAACACAATTTTAAAAAACTAAAACGAGCATGATCATGTGCATGCCATGTGAAATATTAGAACAGCCGACTTTTTTAATCGTTCGACTTGTCCTCATAAAGGGAAAATGACTGAGGGGTTTGACTTTCTGTAAACAAAAAAAAAAACAGGGTCTTTTTACAGCACACAAGATTGTTTTATTCCTCATGGCCACATGTCCAAGAAATACATTAATCAAAGACCAAAACAGAGTTCAACACCAACCTTGGTTTTTGAAGTTCACAGTGACACTTGCTTGCATGATTGATATGTCTACTTGATTGTCCACTTACAGTTTATTTCAGCAGATGGCTAAATCAACACATGCTGCATTAAGTATTGCATATTTCTCCAGAAGAGAGAGTGAGGTAGCACTGTTTCAGTGTTCACTTGTCAAAAGCTTGAGGTCATTGGCGATACATTCTCTACGATAATGCAAATACAACACAGCAACATACTATGAGATATAACAACGACGAGTCCAGAGGACATTCCTGAGTCCAGAAGAAATTCCCGAGAAACTTACCAACATTGGAAGTCGACTGAGGTGATTGCCTTTGATTCACAGCTGAAAATAATATATGTCTGTAATTTTAAGGCCGAGCCAAAATGATTAAATAAAAAAATAAAATGAAACACAATACAAAACATAAAAAAATTCAACCAACCTGCAACAAATTTAGGAAACAGATGATGTACTGTACATAATCCCTGAAAGCTGCTATTAAAAGTAGGAAGCTTTCACTCGGATTAAACCAAATGTTTGGGTACAAAATGGCTTCAGCAAAACAGTTACAGACAGCAGCTATGACACTGAGCTAAGGCTTTTTGGTCTCCATTAGCTGCACTTTGGCAACCACACTGCTCTACTATAGAAAAAGGCAGCTACACAACTGTTCGATAATTAGATATAAATGCAGTTGACACCCAAAGAGGATATAAAGACACTTCAGAACAAACCTTGTAAAGCCTTTTAGACATGAATGCCACTACATTTTTTTAAAGAAAAAGCTTCTTACAGGCACAAAGGTAAACCGTGATCTGAATCTATATTATGGTCAGTTTGAGCCTTTGAGGTTTAACATCAATGTCCTCTCAGTTAGACTTATTTAAAACACGTTACGCTGTCAAAATAATGGAAAAACAATGCTAGATTTGTTATGGCGATGTGTTACGGCTGACCTTCCCAAAAGACTGCACTGCCTGACTGAACAAACAGATGGTCAACTGCTGCAACTAGAGAGAAGTATGCATTTAGCTGAGGACAGATTTAAAGACCAGTGAGGCTTAATTTGGTCCCTTTGAGGAGTTGGAAGATGAAGAGGAGGGACTGTGTGAAGAGGACAGGGCACTGAAACCATTTGTTCCTGCCGCAGTTATGACCTGTGACGCTGCAGGAGCAGCTGACTTCTGGGCAAACAGCATTCCTGAAACATAGAGAACAGAGAGAAGTTAAAGCCAATGAACATTAAAAAGCACAAACTGTATGTTTAACCTCATATTTGTAGAACTGACACATTTCCAGGTCAAGTTTAAGGGAGAATTTAGTGTCATATAGTACTGAATGAAAACCTTTAGTGCAGCAGAAAAAACGTTTTAAAGAGCACAAAAAACATTTTGGGATACTTATTTGCTTTCTTGGCTGTTACGATGAGAACATTGATACCACTCTCATGTCTGTGCAATACATATTAAGCTAGAGCAAGCAGGCTAGCTTAACTTAGCATACAGACAAGAAACCAAGGGAAACAGTGAGTCTAGCTCCCACCAGTGGTAACAAATCTACCTGACAACACATCTGAAACCCACTGACTGATCTGTACAAAAATCGAAGACAAAAAATGACACATTGTGAAAGGAAGTCACCGCTCCCAGCCATGAAATAGTCCAGCACATAACCCCCATAAAACTTCAATTTGTTTTCATCAGCCGTCAAATTATTTTCACCTCGTGTGTACGCGTGTGTGTGTGTGTGTGTCTCATGGCAAAATGTAGTCCTCGTGACAGCAAAAGTAGCAGGAACTACAACAGAAGCTGTTCTGAGTATTTTGCCAGGTATATATGTCTGTCTGTCTGTCTGTCTGTCTGTGGACAGACTTTGTCATCCGATAGCGTCACAAACATGAAAGATGCAGTTGTGAAACTTCACAGGAGTGTAGCTGAAAACAAAATGAAGGTCAGCTTCAGAGATGGGAGTGGTTCAGGTGAGGGTGCTGGAAATAGGGGGGATTTTTATATAGGCATTGGGCGAGAGGCAGCGTACACCCTGGACTGCTCGCCAGACCATCACAGGGCTGATACATAGAGACAGACAACCATTCACCCTCACATTCACACCTACGGGCAATTTAGAGTCACCAATTAACCTGCATGTCTTTGGACTGTGGGAGGAAACCCTGGTTCCAAAACTCACACCCTGGGTTCGAACCAGGAACCCTCTTGCTGTGAGATGACAATGCTACCCACTGCACCACTGTGCTGCCACCAAACAAGATGTCACATGTTAATTACCAACGACCTATTTACAGTCTTTATACTAAACTAAAGTACAGTCTGCTGGCTGACTTATTTTTGTAAGTAGTATAACCCAGTATACTGACATTCTTGTTTCACTTATTAAACAAAGTGCAGTGTATTGTAAAGTTCAGTCTCACATCTAAGGATGTGCTTCGTTTTCACAGCATACAATTAAACTGACTCAAAAGATAATAGAAAATACATATATAAATAAAATGATATGATGATAAATGAAAAATGATACTATGATCTCCCCTCGAGGGACTAATAAGGGAATGCTTTCTTTCCTCTTTCTTAAAAACTAAGGTTAATAAACTTAAACATTTCATAAAAATAGATTTCCTAGCTGCTTCTTTTTTTTGGAATTTAAAAAACACAGAAAGGCCAAACTCCATTAAAATGTAATCACTTACCTGAGTAAACAGTGCCATTGACCTCCACAGACACGCTGATACTGGCTGCTCCGTTAGTGGAGATACTCAGAGACAAATCCTGTTTGCTCTCTGTGGGAGAAAAGGACTCCACTTAATGGACCTTCCTAAATCATGTTAAGTAATGATCTGATCGGGCCCGCATCATCACACTCAAGGTAACTCACCCTGTCCGTTGTTAAGTTTGAGGTTCATGGGGTTAAAATGAGACGCCAAGGCCAGGAGGTTTTGTTGGAGGGCCTGCTGCATGAGGCGCTGCTGCTCCTCCGCCATCCGCATCATTTTCTTCTCTGGACCGTCAGCTGCAGCTCCACCAGCTATTCCAGCTCCTTGCTCTAGTCTCTCTCTGAAATGCTCTAACGTGGCAGCTTGTGCTAGCTGTTGTTGCTGCTGCTGCCCCAGAGCCAGAGCCATGGGCAGCCGGCTGGGCATCACAGGGGTTGACATCTCATCTGATTGGGAAAAAAAAAATCACAGTGAAGGTGTTATTCATTCAGAAAATCAGCACAAAGAAATTACAACTTCCTTTTACATAAGACGGTGGCAGTTCTAGCTAGAGGTCACAAGTATCTTAAATCACCCAGGTTCACCACAGTTACTATGACCAGATGCCAACAGACTAACATCACACAGGTGACACTGGTTGGATCTCTCGGAAGTGTGATCCAAAATTATCACTTATTTCCATAGAGAGATTGTAACTTCATAAATCAAGTAGGAGTCTCTAATGGACTGGTATAAAACAATATGGAATCCAAGCTGAATTAAAAACATTCTTGTCAAATTGATCCAAACACCACCAGGTTTTCTTTGAGACAGGAGAGATTTTCAAAATATAATATCATGTATATCAGTTTTCTTACACTCTGCGTCATACCTGCGCTTCTCTTTAGATTCGGGCTGGCGGATGCATTCAGGCTGTTGTGTCTGGTCGGGGTGGTTTGCATCGTGGGTGAAGATAGGAGCGCGTGTTGAGCGGAGCTCGGTGACGGAGAGTAACGGTACAAGCTGCTGGTGTAGCTGGGACGTCGGCCTTCTCTGCGATTACTGTCGATGGCGGCCTGCAGCTCACCTGGAGAACTCAGACCCTTCTTCTCACACTCAAATGCGTAAAGGTACTTCATATACCTAATTTGAAAAATTTTAAATTAGTCACATGATCTGGTGAGAATGAGCACTACCGTAATATATAGTATGCCAGAAAAAGATTAAGTATGTCAAATGCAGAATGCCAAAAATACCAGGATGTTCTACATCTGGTTGGGTTTTGCTGTATGTAAGCCAGCATGCTTTTCTGGCTATTCTGACCCACAGTCCTCTGCACAGATGCTATGTCACATCGACTGAGCTGCAGATGACAGCTCATTGCAACTTTTGACAGCTGTCCAACAGCTGACTAACAGCTACCATTGATGGATGACAGCACATTCAAGTAACTGATGACCAGTTGAATAGTAATAATAGGAATATTAATTGTTTAAACGAACAAAATAATAATTTATGTTACAAACAACAAAAGGATAAACCAAAAGACAACAACAACAGAGACCTGCAGGTGTAATTTAACTGTAGCAAACATCAAGTTAAAATCTACAATCTGTGCAGTTACAACTTTAAAGCGTAACTACATGCACTGCAAAGTAACAACAGCAGAGCTCTTGATCTCTGTCTCTGGCAATCTCGGTAAGTGGCGTTTGTTTATCTCCAAGGTAACAGAAAAAAACAAGAGGGCCAAAGGTCAAGGTGTAATGTTATGAGAAAGCAGTATGTCCTGATTGTGTGCATACTGCCATATAACAGTACATACTTTGTAAGGGCAGCTGCAGTACCTACTAAAAGTAAAAAGATAAAGAATGCGATTCAGAACGCACCCTATTTCAAAATAAATAGGGTGGAAAAGATCAAACATTTAATGTGCCCAATCAGTAATTACAAGAATTTGAATTCAACATTTCAGTGTTGAGAAATGTTTTTTTACTTACTCATGTGACTTTGAATGTCACCTACTGTAAATAGTACTAAGAAATCTGGGCTGACTATTACTGAAACATCCAAGTTTAAGCAAACAGAGAGGCCGAAACTGTGACATCACATGATTACTACTACATGTGGACTTGCACACATCATGTAAACACTTCTAAACTGATCAGAAGAGAACAAAGCTGGTGGGTTTATCTTAAAATAATGGACATTTTTTTTAATAATTTTGTCATTCTTGGAGCACGAAATGTAATCTTTTATACTATCTACTATATTATGTGATAATTTCTTAAAATACAATTATTGTCTCTCTAATAAGGTTGGAAATAGACGGCTATTTATTAATGTGGTAACATGCTGACTGCTGAAGTCATATTGCATTTAATTATAATTATTACTCTAATCATTGTTCAATAAAATAATAAAACCAAATGTGAAATACTAATTGCAAGCATTCCAGGATATTAAGTTTTAACCCATTAGAGAGACTTTAATTCATGTTTGGACAAAATATTAAATCATATGACAGTCATTCTCAGCTACTTTTTCATACTGGGGCATATTTTATTCCTTTGATTTATTTTGAAGACAAATTTTTCAGTTTTTCTCAGAGAGAGACACCTACTGGGTACGGAGGGTAAAGGCTGCGCTGGTGATGGATGTGGGGAGGTTGAGACCTTTGGTGATCTCCCTCCAGATCTTCTTGTTAATAACCTCCACCAGGCCTCCCTTCTCTGTCACAAGCTTGTAAAGCCTGTACAGGTCCAGCACCTGCTTCGCCATGATGGGGATGCGGTTGACAGGAGTTCCTGAGTGAACAAGAGGAAAAATACAATTAAATGTGTTCATTTTATTTGAATTCAATTCTTGAGAAGTTTGCATAAAACAAAAGTGGTCTTGTAAAAGCAAAAAGAGGCGGAAAACTTATTCGGATTTCCCCACCTGAGGGCCTGAGGTTAATGTTGGGTAATATGGCTTAGCATGTATAATCTGTGCGGACAGACTTCTCTAATGAAGCTCATTTCAGATGGATGGGGGTGGGGATAATTCCACAACAGCAGCTCTGTTGCTGCATTGATTGAGCGCGGGGGGGGAGGGGTGATTATAGAGCCAGCAGTGCCTGCCAATCACAGGGTTGACAGCTAACCCTTCCAATCCCGATTTGGAGCAAAGCCAATTAAGCAAAGAGGATATAAAAGCAGTCGACAAGATCACTCTGTCTTTAAGATGGACACATGTCACAGACACACACATCTACTACGGCTATGACCTTTGCACACACGAGTAAAGATCACAGACAGTGTCCTGCTGCATCGCGTCTGTTTGACTGGGATGGACGACATTTATCTGCATATTTGTCTTCAACATACAAAACTTGACACTGTAGGGTTGAAAGTGCAGACAAAACATAAACTGCAACCTCAATTTATTTCAGCTACATCTATTGTTAATCGTGATTTATGGTGTAAAAATAGCTGTTTTTAACTAAATCAAACATTGCAACATTTTCCGAGTTCACACAATGCTATTCAACAGTTCTGATGAAACTTAAACTTACTTGCTTAAACCTTCTGTACAGGGCAAGAATACTTAATTATACTTTTCTTAAGTATGTCTCTATCAAATTATTAAGTACAAGTATAAGCCAAATGTAAGTACATAAAAAGTAAACTGAACCCAGTGATGGCAGTGTCAGCAGCCAGAGTCAGCCAGCTGATCTACTAGTCAGCTACTCTTAGCTACATCTGATCCCTCAGCACAAGACTCTTGGTTCAGGTGACCCATCTGTGAGTTATGCAACTGTTTCCTTTAGTAGATGTTCATCTATAGAGTATATGTGATATCTCACTTCATATTCTCAGAATAATTTAGCTGAACGTGAACTATTCACTCAACCTATGCTGCATGGGTTGGTTTAATTCTACATAAAACAAACGAAAGGGGGTGAATCATTTTTAAAAGCAAAGAGTTTTCAACTCATTTAAAGATCAGTCAATCCTAAAACTTGACCAGCACATCCTGATTGTGGGTTTAACGCTACAGCACGTTGTTGAATTCACTTGCAGTAGGATCAGCTACAATACCAGCCCTGCTCTAAAAATGTCACGCCATCATTGACAAATAAACATCACGTTGACATAAAAAAGCACTCTATCAGCAACTTGTCTAGAACAACTCTACTTTGTTTATTTGATGCTGCCTCAGCTGCTCACAAAACCAAAATGATTTGTTAAACAACAAGGCTCTAACTCTGAATCTCACCTCGTTTCTGCATGAAGACAAACAGCTGATCCAGAAACTCCTTCCGTTGTGGGTCGTTATCCAGTTCATAAAGCTGTGGGTTAAAAAACAAACATCAGCAACAAGATAGTCAACAATTACTCTGTGATTATTTCAGCAATTTTCTTTGTTTACATACATCTACTAATTCTACTGACCTTGGCAAAGTCCCGAGATGGTTCTCCTCTTCCTCTTCCTCCATCGTTGTCCTCAGCCCAGACGGCACTTCCTCTCTGTAAATACACACACAAACAACTTCAGCAAACACAAACACTATGTCAGGTTCATGTGATGAATTCAAGAGTATTTTCCCCAAAATCTGTATATTTAAATCTTCCAAATAAAGCAAATAGAAAGCACAATAATATTTGGTCAATCCAATAGTGACACAACAAGAAAGTAAGTAGTAAGTAAAGTAAGAACAATACAAAACCAAGATAGGTCTAAAACAAATATTACACATCAAATCAGTACCCCGAACAAGCCCAAAACAGCACAGTAATGAAATTGAAATATATAAATATGTGAAAACAAGTGTATGATGATAAAAAGAACATAAAATACTAAAACATAATATAATTGTTGTTGGTTGGACAACTGCCTGTCACATCACAATTTAATGTCTCTAAAATAGTTGATCAATCATGCAGGAATATCTGCAAAGTCCAGCTCTCGTATATCGTCAAAAAAGGGATCCCATATCATGCAAAATGTCCTCAGGGAGCCCTTTATTATGCACCTGATTCTTTCCAGTTTGACAAAATTGAGGACTTCCCTCATCCATAGTGTGTGTGAAGGAGGTGTTGGGGACTTCTACATGAGTAACACCAAGTGTCTGGCTAATAAGGTAACAAAGGTTGTAAAAGTTTCCCCATGGGAAGAGAGTGATACTGTGGGTGGAGTTAAACCAAACAATGGAATCATAGCATTAGGTTCAACAGATTTTCAAGTAACCCTCGACAGTGATCTAAAGATTTCTCCCCTGTAATGCAGGATAAGACCAGAACATGTGTACATGGCTCGCCGGTGCTTGGCTACACCTGTCACAAGTCAGGTTCACATCTTAATATATCCTAGAGAGCGTAACCTTTGTGAAATGAGCATGGTGTACTATTTGCACTACAATGAGTAACTTGAATTGCTTTTGTCCGACTAAAAACTGATATACATATAGTAATGTACTATGGATTATATATAACCCTCAGTGAGATACCATTTCTATTTAAAGCTTCTCTTTATTTATTTTATGCTTTCCTCAAGGACTCTGGACTTTGTTCCCACCTCATGTGTCCAATCCTGCTTTTTTCCCAGCGCTGAAATCTGCATTTACTGCAGGAACAGTCAGACATTAACCAGCTGGTGCTGCTGTAATGCATACTATATGTTACATGTTATATCATATACCATATATTGTGTTACACTATGTAAAAACATTTCCCCTTATGTGTGATATCTCCTTCTATATAGTGTTAATATGCCATACTGTTTCATATTATGTACTATATCATATTTCTATGTTATGCAGAATAACACATTATTATTAGTTAATCATATTGTATATCATTCTTGTGTATGCCATTTTAGTAGATGGTATTACATTACTCTTACAGACACTTTACTGACTTTGCAACTACCAGTCACATCAACAGGGAGTACAATACTGGTCATGGGCACTTTAAATGCTTTAAAATTTTGAGTTTGCTCTTGTATGGCTTCTATTTTTATTTCTGTTTATATTTTACATACTTCTAATTATTTTTCTTTTACTTTTCTCTAATTATCAGAGCTTGTTTCTGTCCTCATGCTGCTGCAACAACCCAATTTTCCCCTCTGGTTGGTTGTCAATAAAGGTTTATCTTATCTTATATGTCTCAAAGGGAGTGTCAGTTTAAAGCTGGGCACAGTAAAAGGAAGCTTATTGAAAGGCCCCATGCTCATTAAGTAGTTTAATGTGACATGTTATTCCTCCATCACTTCTGCCTTGGCAAGACAGTTAAAGGTTAAAAATGTCAGAAGAGGGCAGTGCGTGGAAACTGTGTGCAACTGTGTGGAAAAGCCTGCTGAGATGGTATTGTCCTGCTAACGCACACAGAGAGCTGCATGATGACGCAAGTATGAAAATCGACCGTGGTGGAACAGTCGTAAGAATGGTCTGTCATTACAATTACATTAAGTAGGTGATGTTTTTTCCTGTTATCTCTCCTATCTGTAGTCAAAACAAACATTACAATACATTAATTTAAGGACTATTGTGGATCTAGTTGCAGCTTATAAAATGTCACCCTGATTTATTCTTGAATATCTCTGATTGATTTGCTTTTGTATGCTTATAAGGGCTCACATGTTTACATAAAACAAGGACTGAATGGTATGTTTTTTATTAAAACAAGCATGAGTACTTTCAGCAACAAACATGTTATTGTGTTTCACAGGATCAAATGCTTCAAATGTCATGCTTGTGATTTGTTTTTGTCTTTCATTGTTGTCCCCGATAAAGTTTTTACTTGATACTTGCATTTAAATGTATCATTGAGTACTTAAAACATATTACTCCATTTATTAAGTGTTTGGCGTGGCAACCTGATCTGAATCAGGGCTAACACCCATAATATTTCAACCTGTGAGCTACAAAATACGTGGGAACCAATAATCTGTTGGCTTCCAGTCCAACTGTAACTCTCCTCATGTTTACAGTAACAACACCACTCAAACTGCAAATGCTGGCACACAAACAGCTGCATTATATTGTAACAGAGGTTCCCAGCATGTGTTGTCTGAGGGGCCCACAGATCAGAAGTCACTTGAAGTCAACCATTGTTACATTACTTTTAGCTAACTAATTTAACTATCAATATATTACCATCAGCTAACTTACCACTTATACATTAGCCTACTTTAATCTAACAGTTTTAACCATTTCTAAATTGCTTATATTTCTATATTACTTTTAATTGACTATTTCAACCATATGTACATTACTTTAAATTGACTATTTCAACCATTTATACATTATTTTTAGTTAACTATGTCAGCTATATATACACACATTACTTTTAGCTAACTATGTCAACTATATATACATATTACTTATAGCTAACTGTATGTACATTACTTTTAGCTTACGATGTCAACTATACATACACATTACTTTTAGCGAACTATGTCAACTATATATACACTTGCCTTTTGGGCAACTGTTTTAACCATTTCTAAATTACTTACACTTCTATATTTCTTTTGGCTAAGTATTTTAACCTTTTCTACATTACTTTTAGCTAATTATTTCAACTAAGTACATACAACTTTTAATTGACTATTTCAACCATTTATACATTACATTTAGCTATGTCAATTATTTATATATCACTTTCAGCTAACTATTTTAACCATTTATACATTAACTTTAGATAATGTCAACCATTTGTCCATTGCTTTTAGCTTACTATTTCAACCATTTATACATTACTTTAAGGTAACTGTTTTAACCATTCTACATTACTTTTAGCTAACTATTTCAACAGTTTATACATTACTTTTAGCTAAATATGTCAACCATGTTTGTATTACTTTTTATGAACCATGTCAACTATTTACATTATCCTTAGCCAACTGTTCAACCATTTATACATTACCTTTAGCCATTTCAATTATTTATATACAGCATCACCTTCAGCTAACAACTTTAACCATTTATACATTACTTTACCAAACTATGTCTAACATTTATACATCACTTTTAACTAACTATTTCAACTGGTTATACATTACCTTTAACTAACGATTTTAACAGTTCATACATTACTTTAAGCTAAATATGTCAACTATGTTTGCATTACTTTTTATGAACCATGTCAACCATTCATACATTATCTTTAGCCAACAGTTCAACCATTTATACATTACTTTTAGGTAACAATTTCAGCCACTTCTAAACTACTTTCAGGTAAGCATTTCAACCATTTATGTGTTACACCTGGCTAACTATATCAAACATTTATGTACTGCTTTCAGGAAACGATTTACTTTCATTTACTTTCAACTGCTCCAACCTCTCTGCTCACTTGTTAACTTTCACACACACTATAAACCACAACACAGGTGATACAGCTGACAGCAGATTTTTGATAACTTATTTTTCTTTCTACCACTCACTGCAGAAGTAAGTTGTCCCTCGCATTGGGAATGTTGTAATGGACTCTTTTAAGCACAACCTCTTCCTCTTGAAAATTATATTCTCTACCTGTTTTTAGTTGTTTAACAGTGTAACTGCAGGTATCCACTTCACACATTACACTGCCCCTGTGGTGGCAGGGCTGTGGACACATCTAATGGCTTCTGTTTAGAATTTCCAATAAAGGACTCCCCCAGCAGAAAGCTTATTGGAGTGAATGTAGATAAACATCCCAGTCTTTCACCATGAAATGGGAATAAAACCCATCCCCCCTTATTGATGAGCCAGTGAGACCTACTGTGGCTTTATTAACAAAGAGCCCTCAGTTAAGTGCTCACAGAGTTTTCACACATTGAGCCCTGGGAATCCTGATAGAATTCAGTATGTAGGTCAGGGAAAGGTTTCTTTTGTTTTGTTAAATAATGCTAGTTTTTATAAGGATTTAAATATATTCAAATTACATTAAATCATCAGATTAACAAAGTAGTTCTGCAGAAGTATGGAAGTTCAACCAGTCAAGATAAAAAAACATAACTTAATTTAAAATGTCCCATTGAAGTACTCAAACAACACTAACCTGAAACTTCTAATGAGCTTCATTCAAATCATTCAGTCAACAGTGAAAACATATCCCTCTCCAAATGTTAATGTAACAACAGGGGGGGCAAATTTTTAATCCAAATCAAATTATTGGGTCTTTAGTCACCCGAACAAGTCAAGATAAATTATCTGGCCCCTTGCTGTGCTGTGAGCTGGAACTGTGAGCAAACAGGGGCCTCTTGTGCCCGCCCATGCTGCATTTAAGGGTGTACAGTGAGACGGCACACAGGGAGTGAACAATAGCTGCCCGGCATGGTGAGGCCTGTACACCATGTAGGGATCTTCAAAGATGTTTCATCAATGTAACGACTGAAAGAAAACATTAAAGAAGTAGTAAAGAGGATCCCATTTTTGGAAGAAAAGACAGTAACAAGAGTAAATCATTACAACCATTTCAACCAGCCACACAATGACTCGCAAAGTGAACTTATTTACATGCATGTAACATAAGACAGTGTCATTGCAAATCACTTGAAAAGTCAAGCACATCTACATTTTTAGAAAGCATTTTTAACTGTGTCTGGTTATAGGCTGTATTACAACAGCTTGCACATATTTATAATGTTCACAACAAACCCGTTAGCAATGGTCAAGAAATCTATAACAGCTTTTAGCTTAACTTAACACATAGGTGAATAGGATTAAATTAAATATCACAAGCAATCCCTCCTCAGTCTTGACACAAATGGGTCAAAGCAAACGCTTCCCTTACATTTGTTCCTGAGGTAAATTAAGCCTCTAAGATGTTTCCTGTGCTTTAAGCGCTGGAAAAAAAATCTAAACCATGTCACACACCCAGTTAAAGTCTTTTCACAGCAGCCTCTAAAAACTCCTTATTGTGCTTTAATTAAAGCTGAACAAATGCTCCTCCTTGCCCTAGGTGTTGTGTGCCGGTCTCACAAAAGGAAATGCAATTCTCACTACAGTGGCCATATAATGTATTGATTACGTGCAGTTGAATTGAGCTACCATTAAGTGTTGCCAAGCGATGGCTTAATTATACAAAGCTATCCACTGGGCTACGTCAGCAGAGAGGTTTCTGAGCCTGTCGAGGTTTTAAAAAGAGGCAAATCAACACTCTTTTTAAATTTCTGTCTACATGTAACTTCCACCAAAAGTCAGGCAATGGAGGGGAAAGAAATGCAGAAGCAAATATGAAATATATCTAAATGATGAAAAAGAGGTGTGTAAATCTGATAAGAAATACCAAAAGTCCAAACTGCTCCACTATAACAACTTAAAGTAAACTTTATGGGTAGTCGCTTGCTGGTATGCTGTGAGGCACTACCCCAGCTGTCCCTCTGGCCACAGGCCTCATTAATCATAATGTATTGTATTGGCTTAGGGCCTTTTCAAGGGAAACACACACAGAGAGGAACCAATCAGATTGGTCTCCATAAAGAAGAAGAAAAATCTCTCTGTTTGCTTTAAGGAGTCACACATATGTCGGAAAACATACTCCAAGATACTACCTTTATATTTAAGATCATCTTTTGCCATGTTTAAAGGAGATCTGCCTGATGCAATGAAAGACAAGTCCACCCACCTACCAGGCCATTCCTTACAGTAGTTAACCCCTGAAGCCAACCTTGCCCATAAATACATGCTTCAGGCCATTTCATTAATCCTCCGCTCTCATTTTAACTTCATCTCTGTCAGGCCTGAACCGGCTGCTTTGAACAGTGAGTATTGGACCACGGCCAAGACCAATTAGCTCACCCAGTAGCGGGGATGCATTTTCAAAAGTGTGAGACACGAGGTGAAGTATAGCAGACGGAGAAATCTCTGGCCTGGCCGGTAATTAAACACTATCAAGTATGGGCATCTTGCCAAAGGGACACACACACGTGAGAGAGAGGGAGGCAGCAGCGAGCCTGACTCTCAGCAGGAAGAAGTCAACAATTAATAGGAAGAATTAGAACATACACCAGCAAACACACACACACAGAGAAACATGTTGATCTCCTCTCTGTAAAGATGGGTTTTAATAACTATGGTGTTTTCAAGCAAAGACAGGATTTATCTGTAATTTATGAGAGGAAATGTTCACTATAAAAGATGGTAAAATACAGAAGGAAGAAAAACAATATGGCCTTGATTGGTGCAGTAACTTACTTGTTTAAATGGCTCATCATAGCCCCAGTCAGCGAAGCCATTAGGTGATGTAAAGGCGTGCTGGCCTGCAGGAGACAGCAGCTCCTTCTCCTCATGCTCCTGTTTTATTGCCGGAGATTGGGACATTTGCTTCACAGCAGATGTCTGTGGTGTAGAATAAGGAGGGAATGGGAAGCCTGCAACCTGCTGGAGCTGAGGCTTCTGTGCCTGCTGATGAGGCCCGTCCTCCATCTCCTCCTCATTGTTTTCCTCTGCCTCGTCATTTTCTTCAGGCTCCACCATTTCCTGTCCCTCCTCATCCGAGTCTTCATCTTCCTCATCTGGGTCTGTTCTGCTGAGATGGCTGCTCAAAGCCTGTTGAGCCGCTTGGTAAGTCTGTCCATCTGCTTTGCCAAATAATGCAGAGTCTACTCTGGAGCCAGAGGCTCTGGCTGCAGCGGCGTGTTGAGCAAAGAGGAGCTGGGCGTGAAGAAGTTGCTTCTCATGCAGGTTCATCTCCAGTTTGGCCTCCTGTTGTCTCTGCAGATGCTCCATCATTGCCTCCAGCTTCACTGCGGCGTTACCGGACGGTGGACCGCTCTGCTCAAGTGAGCTTGACTATGGACAAAAATACAAATCACAAACTTTATTAAGAAAATGTTTGATTGGGTGCCTTTGGTTTTATAAACTGAAGCAAATTATCCAAAGTTATTAATAAATAAAGGGAACTGCAATGAACAGGTACAAAAAGGCAAATTAAACTTTACAAAATTGTTGTTTAAATACCAGGTAAAGTGTCTAAATAAAGTCAGACATATTTGTTTTGGGATACAAACAAATAGTCATGTTAAAGTGATAGTTAAAAAAAGATGTGTGAGCTTCAGAAAGCAAAGTAATGTTGGATTAGGTGAAACAAAGCTTGATGCTTGAGACAATAATTAACAGAAAATATATTAAAGTAATTTAGAATAAATTAGCAACCTGTAACAAAATATTTCTCCTCAAGATTTTAACAAAGTCCCCACTTTGTTAAACATTTAAACGAAATCAGAATTAGGTTATATCATGAATCTATTCTTTATAAATGGAAATGCAACTTTATTTCACAGTGCAATAAATGCGAAAACAAGGCCTACACTAGTCATCAGGAAAAAACACTTAACTGGTTAATAACTGAAGAGAAAATTGGATCATTAAGGTGCAAATGCTCCTAAAGGCTCTACATTAATCGCCATTTGCTTTGTTACTGTAACAAACACGAGTGGGAGCGTTACCAAGCCGTCGACACTCACCATTTGCGCCTTTGAGTAATCCATCATCGCCAACAGGTCTTATCTAGTTTTTCCGTCTTCCCTCCGGTAGAAATAAATCGCATCGCATGACCAGTTTGTTTTTAACCAGAAAGAAAGATTCCTCTGATCAAACGTGATTTAAAAAAGCCCCAGCAGTGTGTGGAGGCCGGATTGATCGGAGCTGGAGGAGGGGTAACACTGCTCTGCGCTTTACCTCCCTGGTCACTGCGCATGGAAACTCAAACATCTTTGATTGTCTCTGACTGAGTGGCCTACACCCCCAACTCGGATGAATGAAAGGCCCGCCCCGTGCGTAAAGCTCGTAAAGTGGGTCTTCTCGCCCGCATAGCCTTTCCGTGGAACTACCCTCCCACTTCACAAGGAAATCCCACCCACTGCTATTATCCTATATACTTCTATGGTTATTGAGGTTAACACGACCTCTACTAAAAATATGACAAACATTATTTTAGTCTGGAGCTGATTCATTTACACAGCAAATGGGCCTGACCTCTACACCCACAGAACGCTTTCTTTTCCCTTCTCTGTTGAATTGGTTTCATTTCACAGCAGAAAACATGCATGGAAATTCAGTCTGGCTATTAGGTCACGGCTCATTAGTCATTGTCCTTTTTTCTGTGGAGCAGCATTAAGTACATTAAACAGGAATTTGATTTGGATGCAAATAAAGCTGCACAGCTCTGTCATCCTCATTCACATATACTGGACATATTTAAACTTATTTTTAAAGGTTTTTAAACAAAATTAGACTGCTGCACAACATTATAAATGGAAAAAGAAAAAAAGGTAACCATATGCACATGTACACATATATACAGATAACTCAGATAACTAGATATGCACAGAACCATTAAAAAAAACAGGCAGTTGCAGAAGATGGAGGCCTTATCAGGGTCCATCCTGTTGTGATTGGCTACAAGATGTAAAAAAAAATATATAAATAATTTAATTAAATATGACTTAATTCATGCGGAGTTATCAAGAAAGTGTTTTTTTTAAAATATATCTGGCTTATATATATTCCAAGAATGGATTCCAAATTCTCATGAATTTATCAGAAGAGCCATTTAATGTGAGTCTCTCAAGTTTGAGATGTTGCATCACTTCTCTAAACCACTGAGTCCAGCTTGGTGGTCGAGGGTTCTTCCAGTGGAGAAGGATTAATTAATTAATTAATTTAATTTCATCATTTCAAGTTTAGATCCCAAAAGATTCTTATTTTTCTCTCCTGCTATGCCAAAGATGGTCGTCAAAGGATCTGGGTGGATTTTCATTCAAAAGACATCTGCTAGTGTTTTGAAGATCTAACTCCAAAAATACTGCACACATTTCTTTTCTTCTTTTTTTATTGCACATAGTATTTTTTCTAATTGTTTTGCATTTTTTCCTGTTCTAAATTTATGTTCTTGATTGTCTGTCGTACTTGTTTATATCTTCTCCTACTATGTTTAGTGCTGATAACACCAATGCATCATAGCAAATTCCTTGTATTCCCTCTGAGCATAAAGTGTGTAGCAGAGGCTGGCAGATCTGTTTTAGGTACTGCAGATCTAATATTTTGAGTCCCCCCCCCCCAAAGGACCATCTTTAATTCCTATATCCTCCCGAGACCCGAACTTTTTTTTTTAAACAATGCACTTATAATTTCTCCTCGCTATTTGGGATCAGTAGGATCTTATAAGTATGAAAAACTGAGCATTGTCTTGAAACAGAAAGTGGTTTTTGAACTAAATTATGTCCTCACACAGGAACATTGGGTTTATTTGTAATTGCCACAAGTGTGTAATAAAATATAAAACTGTCAATTCCAATGCCTGAACATTGCTGTACAAAAACAAACTAACAAACAATGCAACATTGTTTTGCAACTCTATGGGTTAGAGATCACTGCTCAAATCTAAAACTGTTTATTTCAATGCCTGAACACAGCTGTGCAAAAACTAAACTGTCATTTGTTCATTTGTAACTCTGTATGATTTTTCCTTGCTCCATAGTCCAAGCTAGGAATGTCTCCAAGCTTTGTCTGTAGGAGCAGTCTGTAACACCTAACTGACCTGTGTGAAATGCTGCAATAATAAAGTCCCAATGTCCACTACCAAGTACTTAATTGGTCAATATGCAGTATGCAATATGCAATATCAAACTACAAACATTAAACATAAACACGTCTCAACCATAAAATGTGATCCGGTTTTGTAGCTTCTCCACTTTTGTGTCAGGATCAGCTGCAGACTCACTTGGCAGAGATGGCTGCCATCTTGCTCTTTCATGGAGTAACATATTGTGCTCTCACTACCACCAGCACAAAAAATGTCCACTAACAAGTACAACAGGTCTAAATTAAGCAGAATGAACTATATGGTGCAACAAAGCCAAAATGTGATGTCCTTACATGAGGACACAGGGTCTCAGGAGGATATTCGTAGTGGCATTAATGAAAAGATGTGTTGCAGATAGTTCAACTTCATTCTAGTTGGTTTCTTGGAGCTCAAACAAGAGAAATACTTGAGGTCTCTTTTAACATTTGCTTGACCACAGGCCGAAGGCAGATGCTGATGATCTGACCTTACTGAAAACAGAATATGAGCAAAATGAGGGATTCAATTCATTCTTTCATTAATCTCAAAATGTCTTCCTTTGAGATTGTTGAGCAGACTCTTTATTTAAATAAGAACATAACTTGTTCACACACTCTAGGACAGTGGTTCCCAACTTGTGGATCGTGGGTCCATTCTGAATGGACCACAAGTGACTCTCAAATGTGTCATGTTTGTAAAGCACACACTTAATGTTTAAGTACAGTGAATTTCCAGCACAGAGCTTTTACTTTACAGTGCTGTTTTAGAGTGAATAAATAAACAGCTACTTCACAGAGACAGCAAACTAGCTCAATTACATGGCCAAACACAAGTATAACACTGGATATATTAAACTTCGTGGACCTTGAACTAATGACTAACGAGAAATCTGGACCCCGTGGCTGGACCAGTTGGGCACCACTGCTCTAGCAGTCAATGACTGTATTATTTTGGACATTTCTACCTGTATCTTGGAGGTCTTGTAAGCCAGTGCATTCAAAATGTGACAAAAACTAGATACACACGTCTGCTATTTAATGGTAAAGCAGTTATATCTGTAACACAAACAAAAAATGTATGGTGTAGAGTTAAACACAAGGAGTGAGATGTTATGATTCCCCGATAGTCTGGTTAGTTGTAGTATAGCCTGGGGTGAAATGTGAGATTATGAAATGAGGTATTGACAAAACTCAGTTCACTTTATATCAAATATCTTACTATTAAGTACATCTTTTGTTTTAAAGAGAATACAACTGAATAAGTGTGCACATTTCAAAATGGTACAACTACAATTAAGTTTGACACAGCCCCACTAAACACTTCTACTAATACACCTAGGAGGTACATTTTGCTAATCCCAATAAAAGGTAGCGTCCATGGTGTTAATAAGCATAACTAAAATTAAAATAATCTATTATCCATCTAACATAACTAACCCACTGTCTTTTAAATTCTCAACAGACCATGGACTAATACTGTATACACTGTCCCAATCTTTGTATAAAAACCCATTATGGTCAACATTCCAGTCATGTGTTGATGATAACATTATTACACCATTTGCCATTTGAACAAGTTTATTTTACAAGCATAAAATTTTCCCTGAAATGAAAAACAGATGAAATATAGATTGATACAGTAGAATGATTTTTACATTCATGTGAAAACGCTGCTCCCTGGTGGCAAAATGTGACTCTCACAAGAAAATCCAGACAAACCAAGTCAACATGAACCATGAAGTGGCGCTCTGCTCTCTATTGAAGCAACTGGTATTGAATTGAGTCAGCACTCAAACTATTTCAAAAATCCCAAAAGTACTTGCGACACTCAAAGACACATTTTCCTTTATTAGGTTCATCAATATTTTACAAGCAAAAGAACTTAATAAAGGCCAAATTAAATATCACACGTATTATATGAGGCAAACAGTAAAGTACATGAGTTCTGTGTACTGAGGATATCCACCGTCATTGGATCTGAAACAGAGCAAACGAAACTTGTGTTAGATTGACATGTTATGACATACATGGTGAAAACAACACAGCTGACAGGAGAATTTTAACACCTACTTGTCTACACTTTGTCGATGCCGAGCTCTTCAGGTGTAGAGATGCCGAGCTCATCTAATGTTGGCCGCAGCTCTTGGATCAGATACGGGTAGATCTCTTTATGAGGGCCGGATTTGTCCTGAGGAAATACCAAACGGTAACACCAATTGATCATTAACTTGCAGCTACCAACGGCAAAGATGCTGGTTGGGAACATTCCCCAAATTATTACCCAGCTCTCTCCCACCTCTCTCCCACCTCTCACCTTTACAGCTTCCAAAATTCGGATAGCGCTGGCCAAGTCGTTTAACCTCCGACAGGCTCTCAGTGCTGCCTCGAGAATCTTTGGCTCAGGTACCAGATCATAACCGATCAACGTGTTCATCCCTGAAAGAAGGAAGCACATCTTTTAAATTGGAGAAGAGACAAAAACAGTTACTGTAAGTCACAGTTATTTAATCTTGTATGTCGCTTACAAGGAAAAGGCTGGCAATATTCTATATTCCTCTATTTTAATAAATCCCATGAAAAGACCAAAACTATTAATGAACTGATCCCACTTAAAATCATTTTCCGTGTGGTCTGATCACTTCTATCTCCATAAATTAGCCACACAGTTACTGGGTGACATGCTCCTTTATCACGATTAACATGGTTACTGTAGATTATTTTGAGTTGATCCCACACACACCATGCCAGAGCCAAAAATACTCACCGGTGCACGTGTGTAAAGCATATTAATCCATAGATGGTAACAGTCCCCAATAAATGCACTATGCACTTGAGTAATGTTTGCAAAAAGCTACAGTGTCCAGCTGTCTGAGGAAGTTGCTGAGCTTATTCTAACAATGAAACTTCATATTTGTGACTTGCTTTTAAGAGGTTTACATCTTCAGTAGGAGCCGATGTGCTTGGGGCTGTGAGCCAAATACAAGGTATGAGAGTCAGGAAGTACTGAGAAACAAACATATGGCTGGTTTTGGTCTTTCCATGAGATTTGTTAACAATACAAAATATGAAAAAGCAACTACCATATCCTTAGATGTTTTTCTAATATACAAGTTGAGTAAACACATTTTAAGTTTGAATTATAAACCAACCATAAGTGCAACACTACTTCCTTGCTTCCTGTATATATTTGAATGTAACGTTCAGCCACTGAGAAGGAGCCATTTCCGTGAGTTTCTGGTCTTATCACTTCTCACCTGATAATGAGTCTTTCCCTAGTCCACGTTCTTTCCTGCCACTCAAAAAATTTCTTCCGCTGTGCTTTTTTTCTCTTCAGACCAAATATAGCCCTGCATTAAAAGAATGTGCAATGCTTCAGGTACCACGTACGTGATGAAATATGATCCAGGAAGTCACGGGTTAGTGAGAGATTAATGTGTCTGAGGGCTTATCAGACACTGAAACACAGCACAGCTGCTTATAATTATCTGTGACAGGATTTTAATAGTATGGAAAACCGTCGGTGTCATTCATTTTATCGAATTACATTTTTCACACAGAAAATGAATGGTCCAAACCCATCAACTGAGAGAGTTATAAACTATGGCCTTCTGGTAGCATGTCTGTAACATCAAGCACTAAAAACTGTTGGGTTCCTAAAGCTGGCATTGAATGCTCACTCAAACTGGCACTGTTTTTTTTAATTCTTTTATCAGAGTTTCAGATTTGGTTTCCCATTTGTAGAATATTTAAGCAAAGTTCTTGTACGACTACTTTCTTAATATTTAACATTAGCACTTTTACACTGCCTGTTCAATGTAGGATTGTCACGTCATCATCCTGCCATGCCGTTCTTTATAAAAGGTACAATTACACGATGGGGGAAAGAGTTGCCTTGTCTTTAAGGCAGCTGCAAAGGTAGTAACACCACCGAATTTACATCTGTGTAAAACGTACAGCCAGCAGGACTGGATGGGTATGACAATTTGATGATATGTTATGTGTGCAACCAACTGCCTGGAGCTATAAAAGCAGCAATCAACAGTTAGCAGCTAATTCAAAGAAGAAGAACAGCAGTGGAAAATGTCTACACACTGGGGAGACAGTGAGGTCCAGGAGCGCCACACAGGGATGGTAAATTATTGTTACTGCCAAGTTATGCCATTGGTCTGTTGAGAAAGTGCTGCAGACACGTAGGTTATATATGTCACACTACAGCTTGGCGCGGTTGTATTAAACGTCACACCCAACACGCCTCTTTTGCTTTTGGAACAGGAGCATGCTATCAAAAATTACACACTGGAGCAGCATAATGCCACATTTGTTTGGTTCAGTGTAAAAAAAAAAAAAGCAAAGGCAGCATAATGAAGGGACTTCATAGTGGTGCTATTGTGTGATCGCTGTGTAAAAAGGGCTATTTGCCAAGTTCTTTTGTAAGTGAGGAAGCTAGTTTTGTAGAAAGACGTGTCCTTAAAATAGGGTGCCGAAAGTGTATTGCTCCGGTATCTGTTCTGAAACTGAAGTAATCTCAGACACTTTAGTCATCTAATTACAGTAGAGTGTGCTGTGAATGTTGGTTTTTGGTAATAAAAAAGACTTAAAAATAAGTCAGACCATTTCATCACAGTAATGCACTAACATTAATGCTGTAGATCTAATAGTCAAAGCACGTATCCTCACAGATTTGCAACAAATCTTCAATCAGTCCAGATCTTTACAAGTTGACACCAACTATTGACTCGTGGTAAATATTGTATTATCGCTAAACATTAGCTTTGACTAACTAAACTGAAAAACACCTTCCTCATACCTCCTACAGTAACTGTTGGACACTACATATTTAGTCTCAGTTCTGAGTTTCACAATGCCATTAATGTTAGTGATTCAGTTTCACTGTCAGTGTCAATGTCATCCATACACGTACCTTTCCTCAGCTCCCATGCGTCAATGTCTGGCTTGTTAAAGTAGGTGACCCAGCGGGCGTCAAACTCCTCGTCTGTCTCTTGCTTTCCATGTGAGTAACACCTTGAGGCCAAAACAGCTGCACAATGAAAACAGTTTTTAGTTTAGCAACTTATCATCAGTAAAATAAAGCACATTCAGTGACACCTAGTGAAGAGGAAGTACAGTCAAGGGTGTCTACACTGAGTGAAGTGAGTTGAGGACGAATGCTGTCTGTCTAGTAATGCAATGCAGCTGGATCACTGCCCACATCCTGATATGACCTATATTGCACCCACTAGCCTGAGCACACTATGACAAATAAACAGATCATTTCTATTTGTATAGCTTTTTATTGAGGTATTTGAGAAGATGTGCACTTAGTAAACGTTTATTTTAATAGTCTTATCTACATCCACCTGATTTAATCTCACTTATAGATGAACATAATGTAGCATGGTTTTTGACAAGATATCACACTGTCAGAATAACGTGTCTTCCCCGATTGTTATAGCTTGTACCAAATTAATACCATACCAAGTCAAGAACACTATAAACTAGTTAGCTAAATACAGTTAAAGTCAACTAACCTAGTTAGCACGTTAGCAACTAGCATCAGCAGCAAAGCTACAGGCCCCAGATTGAGCCTTCGCACTGGGTCATGGCAAGGACACAGACACCACCGGGCTGTACACCGGGACATTTTTAGAGCAGCACACACTCAGGTGACATGGTTAATGGCAGCAACACGCGTAAGTCTACACAATTTGACTGACCACTGACAGATTAAACGGCGCGGCGTGTATTTAAAACAGACCTATAATAGACACGCCGGCTAAGCTAATACCTGCAAACTAGCTAGCTAGCTCAATGCGGTCAGCCACACATGATTTCCGTTAGAACTTCGCCCTGACAGTTTCACGAGCGACCAAATTTCACAATAACACCCAGAGGTGATAGCTGAATGAAGAAATACCTTGGCACCCAGGTTGCCTGCGGGTTAAACTCCGGACACCGGAGACCGACAGTCGGACGGCGGCTCTGAACATGATGCGGACAGCCAGAGAGACGAACCGGTGAGCTTAGGCAGGAGGAAGCTACCGCTAAACTTGCTCAGTCCGTCACGTATGCTACCCCGCACTGCGCATGTGCAAACTGCAGTTTCTTGTATTTAGTCTGCATGGTTGACCTACTGGCTCTGCTCTGACCTAGAAATATTACGATAAAGAGTCGAGCTTTTTTTATGATTTTTTTGTCTTGATTTTAAGGAAAATTGCTCTCAGTGGAAACTGGCATAAAAAGTTTATATATACAGTACAGGCCAAAAGTTTGGACACACCTTCTCATTCAAGGCGTTTTCTTTATTTTCATGACTATTTACATTGTAGATTCTCACTGAAGGCATCAAAACTATGAATGAACACATGTGGAGTTATGTACTTAACAAAAAAAGGTGAAAAAACTGAAAACATGTTTTATATTCTAGTTTCTTCAAAATAGCCACCCTTTGCTCTGATTAATGCTTTGCACACTCTTGGCATTCTCTCCATGAGCTTCAAGAGGTAGTCACCTGAAATGGTTTCCACTTCACAGGTGTGCCTTATCAGGGTTAATTAGTGGAATTTCTTGCTTTATCAATGGGGTTGGGACCATCAGTTGTGTTGTGCAGAAGTCAGGTTAATACACAGCCGACAGCCCTATTGGACAACTGTTAAAATTCATATTATGGCAAGAACCAATCAGCTAACTAAAGAAAAACGAGTGGCCATCATTACTTTAAGAAATGAAGGTCAGTCAGTCCGGAAAATTGCAAAAACTTTAAATGTGTCCCCAAGTAGAGTCGCAAAAACCATCAAGCGCTACAACGAAACTGGCACACATGAGGACCGACCCAGGAAAGGAAGACCAAGAGTCACCTCTGCTTCTGAGGATAAGTTCATCCGAGTCACCAGCCTCAGAAATCGCAAGTTAACAGCAGCTCAGATCAGAGACCAGATGAATGCCACACAGAGTTCTAGCAGCAGACCCATCTCTAGAACAACTGTTAAGAGGAGACTGCGCCAATCAGGCCTTCATGGTCAAATAGCTGCTAGGAAACCACTGCTAAGGAGAGGCAACAAGCAGAAGAGATTTGTTTGGGCCAAGAAACACAAGGAATGGACATTAGACCAGTGGAAATCTGTGCTTTGGTCTGATGAGTCCAAATTTGAGATCTTTGGTTCCAACCGCCGTGTCTTTGTGAGACGCAGAAAAGGTGAACGGATGGATTCCACATGCCTGGTTCCCATTGTGAAGCATGGAGGAGGAGGTGTGATGGTGTGGGGGTGTTTTGCTGGTGACACTGTTGGGGATTTATTCAAAATTGAAGGCACACTGAACCAGCATGGCTACCACAGCATCCTGCAGCGACATGCCATCCCATCCGGTTTGCGTTTAGTTGGACCGTCATTTATTTTTCAACAGGACAATGACCCCAAACACACCTCCAGGCTGTGTAAGGGCTATTTGACCAAGAAGGAGAGTGATGGAGTGCTGCGGCAGATGACCTGGCCTCCACAGTCACCGGACCTGAACCCAATCGAGATGGTTTGGGGTGAGCTGGACTGCAGAGTGAAGGCAACGGGGCCAACAAGTGCTAAACACCTCTGGGAACTCCTTCAAGACTGTTGGAAAACCATTTCAGGTGACTACCTCTTGAAGCTCATGGAGAGAATGCCAAGAGTGTGCAAAGCAGTAATCAGAGCAAAGGGTGGCTATTTTGAAGAAACTAGAATATAAAACATGTTTTCAGTTATTTCACCTTTTTTTGTTAAGTACATAACTCCACATGTGTTCATTCATAGTTTTGATGCCTTCAGTGAGAATCTACAATGTAAATAGTCATGAAAATAAAGAAAACGCATTGAATGAGAAGGTGTGTCCAAACTTTTGGCCTGTACTGTACATTATTATTCTCACAGAAAAAATCAGTAATCATGGGATATATTTTAGTAGAATGCTATAAAAGATGTATAAGATGCCAGCATGCTGTGAGACCTCCTTAATAACATTATAAAATTACTTTGAATTGCCCTTTGTATTAAACTGCTGTACTTCCTTCACATGTCACTCCAAAGAAACCACACACACCAGTCCCTAAAGCAGAAACAGATTGTTTTTTATAAGGGTTGCATATAGGCTGTATTATGAGAATGAGAGGATGTGAATTAAATAGTCCCAAAGCTTGTGGTCTGGGATGCTTTTATATTTTGCTATAACACAGAAAAATAGAGTCTGCGTGATGACATGTTTTGGAGATTGTAATCCACAAACATTAACTAACTTACTTGGATCAAAATTGACCGACTGCTGACAGTATACAGGTGGCCATGTGCATTTAATAGGTTTGTCTCTCTGTAAAATTCCAACACAGCCCAAAACATCAAAGTTGAAATGCATAGTTTATTTATTCCAGTGATGCTACATCTGTACAAAGGGACATCATCATTATGAAAATAAATCCTTAACAAAAAAATTCATATGATTCATGACAATGTACATAATTTCAATCCAAAAGTAGAAAACAGAATAAAAGCACTTGATGCAAACCTTGACTTTTATATTCACAATGACTGTTTCCAACTTTGTGTGTTTTTGCAGTACTTTGTTGGCCTTTTGCATCAGAATAAGCTTTGATATACTGTATATATTTTATGTAACTAGTATAATGTGACCGCATTGCTGCTAATCATAATTCAAACACATACATTACTTATTATAACAAAGTTTTGAAAAAGACATTTAGATTTCATCATGCATATTTATTGCTACAGCGCAGGCAGATTATGAATTAAGAGAATGTCTTTTGTCCGTCGGAGGCAGAGGCAGCTGTTTACTTTAGTGGTGGAATACCTTACATAAACATTAAAATATAAAAGTTAAAATTCAGAGGTATTTCATACTTTAAGTAAACTTGATGCTGCTTAAAAGACATGCCAAAATAACCTTCAGATCTGCCTAAAATGTTCATTTTCTGATTTTTTTGACATATGTCAGACTTTCATGAAGACGTCCATGGAGAACACACACTCCAGTCATCCAGACAGACTCTCTTGGCTGTGTGCTGTGAGGAGGGACTGTGAGCTGGCCTGAGCAGAGCTCTGCGTCTCTCTGCGTCCTCTGTGGGAACACTCAGGGTTTCAGGGGGTTGGTATCCAGGCTCCTGTGGATCCAGAGGGTCTTTAGAGAGCAGGATACAGATGGCAGGGACTGTCCTCTGCACGGTTACACCTGGTTCTCCTTGTTGTGAACTCTCCCAGACCTCATTCACTGTCTTGTAGTAGAGCTTGGACACCTGGTGGAGCTCCCCCACTTTACGTTTCAGAATCTCCACACAGGTGATGGTCTTTGTGACTCCTCTACCTGAGCCAGTGAAGACCACTTGTCTCAGTGATGTCTCATTGCTGTCTTTCCCATCCCCTTGCATGCGAGCTGTTGCAAACCGTAGCAAATTGCGGATCTTGCTCCCTTCTTTCACTCGCATGTGCAGGATGTCTGGTGCTAGGCCAGGGATCGGATAGGGGCTGCTGTCGTCTGTGCGACTGACTCTCCTGAAGTTGCTCTGGGCAAGTTTTGGAGACAAAGATGAAGATGGGGCATCAGGGTTGAACGAAGCAGACTGCGGTTCCAATACAGGGCTGCTTCCAGCATTTGAACCCTTCGTCTGACCCCTGGGTTCACCCATTGTTTAGACAGCAGTGAAGTAAAGGTGCAGGATGCTGTTTCTGAGCCTGCAGCCTCAGATTATTTGCATAACTCCCTTGAGATTGGAAACAAATTTCTTGGTCATTTAGTATAAGAAAGTAAAAAGTGATCAGTCTTGTAGTCCAAACTTGTGACTTATCCCGATCCTCCTCCTGTCCTCTGCTCATACTGCATTTCCATTTTGTCTTCTGAGCACTGAGATGACAGCCAGCAGTGTGAAGAGAGTGTTTCTTCCTCTAATCCCATTGACGTGAAGGAAAAGATGTCCTTGCTCTATTCAGCACTGAGGACAGCTGATGCCAACAAACACATATGAGGCTCAGAGAGAGACATGTAGAGTGGGACATAGTGCTCTTAAAGGCACATGCAACATTTAATAGCGTCTGTCACATTCTAGTTTGTTGGTTTTGGAGGGAAGCTTTTGTTAAACCCTACAGGGCTCAGAGATTTTTATTTGTCCATGTGGATGCTTGAATTATATGGATGAATTAGCATGAGTTAATGAGATTTAACAAGGCATGCAGTTGAAACGACCCTTTGTTTTAACTGAATTGGTTCAGATTTTGAACATTCTTAACGTGCCTTTTTGCAGATATTGCACCAAAGTACAGCCTCATTGGGGTAAAGATATTTAGACATAATATGACAGTTATGGCAACATATCATGGTTTTCAAGACAACTTTCTCTCTGCGCTATCATCAGAGAGCCATATGGTCCTTGAGAAATGTCTTCCTTTGGGCTATTACAGCAACTTCACAGTTCTCCTCCCTTCAGTCCATCGCCTGCTGGGCTGACCCAGAAAATGCTTGCTACCTCGTTTGTGCCTCTTTTAAGTCAATGACATTTACGAGGACAATCATACCTTGGAGCTGCTGCTGCTTTTTATTTATTTATTTATTTATTTTTGCTAGACTTGCATAAAACCAGCACTTGTAAGGAAGGATCCAGATGCAAACAGAGGTGTTTTCCTGGAGGCTTTCTTTAGATGAGCAGAGTCATGGGAGGAGGTCAGGAGGCAGCTGTGGGGCTCATATGGAACCAGTATACTGTTAAAATGGTGCATTTCTGCCTCACAGGATGGCATGCACCCCGTAATATGCACTGACTTGAACAATCAGCACAACAATGTGGTTCTCTGAGGTGTTAATGTAGCTCAGAGCAAATACAATTGGTTCTCAGGAGAATACTGGCCAACACTATCAGCTAAATGCACATTAACTGTCCATCAGTGAGTATATTTCCAACATGAGAATATAAGTAAAATATCTGGATAACAGCTGTGGTTCAAAGGAGTCACAACATGTGCCACCAAAACTCTCAATTTCCTCTTTATGTTAGCTCTTTTTCGAGTGTGCTCACAATTAATTCAAACATCTGTAACAGTCTGAACTTAAAGACATTTAGAATTATAGCTGTCATAACAATTATAGGGTTGTACTGACTTTGTGTGAGCGATGAAAAAGCTCTCAGTAGCTGTTATTGGTTACACTTCCATCTTGTGGTAAAACACAGGTATTACACAGATAACACAGTGGACCTTTGAGTTGTGGGAAATCTGCGTAACAAGCAAAAGAAAAAACATTTGATCTGTTGAACAAAATTAGCAAATATTGAAAATCTTTATTTTTGAAAAAGTGAGGTTATAAAAAAAGTACAAAATATGTGTTTACAGTACGCACAGATTTAAATGACACCAGACTGTAGATTAAAATATAAGGCAAAAAAGTTTTTACAGGTGCATGACACAACAAACAAGTTTCATTCATCTAATATTACTGCAGTAGCTAATAGAAAGAAGAGATGTCCTCACTTAGTGTGGAAGCTTAACTCTTTTCATGTCTGTGATTCTGTCTTATGTAATCTTTATCAATCATTTATTGAAAGTTTTCTAACTCTCATTTATTTGCTGGTTTAATGTGATGTCTGGGAAGGACAAGAACATCCTAAATCAGTGGTTCCCAACTGGTGGGTCGCAATCCAAAAGTGGGCTGCAGGACCATTCTGAATGGACCACAAGTGACTTGCTAATGTGTCAAGTTTGTAAAAAACACACTTTGTTGTGAAGTACAGTGAATTTCCAGCAAATAGCTTTTATTTTGAGTTCCGTTTCCTGCTGTAGAGTGAGCATCTAACAGATGGCCACCTGACAGAGACAGCAAACTAGCTCAGTGATATGGCCAAACACAAGTATGATGCTGAATTTATTAAACTGTGTGGACCTTGAACTAATGAGAAATCTGGACCCTGTGGTTGGACCAGTTGGGAACCACTGGCCTAAATGGCATTGTGGAAGTATCCTCAAAGATACTTGGAGCCCAGCAAAGAGACTTGTGCTCCCCCTGGGAGAAACAGGTAGCTTAGAAAGCGAAAGGAATAATCAGCCAGTCTGACCAGTGAATTCACTGTCATGCCCTCAGGCTGGCGTTACAATGTGCCCCTTAGGAAAACAAACCGCTACTCTAAGTCCTTTATTCCTTCTGCTATCAGGCTACTAAATGCAGACAGGGGTAATTTCAAGTGAATTATGTGAATTGTTTTGGCTATATTTATATTATATTTACAGATAGACATTTGAAATGACAGTTACGCTTTTTAAGCTTGACTACTTATGTAAACTATAATATAATATAATATAATATAATATAAATATAGTTCATTTGCTCATTGTCACCTGGTATTGATCTATGTAGCTTACATTGACTTGTGTCTTGGAAATAAAACTGCCTCACCTATGACTCTTTGAGTTTTTGAATGTTGTACATATGGACTGGGTAAAGCTGCACATTAAAAGCTGATAGATGCACTATAAAGCAGTGGTTCCCAACTGGTGGGTCATGGTCCAAAAGTGGGTTGTGGGCTTATTCTGAATGGACCGCAAGTGACTTAAAAATATGTCATGTTTGTAAAAAAACCCACATTCATTTCTAAGTACAGTGAAGTATTTTAAAGTACAGAGAGACAGCAAACTAGCTCAATGACATGGTCAAACACAAGTATGACATTTAATGTACTAAACTGTGTGGACCTTGAACTAATGACGCAGGAGAAATCTGGACCCCGTGGCTGGACCAGTTGGGAACCACTGCTATAACGCATTGATTTGGGTTCACTTGTCAAACCAATAAAAGCCAAATGTAATGTATTTAGCCACAAAGATACTAAGACCTATCCTCAGTCAGTGTTTGTTGTTTTCATATGAAATCTGCACTATAATAATAAACCCTTTGTTTTTTCTCAGCACGTCTTTGAAGCAATTACTTGTAAAATTTCCCTGCGGATCCAGGCTTCCTGAGTGTTGATGTGGATATCTCCAACCTGGCCGTTCTCATACCTGACAAAGACAAAAGGAGAATGTTGTTGAATTCTGCAGTACAGTCTGGAGATGTATCATCACACTGTGAAACAGTTCTGTCCCTGCTGCTTCATGTTATACTCACACAAAGAGGAAACGTGTGCACACATGGTCGGGTATCGGACACACCCAGATGTTCCCATGTTTTTGAAGGTCCTTTGAAGTTATAACTGTCAAGAGACATGCAGACAACTTTAAAAGAACACTGTCACAAAATCATTCCTCATATTATCAAATGAAGGCTCTTTGTAACATGTATGTATTATCGTGAATGTACCTTCACAGAGAGCGATGCAGTTTAGGTTCCTGTTTTGCAGAAATCTGGCTTGTCCCAGCTGTTCCTAGGACAGGGAGAGAATACAGGATAAAATACAAAAGATGTAAAGACTGCAACTAGACACATTTAGAACAAATATGAGTGATAATCTACCTGTTTGACTTTGTTTATTTGGTTGTATTTCTTTATGAGTTCTTCTTTGGTGGGCATTTGGTGTCGCCCTTGACCCATCTCTGCATAAAGAGAATGGATACGTTTAAAAAGAACCATGCTTGAATCAATAATATTTGTATAAATGGGTCATTTTGTGTGCAAAGTATTAAGGAAAAAAATACAGTGTGCTTTCATACCAGAATATCCAAATGATATGCTTGAGATAGGACTCAGATAGATGCCTTTCCCGTATGCAGCTCCATGAAGCTTAAATTAAAAAAAAGCAATGGGAACACTTCAGTTGATTTCAAATCCTAAATGTTTCATAGGTCCATCTGTACACTTAATCTAAGCAGATAAACTAAAATGTATGTTGAAATCTCCACAGTGGCATGACATTAGAGTTAAAGGCTTATATTAACTTAGCTCAAAGAATACATTCATACTCTACCTGTAGTTTTGTATAAGAGGCATTAATCAGGCCATTTCTCAGAATAGAGTGCCAGTTTTCAATGTGGGAACCACTGCAAGAGAAAATAAGGTCTGAGTGTGTGAAGCAGGGATAATATTGTGTATGAAGGCTTCATATGAATGGCACAGCTTTGTTTTTACTCACTGGAAAGCAAAGGTGCTGCCAAAAAGTTTCCTGGCGGTTTGAAAACGAGCTTCTTTTGATGGAGGGCTGCTGATCAACAGGAACTGATGGGGCGTGTGCATGAACTTAAGTTGCTATTGTGCACCAAGTGAAACAAAAATACAAGCCAGAGAACAAACGGATTACATTTTGAATAAAGTATAAAACCCACTTATATAATATTTGGTTGCTACTTTGAGCTACAGTACTGCTGCTGTAAAACTAGCAACTAGTGTGTTAAAGGGACAGTTCACCCCCAAATCAAAAATACATATTTAAAATACATATCATATATCAACCATAGAGATGTCTGCCTTTTTTCAAATATAATGAAACTTAACGCCAAATAGTACATTTGAAAAACTCAACAGTGATGTCTCTTTACAGAAATCAAATCAATCAATCCACAGACCTTGTTGTGAGCAGTTTCATGTAGGAACTATTTTCTTTCTACCAAACTGCACCCACCAACCATATCACTGCACAGAAGGGAGTGTGCATCCACTGCTAGCTCACCTTGCACCTAATATTACAGCTCAGCTGAGGAGGATGCCATTAATGTTTACATCTTGCACTGTCAGGAGCATAAGCCTCTCATCCACTAGTAGACACACACTTCCTTTTGTGCTTCAGTATGGTTGGTAGCCATGAGAATCACCAGAGGCCCTACTTCAAGATATTATCGTGGTACTGAAGTCACAATACAATATTTTTGCTATTTTAAATGTTTTGCTATATGCCATTTATTGCCCAAAACACATATTGTGCTTCATTACCTTTTTTCAATTGCAAATTATGTCTCCAAAAGAAAACTTTGTCAACATCTGTTTTATCTGATAACTTACGTTTTCAGTCTGTCCATCTCACTTATCTAAAATTAAATGGCAACAAAATGTATCAAGTGGACTGAATAAGCAATTGATTTTATTATTCTAGTAGGTTATCTAAAGTTTAAGTTGTATTTGCAACATTTATAGTTTATATAATTAATAAAAATGAAAAAAAGATACTTGGCATCTGTGTATCTATATTATTTTGCCATGCAAAACATCCAAATACTATGCTGTGTCAATGTTTTCCCCACTTCTACTGGTTGGCCGGTATAGTTCGGTAGAAAGAAAATAGTTTCTACATGAAACTGCTGAGGTGAGTTTTTCAAATGTATTTTTTCCTAGGCACTGTGAGCGTTACAAGCCGAGTACCATCTAGTTCCATTACACTGGCAAGAAGTCAGGCATCTCTATGGCTGATATCTCCAACACTCTGCAAGTCACTGATAAATAGCACAACAGGTAACAAAAAAAATATGTATTATGGATTTTGGGGTGAACTGTCCCTTTAAGACGTTATATTCTAACCATGAACTGCTCTATCATACCCTGTGTAGCGGAAGCTTGACAATATGTGATCTGTTGCTTGATAAAATCCTGTTGTCAAACATACAAATACACACCTGGATGTAAATCTAAGAAACTTGATTTGATGTTTTGATCACGTTTATGACACATAATGAAGATATGCTCAAATTGTGTCACTCACCATTGTAGTAACGGATAAGCGAGTGGGTCTATCTTGTCCATCTGCTTCTTTATTTCAGAGTATGGACCCTGGGTGTGACAAAATACATTTTCATTCATCTCATATTAATACAACTGTCAAGAACATTCAACAGCTTTCAGATTAGCCTCAGACGAGCAGATCCAGATATGAAAATGGTATCATGGGTGTCGGATTAAGTCAGTCACCTGTGCCATCCTCCTTATTAACAAGACATTGTCCAGCGCTCTCTGCAGCCTGTCGTAGCTCTTTCTCTGCCACAACAAAACAATACATGAGTCCTTCAGAATAAAAAAAGACATATTGAATATTTCATTACAAGTCAAGTCAGTAATAAGATTGATTAGTTCAGGTGATACCTTAGGACTAAAGGCCAGGGATCTGGGGTTGCATGGATCAACAACAGAAGGGTACGGTTCAAATATGATGCTCTTGCGTGAAGACTGAAGAGCAGCTCTGCACATGGCCACCAGCAGGTCAACTACCTGTAGAACAGACATTACTGTAATATATCAAGCTTATATTATGATCACCCAGATTCCCTATAAAAGTGTACGTGTGATACCAACCTCTGCACCAGTGGCAACTTCCTCTGTAGCACCAGACATAACTCCTAATGTATAAAAGGAAAACACACACAGCTCTCTGGTGCAAACTGCTGGCTACAAACGCACACAAAAGAAAACAGTGACAATATTAACATACAGTTGCATTTTTTAAAAGTTTTCATTCAGTATATTAGCCAGTAAATCAACAGCTTATTGCCAATAGGTGTACCTTTAACATAGGACCATTCTGAAACACATGTCGCTCATCACAGACAACACAGTATTCGTTCAGCGTGGAGAGTCTCTGCTCAGCATACCTCATTATCTGTGAACACATTGAAAAACATCATTATGGATTTTACTTGCATTCTATACTGTCCGCGTTATAGAAACTTATACAAACTGTCATTACTGATCAACTTCCACCTTTTGCAATGCAGAAATGAAATCTCTAAATAGTCACCGAATCTACCGGGCTTGTGATTAAGATTGTTTATAGACATTATCTTAATTATTTTAGTCACTTATCTTTATTGTATTCATGCTGTAAAATTTCAATTATTAATTTAATTTAATTTAAATTTATTTTATTTTATTAATATTAATATTATATTTTATCTCTTTTACCAGTTTTATTTGCCTTTTTTGTTTAATTTTATTACATTTCAATATTTTATTGTTTTGCACACATTGGTCTCAAATAGTTAAATGTTTTTTGTCTTTTTTGTCGTTTTTGTGGTCTACATTGTTCTGTCCAACTATTAGTTATCCGTGAAGCACTTTGAACAAGTATTTTTAATACTGGAATTGATTGCTAAATATGATGTGCTGTTAAAAAGGTTGGTGTTATAAGCCATAGCTTCAGCCTACACCTTTTTCGGAGTTATGTTAAATAACTTTATTGTAATGTTTTGCACTGTATCTGCCATTTTCTGTGAGAGGCTGTGACTTCATCTACATGGAGTTATAGATTAATACATGATGTTCCTATATCTAAGTGCAGACAGAAATAAAATCTAAACTGTTGTTTAGATTTTATTTCTGTCTGCAATTAGATAGAAATAAAATCTAAACTGTTGTTTTCTTGGTTAGCAGCACACAACAGCCGAATGACTTTTGTAAAAATTGACAATAAGAGAGAGCGAGAAAGCACAGCTGGTACTGGTTTATTGATATTGCAGAAAATAAGTATCAAAACTGTTTCAAATATTCAGAAGTTGTATGTATTGTAAATTGATATTTTTGGCAATATTACTTTGTACTACACATAACCTGTGTAAAAGGTGCTATACAAATAAAGTTTGACTGATTGATTAAATACAACATGGTGCTAGCATTGTACTATAGTGCCACGCTGAAGAGCTGCTGCAGTGGATGTAGAAAGAGCATATGAATATGTAGACAGAGCTTGATGTCACCACTAGTTGTCAGCACAACCTGAATTATAAGACATGGTGCAGTGACTCTTTAATTTCCTTCTCTGACAAATTATAGTAGTACATTTTTTCTTCTGTTTTACCTGAACCAAGAAGCCGTGCTGCAGACTTGGGGTGGTCTTACAGTGCCTGATGGCCTGGGTGGAGAAAAGCAGCTCTAGCAGCTGTTTGGTACTGAGCTGTGCTGATGACTTGACTGCTGACACCACCACCCGCTGTGGAGGAAGGGACATTAACACTTTAATTAAACACCTACAGAGTTTAGAGAAAAAAGAGAGACAAAAATTTAGAAAGATTGTTGCAGCAACCACAGAATACTCAAGTGAATGTCTCAGAGGTCTATCTTTAACTTCTTTCACCTTCCCACTGGGTGTGTAGGTGAAGAGCTCTCCTTTGGGATTCTTGATGGTGTAGGAAGTCGTATGATTCGTGAAACGATTCAGTTTCACTGCTGGTGAAATTATTTTTGCTCTCATGTTGGGTTCCTGGACCTCACTGGACCTGCTCATAGCAAGGAAGGGAGCAGTGAATATATGTACAAACTATAGAACAGACTGAATAAGCAAAAAAAATGTTGGATTCAGACTGTCACATACTTTGATGGTGGAAGCCAGATACTAAGTCTTGCACGAAATCTCTTGATGGTTCCACTTGGCCTGAACCAGCTGTGTCTTCTCTTCTGTCGGACTACAATGTTCTCATTGGTCAGGTGTTTCCACTCCCGAGATAAGAAGACTGTAAGAATACTGGGAAACAGAAATGAAAAGCCAGTTTGAGCAATCAGTCGGCTATCCCACGTCATCAAATACTGACGCTTTGTCACGCCCCTCGGCATCTGACACACATGGCCCCTTTTGCGTCTTTAGTACACTGCAAATTATTTCCAGGAAGTTACAATATGTAACCGTAATATTTCACCTTTAATTGCATTATTATCACCTCACATGCTTTTACTGTGATATTTCACCAAATTTTCAGAATTTTATTGTGAAATTCATGTAGGTATAGTAATTTTATAGAAACATACTGTTAAATCACATCAATATCTGGAGTTTAACTGTGAGGTTACAGTGAAATACAATAATTCTGTAGGAGCATATTGTTAAATAACAGTAATCAAATGTACATAAACAGCAAAGTTAATTTACAGGAATGTTCTGTTATATCACAGTAATGTAATGGGCTTTAACTGTGAGGTTACAGTTAACTATAGTAATTTTACAGCAGCATACTGCTAAATCACAGTAATGTGCAGGCATAACCACTGTGAGATCACAGTATACAGCTGTCATTTTACAACAATTTACTGTAAAACTGACAGTAATTTACTGTGAAAGTACAGTCAAATATTTTACAGTGTATGAAACACACTGGGCTGTCAACTAAAGGCTCATTTATACTCTCTTTCCTTTGATTTACAACAACACAGCAACAGCGGAGAAGTTAAATGTACCTTTCAATGGAGGGGATGCTGTAGATGGCAGTGGTCTGTGAGGCCATTAAATACATCACAGCACATAGACGAAGAATTATTTTCACTATAATGCTGATTTGTTCCATTCTGCCATTTTGAAATTGCCTTTGTCTATACTGCCCCCATGGTTTCCAGGGGTATTGCTTTGTTTTGTCCGTATCTGTAAGCTTTCAGAAAAGGTGGCCATATACATATCTAACATTGAGCATAAATAAGCCATGACTCCAATATTAACACAGTCCACAGTGATATACGATGCAGAGAGCAACTGGCATACTATAAAGAGCAAGAAAGTCTGCATAGGAAGGTGGTCAGGGTGGAGGAGTAGGTCAAATAAACATGGACTTTAACCCAGGAGATTGCTGTTCCTGTCCCATGTTAAACCAAAAGTCAAAGTCATTTTAACCTAAACCATGATGTTTTCCTAAACCTAACCATAGTTTGGTGCCAAAACTTACATTTCCTGTGAAAATAAAAGTTTATTTCGAAAAGAAACTGTATGCATGTAACGGACAGGAAGTGACACATTATAAGCAGTGACCGACACATACAAAACTGACGCTATAGAGCATTATAGTTTGAAGCAATAGGCCATTGATGAAGCTGTTGTATCTAATGAGTTGGGAATGAGAACGTGTTGCAATACCATAAAAAGGGCTTCAAATCTTCATTGATATTTGAACTAAAAAGTTCGAGCCTGCCATAAAATTGTAAGTATGAACACTCACTTCTGAAGTTGTTTCCCAAAGCTGAAATGATCTGTATTGGATCGTTGAAAGACTTCAACTGAAGGTGCTGTGGTGAAAAACATCATTCAGTCAGGTGTCACATTGATTTAAATTTAAATCTAATTGTATAGTTAATCTGGTTGATGCTCACCAGGTCCATCAAGATACTGAGACAGAGAGAAGTGCAGACGGATAACGATGGGCTCTGATGGGTTAATCCTCCAGGCCTTGGCCACTTCCTCCTGTAGACACCACACAACGTAATTACATTAAACACACTAGCATGCCGTGACAGCAAACATCAATATATTTTACTTGGATTCAGTGTATTGTAAAGTTAACTTACATCCAATATGTTGGGATTTATGTTCAGGTCAACATCCACATCATCGATTGACCCATACTCCCTAAAAGAAGAAAAGGAAGTGGACATTTGACATTGTAGAAAAGTGGCAGAGATCCTTTTAAGAGCATGAATAAGAAAAGATGTTCTGACCTGATCCTGACTGCAGAGTCTGAATACAAAGTCCTGACTGCCTCTATGTCGGCATCCAGCTGAGGGTGGTGAGTCAGGTCAGCAGCACAGCTCTCCTGCCGAGACAAACACTTACACACTTACCTTATGGCCCAAACAGCTCAGCACCACCGGGGGGCTGAGGGATTAAACCAGCCACATATTTTTTACAACAATGGCTGAGAAGAAAGCTATTACTCCTTAAGATATAAAATCTTAATATTTTCATCGACCTCTATTTTCTATTAAGCATTTATAAGCAGCATGAATGAATGTTTTTTATAAGTGTTCATTAATGTATTTGTCAGCTGTGTTTGTATTGCAACTGTTGATTGATTGAATGATTAAATAACATATTTTGTATGATTATGACTACTTATTATATAAATTAACGACACATTCATTAATTTTAAACTCTCATTTGCAAATGAATGCCATTAGATGCTGCTAATAGCCACCAAATAAACTGACCTTGCATTAGGAATATAGATTAAGAAAGAACCTTGAAGCTCAACTTGTCTTCATGAGTTTTGAACACAAACTGATTTAAACCTGATTGTGAATGATCTGTACATGTTTTTAAATAGCTAATATGAGCTAATTATATATGTAAAAAGACACCTTAAATAGGGGTCTGTTTTGGCAAGAATCTAGCGATACAATTGGATACGTTGCAATGCCATACGATACGATACGATGCGATGTGCTGCAATACGATACGATACAATAGTACATGGCACGACACGAAACAATATGATGCGATATGATACAGCACGACACTACACGATATGATGTGATACGATACAATGTGGCACGACACGTCACGAAACAATATGATGCAATGCGATACGATAACACACGATACGATACGATACCATTCAATTCGATACAATATGTCATGACATGACTTGACACGAAACAATACGGTACAATACGATATGATACAATGCGATACAGCACAACACAAAACAATACGATACGATACAATACGATATGGTACAATACAGGGGTTACATTCTAATACAGCATATTGCGACACATTGCGATACTGAGAGCAAGGCGATATTGCAATGTTTTAAACTCTTATTTTAGCAAAACTGTCGTAGTAGAAACACACCACATATGCATTTTTATGCAATCAAAACAGTAGAATCTGCATCTGTATTTTATCACAGTCCCCGTAACGCACAAGCGATATGTTGTCATGTCAGAGTGGACGAGCCAAATGTCTGAAGATAGATTACAATGCGGCTATCTAGCAGTCAAGGGTTTAAACACAACACAAAATGAACCACTCCCACTAATCTTTGCATGTAAACTATTTCAATAGTGTTTTTGAGAACTGATACATTATCACAAAACATAATATTGCAATACTCAAACTAATACTAATGATAATTTGTGATTTTTAATCGAAACTTTAACCATTTCTGCAGGTTGTTTCCTTCACTCAAGTGTGTGATGATATTTGGTATTGTGCTGAAATAACATTCAAACCACCACAAAGTAACACTCACATGGATTCCACACAGGATCTCCTCTGTGTCACTGTCCTCATCAGTTTGGCTGTCTGTCCACTGCTGGCACTCAGTCTCCTGTCGGGTTAATGGGAGAAGCTGTCAATCAAAGGATCCTCTTATTTACAACGCTAATTAGTTCCTTCTGTCCACCCAAACAAAGTTAACCAGCCATGCTGTGGAGACAGCCACTGATTTCAGAACACATGCAGGCACAGGTCAAACCATTGATACATTATCAAAACTGTGGCAGATTAATTCTGACCGACAAATGCATCAATTAATCTGCTAATGATTTTAGCTCTTAAAAAAGGTTCATTATCTGTAAATGCAAACATTGTACTACCCAGAATATACCCAGACTGTGTGATATCAAGAATAAGAAATGGGAATTTGAGGCTCATAGACTCACCATGTGTTTAGTTGTTTGGCACTTCTCAGGAAACAATCAACTGTTCCCTCCACTGTGACCGACACAATTAAACACTCTGCTGGAAAACACATACATGACTTTATTAGCTCAGCTACCACAACGGTATACATACATAAACAGTTGTCTATATTTTAAACTACATTTTCATTACCAAGAGTATTCTTATTTGCCTCCCTTTATCTTAGCATCTTCAGGGACATTTATATAGGCTAAATTCAACGTTCGGATGTAATGTGTTCATGATGTCAGTGGCTCAAAGCCAAAAAGTGCTTACCTTGCCTTCCTGACAACAACTTGGAGTTTCCACATACTTCAACTGAGCAAATAAAGTACTGATAAATAAACAAACCAACAACAAAAATCCAAGGTCCTCCTGTTTGATAACTGGGCTGGCTGTGTGCATTTGGCCGTTCTCTCCCCCTCTGGGTTTGAACAGCAGGAAGTCACACATGTTCAGTATCTGACTTCAGCTTCACCTGATTGGCTGCAGACACTGACGGCCTGATCAGCTGAGAGAGGAGAGGCTGAGGACAACACCTGCAGCTTCAAGTCTAGTCAAATCTACGCTTTTATGCACTATTACAGTATATTTGTCCTATTTGTGTAATTAGAGTGTCATCCTCTCCACAGTGTATATTCCTTAGAGGAAAGAAAACAAACATGTCATACCATCCTCCAGACTCTTGGAAAGAGTCATGAATCAGTATAAAGACGGTGATGAGAACAAAGATCCCTGGTGGCACATTTGAAGGATGGTGATATAGGTGATGTTTGGCATTTATTAGTCTTCCTGTCTGTCTCCTGCGCTGCAGTCTGACCTTAATCGGCTGTTACCCTTGTTAGCAGTCGCCTGCTGCTCTGCAGTCTGGCCAGATTAGACTCTTCGAGGACTGCATACATCTGTGCAAGTCTTCTCTCAACAAGTGCTTTTCTCACAGTAATCCACTTAGACATGAGTGGGTGTTTGTTATGTGGTGGTGTTTATTTATAGCAGGTGGGCACAATAGCATGAACCCCTGTAATTTATATAATATACTGCCAAGGCTGTGCATTAACATTTAGAATATGAAGCAACTGACTACAAAGTTTCTGCTGAGATGAGTCAACATGTCTTAGACACAGCAGCGACAGCAGAACATTATGAGCTTCACAGAGGTAGTATTTGTGGCAGGGATATTGATTTCTATTGGGAAGTTTTTGTGTAGTAGCCACCCCCGTCACATCTGATACGCCCACTGCTATATCATATCTTTCAGGCCTGCTTATCGCATAGGATAAACAAACAACAGGTTCACAGTGACTGGTACAGGGATCAGATTTCCACAGCAACCAGCCCTCCACAGTATCCATTGCATCAGCTGTCGACACCAAACAGTCAATATCAAGACTAATCAGGACGTAAAGTGAAATATATACAACCTGGTAAATACAGATCTATAATTAGGATTATTTTCTCTTTCTTCTCTATTTGACAGTAACAGTAGAGATTCAGATTTCAACTGAAGACAATATAAATTTTCCTGGTGGTAACACACCAGAAAGCTAGACCTCTTTACACTTACATACAGACAAACACAATTCAAATACACATGCACAACATCCAATTTAGTTTCAGAATAATGTCTGAAAATCATTCAATAGAAATTATTATACTATATATGTAATTTAGTTATGATGTTTATATAATCTTTCATTGTTTGCATTTTAAAAACTGTACTTTTTTCCTGTTAGTACCACCTTGTATAATGTGCTTTGGCAATACTATGTACGTTTCAATATGGTCATGCCAATAAAGCCTCTTTGAATTGAACTGAATTAATTAAATTAGTTTTGTAATGTGTAATTTGTTTTAAAAAAAAAAAAAAAGCATTGAAGGTCCAGTGTGTGGGATTTAGGGGTACCTATTGTTAGAAATGTATATAATATTCATAACTATGTTTTCATTAATTTATAATCACTCGAAAATAAGAATCCTCATGTGTTTGATACCATAGAATGAGGCATGTATATCGACATACCATAGATTTATAATAATAACTAAATAGTGGATGCCAAGATGGTGCCTATCCATTCCAATAGAGTTACTCGCCCAGGTAAGTATAGCTTCAGCTGGAGCAGCTAGCCCCCTTTGCTTGTTGGTCCAGAGGCGGAAGCCCCAAAGAAAAATTCTAAGTTAGTATTTAGCTAGCTATGAAGTGTCAGGTGAAAAGAGGAGACAGCTGCAGACACATTCTGTTTGTAGCATACACGACACGCCCCTAAAAACCACACTCACACTCATTGCTAACTTAGCATTAGCATAAGTATCGAGACGTTTACTCTTATCCTGACCTTAACCGCCTCTCTTTTAACATAAAACTTCATAGCTAACATAATTGCTAACTTAACATTAGCATAATGAGACATAGCCTTCCATTATCCTAACCCTCTTTCTTTACACAAAATACTTCAAAGCTAGCTAACTGCTAACTTAGCAGTTTTGTCTAGACTTCTGCTTCTGGGCCAAGGAGTGAAGGGGGCTGATTGCAGACTGACGTGTAGGTATGCTGGCCGAGTCATGTAGCTAGAGGGCAGGTCGCATAGCTACTCCAGCTGCAGTTATACCTACTCAGAGAAGAGAGATGGAAGGTTAGGATTAGGACCCTGGTAAATTGATAAAGCGGATTGACCGTTTAACTTCCTCACTACGAATAAAGCAATGAAACCTGGCAATTTGGGTGCCAGGTTGACTGTCGACACTAGTGTCCTTGGCTTCTCAGTCAGATCTGCCCCTCACTCCTCAACAACGCCAGCCTCTCGTCCAAAAAACCAAGATGGCGACCGTCGAAATGCCGAACTCGAAGCACATTTAAGAGTCCACATACCAATGGGTAACACAGTAGCTCTGTCCATTATTCTATACAGTCTATGGTTCTAATGTGTAAACAAAATGGACGTTACAAAGATGATGTGTTGCATTTTATTGTTCAGAGCATTTCAACAACACATTGATAACGAAGAGTAAAAGAAACGGATCAGGTGAGCCATGAAGTATGAGCTCAATTTTCAGATTATTCCGACACCACATGCATGCAGCACAAGATTGCAGAGGTAACTGGGATATCTACAGCTTGCCCCTCAAAGAACGACAGATTGATGGTCAGGACATTTAAACGGGTACAGGATAAACCCACCTCTTTTTGTGGCTGTTAACAGTTTACCCACCTATTAACAAAAAATCCACTGGAACACATAGGAGAGTACACACTTCCTCCTCGGCAACCTACCCATCTACCTAGTAGTACACCCATCTCATCACCCACGACTACAGCACTGTTGACACCATATTTTGCGAAATGAATCAAAACTTGAAAAGTTCGATTCATTTAAATGTATCAACTTGAAGGAACTGCTACTGTGAAAAGATTTGGTCTGCCCATCTCTACACATTTTAGTTGCTGTGCAGGTTGACAGACGACCCAAAAGACTTTCAGTGGAGTAAAACGACACTTCAACCAGTCGTCCACAAGAGAGAGCTGTTGCTGAGAGAGAGAGACAGAGGCAGCAAGAGACCCACAGATGGACAGTATGTCCTAATTCAAACTATGTGCTAGGTGGATACAGAATGTACTAAAATCAGTCTGTAAATTTGGTAAGTCACAGTTGTCTCTGACTTACCACATTTACAGTCTGAAAATTCACAAATATATACCTAATAATAATAAATAATATTGATACATTGGATTTATATAGCACTTTTCTGGATACTCAAAGACGCTTTGCAGAGAGGAAGAACAAAAAAAGTTGATGATCCTCATTTTTATTTTTCTTGAGTGTTGACAAAGCTGTTTTATCTAAAATCTTAATTTTTCTTTTTTGCACATCTGAGTAATGCCCCCTTCCTTTAGCATTTATGCATTTAGTATGCATGCTGTTTTGAGTGTGCAGTGTGTAGCTACTGCACAGAGAATATCAGAAAATGATTTTGTTAAGATTATGTTAAATACATGATATCGACCTGCGTGAGTATATCACAAGCTACTGCATTATTGTGCATGCTAAGAACATGTGTACATTTTAATGCCAAATCACCACAATTACTTTGCACTGATGCTACAAATGCATCAAAGCTGAACATGTGCAGTTGAAGCACAAGTAAAGTGAGAACTGTTGCATTTCTCTGCAGCCAGTAGCTCCTCTGGCCTCTGTCCATCTTTAGGTTGTATACACTTTCCGTACATGGACAGGAGGAGTGTGAAAGGCAGTTTGGAGTTAGATTTCCACCTCTTAAAGAATCATAGCATCACACGTTCCAAGACTGTTAGGGAGCCATAAATGACATGTAGGTCCGGAGGAAATACTGCACAGTTTTTGTTGAACGTCTCTGGAGGGCAGACGTTATTTTGTTTTGAAACTCTCCTCTCTCAGGACTTGAGAAAAGTAAAAAAAAAAAAATGAACATCTGAAAAAGAATTACACACATAGCTAACTGGGGAGAGAATAAAAAATATCTGGGTACGCCTTTCAGTATAAATATGATTGGATTACTGAGCAGGGCTTCGACAGCACATTTGATTGTATTAAATAACTATGAGGAGAGAGTACATGTATGCTGCTGGACATGGTACTGAGCAGATCTGATTTAATGTTGTGGTACAGTATGTTCCTTGAGCTACATGAGACGAGCATGGCTTTACTATATATACACATTTACCATAACATACTGCACAGTGATTGAGTGACAACCAGACATATGGTGGGGTTGCATTTACACTATACTGCACTATTTTTGGTAAAACTGCGTCGTGTGTTGCTATACCTGACTGAGAGTAATGCATGCATTTGTGCAGCTATGTTAGCAGGTTGATATTAACGCTGCATCTTTGCAAGCATTTACTGTTGCTTTTGACACATCAGCTGCTACACCCTCCACTGCATGTCATTTTCAGGTTGGCCGCACCTTTCTCCTAATTTGGAACGTGATTGCTGTGTATCAAGCTGAATGCATGTGGGCTGTCATATCACGATGCAGGAATGCAGATACAATCCCAACCCTGCTAGGCTCATAAAACAATCTAAAATTATGCAGCCCTGCCGCACCAACTGTACGACAACTGTATGTCTAATGTGAAATAAAAGTAAAGGGGATGATTTGTCAGCTTCAAAATTAGAGATCGTGGTGCAGCCATAAAAGGAGTGGGAAACGTAATTCAATTCAATTGAATTATAATGAAAGAAACAATACTAATGAAAAAAGAAGTCCTGACATGGTTGTATGTCTGCAGCGATGTGGGATCTTGACAAATATACATTTCCTATTAGATGTTACATGATGTTGATAATAATGTATCTTGGAAAGGAAACTGAAGGGAGCAAATTAAAAGTATGTGTGTATGTGTACATTTTAACATATTTAAGTTTGTGTTTTGACTTCACGCAAAAATTTGTAAAAACAACAAGTTAGTATGAGAATTGTTAGGCATGTTTTGGGGTCAGGGGTCAGAAAACAAAGGCAGGTCCTTACAAGTAGCCCAAGTGACACACATTTTTATACATATAGCCTGTTTAATGACTTGGCAAGACACAAACACAGACAACCATAAAAAATATAAAATTAAAACATGCATATGGCATTACTCTTTGCTACTTAAGGAAAAATAGGTTAAAGAGAATAAAAACCATAATAATAACAATAATAGTCATAAAAAAGAAAAATGCACAACAACAAAACAGGATAATAATATTTATGTATTTTTAAAAAGGCAATAAAGCAACACAGCCTAAATTACAGTTGAAAGGTCATCATCCTGTTGCTCATAATTTAAGGTGCCTCCGGTCCAGATTAATGACCCAGGCTCATGTTCAACGCTCAGCGGGGAGCTTTGTGATTGGCCAGGCGAACAACACTCGCACCTCCGCTGTATCCTCCCTCACTACTTCTTTTTCTCCAACTTCTGTTTCTGTTTTCAAATTTGGCCCTGAATTTTATATTAAGGTAAAGAGAACAACTTCCGTGTGAAAAGCATACCTTCAAATCGCTGTCCAAACGGTAAATCTTGCGTTGACTCTCGCGCCCTATATCGCGTGTCGCCGGGCGGTGTTCACACAGGAATGTAGTTCCGGTTAGTGAGGGGAATAAAAACTGTCACACAGCGGAGGTAGTGGCGTCTTGGTCCCTGCAAAGTTCTCCCAGTAGGTGAGTAGCAGCATGTAGACTCAGCTGTATGACAGAGAGAGGTTAGTTAGTTTTAACTGAATGATTAAAACTAAATATCATTTCCTATCGTGTTTTTTAAAGGTAAAAAAACCAAAACATTTCAATAACTGATCAAACTTTTTTTTTTGACTACATTACTTATTACTATATTTTAAACTAGTATATTTAAACATAAACTTGATAATTATGCATATACTATATTTGTTTATCATATATTTTTCAAATAAACAAATAAATTGTAACCAAAACGTCACTTCAGTTCTAAATTAAGTGCACTGGTTTGCACATACAGTTCCCATGTAGCCCTCTAACTTTTATATATTTTATTCATTTATCTGTATCCTGTTCTGGTACTACATCTCTGCTCTGTTTCCTGTGCAGATAAATACATTTATTTTAATAAAAATGCATGTTTCTAGAAGCCTTTATTTCTTAAACTTAAGTAATAGCAGGCTAATGTATGAAATGTTACTCTGTGATTTAATTTATCACTATTTTAAGAATTATCTGCCACATTACACAAAAATGTTGTAGACTGAATCACTCAGAAATACCTGCAAGGTGGCTTTGACCTTGTCATATATAATATGTATGTATGTATATCTATATATATATAAACAAATACAGTCCTTTTATTATGTAATTGTGACGATTTTATTTTCCTGATTTTTCTGATTTGTTTCTAGACTCCATAAATGCTCATAGCTGCCTGTGTTATTTTAGGTTAACGCTGGTGGCAGGAATAGTGTCCCAGCACACACCCACCACATTTCCATGCACTGACTCTGACCAACAGCTCACGTTTGTCATGCATGCATGTTGCATACCTCCATTATAGCTGATTGTAAGCTAAAACCTGATAGCTCTGCTGCATTGCACCTGTGGCAGCATAAGTATTTTTTCCAGCTCACCCCTGGAGTCCTGGAGCTATTCTTTGTGTGTTTTAATTACCTTTAGCCTCTTCCAAGTGACCAGCTCCTCTTCTTGAGCTGCACACAAACCCCTGCTAGAATGTGTGAGAGTGCAGGCAGGCACGCACACACTGTTGTTGTTTGGTCAGCTTGCACAGTCACTCTAGAGAGGTCACACCTTCCTATAAGTGTGTATTTTTCCATTTACATTAGATTCTTACTATAGTTTCTGATTCACTTTCCACATTCTGTGAATATGTATGTGTGTGTTACAGGCTCTTAATTTCAGGAGCCATTGTGTGACCAAAGTATTTACCTGGACTGTCTTCTACATAACTTACAATACATGTCAGAGGTCGAGTTGTCGGGTACTAATCGATCATTGCGCCTGTTCCCCTCTCTGTCTCCACAGGACATTTCCTGCAGACACAGATCCAATCATGTCGAAGGCAAAGGATATGGGCTCCTCCATCATCCACACCCAGCAGATGCATGCTGCGATGGCGGACACTTTCCTGGAGCACACATGTCTGCTGGACATCGACTCTGAACCTGCTGTGTCTCGCAACACTGGCATCATCTGCACAATCGGTCAGAGTCACTAACAAAACCAAAAAACAAAAATGATCTCATTGTATCTTACAAATATCATATCATATCATATCTAAATTTGTATTTATCCGCCCGTCTTGATGCAGGACCTGCCTCCCGATCTGTGGAGATGGCCAAGGAAATGATCAAGGCTGGGATGAACATTGCAAGAATGAACTTCTCTCATGGCACACACGAGGTGAGTCAAAGATGAGAAATAGAAACTTCACTTATACTTTTTACCCTGTTACACACACAATCCCAAATGGTGATGTCACAGCAGGTGATTTACCAGTGGCTCTCAAAGCCAAAAACACCTGCTGTGACATCACTGATTCAAGTGTGTGCAGAGTCTGAACCCCGCAGAGCAGTACAGCAGTAGATTCTTAACCCTCTGCAAGTGATCCAGAGTGGATTTGCCCTTTGCAGCTGCAGCCGTCGGTGTGACATTACTCTTGTGGCCTGGTAACTGTCTGTGGCTGTAATGTGATCTATAAGCTTGTACTTGCCCCTTCAGTGCAGGCTCTGTGTTGTAGCTCTGGACATGGCGAGCCAACTGCATCACAGCCAACTCTTTGGCCGACCTTATCACCTTTAAAAGTCATGCCTCTTTACCTTTCTCACTGTCACCTGAGTGGAGGAGCCTCCACATCTATCATGAGCTGCTGGATGAACACCTGCAGTTGATATTTGGACCTTCAAAGGTTAAAAACAGTGTTTCTTTTCAGTGCAGCTCAGCTCTGAGTTGCTTTTCAGCCGTCTGTATTTTAGCTAGATCTCCAACAACAACAAAATAAGATTAATAATCAGAACTCCTGAGAGGAAGTAGGATTTTTTTTTTGCGAGAAGGGAAAAATAGATCTGACCTCTGTCTCATTGGTGTGTCAGTTGTCAGTACAGCTATAAATAGGTCTTCTCAGCGAGTCAGCCTCGCAGCAACAGTGTGAGTAGATGGCATGTAGTGAGACCACAGTTAGGATCATTATTGACTGAGAACAGTGGTAGTGTACAGGTCAGACTTTGAATTCATTCTGTATTTTCTAAGTAGTTGCATTTACTAGATCCATAGCTGCAGACAGGCAGTGTAGCAGTGGCACTTGTCCATCACATCAAGTAGGAAATTAAACAAAAAAATATGTTGTATAAAAAATGTTTTAACGGCTGTTGCTCAACTATCTTAGAAACCCTTTACATAATCCATGACAGCTGTTTATGTACAGAGAAAACTGTCATGGCCTATAAATGTGTTGCAGTTGTCATTCAAGATTTACTGCATATGTAACCGGTGCCATGCTGTCCTTGTGACTACATGACCACATTTGTCCACCTGTTGCTGTACTAGCTTCAGATTAAGAATTTGACACATGCAGAGATAATCTTTTCTTCATCTAAATAAAACAAGGTGTTAGTACACTAATGAAAGGTCTTTCGCTTTATTATGCTCCTCTAGATTTATTAAAGTTATCAGCAGTTGTTTAACACTCATTTAGGAACCTTTTGTGATTGCACTTTAAGTTTTACAGCAGAATACATGTTTAAGAAAGCAAAGCAGCGCCTGTATCTAATCAGGAAATTATACACAATGACACGTGAGCTAGGATAATTGAATGAAGGTATATACGAAGACTTTCTGTATGCTGCCATGGGTACTTGTTGCTATGCTATCTATATGTTGCTGTATTTTTGCCATGTGTATATCGGTCAGTGTGTATATCTGTATGCTACTGGCTGTGAAAACAAATATCCCTCTGGGACAAACAGTAAATCTAAATTGGATTCATACGATATAAGCAAAAAAATGTCAGATATTTTTAAGCAAAAAAATGTCAGATATTTTTACATAAGTCTCGTTGAAAGTCTTTTAACTGTTAATATGTGTACATGGTATGGACACCTGGGAGCTAAGAACAAAAATAGACTGTCCAGAATTACAAACATGTCTAATAAAACTATTGGGAAACAGCAGAAACAACTGGGACGTGTATATAAAACAGGTGAAACAAGAAACCAGACAAATTTTGTCTGAGCCTGTTCATCCTCTTCTTAAATAATTTATAAAATCGAAACTCTAGAGCTGCTGTATCAGCCGAGAACATTTATAAAACGTCTCTCATACTAACACTAGAACCATGTCCTTCTTTGATGCCTATACGGCACGTTATGTTATTTATTGTATGTATAATTTACTACGATGTGTTTCAACCAACGTGAAGCCAATGGCCAATTTTCGTAATTGTGGACATTAAAGATTATTATTATCTTTATTACAGTACCATGCTGAGACCATCAAGAATATCCGTGAGGCAGCTGAGAGCTTCAGCCCAGGCACTGCTGAATACAGACCCGTGGCCATCGCTCTTGACACCAAGGGACCAGAAATCAGGACCGGACTTATCAAGGGCGTGAGTTCTTGCCAAATTACGAGGCCTCCGATGAGGCCATTTTTGGGGTATTGCACAAATAATTGCATGAAGTGACTTTCATCCTGAAAATGAACAAGCTCTTTCTCCTTGGTCTTGTTTAGAGTGGCACCGCTGAGGTTGAGCTCAAGAGGGGTGAAACCATCAAGCTCACACTGGACAACCAGTACCAGGACAAATGTGATGAGAAAGTCTTGTGGCTCGACTACAAGAACATCACCAAGGTTGTGCAGACTGGCAGCCACGTCTACGTTGATGATGGTCTGATTTCCCTGAAGGTTAAGGAAATTGGTAAGCACACAAACATCTGTTTGTTTCATCTTGCCTATGTTTCATTTAGATTCTGCTTTCAGCTTTCTGCTTGATTGTGAAAATGAAGTTTTGCTTCATCCTGTGTGTCCTAAGGCAACGACTACCTGATGTGTGAGATTGAGAATGGCGGTATGCTGGGCAGCAAGAAGGGAGTCAACCTGCCTGGAGCTGCCGTTGACCTGCCTGCTCTGTCTGAGAAGGACATTGAGGACTTGCACTTCGGCGTGGAGCAGGGTGTTGACATGGTCTTCGCCTCCTTCATCCGTAAAGCTGCTGACGTTCACGCTGTCAGGAAAGCACTGGGTGAGAAGGGCAAAGACATCAAGATCATCAGCAAGCTGGAGAACCACGAGGGAGTGCGCAGGTGGGTGGATCACCAGCATCACACATGAATCTGCACTGATCTGAATCTCTGGAGAATTGAAAAACTATTTTCCTTTTTGTCTGACAGATTTGATGAGATCCTGGAGGCTAGCGATGGCATCATGGTTGCCCGTGGAGACCTGGGCATTGAAATCCCAACAGAAAAGGTCTTCCTCGCCCAGAAGATGATGACTGGCAGGTGCATGAGGATGGGCAAGCCCATCACCTGTGCCACACAGGTGTGTGACATCAACAGGAGGACTGCTTTGTGAAAAACATTTTAAAAAGAAAAATATATCAGAGAGTCTTATTTCTCCTCAGATGCTGGAGAGTATGACCAAGAAACCCCGCCCTACCCGTGCTGAGGCCAGTGATGTCGCCAACGCCGTGCTGGACGGCAACGACTGCATCATGCTGAGCGGTGAGACCGCCAAGGGAGAGTATCCCCTGGAGGCCGTCCGCACACAGCACAAGGTAGGAAACACCCCAACTGGTCCTGTTCCTTAAAGGTAGGATCTGGAGGATTTTCAAACAAAACAAAATATAGACATATACAAGTGAAATCCTGCTTAATCATCACCTATGGGCTTATACTCATGTGTGGTGGTGACTCTGTTTGCAGAGCTCCTGCCCTTTAACTGTATTTTGATGTTTTTGTGAGCTCGGGCCGCTTCTGGGTGGAGATTTCCCCAGCCAATGAGAGAACGCAGGTGCCTATCCGAGCGTGTCCGAGCGTGTCCGCGCGGGCACCAGCGCAAGCCTTGCCTGAACCTCTTCTGTGAAGCCTTCTTCCGTACCTCCGGGCTCCGTACACCCAGGAGAGTTGAGCCTGATAGGAGGGGCCGAATTTGAATGTGTGTTTACAAACAGCAACTGGAAAATCCTCCAGACCCTACTTTTAATGTTAAAAAACCATTTCAGTGTTTTTGCATGTTTTAGACAGTTTTTTAAATTTGATGTGAAAAAGAGGACTTTGTTTTTCTCAAATGCCTCCACAGAAACAGCAACATATCGATTCATTAAGTGATTAGGGTCCACGTTTAACAACAGCAAAACTAAATCAAGACATTTGTTGAAAAACTCTCACAAAATTATCATATTATTTTCCAAGTCTCATTTATCCAGTTGTATGCTCAGTACTTCCCAAACACATGCATTTTTGTTTTAAAAAAATGTAGTATTGGCATCTGGCTTTGAAGAGAGCATGAATAAGTTTCACTTTCAGCTCTGTTTAAAATAACAAGGCTGTAGTGGCTGATGCGTGTGGGAAGTACTGATCATACGTCTGGATAAATAAGACTTGGATTATGCTGCAAGATTGTGTGAGAGTTTGTAAACGGATGTTTTGATAGCATTGTTAGTCAATCAAATATCAAAGGTTCATTGTTTTCTGTGGAGGCATGTGAGAAAAAAAGTTTTATTCACAAATTCATGGTAACACAGAATGACTGACTGATATACAAATGGTTATGTTGTGGGTGAAGTATTCCTTTAATGGCATCTAACACTAAAGCACATGGTGCATTCATGTGCTTTTGGAAAACTGACATTTGAGTCTTGAGGCTGCTTAACAGCAAACTCATATAATAAAGCAACACATAGGAGCTAGTAACTCAATGGCTTTGCACTCTTTGGCTTTAAATACATAGGCATATTGTTCTGTGCAGACCAAACGCTGCTTGTTGCACAAAACAGAGAAAATATCTGATATCGTCATATCAGTCTGCATTGACCGTGAAAAATACACTGCCCGGCCAAAAAAAAAGTCACCACCAAAAAAAAAGGTCATACACTCTAATATTTCGTTGGACCGCCTTTAGCTTTGATTACGGCACGCATTCGCTGTGGCATTGTTTCGATAAGCTTCTGCAATGTCACAAGATTTATTTCCATCCAGTGTTGCATTAATTTTTCAAGATCTTGCATTGATGATGGTAGAGTCTGACCGCTGTGCAAAGCCTTCTCCAGCACATCCCAAAGATTCTCAATGGGGTTAAGGTCTGGACTCTGTGGTGGCCAATCCATGTGTGAAAATGATGTCTCGTGCTCCCTGAACCAGTCTTTCACAATTTGAGCCCGATGAATCCTAGCATTGTCATCTTGGAATATGCCCGTGCCATCAGGGAAGAAAAAATCCATTGATGGAATAACCTGGTCATTCAGTATATTCAGGTAGTCAGCTGACCTCATTCTTTGAGCACATACTGTTGCTGAACCTAGACCTGACCAACTGCAGCAACCCCAGATCATAACACTGCCCCCACAGGCTTGTACAGTAGGCACTAGGCATGATGGGTGCATCACTTCATCTGCCTCTCTTCTTACCTTGATGCGCCCATCACTCTGGAACAGGGTAAATCTGGACTCATCAGACCACATGACCTTCTTTCATTGCTCCAGAGTCCAATCTTTATGCTCCCTAGCAAATTGAAGCCTTTTTTTCCGGTTAGCCTCACTGATTAGTGGTTTTCTTAAGGCTACACAGCTGTTCAGTCCCAATCCCTTGAGTTCCCTTCGCATTGTGCATGTGGAAATGCTCTTACTTTCACTCTTAAACATAGCCCTGAGTTCTACTGTTGTTTTTCTTCGATTTGATCTCACCAAACGTTTAAGTGATCGTCGATCACGATCATTGAGGATTTTTTTCCGGCCACATTTCTTCCTCGAAGACGATGGGTCCCCACTATCCTTCCAGTTTTTAATAATGCGTTGGACAGTTCTTAACCCAATTTTAGTAGTTTCTGCAACCTCCTTAGATGTTTTCTCTGCTTGATGCATGCCAATGATTTGACCCTTCTCAAACAGACTAACATCTTTTCCACGACCACGGGATGTGTCTTTCGACATGGTTGTTTAGGAAATGAGAAGCAACTCATTGCACCAGTTGGGGTTAAATAACTTGTTGCCAGCTGAAAGATAATCGCCCATGCAGTAATTATCCAATAGGAGGCTCGTACCTATTTGCTTAGTTAAATCCAGGTGGCGACTTTTTTTTTGGCCAGGCAGTGTACAAAGTGATCGTGTTTTAGCAGACAACACCTGATGTAACTGACTTTAAAATTTACTACTCGTGACAGTAAATATAAGGATATTGAAGATAATGTTTACTATTTGGTGTAAACTGTATTTTCTAAATTGCATAGAATGACGAGAAAAGTAGCTTTTACATTGTGAGCACATCACTGGTACCAGCTTGGGTTTTACTAACAGCTTGTTTAGAATTTGTTAACTTGCTTTGTGTATCCCTGTTGCACCTCCACTCCCTCTGCCCATCTGCTGTCCTCTCGCATTGTGCTCTAACAGTGTGTTCATGTTACTTAATTAGCATGTGTCTGAGGATCTGCAGTGCACAGCAACAGTCCCTGGACATGATGGCCGCCGCTGTTGTTTAGCTTCATATCTCAGTGTGCTTTCAGGTATGAAGACCTCAGCACTGAGGGTTAACTGCCTTTTTGTTTCATCCTTTATAATACAAACTAGCTCCTGCGGTTGAAACTGGCTGTGTGACTGCAGGCTGACTGGAATCTGTTTTGTAATTTTCACGTGTTCAGATTGCCCGTGAAGCCGAGGCTGCCATGTTCCACAGGCAGATGTTCGAGGAGCTGCGTCGCACCACTCATCTGACCCGTGACCCCACAGAGACCGTCGCTATCGGCGCCGTCGAGGCTTCCTTCAAGTGCTGCGCCAGCGCCATCATCGTGCTCACCAAGACTGGCAGGTGAGACTCCAAAACGAAGAAATCCACTAAATCTCCTCTGCGGAGCTCTGACTCATAACATCCTACACAGCGCCCACTGTGACCAAAGAAGCTGGTGCATTACAACATCTCTGTATCCCTCCGCCTCCGCTCCCTCCCCAGCACAAGCCCTTGGCTCATATGAAGTGTGCCAACTTTCACGGCCCTCAAAATCTGTGCTCCAATCGTGACCTTTTGAGATCTGAACCCTGACATTTTCTAAGTTAATTTTAACTCCCTGTTCATTCCTCTCTACTTGGGAGCTCATCCTCACAACACATGATACAGAAGATGATCTACTATCAGCTGAGTGGATTTCCTCATGATAATAGCTTAATAAGCACAGCTATAATTAATATTTCCATCTGAACAATGGATCACATGACTAACTGGAAGTCAAAGGAGACACACAATCTGTTTTGGGTCACTCTCAACGTTCCCATAGCTTGTCTTCTGCTGCAGTAAAGCTCTAAAAACTTGTTGTACACCACCTGCCACCATATAATAGACACAGTTAGAGATCAGCTGGTGAACATAGTGGAGCATTTGGCAGCTAAAGAGACACAGGACACAAATACTGGTCTCCTGAAGGAAAGTCCTGTGTTCATGTGACCCATCCACCACCCAAACCTGAATCCTTACATGGACTTTCACTCATTATACCACCTCCTTCTTCATTCCTGTCAGTGCGTTCGTCATGTGGTCGCAGCCTCTCTGATTATGTGGGATACATATGAAATTTGGTGCATTATTTTTTGTAGATAACAGTGTACAAACAGTGCATGAGAACAGCCCGCCCCAAGAGGCCCAATAATCCATTATTGTAGTCTGAAGTTTTGGCTCAACTCTACATCTTTGTAATAATCTGTATCTGCTCCCTGCAGGTCTGCTCACATGCTGTCAAAGTACAGGCCCCGTGCCCCTATCATTGCTGTGACCCGCTGTGGCCAGACCGCCCGCCAGGCTCACCTGTACCGCGGTATCTACCCTGTGCTCTACACCAAGCCCGCCAACGACGTCTGGGCTGAGGATGTTGACCTGCGTGTGAACTTTGCCCTGGAAGTTGGTGAGTGGTAATGTTTTTTAGTAAAAAAAAAAAATTTAACAGTAAAGTAAAACTGTTGTGGGGTAACTGTAAGAAGTAAGGGAGAACTGGCTTCATATTTAATGAATTTAATGCTTATTTTTCTTCTAACGTCTCTCTTTTCTCTTTCCGTAGGCAAGAACCGCAAATTCTTCAAGTCCGGAGACGTTGTCATCGTCGTGACCGGATGGCGCCCAGGAACCGGTTACACCAACACTATGAGAGTTGTGCTGGTGCCTTGAACTTAATCAAAGGACATTAGTAACGGCTCCCCCCCTCCCCTCTCCTGTGACCCGCCCCTGTCCCCCGCCCCATGTCGGACTTTTCTTTTCTGTTGCTCTTCATCACCAACAGAAAGTTAAAAACAGGCCGCTCCTTCAAAGGACTTTTGAAGGTGTCGTTCACAGACCAGATCCATATTTGTAATTTATTGTCTAATAACCTGCTCCCAGAGACTCAACTCAAACCCTTTCAGTGGAAACTCTTCTGTCATGTGTGTGCCAACTCTGTTTGCATGAGTGGAAATCAGTGTTCATGCTCTGCATGCACTGTAAACTAAAGTACACATTTGATCCTTTCCCTGGTTTTTGGTTCTTTAATTGTCCAGGGATAAAGACAAAGATGTACTGTGAGTGTTCTCTCCAGTGTTTCATGCCGAACTCACAGTTGGTACAAAGTGTCACTGTGATCGAGCATGACAAGGTTTCCATCCATTAAAGGAATTCTTGGGTCAACTGTGTTTGTTTTTCTCTTGTAATCACTGTCACTCCGAACTGTGAAAAGACATTTTCATTCAATATTTTCCATGTTAAGTAAGTATTTCATGCCTTATGCCATTAGATAGCATAAGTGGGGAGATGATAGAACACAAGGAACAGATACCTCAATGGAAAAATTACATCAGACTACATTGGTGGATGAAGTAATGACATCTTTTACATAAGTAAAAGTAGCAATACTCTGTTACAAGTAAAAGTCCTACATTCAAATTTATACTTAAGTAAAAGTACTACTTAATATCATCGACATATACTTAAAAACAAAAAGTGATATGCAGAATGGCCCATTTCAGAATAATGTGTATTATTGAATGATTATTATTGAGGCCCTTTAATATTACAGCTGGTAAAGTTGAGGTTATAATAAATATCTACTGCCAGGTAGCTTGTGAATTTTACTGAGGGATGAATTAGGTTTTATCTTAATCTATAATAATACCTTATATTTTATTTGTTCAATGTACATTGAACAAAAATTTAACAAAAAGTCAGTAGTAGAAAATGGAGATACTCAAATTAAACACTTTGATTTCTGCTCCCATTTTTCACAGGTTGAAGTTAAAAGTCTGCACTCAGTAGATATATTTCTGTCAGTTTTTTTGTTGCAAGTTTGTTAAAATGAAGCTCAGCGTAAGTTCAGCCAGGAGGACTTTTTTAATGCTATATCCATTCACAGTTCTCTCTCTATCCCACTCCCATCGCTTCCTCCAATCAGCTGAGAGAGGTGTCCCCTCTCCTGGTTAGCCAATCAAACTTTGCCGTGATCTCCTTCAGCCATTCATGCTGTTTCAAACTTTAAATCTGTTCTCCTCTCTGCTCCTGTCAGCTGTCATTTTAAGCAGAATTGTTGCTCCTGCCTCCACCCCATTAACCTCCAGTTACCTTATCCAGAGCCCAGGATGAGCTCATCAAAAGCCCACTCCTCTTCGCATCCAGATCATCAGCTCCCTCTTCATCTCATCTCATCACCACCACCAGCGTCTAGGCTCCATAAAGGAGGAAATCCCTAATCTACTACGTCCTTACCACCCTCCTGGAATAGATGACATCACAAACCACATGATCACTACCCACATGAGCTTTGGGATGGTCACAATAAAATACTGCTCTAAAATGTGCACTTTTATCTTGAAAAGGACACTTACTAAGATGACTACAGAAAGACATTTGTGGTCACAGATGCACGAAAGAATCAGTATCTGGAGTGAGCACCATTTGCCTCATGCAGTGTGACACATCTCCTCCACATAGAGTTGATCAGGGGGTTGACTGTTGCCTGCAGACTGTTTGCCTACTTCTCTTCAGTAGCTCTGTGAAGCAGGCAGGAATTGGAACATGAGTGAGCAAATCATTTGTTGCATCAGCTGTTTGAATGGCTGGTCTCATACGATGTTGTCAGTGAAGATGCCAGCTGGATGTGGAGGTCCTGAGCTAGTGTGGTTACATGTGATCTGTGGCATGCCAATGACACGCTCCCTCAAAACCTACGACTCTGTGGCGTTGTGTTGTGAGATCACACTGCACATTTTAGAGCGGCATTTTATTGTGACCATCACAAGGCACACCTGTGTAGTAATGATGCTGCTCAATCCGCATTTTGATATGTCACAAACTACTGGCCATATTTTCATGAAACTTGGTGGAATGTAGCACGGGCCAGCGAAGGACGCATTAAGTTTTGGAGCGGATCTGAATCACGTAGCAAATACCCAAGTTATTTTTACTCTTTCATTAACATTGCAAGAGAGTATGAGGCCTTTGCAGAGTGAATATCATAAATCTTAAATCCAGGAGATGGTATTAAAGTTCATTAATGTCAAAACAGCCAATTGTAGAGATACGATGACTCATACCACAATCCACATTCACAGGTGCCAGTAAACCTCCGGGATCGCCTACACATGTACAGTAGCTGCTCAAACTTTATACAGAAAGCAGTCATCGTTAGCGGTACAATTATAGCAACACTTTTTTTCTCAAGCTAAGATGTGGCTATGGAAACTTAAATACACACATATCATACAACTAATTATACTCTTTCTAACATCCAGATATGAATGCTCTGCCATAGACTCTGCCAGAGATATTAACTTCAGTTTGACTCAAGTAAAGATTTCTTTGCTGGGGTATCCACTGGATCAGTTGGCAGAGCAGGTGCCAAACATGTACACAGGTAATGTCCTTTGGGTTGGGTCCATGGGTTTCAGCCCATGGCCCTTTGCTCCATGTCGTCCCCTCTTTCTCCCTTTTTCACGCCTCTGACTGTCCTGTCATTAAAGACCCCCCCAAAAATCTTTAAAGATTTCTGGTTTTCAGGTTTTAACAAATGTATGTTGAGTATTTGAAATGTTTCCAATTCAAAGATCAGTGTTCTTGATCTCCAGACCAGTCTCAATACCACTTTTTTATGGGCTCAGTCTTGACTGCATTTTTACTTGGTCTCGTCTCACTTTCAGACAAGGAGGACTCTTTATTTCAAGATTGGTCAAAACCACAATTGAGGGGACATCACTAAATTGCTCGTTGAATAAAGATGAAGCTGATTTCAGTTCCTTCATGTTTGTATTTGTTTACTCGTAGAAAACAAAGGAAAATTCCCATTGCATAAAATTCACCTTGATTATTTTATCAATGTGGATCCTTCAGATCAATTTAAGTATCTATGGTTTACATGTTTCATCTTTTATCAAACGAGTGTCATGCAATGTGGGACTCACACTGGTCTGGTCTCAACCCTTCCAAGTCTTGGTCTTGTTTCGGTCTGAACACACCTTGGTCATGACTTGGTCTCAGCTTACGTGGTCTTGACTACAACACTGAAAGAGGAACATACACAGCTAAGATGATGAGGCTCTAGCTAAGCACAGTCATATTTTGACATATTTCTAATAGTTTTAAAATATATCCAGACACATAGTGGTTGGGCTTACAGATGTGCATAACATAGAAGACATGACTACTGGCCTTGGTGAAGATCTGCGCTCCCTGAGTTCCCTCTGAATTGTAGAAGTCTATAGTAGCAGAAAATGGAGAAACTTGAGCATGAGTACATCCAAATTGCATGTTGATGGAGTGAATATACTCTCCAGTCCTGTCACACTATTACAGTATAATGAATCTTCATTAAAATAGCTCATCTAGTGACGGTGAATTGAGTCGAATATCTAGCAGATTACAATCCTGGCTATTTTGAATGTTGGTGCTGAGCAACATCATACAGTTCTCAGTTCATAATCCGGCTTAAAGTCTGAAACTTCACCAGCATTTTATCAGCTTCACCTCACATGCCACGCTCTGCTCTTGAAAAGAAATCAACAGCTCGGACGAGCATCGTTCACCATATGTTGTTTTATTGCACTGAATTCAGTAGCTAAAATAAAATATGCCTAACATACATAGGTGGTGGAATCCTCAGATTTGTTGGTTAAAAGGCAGCAAAATGAGAAATAAATATATAAATAGATGACTGACTGACAGCTCCTCTCCTACACACACCTTTAAGTTGACTGCACTCAAAATAACCTTACACTCAACCCGAGCGGATGCCTCTGGCAGGTGGTGTGGTGGCACGGGGTTGGAGGAGAATAGTAATGAGGGATTGATCGAGCCCATTGGCAGTGACTGGCTAGTGACTGATAGTATCTCTCTTTCCTCGGATGGGTCAGAGTCACAGCAAACCTCGTGTTCAGTAACCAGGCAGCTAAAGCCACTGGACAGGATCTTCCAATGGTTCGACCTGCTGACCTGCTCACAGTTCCTCGCCGGCCGCAGGTCCGCAGAAAGAGAAGTATCATCTAAACACATGAACTTATTAACAAGTAGAAGGATTTCAGAGTCTGGTTGTAAAAAAGCAGTCAGTGACACACGTCTTATTGATTCAGCATAGCATCACAAAGCAGCAATTGTTCAACAACAGATGTCAAATCTTACAATCAAATAATGTGAAATGAAAGAGGTAAAGTATGCAGCAATATGACCCATCGGGGTTTCTTGTTAACCACGTGTCCAAGTAACTGCTTGTAGCCCTTTGACTGGTGCAAGAAACATTCAGATCAGTCTTAGTGCATTGCTGGTTTCAGGATGTTTGATTATCCACGATTGCTTTTTTCCTATGTAATTCCCCTGTTTTTAAAGGAGCAGTGTGTAGGATTTAGTGGCATCTAGTGGTGAGGATCGCACATTGCAACCAGCTGAAACTTGCCGGTGATTTCATACATTTTTATGACATTTTATCTCGTTTTCATGAGTTTATTTAAGTAGTTTAAAGCAGTGGTTCCCAACTGGTCCAGCCATGGTGCTCAGACTTCTCCTTAGCCATTAGTTCAAGGTCCACACAGTTCAATACATTCAGCGACATTCTTGCATTTGTTCATGTTGTCGAGCTAGTTTGCTGTCTCTGTCAAGTAGCTGTCCGTTAGTCACTCACTCTACAACAGAAAACAACACTTCAAAATAAAAGCTATGCGCCAAAAATCACTGTACATCAAAATAAAGTGTTTTTTTACAAACTTGACACGTTTGCAAGTCACCTGTGGTCCATTTAGACTGGATCCATGACCCACTTTTGGACAACGACCCACCAGTTGGGAACCACTGGTTTAAAGTAGCAGCAATGGATTGAAGTTGTTTTGCAGCTATACCGATGCTTGCCATGCTAGTAGAAGCAGTAATGTTGGGCATGAAATATGTGGCTACGCTGGCAGTCTGTTGAACGGCTTTTTGGTTGTCTCGATGCTTTGTCCCTTTAGCACGGCTGACCAGAGCTGCTGCCGCCATGTTACCGATGTCAAATGTTTGGGTGCAAAGCCTACATTCAGCGCGGTGAGGGAGGGCATCTCTATATTTGTCGTAAGCCATTGTTAAACATGCACTTCAGAGGCATTTGCAGATAAGCAAACTGCTAGCGCTTGCTAACTTTACTTGCTCATTAGACATTCCTGCTGCCAAATAGCTGCACACGCCAATATGTAGCAATTGATACAAGTGACATTTCAACAGTCATGCAGTGCAGGTCTAGATTTTAAATTAGTAATATAAGGAATGTATTAAGCATGATAGACATGTTTTGGGATTTCAAGTATATATTTTAACAACAGCCAACCCATTTCTATGCCTGGAAAACAGCTTTTCTAATTTCATAACTTCTCCAGGAATTTCATGACTGTGGGAACCCAGTTTAAACCGGTAAAAACACTGAATTAAGCAGTTTCATGTTACGAATCAGTGTTTCTCTGATGTTGTTTGGCTCGTCACATGCAGGCCGCTTACCCAGCAGCTGCTAATGTGAGCTTACCTTTTTTCTCTGACAACTTAAGATCCGAACATTAAGGAGGTTTTTACTGGAAGCCGAATTATCCGCAGAGGTCTCTTCTTGTCCAAAACAAATGGACCAAGTAATTTAAACCAGTAAAAACACTGAATAATGCAGTTACACATTTAAACAGTGTTTTTCTGGTGCTCTGGTCGCAGAGGGGCTGCTAACTATGGTGGCCCATGTGAAAATGTGAAAACCCTATGTAGATATAAACGGCTCATTCTAACAAAAACACAATCATTCGTATTTTCAGGTGATTATACACCAAAGAAAACATACTTATCATATTAAATTTCTGCCAATATATCCCCCTAAATCCCACACACTGGACCTTTAATCTGTTCTAACTAAAAACAGAATCTCACTCACTCACTCACTCGAGTGCTTCGATTCACAGTACCTTTGTATACCCATAAAAAAACACAGATTATTGCATACTGTGCTGATGGCACACAAACAAATGTTCTGCACCGTAGTTATTGTCAAACGAGTTGGCATCAGTGGCGCGCCTCGCCACGCGCCGCAGCAGTTGTGAAAATGTGTCTCTGAAACTGGTTCCACTCTCCAGTACTCTACAGAAAACCATCATCGCCCTCGAGTTCAACACATTCAGAAATTAATCCCACTCAGACAGACAAACATCACATTACATTCATTACTTCAGGTTTTTTTTCTTGAGCGTGATCTGATTTGTGTGACCCATTTGGGTGTGCAATATTGCTGAAACGCTATCTTGGAAGACATGCCGTCATCAAACCATTAGGTGATCTCTGAAACGAGCAAAGTGCACAGTCTGTCTCTCCTCGAATCTCTTAAGGGGGTAAACCTTGCATTCACACGACACACTCGGTGATGGGAAAGGACATAAAAAAGGACAATAATTTTTGGTTTCAATCATAACTGGATACAGTTGTGGACAAATTTCCAACTAAACGGATGCAGCTAAAAGTTTACACAAAATTGCCTGGACAAAACAAAATACTTATAACAAATCACAGAGTGTGGTTATAATACAATACATAGAACAATTCATATTTTCATGAGGTGCTATATATACCCATCAATAGGTTTTGGATTTTATTACTATATTCAAAGATGCAATATCCTGTAGAAAAAAGTATCCATCATTGTCCATTATTATCCCCTATCCATTCAATCTGATTAAAAAGTGAAACCACCAATCTGATTAGAGTAACACACCCTCCTGCTGTAAAATCTGACAAAGTAGTGGTTAAAACAATGCCAAAGAAGGAGGCGACCTCCTGTTTGTTCAGGCATTAAAGGAGGGTGTGTCTGAACCTCACAAGTTGGATGGAAGTTTGGACTGTTTGTGTTCGGTCTCTATCATCTTAGCGGGGGATCTAACGAGGGGAGATTGAACGCCAACAGACTGGTTCTGAGGTTCGGGACCTGAATGCGTCCGACTGACGGGAGCAACTTGACCCGGGATTGGGCTGTAGGGTTTACTGACAGCCATGGGGGAGGAGAAGGGGCTGGATACCCCCGCTGCCCCCTCTGAGGGGCCGCTCATGGCCAAAGGCCTTTCCTGGTGTATAGAGCTGTGAGAGCCTGAGATAGTCTTTATTTCCTGGGTAAAGAGATCCACCGAAGACTCGGCCCTCTCTTTGAGGGTACAGGCCACCCTGGCAGGGCATGAGGTCTGAGGGGTTAGAGGGCTGCGAGAGCCAAGGGTGCTGGGGAGCTCACTGTGGCAAACTGTCCTTCCCCTCACAGGGCTCTGTATGCTGGGACTGTGGACTGGAGGCGTGTAGCAGGGCGAGGCCTCGGCGGAGCCATACTGAGCCAGGGAGGCGAGGGCCGAGTGCTCGGGGAGAACCTGTGGGAGGAAAACAGACTGGAGACCTGCGAGGCTTTGCTGCGCCAGAGAGGCTGTGGCCCCGCCGAGGCCTCCGACTGCAGACCCTGGCTGAATAAATCCACTGGAGGACTGAGTGCTGGTGAGGAAGGGAAAATGTGGGAGGTTCAGACCACTGGATGTCCTGCCTGCTCTGTCATGACCGAACCCCATCTGCTGCGTAGTGGCGTGAGAGGACTGCTGCAGCTGGCTTAGTATGGGGCCGACTGAGCTGGAGATCAGAGGGCTTATGGCGGAGGCAGAGGGGGCTGGGAATCTCCCGGCTAGCCTCCCTGGCACCCCCTGCTGGAGTAAACCTATTGGGTGTGGCGGGGTGGTCATAGCACCATGGAAGGGCTGAGGGTGGAGCTGAGCAGAGCAGGTGTAGGAGACTGTAGCCTGGCTGATGGGGAAGACTGAGGCCATGGCGGAGTGTGGAGGGTGGTGCGGGAGCTGGTGTGAGGGCAAAGGGGTCAGAGGCTGCAGGCTGCTGGTGAAGACGGGCTGGGTCGTCAGGGTGGGCGACACAGATCCACCGGCGAAATGCTGTGCCCTAAGGGACGCCGGTGTGGAGGTCTCAATCCCAGATCTGACTCTAATGGAGCTGGTAGGAGAAGCGGGTCCTGAGCCACAGCTGCTGGATGTGTTCGCTCCCACATGGACTTTCTTTGGATGGCTGATTGGATCCTTCAGGAGGCCAGATGTCAGAGGATGGTGGAAGAGGATGGGAGGCAGCTGGGAGTGGTGGGCTAAGGCCAGAGCCAGAGGGGTGGTGGCAGCAGCTGCCTGGAGCGGAGCCTGAACCAGCGGGGCCCAGATGACTGGGGTGGGTGATGGGGGCGCGGGGGGAGGCTGCGGGCTGGTCTGGATCAGCTGCGTACACTGGGCCATGTCCCGATCATGCTGCACTATTCTTTGGATGATCTCGGTCTCTTGGAAGTTTAATGTGCCAGAACTTTGGTGATGCTGGACTTTATTCTGAAGAACAGAGTTCCTCTTACCTGTTGAGAAAATGCAAATAAAGCCATTTTCTTTTTTACACATATATAAAGCAGCAACCAGTTAACATGTTTTGTGAGGTGTTATGCTACAGCACAATGTGGCTGAAACTGAAGACAGAAAGGAATCTAAAACAGAGTAAAAGTTCTTTATTCTACGCACACAGCTCAGACAACTTCTCCTCTACATGAAAGCAAAAAGGGTTTATTAATTCACCATCCCTCGTAAAGAATGAACTTGATAAAAACACTTGAAAAATGGTGCTGTTTGTCTGTGAACTCCTAAAGTCGACAACAAGCTGGAAAACTATGCAGCTCCTCACGATTTCATAGTGAATTGGGAAAAAAAATCACATTAAGTTGATGGTGGTGAATTTCCATTTTCTGGAAAAATTGTGATTATTGTGTCCAGCAACACCTAAAAAATAGACTGCTGGGCAACTATCAATAAAAGAGACTCTGCAAAACCAGGCTGACATGAGATGAACAGACTGAAAACTCTAGAAGAAAATAGAGAAAATCTAATATCACAACGTATTTTAACCAAATACCTCAATATTGCAGTGATATTGTAGGGTTGACAATTGGTGCTTTCACAAAATATATATCTAAAGATTTTTGATAAATAATCATCAGTAATGTGGATTTGATGACTAAGTGGATAAATGCAAATAACAGATCAGCTAGAACAGACTGGTGAGTTCAGAAAATTACGCTCTACTATAATGCAGCCTTTAAAACGAGGAAAAGATATTCACAATACAACGATACCCAAATCTATATAATCTGTCTCATATCAGGATATCAACAAGATATTGATATATTGGTATATACTCATACTGCGTAGGATCCATACTAAAAATGTACGTATGGACAAAAGCCAAAAATGTTGTGCGCGAAAAGAATTTCATTCTTCCATCTCACCATCTGTGTCGCCAATTTCCCATCTCCAAAATGTTCGTAAGCATGGGTCAAAGTTTCTCCCATCAGGTCTGTTCTAAAGATTGCAATTTTTGTGCGGGAAGTGGCATACACTTCTTTCAGGCCTCGTTTTGTGCATACGCAATGTTTATAAATGAGACCCCTGGTGACCAGTCACTGCTCTCCATTCCATGGACCCAGTTAAAAACAAAATTAGGTCTTCCCCCTTCAGTGATACATTTAAAACCATTTTAAGAAGTCCTCCAAACCCTTGCAGATAGCAAAATACAGACACAATTCATATTTATAGTTGTGTCTAATTAGGTTAATATTTTATTGATTTTTTTTGAGTGTTAGACGAATTGTTTGGTAACGTATTCATAGCAGATTCCTGTCTGAAGAAGATTCTAAATGAATATGGATGCATTAATGTGAGAATGACAGTGACCTGATTTACGTCATTGATCATATTTAATCCACTGTGTGACGTCAGTGAGCATTTTATTTTTGTGTATTGAAAAGAAATAATCAATTCAATTCAATCAATTCATCCTGGACTGCTATTAATAGATTGTTGGAGTGGCTTTCTTGGATCCTGTGTTTAAATGTGCGCCTCAAATCATGTGTTCTGTCACCAGATGCCTCCACAATCACTGTAGTTTCTCAGTGTACCATCAATGAAATGTTAAAAAATATAATAGACCAGCATTAAATGTAACATAGGGAGAATAAATACAAGCAAGATATCGATACATAAATAATAAATAATATTTCACTGTGAAAGATGAAACTGGCTCCTACATGCAGGTGTTATCTTTTGGTAAAATACTCACCGATGCGGTCCAGGCGGTCGAGAGCCACAGTCTCAAAGGCCCTCCTCATCATGGGATACTCCTCCAGCACCTCATTGAAGTTGTCCACCGACAGAGAGTACAGCCGACAGTAGTTATCTGCTCGCACACTCGCTGTCCTCCTGCCTCGGGTCAGCAGGCAGATCTCTGCAGAGAAGACAGGGGAGGAAATAAAGGTTAATTATTTGTGTCAGTTATATTAAAACACGTCCTGCTGAGTGAAAATCAGATTAATATCAAGGATAAAAACAGGTAATTAATATGAAGTGCCATAGGATGGTTTCCCACTTGTGTGATACATTACAGCCACATTTATATCTTTTTAGATCCATTCACAAAAGGGGAGGCAAAAATAGTATTATCAGTGTGAGACGATAAAACACGAAAAGAGTGATGCCTCTGAACCCCACAGATGGAGCACTTACTGCAATTTCTGCAGCTTACAGTTTGTCCTGACCTCATCTGTCGTGCCAGATCAGAAAAATAAAATAATGCGCCATTAAAAAAAAAAAAAGTAGACATATTTTCAGGACAGACATATTGAGGATATAGACACAAACACACACAGAGACTCACACGCTCTCCCTCTCTCTTTTAAACACACATTTCCTGTCCTCATTTACCACATTCACATCTGTGTGCGTTCAGCTGAGTAGCTTTAAGCCAAAACATATCATGTTTAGTAATCACCACATCGTTTTTGTATCAGAAAAGTATGGTTAAACATTAGAGTATTGCTTTGGATGTCAGATCACACTGCCTTCATTTGCAAATGCAAGTAAATTATATATTTATATTTCCTTGCTGACATTTGACGATGACATTTCGTATTTCTGCACAGCTGGATACTGACAATGAGACGACGCAACAAGGGTGACAACAAATTCAAAGTTCTGCATTTCAGCTTTTAAATATGGCGTTAACAAAAGAGGGAAAACCCCCACAGATGGAATCAAAGATCACAAAGCTTTTGCTCCTCTTAGTCCCGAGCCCTTTTAAGGAGATGATGTCGACAATTTTTCCCAGCTGTAATAGTCAGGGAAGTTAATCTGCTGAGTGCCAGAGCAAAATAAATCAAAACAAATCATGCCATCAGCACTCCTTCACATACATTCAAACTGACCCAGTGCCAGTGATATTAGCATGCGGGCCACACAGCAGCTCGTGTGCAGACACTACCTCCAAAATAAGAGCCGTCAGACAGCTTGGTGTCATTGCTGTTCTTGGTGATGACACTGACGACGCCGTGCTGGATGAAGTACATCTTCTTGCCGATGGTTCCCTCTCTGATGATGTAGTCGCCCGGCTGGAAGACCTCGAAGCGCAGCTTGGTCAGCATGGAGGTGACAAAGTTGGGATCAGCGTTGGCGAAGAGCGGCATGGAGGCCACCAGTTTGCGACAGTTAAAGTTGATGATCTCCTGCACAAGACACACACACACACACACACACACACACACACAGAAAAAAAGTGTTTCAGATTTCAGCCTTCGCAGCATCAGTGTCACTACATGTGTACATTTCAATCATTATAAAAGCAGGGCGGTTAACGGCTTAGTGCTCTGTTAATGAGGTTCCCTGTCCTCATAAAGTCTCCCGCCATTACTAATCAGATTACACCACTATTAACATTATCGTGCAAAGTAAGGGAGGCATATTAGATTGCATAAATAATTAACTGTGAACCATTTAGGACAAGGATGCTCACGTCATTAACTCTGAGAACCGTATAAAATAAAATACATTAAAGCATTTCTGTAAACACTTTAACCCTCTTATTCAGTATGTGTCAGCAGTATATAAACAGTCAATAAATGGTTTTTAGAGTGTAGTTTTCAGCAGATATGATGACATTTTGAAATGACTATGAATAATAACAACACTGATTATCTGTTTATACACCAGCCTCCACTAATGGGCACCAACAGGAGTTAAAGTTGTTGACAAACACATTAGTAAACACTTATATCTGCTGACATCTGCATTATAGTGTCTCATAAACCATTTATTGACTGTTTATATACTGCTAATAAATGCTATATAGGAGGAATTAAAGTAAAATGCTGCCAATATTGTGATAGATGTTGAACATTATGATGACTCAGCAGTATTATTATCAGGACAACAGCAATAATAACAACATGACTTGTGACCTCTCGCAGTGGCTCATTCAGCTCCTCCAAGATGCTCTCCTCATCAAACATCTTGCCCTGGTAACGGTGTTCATAGTAGTCGTGGATCCTCTGGCGCATGTCGGCGGGGAGCTTGTGGAAGGACATGTACTGCTCCACCTGCTTATACTGTAACAACAACACCAGTAACAATTATAAACTCATTTCACAACAAACAAACACCACAGAAATATGTGTAACTGTAATGTAACTGCGAGAGAAAATGCAAAGTCATGTCAAAATGAATATATTAAAGTGATTGATGTGTTGGCTCAGAGGTGGACTATAATGTGTCTCATTATGTTAACAGTCAACTGTCAGGCCATCTGTGAAACCTGCCCACAGAGCAGCGCTGTGCCTCTGTCCCATCTGACAAATACAGTCGTGCTCTGCAGGCTGCAGCTAATAACATTAACTACTGTGTCCTTCAGCCGTGTACTCTAGCAGCAGAGCACCGTGAATGGTGCGTGCACCAACTCTACTGTATGTGCGTTACGTCCTGCTGTAAGGCTCTGTTTTGCTTTTATTAACTAGCTTTTTACACCTCACCACTGTCTCTACTGTTTTCTGTGTTAATAATCCACAACACATCTTGTCTTTATGCTGCTCTCTCCTGTTTGATCTATTAATATTCTCCCTCTGTGGGGCATTTTCTCACTTATGTGCCTTAAGATTTATGACAGGAGGGTAAAGTCTTCACATAAACACTTTGTCAAAATGTCAAACAGCATCATCAGCATTTAAGCTATATTCTGATCAGTCGTGGAATAAGATCAGATTCTTTATTTAAAGGAGCAGTGTGTAGGATTTAGTCACATCTAGCTGTGAGGAATGCAGATAGCAACCATCTGAAATTCAGGTAGAGTTCCTTCAGTTTTCACTGTTCGGGAGTTTTTTACCAGGAGCCGAATTATCCGCAGAGTTCTCTTCCTCTTAAAAGCAAACAAACTAGGCGATTAAAACCGGTATAAATACTGAATAAAGAAGTTTTACATCATAAATCTGTGTTTCTGCAACAGACGCTAACCCGGCATCAGCTGATGTTTGTTCACCATTTTTCTCTGACAACTTAAAATCCAGTCACACAAGAGGTTTTTACCAGGAGCCAAATTATCTGCAGAGTTCTCCTGCTCTCCAGAACAACCGGACCAGATGATTTAAACCACGAAAATCACTGAATGAAGCAGTTTCACCTTCAAAAAATTGGTGTTTTTCCAAAGCTTCCATCGTGGAGGCACTGTTAACTACGGTAACTGACATCAAAATTTAAAAAAGGGGATGGCTCTTTCTAGAGACAGTGTTTGGTTTGTCATTCTGGGCTACTGTTGAAATATGGCAGTGCAACATGGTGATCTCTGTGGACGAGGACCCGCTCACTATGTAGACAAACGGTCACAAAAACACAATGATTCTTATTTTTAGGCATTATACACTAAAGAAAACATACTTATAATTTTATGTTTATTTGTGCCAATATATCCCCCTAAATCCTACACACTGGACCTTTGACTAAAAGCAGCAACACGACAATGGACAAAAAATAAAAAATAGCACAAAATAAATTAATAAATAGATAAAAGTTACAAAGTTACTTAGAAGTTGAACTCCTGCACTGAAAATCTTACTCACAATAGTAAAAGTGCATTAGTATCATCAGGTAATTGTGCTTAAATTATTAAAACTAAAGTACTCATTATGCAGAAAAACAGCTCTTATAAGTGTCATTTTATTATATATTATATTACTGAATTATCAATACTGACTGTTTATAATAACGCATCAGATTATATAGACTGATCTAATGTTTTGTATAGGACTGCACGATTAAATAAATATTAAAATATTGTTGAAAAAACAAGTAGACCACGTGCAATAACCAAATTTAAGGAGCTGTTATTATAAATTAATCACTGTGGTGTTACAGAGATGCCCTGGCATATAAATCATAGTCCAGACATAAGAGAACATGCTTGTTTTGTGTATACCTGAGCAAAAATCACATTATTGTCATTTTCAAAAGCTTTTTCTCTGTGAAAATGAAATGCAAAGCTTACCATTTCTACCTAAATCACAACTCATACGGCAATCGTGGTACCTGTCAAAATAATCGCACTGGTATGTTTTTTGCATATTTTGTCGCCCTAGTTTTGCTGATAAAATTGTAACCTCAAAAGTAACTTAAAATCTTAAATAGATGTAGTTGAGTATAAGTTTAAAAATCATAAAATGAAAATACTACTTGGGTACAGTTTTTGTGTAAATGCTCTTCCATCACTGATTTCTAAAACTAAAGAAAGTAGCTTTGCTGAGAGAAGTCAGCCCTGCAGAGAACAAACGCCCACCTTTTCTTGGTACTGCCTCCTGGAGGAGTCCAGAGACTGAATGAGTGCAGTCGCATGCCCCACAAACATAGCAAAGCAGGTAGCGCCCACAATCATGCTGAGGATGGTGAGCCACACGTCAGCCATGCCGATGGGGGGGTATAGGCCATACCCGATGCACAGCATGTGACTCATGGCCTTGAACAGGGCGTAGGAGTACTGCTGACCCCATGTGTCGTTCTATAAGAGACGAAGAGGAGGAAAGAGAAAGTTTATCACTGCTACATTAATGCTGCAGCACATCTTCGAGAACGATTCACAGTTTCAGATCAAGACTGCAGCTGATGACGCCGTTATTTTCCAGGTTTGTTGGCCTTGAATCGCCCACCTGAGGGCCTCGGCCTGTCAGAAAACATCATCTTATAACACGTGGGCTGACTTTTCCCCTGACATTACTGTCCTGGTTTATTTTTGGGTGTAAGTCTATTTCAGTTACCACTTACTACTATCAATATACTCTGTATCAGTAATTAATAATGCTTGGCTATGTAAGTACTTCAATATAATTAGGGTTGCAATTAATGATTATATTAATTATCCATTAATCTGCTGATTATTTTCTCAATTAATCAACTGAATTGTTAGGGCTATAATATATCAGTTTACTATCATATACAACAAATAAACTATTCAAATCCTCACATCTGAGAGGCTGAAACCAGTGAATGTTTGGTATTTTTGCCTTAAAAAAACCCAAACTAACATTATCATTTACTTGTTAAAATCACTGCATGATTATTTTGTGGTTTTATGGCTCCAAAAACTGGGTTTCAAATCTGAAGTATTTCTCTATATTATTAAAAATCCATGACTAGATATGCATGTTAAAGTATGAAAAAGAAAAAAGACAAACACCCTTAAAGGGGACCTATTAAACTTTTTCTTACTTTCTGTCATATATAAAATGTTACAGTCCTGGATCTTCATATTAAATGTGGTAAAAGAGTCAAATAATGTGTTGAACATATGAAAAAGTAATCCTAACATGACAGCTCCCCAAAAATGAAGCCAAAACATCATGATCACCTCCTGGTGGCTGGCTGCAGTACAGGACATAAACTCCACCCCCTTTATCTTAGTGGATGGGATGCCAAACTAAAAACTCAAAATACATGTCAAATAAATTTTCCTAAAGATGTTTTTTGTCGCTTTAGGTAGTTCTCATCCTGCTGATGTGTGTGCAAGTGCTGGTTTCTCTAATAAGTTTGGTTGTAATGCTATAAAAAAAGGAAGCTTGACGTCATGATTGAAAGCTGTGTGCCAGTTCATGCATTTGTGATCAATGGTGCTTCTCGTGATTGGTTAGACCCGATGCCGTGGAGATCACTACAGCACAGACTCTGGCTCCAAATTACGTCACCAGCGATAAATGGCAGTGGCAATATTTGTGATATTTTGGCTTCGTTTTTGAACAGTGGGAGGAAGTGGAGACGTGTTGTCCATCTTTATGTATAGTCATTGCTTCAGACCGTTCTGAATATTCTGTTTCCAGCATTTTTTTTTCCGACAGATGTCTTTATGTGGTCATCTGCTCCAGGTACAATACTGCAATTGTTTACGTTACCAATTCTACAATGCTACATGTAGCCACTCGCTAACGTCAGAGAAACATGTAAACTTGGTTGCTGATGTTTTTATTTTCTCCTGGATTTTGGATTAGTTGTTTCTCCTGGAACATTTTGAAGATTTTGTTTTAGAAGCTTTTTTTTGGTGATTTCCTTTTTTTTTTTTTTTTTTTTTAAATTGCTGCTATTATGTTATAGTCATTTCCCTGGTTGCAGTAATGGTGCAGAGAGTGCGGCAGCAGAAGACTCAGATACACTGACCAATCGGAGCAGACTGAGCTTTTTGAGGAGGGGGTTGAAAAAGGCCGGTGCTAAAATGGCAGATTTTTGACAGAGGGTGAATACGGGAGTTCCATAGCAGACAGTATGAGGAAAATAAAGTGTTTTTTGAGAATTAAAGCATGAAAAGATGTTCTAGTAGAAATCTTCAATCCAAGAATGAACCTGAAAATGAACACAAGAGGTGCCCTTTAAATATTACTGAGAGTTTGATATTTAAAAATTCAGTTATTCAGCTTTATCAGGACTGTGTGGGTGAGATTTTGATTCAAATTTTGCCGAATTATGATTGATGCTTGGAAGTATTTGGCATCATCCTTTCCAGCTCAGACCCACCTGCTTCAAACCAGCGAAAGAAGCACAGAAACAACGACAAAAGAAATACAGAAAATCTCTCGTGAAAAAACTAAAACGGTTCAGACTTCAGAAAAATTTGTTTTCATGCAGCACCCAGAGTACGACCACTTACCACCATCTTGTTTCTCGTGACCCAGCAGTCAGGAGGGAAGTCCTGCAGCATGGGAACCAGGAACTGCAGACAGCCATCCCAGTGACACAGCAGCAGCATCATCCCGATCAGGTTCATGATGCGCACCATGGCGCTGGCCAAGTCGTAGGTCATATGGAAAACCTGTGTGCCGCAGATTATCAGCATTAATAAAACTGAAACAACTGTACACACATCTCTCTGTGCATACATCTATGAGAGATCAATTCTCTCGCATGCAACCAGTGGATTTGAGAACATACAATAGGTGCTTTGTGGGCCAACAGACACAGGGGTCCTATACCAGACCACACTGTACTTAATCTTCTATAGACCGCCAGAGGCTGATTCAGTGTTGCGTAACCATCTGCAAGCAACATTAATGGCCTATGGGGAGAACAGCCTCAGTTGGAATTATAGAAATAAAATAATGCAGGAGAATATCTGTTATTAAGGCAGCTGTTTGTGTGCGAGTCTCAGAGGGGCAACAGCGAATTAACTCATGTTGTTTTTTACAATAAGGAGTATCATGCATTTTGTCTGAATGAACAAAAATGGTTAAAAGATATGAGGGAAAGCTCACTATATTTTGATTATTTGAAATTTTTGATCGTCTATTTGTTTTGTGAAATGCCCATCAAATGATGTCAGAGCAAGATGGTGTCTTTCAATTACTTGCTTTGCACAATCAGCCATTCAAAACCCAAAGATATTCAATTTACTGTTTTCAAAGACCGAAAAAATTTATATTTATAATGATGTCAGCTAAGAATTTTGGGCATTTATTCTTAAAAGTGGCTAAGACGATGATCAAAACTGCTCCTGATTTGTTGAGGAACTGTCATGTAATTGGCTAACTGTTGCATCTCTATTAGTGAGTGTGAAGTCTTTTATGGAGATCCAAAGAGCCCGTCCCTGCAGGATCTACCTCTTCCCACTGGTGGATGTAGCGAATGAGTCTGGAGAGCCGCAGCAGCCGCAGCAGACTGAGGATCTTGGTGAACCGGACGATCCTCAGGGCTCGTGCCGTCTTGTAAAAGTCCGAGTTGATGCGTGTCTCGACGATGAGAAAAATGTAGTCCACAGGTATGGAGGAGATGAAATCCACCACGAACCAGGTCTTCAGGTACTTGATCTTGATCTGCTGCGGGTCCAAGATGATCTCCGTGTTGTCCTCCTTGACGATGCCCGTGCGGAAATTGAGAACCAGGTCCATGAGGAAGAAGGTGTCTGAGACCACATTGAAGACGATCCAGGGAGGCGTGTTCTCGTCCTTGAAGAAGGTGATGCCGACGGGGATGATGATGAGGTTTCCCACCATCAGCAGCAGCATGGTCAGATCCCAGTAGAACCTGAAACACACAGCCAGAAACATAACTCATGTTGCAGGAAACAGCAGGCCAAAGTCATTCAGGTCTTTAGATGAATCATCAGAAACTTTTCTCACACCTCTGACAGGATGAATGAGTTGGGTGTTTTTATATGAGGATGAATAAGTAATGTTTTTGTGTGTGTGGGTTGTTTTGACTTTTCTTTGGCTTTATGAGAGATTAGAGCAACAGACATTTGCCTTTTCCAACTTCTAAAATATGAGGATTTACTTCTTTTCTTTGACATATGTGATGGTAAAGTGAATATATTTGATTTTTTTGGTCTAAAACATCGGCCTTGGGGACATTATAATGGCCATTTTTCACACTTTGTGTACATTTTATGGACAAAATAATCTCAGTAAGATTTCTTTATTCAAAAGAACTTTGCTAAACTTTGCTTAAAGATGCCACTAATCTGCTCCTCTCTTTAGAGGACTATTATTGTATATTACTGACTACTATTATAAGGAAGCAATACTTTTCCTCCAGGGACAACAAAGTATATTGTATCGTATCGTATCGTATCATATCGTACCGTATTGTATCGTATCGTATTGTATCGTAGAAAATATGAACTTCTATCAATTTTTAATGTGAGCATATACCAGACTTGTGTATTTATATGTATGTCCAGAAATTTTAAAGTCTTCCTTAGACATTCATTCATACTCCAAAAGACACTCCAAGAATTTTTATCTTCCATATTGTCGAACTTCCCTTCATCTGATATTTATTTAAATACAGAGGACCATCTCTTTGGAACAACCTACTGCTATCACTACAATCAACATCTACATTATCGTTATTCAACAAACATCTGAAAAGCACTCACAGATTTACAACACTTCATTGATTCCTTTGTAACACATCTCAACTTTTATAGATAAACTATTGTAATTTGTGCAGTTCTATCAATTTTGTATAACTGCTTAGTGTTTAAAGTTAACTTCTGCAATCTTTGAATTGTTTTTCTTTCTAAAGTATGATATTTATTATTTAATAGGAGAGGTATGCTTATGGGCCATTTTTGGCTTCTAACCTCTCCTGCACGATGCCCTTTTCTATGCACGTGTAGGCACAAATAAACTAAACTAAGCTAAAATAATCAATAATCTAAATAACAGACAAAGACTGGTATCAAATGTGTGAGACACAATGTACAGCCACAAACACACTAGTGTGGGGGGAATACTGGGGGGAATTTAACCCGCTTTTTCACAGCACTCAAAATAAAAAGCAAGCAGCTAATTACACAGCAACAAAATGTTTTGGGATATGAAATCCCAAATACCTGCCTTCTGACTGATCTCGGGAACATTAAAGGTGTGGTGATGAGAAAAGATATTTACTTGACTAAAGTCTTGCTTTCAGCAAGTCAGAAAGCTATTACCAGACACTGGCACAAAGAACCCCCCCAACACAAGGAAACTGTCCAAGAAATTTTAGTGATGGAAAAGTTGACATAAATTTTGGGAGATTAAGAGAATATATTTAAAAAGAACTGGGAAAAATTGAACATTTACATGAGACGTGACACCAACTAAAAGAATGCCTGACTTGAAGATACTTATATCGAAACCGTCCCAGACACCCATATATTGTTACCGTGTATTTTAATTTGGTTTGTGTATCGCACTGTGTTATTTCTGTGTTGATGTGTTTGTACTGCTGATTTATCTGTGAAAACTCAATACAAATGCAGGTGAAAAAAAACAAGATCAATAATCAGCAGATTAATCAATATGAAGATAATTGCAGCTCCAGGAGGAGTGCTGAGTATCAGCAGTTTGAACTCTTTGGTCTGTTTGCTGTTGCTTTACAAAGAACTTTAGAGACACGGGAACAGACACCATTTTTATCAATGGCTGCTCTTCAGTTCACACAGGAGACTTTAAACTCCAGAGTCTGAGTGTGTTTCTCTGTGAGTGCTGAATATCTGCTGCAAACTCAAAGCAACTCTGGATGTGTTGGAACTTCAAATAGAAATTAATCTCTGTGCAACTGGCAGTCTTATCACTTCAACTCAAAGCAGAAACAATTCAAACAAATTGAGAATAAACACTAAAAAAGCAAGAAATGAGTTGATCCTAGAGAACAGCCTCATTCGGTTCAACGCTGGGCTCCTGGCCATGGAGACGGAGAGAAAAATGGGTTATTGGAATCCATCTGAATTGCTCATGAGGAAATATTGATTTTCGAAAACAACTAAATCCTCAAGTGTCAGCAGCAGCGTGCTCAGTTTCATCTATAATTGCATTTAGTTTTGTTTACAGTGAAGTCGTTCAATTGAATCTCAAAACATTTTCATTAAAATTCATAGCTTCATTAACAAATACTTGCCAACAGCTAAATGTAAACGAGTTGTGTTATCTGACACCAAATCTAGCTGTGTCAATTACTCTGTTTCAGGGGCTTAGATTTTTCTTTCATCGTTTGGGAGGACACATATTTAGCGAGAGGGTAGAGGGGTCCTCACCCGTAAAATTTTGAGTGTCCAACATTTCATTGCCTGTATCCTGGTGATTTTTTATGCACCTGTTTGTTGCGGAGAGATCATGGTATTTCCTGCAACAACCCTGCATAATCACTCATCTTCTTTCCGTTTTATGGCACATGGCAACCATTGCTTTTAAGGTTACACGCTGCCATATTGAGGGTGACATGTCCCCTACGTACCCCACAACTACGCCACTCTACGCCTTTGCTCTGTTTACTATCCTGACATTTAATATTGTTCTTATTCCCCTGATTTGTAAGACTGCTTTTTAATTCTGATTGCCACAGCTGATGAATAAAAGAGCCGTTTATGAATCACAGGAAACATACAGCAACGTATAGCTCAGCCACACAATGGCCAGCCAAGATACCGAGAGTGTTTGTTTACCAATTACCATCTTAAGTGTGTATGTGACGCATGCACGGATGTGACTGCATGTCCGATCCATGTCAGAGACATAATTAATCACTCATTGATCCAACAGGAGCCTGACACACCTGCAGGGCCAGCAGAAACTGCTGGTGGGTAGGGGTGAGTGTCGGGGGGGTAGACCTGCGAGGGCGCATGCATTACACCACTTGAGGATAATTAAGCAGCATGTGAGGCAGCATACAGGGACCACGCTGTATGAGTTTGGTGCAGTGAACGCAGACCTCTCAGTGTCTTGTCAACAGGTATGATTCAAAACTGAGAAACAAAATCCATAAAGAAACAGCTCAAAGGGATAGGCAGCTAAATTGTGTTCCTGTTACGTACTCTGGGCTCAAATGAGAGTCCAGGAAAGAGGCGATCAAAACCAGAGAGGTGACCAGGGCACACCACAACCTATAAACCCAGATTTTAGAGTTAACGCCAAACCTTCACAGGAGAACATCTCAAAACCAACGAGGACATGGTGACCATTTGCTCTAATCAGCTTTCTGTTGTTCTCTGCCAAACAAAGCATTTGCATTCCTCTCTTCATCTGCCCGTTCGCCTCTGCGGTGACACACTGGTCCTAATTGCACTTCCCCTCTCTAGCTAAATCCACCGTTATCTCCTGGGAATCCATGTCATCTCCAGAAGTCAGCTCCCATCAGCCAGATGTTGAGTAGTTAGCATTACTGCTCTGCACACGTCACCATGCTGCAGAACCCTGGAACAGCTGGACCAAAAAAAAAAAAAAAAAAAAGGTCTGCAGGGGACAGTGCATTACTGCCCCTGCAGACCATCTAGTTTGCTCATCAGCTGACTGTGCATGCAGCATTCGGGCCACAAAGATCAGACAAGTTGCTAGTGTAATCTGTTACCACACACACACAAAAAAAGCTAACAGTTGTGAGGTTTCTGGAGCTCAACTGGTCCAGAAAGGAATCTTGCACTATTTGGGTCAGAGTGCAACCACGTTAAAGAGCATGAGAGCACAAAGAGAGGGGAGTTACAAGCAAAGTGAACACAAAAAGGCTTAAAATGGTGAAAGGAGCTTAGATCAATCAGGACAGCTGAAAAAGGGATCACATTTGTACTAGAGATACTTATCTCTTGCTGCCAGAGCGCAGCTGAAGCACAACAGCCTGCATGCAGCTCAGTGGCTTAACACACACCTGTACTGTGGCTCAGGCCCACCAGCAATCATATTAACCATATTTACTCAGCGTGCCAGTTCGGTATGTCTGCTCCTGTGTCCACGGACAGCTTTAATAAAAGACAGCAGTTACTTATGCTATAAACAACACAGGGACTGTGTATATAAAAGGTACAAGCAGAGGGTTACACTGTGCTCAGCTGATGCACAGTGGTCATGGGAACACACAGTACACAGTATATGAAGTGAGGGAAGTTAACTGTGTGCAGGATTGGATTCAACAGTGTCTCACAAGCCACGAGGACCCAAACGGTCTTAAATGGTGCAAAGGTTTACAACTTAAAATCAGATCTGCAGGATGAAGTGTCCAACTTAACCATGCTCCTGAAAGTGTGACCCACACAGACCATGAAGTGATGACACCTCATACCTCATACACAGAGTTAACAGCTGGGTGTCCTGATTCCTCACAACATCCCTTTTTTCATTTCAATCTCTCTTTCTGTGTGTGTGTGTGTGTGCGTGTGCAGCGTTTTGTGGTGTGTCCCCTCCCCGTCCACACCATCTCTGCTCCATTAGACTAATTGTACTGTAATAATCTCCACTGATGTGTGCTTCTAATATCTTCTAATATCTCGAATGGTCATGTTACCCTATTTTGATTACCCCATTTCCAAGCCCCTGCTGCACTCTCTGTAATCCATTGCCCTCGCTAAATGATAAAAAAAAAAAAAGTGTAATTCAGATGAGTGGAAAAAAAACCCTGCAGTGACACACATCGGCGTACAACTGGCTGGTGAAAATATGATGACAGTGAGCCTCAAGGTTAAATGTCATGAAAATCCCATGATGGCGGTGATGAACAGAATGCTGGTTTGCATGCAGCGTGCGAGGAAATGTAGAGCATGCATGTAGCTATGCATCGCACGGCGTGGATGGTAAATTAGGGAAATACAGACTGCCTTAGTTTGGTGCACAGATTTAATTTATAGATGTCTGTGTGCAGTGAGTTGGTGGCTTAGATTAGCTGCAATGTTCCTGTGTGAATGAAACCATGTAGTACACACTGACTTGTCTTGGCCAAACAAAAGAGGGACTTATATCCTATATGTATGATATAATTTAGCTGCCATTGTGCGTATAAGAGGATTTTGGATGCAAGTCAAATCCTTTACATAGATCAGATGTTTTCCTGTGAGACTGGCCTGCACAGTAGGAGTGGTTAAGTCTTTAGAAAATGATCATTTTGAGAAAGGTGTGCATGGATTTTTATTCTGCAAAGGCTCCTGATGATCATTTTATCATGATATCATCAAAGTGATCAAAGAAGAAACACTCATCATGGCACATAGGGGATTAGTGTGTGTCTATGATAGGCTGCTAACTTTATAGTGACCACATCATATTTAAAGGCATACTCATATTTAAAGGCATTTTTGTGCTCCATTAAGATTATTCTGCTCTAAAATGATGAGTTTTTCTGCATTTGTCGACCAAACAAGCTGAAAATGTGTGACAGGATCACTGCTGCACTTTTGTTGTAAGACACCACTGCTTGCAAAGAAAAGGTTTTCTGCACACAAATTACCTAAAATCACTGTACGGGTGGATTATCCAGAAGCCAGCAGACTTCACTCGCTCCCTCTCATGCTCCACGGCCCTCTCACTCCCCAACATCCGCAGGGAGAACTTGTTGACTCCCGGCTGGAGCATCGCCCCAAACTGCCGGTGCATGAAGCCGGCTTGGTACAGCCGGTCGTCCTCAGGTATGATCTGCTCGGTGCCCTCCAACTTGATAAAACTTGACTGGTCAAACATTGTCGCCTGCCCGGCTGCGCCACTCACACCACCCGTTGCCCGCTGCTGGGCCCCGGGGCCGTGCTCACCGGGGTAACTCTCGCTGACACCAGCCTCGGGGATGAGGCGCCGCTGCTCCGCTGGGTCTGACCCGGGAGGATGCCGCCCGGTGATGGAAGAGATGCTACCCCTAAATAAGCGACAGTCCCCGTTCAAGTTGGTCTTCACAGTGACGTCCCTGTCCAAGTCTTCACTCCTGGCCTCCTCAATGCTCCTGCAACTGCTTGCAGGAGACGGAGAGGACAAATGTTTTAGCCGAATACTTTTCCTCTTTGTGTCCTTGTCGCCGTTGTCTCCCTCGTCAATCACGAAGGGTTTTTGCCCAATGTTTTGCGGCAAGCTGTAGAGCCGTTTGCGCATGGAAGACTGAAATCTTTCCATTTTGAAGAAGCAGAAGAGATGCGCTCTAAGGATAGCCCGTGAAAACAGAGGGATGAATCATGAATCTCATACACTTGGGGGGCCACTGGAGGCAAAACAGTGACGGCGCATCCGCAGGACAGGTTGTATCTTATTTGACACTTGGGACGTGCCTCTCTTCCCCCGGTTCAAACATTGAGATGCATCAACAATACGTGGCCTCTTCGATCCGACGGTCATGTAAAAGAGGTACACGGGAAATGCGTGTAAATCCAGGTAACCCCACAGCGTGCAGACGAGAGCGCATCAGGATGCAGCATGCTGAACGTCGGACGTGTCGGAGTGGGAGAACGAGCTGCTGAGCTCCTCAATGACAAAGCATGATCTCCACCTCCCCAAAATATCTGAGCTCTCTGTCAGTGCAAGGTGATGACACGCATGCAGGCGGGCAGCCGGCACCGGCGTCCACACAGCGCTGACATCACTGATCCATCAGCCTCCCCGCTTTCTAATAACGTGAATATTGATGGAGCTAATCTATCGGGTTGCCATAGGAGCCAGGATGGCACATGCGCTCACCCCGCCCAGTCAGGACAGCTGGAGAGGATGATTCAAGGATGCGATCCAGCCTTGGAGTTGGTAGTTAGTTGAGAGAAAGCGACGGGGTGTCAGAGAATAAAGTCAGGTGTGCAGGCCGTGTGCATCGTCCTACCATTGGTTTGCATGAAGAAACAACAGGGCAGCTAAATTATGTTTATATAGCCTAGTGTATGAGAAGCCTGATGGAGGGTTAGGTGTTTCAGATATGAGCCTTTTTTCATTGTGATATGAAAACAAATTCTGATGATAACAGTCTCAGACTTGCCCATTATTTTACCTTTGTATTAAACAGCCCTGAAGTCTAATGCTCATCATCATGTTTTCACTTACACAATAAAGCTCATTGTAAATCGAGAGTGTGCATGTCCAGTAGAGATAGTCTATGGGTTTTATAAGTGAACCAAATTCTGATATGAAGCTAAAATCAATAATGAAAGTGAAATAATGACTTAAGTTATATCAACACACCATTTTAAACCATGCTAAATCATTTTGAAAACAACAAATCACAGTGAACAACCCAAACAAAAATTATGGCAAAAATATGGAAAGATATGGCTCGTTGGTCTAGGGGTATGATTCTCGCTTTGGGTGCGAGAGGTCCCGGGTTCAAATCCCGGACGAGCCCACAACTGTTTACTTTGACTGATATTGTGTTCATCAGCTGTCATGCAGAAAACATTTGCTAAAAAAAATTACCACTACAGCGTTGATAGTGTAGCACTTCTAAAAAATTTGTGATTTCACAATGACGTTATTTGATAGAATCAGAGTTTACTCATCTCTTCAAAGGTTAAAGGGACAGTTCGCCCCCTCCTCTTACCTCCTAGTTTTATTTATCAGTCTAGATTGTTAAATTGTGAATTACCAAGTCTTGGAGATATCTGCTATAGAGATGTCTCCACCAATTTGAAAACAACAAATTACACTAAACTAGCCAAAGAAAAATGATGGCAATGATAACAGAAAATGTGGCTTGCTGGTCTAGGGGTATGATTCTCGCTTTGGGTGCAAATATTCCCGGATGAGCCCACAACTGTTTGGTTTGAATAATGTGATATTCATCATGTTATGCAGAAGACCTTTGCTGGCAAATACTAATAGTAATTTCAGTGTAGCACTTCGGGAAAACCTGTGATTTGATGACATCACAAGTGATGTCATCAAATCACAGGTTAAAGGGACAGTTAATGCCAAAATCAAAAACCCACATTGTTCTTTTTACGTGTTGGTTTATTTATCAGTCTAGATTGTTTTGGTTTGAGTTACCAAGTGTTGGAGATATCAGCTATAGAGATGTCTGCTTTCTCTCAAATATGGAAGTAGATGACACTCAGCTTAGAACTGTTTTCTTTACCAAACTGCTCCAGGTTCTACCTTACTCATACTAATACACCTGTTTACGTATTTAGGATGCAAAAAAAAATTAAATAAAAATAAAAATCACAGTAAACAAGCTGATGAAAAATGATGGCAAAATTCTTAAAAAATGTGGCTCGTTGGTCTAGAGGTATGATTCTCGCTTCGGGTGTGAGAGGTCCCGGGTTCAAATCCCGGACGAGCCCATAACTGTTAACTTAAGATGATGTGGTGTTCATTAAGTCACATGCAAAAGACCCTACCAAGTGTTGGAGGTATTAGTTATGGAGATGTCTGCCTTCTCTCAAATATAATGGAACTAGATGACACTCAGCTTGTGCATCTACTTTCTGTACCAAACTGTTTCAGGTTCTACCTAACTTATAGTTATACACGTGTTTACTTAATTAGGATGCAAAATCATTTTGAAAAAAACAAATCACAGGTAACAAGCCGAAGAAAAATTATGGCAAAATTTACATAAAATGTGGCTCGTTGGTCTAGGGGTATGATTCTCGCTTAGGGTGCGAGAGGTCCTGGGTTCAAATCCCGGACGAGCCCAATACTATGAATGGCGTGGTGTTCATCAGCTGTTATGCAGAAGACAATGCTGGAAAATACCACTACAGTGTTGTTAGTGTAGCACTTATGAAAAATCTGTGATTTCACAATGATATTATTTGATAGAATCACAGATAGGTCATGTTTTCAAAGGTAAAAAGGGGAGGTATCCCCCTCCTCTTACCTGTAGTTTCATTTATCAGTCTAGATTGTTTTGTTGTGAATTACCAAGTGCTGGAAATATCAGCCATAGAGATGTCTGCCCTCTCTCCAATTTTATGGAAATAGATGACACTCAACTTGTAGAAGTACCTTCCTACCAAGCGACAAAAAAATGTAACAGGTTCTACTTAAATTATAGTGATACACAACTTCATATTAATTGGGAAACATCTAATCAGAGTATACAAGCCAAAGAAAAATTATGGCAAAATTTACATAAAGTGTGGCTCGTTGGTCTAGGGGTATGATTCTCGCTTAGGGTGCGAGAGGTCCTGGGTTCAAATCCTGGATGAGCCCTTGGATGTTTACTTTTAAAGGTATTCATCAGCTGACAGAATACCTTTTAAAGGTATTCATCAGCTGACAGATACTATAGTCAGTGTAGCACCTCTGGAAAACCTATGATTTCATCATGGTGTAATTTGATAAAATTGCAGTCATGTTATGTCTTCAAAGGTTAAAGGGACAGTTCACCCCATAATCAAAGTCACATATTTTTCCTCTTACCTGTCATGTTACTCAATCTAGATTGTTTTGGTGGGAGTTGCTGAGTGTTGGAGATAGTAGCTATCGAGATATCAGCTATGGAGATAGGCTATGGGTTTTATATAGTAAGTAAACCAAATCCTTACATGAAACACAAATCAATGAATAAAGTGAAATAATGACTTCAGTTGTACTAATCCACCTGTTTTGTTTAGGATGCAAAATCATTTTGAATACAACAAATTACTGTAAATGAGCCGAAGAAAAATTATGCTAAAATTTCCATAACTTGTGGCTCGCTGGTCTAGGGGTATGATTCTTGCTTCGGGTGTGAGAGGTCCCGGGTTCAAATCCCGGACGAGCCCGCTACTGCTTAATTTCAATGATGTGGTCATCAAGTGCTACACAAAATATCTTACCAGGGTTATACCTATGTTACTTCTGGAAACCTGTGATTTCACAATGATGTAATTTGCTAAAATTTCAGTCATGTCATATCTTCAAAGGTTAGAGGGACAGTTTGCCCCCTCCCCTGACCTCTAGTTTTATTTATCAGTCTAGATTGTTTTGTTGTGAATTACCGAGTGTTGGAGATATCAGCTGTAGAGATGTCTGCTTTCTCTGCAATATAATGGAACAAAATGACACTCAGCTTGTGCAACTATTTTCTTTACCAAACTGTTCGAGGTTCTACCTAACTTATAGTAATACACCTGATGAAAAATTATAGCAAAATTTACATGAAATGGGGCTCATTGGTCTAGGGGTATGATTCTCGCTTCGGGTGCGAGAGGTCCCGGGTTCAAATCCCGGATGAGCCCATGACCATTACCTTGAATGATGTGGTGTTCATCAGCTGTTGTGCAGAAGACCTTTGCTGACAAATACTAATGCAGTGTTAAGTGTAGCACTTAAACCAGTGATTTCACAACAATGTGATTTGATAAAGTCAAGAGTAAAGGGACAAAAACATATTTTTCCTCTTACCTGTAGTGATATTTATCAGTGTAGGTTGTTTTGGTGTGAGTTACATGTGTTAGAGATATCGGCGATAGAGATGTCTGCCTTCTCTCAAATGTAATGTGTATCACTATAAGTTAAGTAGAACCTGGAACAGTTTAGTGAAGGAAATAGTTTTACAAGCTGAGTGTCATCTATCTCCATTATATCAAAGAGAAGGCAGACAACTCTATAGCGGATATCTCCAGCACTTGGTAATTCACACCAAAACAATCTAGACTGAAAAATAAAAATACAGGTAGGAGGAAAAATTTCAGTTTTTGATAATGGAGATAACTGTCACTTTAACCTTTGAAGAGGTGACCTGGCTGCAATTTTATCTAATTACATCATTGTGAAATCACAGGTTTCCAGAGATGCTGCACTTATAATGTTGCAGTGCCATCTGTCAGCAAAGGTCTTTACCGTAAGACTTGATGAACACCACATCATTAAAGCTCAATAGCTCCGGGCTCGTCTGGGATTTGAACCCAGGACCTCTCGCACCCAAAGCGAGAATCATGCCCCTAGACCAACGAGCCACGTTTCATGTCGGTATCGCCATAATTTTTCTTTGGCTTGTTTACTGTGATTTGTCATTAAGTTAAGTAGAACCTGGAACCTTTGGTAAAGAAAGTACTTCTACAAGCTGAGTCCCTATTTGATTAGAGAGCAGGGGGACATCACAATGGGTGATATCTCTAACACATGTAACTCACACCAAAAACATCTAGAGTGATAAATAAAACTACAGGTAAGAGGAAAAATTTTCTGATTTTGGGGTGAACTCTCCCTTTACCCTTTGAAGAGACAGCATGACCTTGACTTTATCAAATCATATTGTTGTGAAATCACTGGGTTAAGTGCTATACTTACTGCTGCATTAGTATTTGCCAGCAAAGATCTTCTTCACATCATTCAAAGTAAACAGTTGTGGGCTCATCCGGGATTTGAACCCGGACCTCTCGCACCCAAAGCGAGAATCATACCCCTAGACCAACGAGCCATGTTTTTAGTCAGTATTGCCTTACTTAAGATATTTGCCTTACTTAAGATATTTCCAAAATGATTTTGCATCCTAATTAAGTAAGCAGGTGTATTTGTGTGTGTTAAGTAGAACTGATACATAAAACTACAGCTAAGAGGCAAAATTAATGTTTTTGGAGATACTGTCACTCTAACCTTTGAAGAGATGACATGACTGCTATTTCATCAATTGATATCATTGTGAAATCACATATTTTCTGGAAGTTCAGCACTTAAGTTGCTGTATTTGTATTTGTCAGCGAAGGTCTTCTGCATGAAGCTGATGAACACCACATCATTCAAAGTAAACAGATGTGGGCTCGTCCGGGATTTGAACCCGGGACCTCTCGCACCCTAAGCGAGAATCATACCCCTAGACCAACGAGCCACACTGTGTAAAAACATTGCCATATTTTTTTCTTGGGCTTCTTCACTGTAATTGGTTTTCAAAATGATTTTGAATCATCATTTAGTGAACAGATGTATTACTATAAGTTATTACTACTAGTACTTTAAGAACCTGGAACAGTTTGGTAAAGAAAATAGTTGTACAAGCTGAGTGTCATCTAGTTCCATTATATTTGAGAGAAGGCAGACATCTCTATAGCTGATATCTCCAACACTTGGTGACCCATGGCATGACCTTGACTTTATCACACTGTTGTCAAATCACAGGTTTAAGTGCCTAACTTACAATGCTGTGGTGGTATTTGTCAGCAAAGGCCTTCTGCATAACACATGTTGAACACCACATCATTCATAGTAAACAGTTGTGGGCTCATCTGGGATTTGAACCCGGGACCTCTCGCACCCTAAGCGAGAATCATACCCCTAGACCAACGAGCCACATTCCATGTTAACATCGCTATAGCCTTTCTTTGGCATATTTACCAATTTGTTGTTTTTAATATGATTAAGCCTCCTAATTAAATGTATAGGTGTATTAGTAGTCAAATAGAACCTGGAACAGTTTTCTAAAGAAAATAGTTGTACAAGCTGAGTGTCATCTTGTTCCATTATATTTGAGAGAAGCCAGATATCTCCATAGCTGATATCACATAGCTCACACCAAAACAATCTGGACTGATAAATAAAACTACAGGTAAGAGGAAAAAAGTGTTTTTGATTTTGGGGTGAACTGTCCCTTTAAAGGGGGGAGTTCCTTCTGATCCAAACTGAGGCTTTGTAAGGTAAGAGGGTGTTTCTGCTGTATACAGTGTAAAGCTCCTTGAGGCATGTTAATGATTTGTGATACTGGGCAGTATAAATAAAGTGTACTTGACCTGATCTGTGATCTTTCAGAGCTGAAACATCTCAGATGCACAAAGCAGTTGATTGTTTCCACTTCTGATCAACCTTTAAACTCAATGCTCGAGGTGAGACGTCAATGCGATTAATGTTCAGTACTATCCTTGCTAATGGTGGATTTGTTTCAACCTTCATCACTTACTGTAATGATATCCCACTGAAGTAATACCTGTTTGGCTACCTGCTCCCTATATTATGGCAGATACATTACTCTGAGTGTACGCAGTGTTAATTTTTATTCCCTGAAGAAGACGTATTGAAAAGTGATGAAATATTTCCTGGCAAAGACCAACAGAGAGAATTTATTTGGTGAAAGGTAGTTGGCAGCTGGTTGTGTTGCTCTGTATGATTGAATACAAACTTCACTGAATTGATTTAAACCACACAGCAATTTCTTATGGCACGATGCCATAAGACAGGGAGAAGTAAACAGTTTGTTTCTGCCAAAATATTTCCTCATGATACAGCGATGAGCTAATATAAATGTTAATGTATCTAGAGCTCCAGATTCTGCTGTATGTACCAGAGACTATTTCTCATCAGCAGTCGCATAACATGGGTGTAAAATAGAGTGAACTGAACAGAATATGACAGAAATTATAAAAAAGAGGGATTTTTTTTTAAATGTACGCAACTGTCCTCAGAGTATGTATGCAAAAATAACCATATCGCCATTATTTTTGACAAATATTGCAATTGTCAGAATATTAGTGGGAATGGTAATTTTTGTTTAATTTTCACAAAAATAAAATAAAATTAATAAAATAAAATAAATACACTGAAATAGAATAAAATAAATAAATAAATAAAAATAAAATATACAAAACAAAACAAAACAAAATAAAATACAATAAAATACAATAGGCCGGGACATCTCTCTAGCACCACAGTGCTCAGTTTGCTATGTTGGGACACATTATCCCCCCAGGACAGAGGGATGTTGTATGCTGTAAAGCCCTGTGAGGCAAATTGTGATTTTTGATATTGGGCTTTATAAATAAAATTGATTGATTGATAGCGAAAAATTGCAGCTCCTGTGATTTGGATATTGCACTTGGTCATTTTGCAATTTCGATAACAATTCGATTGGGCATCCTGTTTTCTTCCTTTCTTCAGTAATTATCTTTTTTTTAAATTACACTTTATATGCAATATTTACCTACCACACTACATGTACGATATTCACAGTGGTACTATGTGTAGTTTTTTTGTTTTGTTTTTTTTACCTATTACAATTATTTATTGTCTATTATTTATTAGTGTGAGGTTGAATGTATGGAGGATGTGGTTTTAACTGTCGGCATCTTACAGGAGCAGCAACCCTAATTTTGTTGGGTTTTTTATTTCAATGATATAACGACAGTAAAAAGCGTTCTGAGTCTGAGTCTGTTTCTAAAGAGCCCAAAACAGTGTGCAGGCTTGGAGTGCTGACGCCTCGACACAGTCTCCTGATCATGAACTGCCCAGATTAGGAGTTCACACTCTGTGCCTTATTTAGTACATTACAGTCATCACTCTCCATTATGTTTGCAGGCACGATTATCACCCAGGGTGGGACGTCATCACCATCACCACGTGGCTGATTTAGACTCAGATGCCAGTTTAATAGGTACACCTGACTGAAAACCACTGCTGTCAAATACAATTGCCATGTCCACCCCTTTTGGATAGACCAAATATTAGTTTTAGCCAGTGTTGGGGAGTGACTAGTTACATGTAATGTGCTGACATAATTAAATAACAAATGTAACTGTAATCTGATACAGTTACTAAGAAAAACTATGTAATTAAATAACAGTTGCTAATCAAAATCAAAATTCAAAAACTTATCATTCACTCTGCTGCATTGCATCTTTTCACTCTGCAGAAATGTCTTCCTTTGGCATATGTCCGTACAACACAGGTCAGCAAAGACGGGACAAATTTGTGTGCAACACTATCAAGAGTATTACAAAAAGGTGTCTCTGTGCCAGACAGGCTTCTTTCATTTGGAAGTTACACTTAGATTTTTGTTTTTGATTAGTGCTCTTAATTGAATATGCCCAGCCTCTTGTGTGCCAAAGAGAGCGCCTTCCAGTGCTGGAATTTTACCAATATTTTCCTCCTAAAATCAGAAAATGTCTTTAACATTCCTGTACGATGTAAAGCTTGTTTAGCAGTAGTGAAAATGCTGTCAACACTGAAATGCTCAATGTCAAAACTTGTTACCACAATCAGTCACATTTGAAAAATAATCAAAAATAAATCAAATGTAATAAGGTACATTTCTTTGATTATATAATTAAAAGAGTTACATTACTTATTACCTTTTTAACAGATTAACTAGTAATCTGCAACCTATTACATTTCAAAACTAAGCTTCCTTACATCTGTTTTAGCTGAGTGTACCTAATAAACTGGCAAGTGAGTGTACATGCTACATGTTATGTGTGCTATTTTCAGTTTATCATGAACTATATGTGTCGGTCAATTAACTGTCACACTCTAATTGAATAACTATTCACATACTATCAAATAGGAAACACACAATGTACAGCAATGTGGAAAAATCACATCAGACAGAAAATGTTATTTAAAGGACATTATTTTTGTTTTGTAATGTGTTATGTTGTGAAACATGTCTGGAAAGGGTGTTTTAAATTAGACTGTGTCTGGTCACAGAGGAGGCAAACAGTAGAAGAGGGCCAAAAGGAACATTACTGAGTGAAATCATTAAAAATAAAACTATGACTCTTTCCAGCCAAGTTTAAATCTACCCTCTAAATGTATTATTAATCCAGTGGCCTGTTTAAGAACTAGTCCATCAGATTTATTTAAACTTCACCTGACATCTCAGAGTGAGAGATTAACCCACACAGACACAGTTACAAATCATTTTTCTCAAAAGTTGTGTTCCTGTTGTTTTTTTTTTCAGGGTTCATAAAGTCACAGATGTCTCTTTGCTCCAGAAATGGACTGTTCCTGTTACAGTTTGAATCCCACTGACATATTAATCCAGGACACGGCGCTACATCACGGGAATCAGGTCAAGACAATTAAATGACTAGTTTGAAAAGGTATGAAAACACATTTTAGTGTGTCATCACTCTCCAGGTGGTAACAGTTAGAGAAATGTTGCTGATAGCTCGACAAGGAGACCTGGTCACTGCAGGCATTATAAAATAGCGCCCCCCTTTGCTGTACTGTTGCCATTTCCACATAATGTGTTGAATGTGCTGCCCACTACTGTCTGAGAAGATAATGCATCTACCAGCACCACAAAGTTGAATCAATACTTTTTTATAAAGGTATGATTTATAGTAGGACTGTTGTGTCAGACTGCATTAGCCTTAGGTAGGTGTACCCAATAAACTGGGTGTAGATATTTCTGTGTAACTGTAAACCATAAAATGGAATAACTACACAACATATTCTAAATTGCAAAGGGGTCATTTGCCATCAATAAATGAGCTCCATGTGCAGATAATATCTTCACTAAAATCACACATGATAACTACCAATATTGTTGAAGATATGTTCATTACTTCAACCCGCAGTCAGAATTTTAGACCAACAAATAACACTTTTGACTAATTGCCACCAAGAAGAGCGTAAAATTTTCTTTTTACCATATTTCTGCATTGTAAATCTTGTTTATTAATTAAATCACACATTCATAATGGTCCAAATGTTATTTTCAAGCCTTCTCCACAGAGCCAGGAGCATAATTCTGAACATAACAATGCTCTGACAAGGTCAGCACACTGCTGTCTGAGGTGCAACAGCAGCCAGAAGTCTGGGGTCAAGCTCCTGGTAACAGGAGGTGCAGACTGGCTACTTAGAGGAGTCGCTTTGCATATTCCATTGTATTCGTTTTCTATGCAAATGATTCAGTTCAATCAAATTCTATAATTTTAGCATAAACAAGTCAAATTTAAGAATTTGGACTCTAAAAATGTCTGAATCAGACTTAAAAACTCAGCACCATCACCTCACTCACCATGTCTAATTGTCCTGCAATGGTAGAGGATAAACTCTAAACTAAGGTCATTTGAACCCTTATTTCTTGAAAAGATACTGAGGAGATTGAAATTCAAGCAACATTTACACAACAGTATCTAGAACAACTTCTACTACAAGTGTTGCTGGAGTTTCAACCTCTCCAGATTTCTTTCTCATCTGTTTGCACCTTGAAAGTAAGTTAAGTTGTACCAGATACCCCCACCCTACTTAAAAAGATACTGAAGACATAGCGTCAGTGCAGGAGCGTAGCAACAAATTCTGGGCCCTGTGCATAAATGTTTTCTGTGGGCCTCCCGTCCGTCCTTTCCTGATGCATGTTTCCTCTCAATTTTTTTTTTTTTTCAGTTTGCGTTCCTTTCTTTTCCTTTCTTTCTTTTCTTTTTTGAAACAACAATTTCCCTTTCTTGGGGAAAGACACAACAGTGTGCATTGGTGCTTCAGCAGCATTAGAGGTCTGTCACTGGGGTTTAGCTGTATTTAGAGACAAATCCTAGTACAGGGGCACACTAAACCATTTTGCACCTTTAAGGGGTGACAGGGCGGCACCCAGTAGCTCAGTAAATAGGGCGGGCGCCCCATGCACAAAGGCAGTGCCGCAGCCCCCGCTGCATGCCACCCCCCCATCCAACACCATCCTGTCATCAAAGGCAAAAAAACCCAAAACAAAATAATCTTTAAAAACAAAAAAGGGGTGAGAGGGGCTTTACAGAGCTTCCATTATTTTTTATTATTTGTACAAAATTTGATATTTAAACTAATTTATTCAGCCAATTTGAATTAAGTTATGGCACTAATTACTGACAAATAAAACTGCAAACCAAACCAAACTTTTCATTCCAGGCTTTTTGAGGGCCCCCCCTCTCACTGGGGCCCTGGGTAATCAGTTCTACTTTTCCTCCCACTATCACGCCCCTGCCTCAGTGTCCTAAATGGTGGCTTTTAATGGATATATAGAATAAATTTCCACCTCCATCTATCAATAATCCTAACCAGAAAGATAGTTTCTCCCTTGCAATGTCACATTTTTCACCCTTTCAGATCTAGTCTGGATCTTAAATACCAAAAACACTAGAACAAAAAAAATATGGTATAGGAAGAATGAAAAAACATTTGTGTGCTTAAATCTAAAGATTATTTTTTTGGGCTTTTTGCCTTTAATGACAGGACAGTTTGGGGCATGAGGGGGGATGTGAGAGGGGATGACACAGCAAAGGACCACGGGCCGGAAGAGAGCCCACAGTCGCCGCAGTGGGTGCACTGCTCCCGCACATGGGGCCCATGTGCATAAATTTAGTGCTACTCTTGAACTCAGGGGTCTGAGTTAAGAGTATTCTATTATCTGATCAATGCTCACTGCTCAAGAGAAATAACAGAACTGTAAATGACCCCACAGTTTGCCTCAGTGTCAAAAGAGCAGAATAAACCCACATATCAAGTATAAACTGTTCACAAAAATCTTGTTTTTCATACGACTGGGATTGTTGCGCACCAAGTGAGGATTTCTTTTTAATCAAGATTTGTTGGTCCTTGTTCCTCTGATGTTCATCATCATGTTCAACATGTCAGCTGTGCATCACTCAGAACGTCACTAGATGGTGCTGTTCTCAACATGCTCATATTTTCCTGCATCCTCCTGGGACGGCCTGTGTGCATCCTTAACGGTACAACTGAATGTCCACTGTGTCTCACAAAGAAATTCATCACACACACTTTTCTTTTTCGAGATATTTATTCTTAAAAATGAGTCTGGGATCTTAGAATTGCTTCACACGTGTCAGTCCTGACATGGGCTTCTTTTCGCCGCCTCCCACGCCAGCTGTAGAGAATTCATGCAGCTGTGTAGTATGCCATCAACGCTCTACGGTGATCCTACTAGTTTAAAGCTTTGTCACAGAGAAATCAAAAGCTGCAATGATTTTCAATATATTGATATGGATAATAATTGCATAGGATAATAGCCATGCTGTACAATACACACAATTATAAAACAATATGTTAGAATGATTAGTACAGATTTCCTAAAGTAGGTTTATACAGGTTTTCATTACCCTCAACATTTAAGTGCATCATATCATATGAATAGTCTTTATATTAATGGTGATCTGATACATAGTTATAGTGATTTAATACATACAGTACATACAGTAAAGTAAACCTTAACCAAATTTAGAGGGACATTGCAAAGCCCTTAAAATGTAATAGATATTTTCGGATAAAATGGTATGCAGAGGAATGATAAAACTGTACACAACTGTCATACCAGATTATGGTGGTGTTTTCTGTTACATTGCCGAGTTTTGTTTTTCCTCTAGAACACACAGTACAGATTATCTAAATGAAGCCACTCTCAGAGAAAAGAGCAAAATAAATAAATAAATAAATAAAAAGCCATTTCTGTATCAAACAGAAGGTCGACATCTTGCATGCATTATTTTAGAAGTAGTAAAAATGTTAAATTAGTGGATAAGAGGGGAAATAAATCATAAACGTCAACAACTGCATGCAGCAACAGTGGTTATAATGTTAGCAATTCCATATTCGCACCCTCACACAATAAAATCATAAGGCATGCCTCATTAACTCCTCCACAACCATACTCGTAATGGCAGATACATCCTATTAACAACTGGTTTGGACTCCCTTCTCGTTTACCTTCATATGGTCAATACATGTGTAATGAAACCTGCAAATAAAGAGAACGTACGACCCATTAGTGCAGTCTGACAACAGGCTGATTTTGGTTGACAGCAGCGTTCATTGATAAGATCATATGGTGGATCATCTTGTAATTTGTGGCCACAGGCTTGTCGTACGTCTTTATCATCAGGCTTCCTCTTAATAATTTAATACTTACTCAGCAGACAGGCTGCTCAGTTCGTATTCCTCTGGCGGAGATTCTTGTCTTTGTGGTTGTTGGTTGAATTAGTTTTCCTAAAACAGGAAGGAAACAACACAATCAGTTCATACCTCAGCTGAAACACGTGAACACTCAAGAAACTGAGACAGAAAATAATCTGATTGCAATTCTAATGACTGATATACACAAACACAAATGATTTGTTGTCTCTGTTACATATAATTATGAATGTTATAATTTTGTTTGCCAATCAGAATAAATTACCAATTTTAAGTAATCTTTTTGGGCTCTGCCGTCTTACAGTAGCGCCGCTGGGGGCCATGACCACCCTGATATAATCAATTGTTCACAGTAAGTGTTTTTAATCCTTACAATTAATTCACGTCTTCAAATTAAAGCTGTATATTAGGGTGCTTTCAGACCTCGACTTTGCTTTCTTTGGTCTGAATCAGGGACTAATGTTGTTACAAAGTTGCATAATAGCCTAGAGTTGGTTCGTGTTCTCACGGCAGCATTTACAAGCGGACCAGATCAAATGCCTTGTGTGAGAAAGCTGCTCTTGATTGGTCAGAATTTCCATGTGGGAAAAATCCAGGAAGTAAACAAAATGTTGAAGAAGAGTACACTTGCGAGATAAATGTGACACTTTCTAATGTCACAATGGAGGGACAACTACGCAGGTTGATTTTAGCGCTGCTCATCATGGACTATATTGCTGTCATTGTTCATTTTAGTCAAACCATACAGTTTGAAAACGAGGCACGGCTCCAACTAGAAAACAATGTTTTGATGCATTGGATGTGCTGAATGTGCATATTAAGGCAGTACAGGAGGAGGCGCACATTAATAATCCTCCAGGACTGTAACATGCTCATGTTTAACCCAAACAATGTGTCACGTGACTGCAGGTGGTTTGGATCGAGGTCGGAACACGTTCTCACCACAAATGAACCGCACCAGAGTTCGTCTGTAACCGGACCGAGACCACCTCTTCAAGAAGGTCTCGGGTTCGGTTGTTTTGGTGCACACCTGAGTGTGACTGCTTTAGAATTAGAAACCAAAGCATATCAGTATGCAAGTCATTAACTGTCATACTGACATAGAATTTAACTAGCCTATATACAACAGTATAATAGAATTTCTGAAATTCAGTTATGGCTTTTGGTTTTGGTGTTCCACCCCAAGATTTTCTGTGGCCCCATCTGGCTATCCCTATGAAAAATTTCTGGGGGCACCACTGCCAACTTATGATGAAAATTTAGCATAATTTCTAACATTTTATTGATTTCAATTTAGGAAAAACAGTAAATTAAAGGGGCATTCCACTGATTTTACACATGGTTTGTACTACTGAGTTATTGAAAACAAGTCGATGATCCTCTGTGGCTCTGAGGGGAGCTTTTTAAAGTCTGAGGAATGACTGTTTAATCAATAATGAAAACAACACTCAGTTGAATCTCGGTTGTAGACTAAACAGCTCATTAGCTGAACACATATTCTACTTTTCACTGTGGAGGAGTATACCAGACCTGGGTCAGGTTACACATTTAAAAAATCTACAGCAACAAAGCAGGATACAGAATTTAATAAATAGTTTACCACACTATGATGTAGATGTAAACAGCTTTAAGGGCATTTCTAAATTATCATTTGTGTACAGTATTTGTCAGCAGTTATAAGTCCTCAGATAAAGACCTAATTTGTATTATTACAGCTGTGTTTTACTACATAATTTACTTTCAGTTAATACACCTGTTCACTCATGCCTCATAATGGGTTCTTAAAGGTTGTCGATAAATATATTAAAAGAGCGTTATATGATACAAAGTGCGTATCTATGATTCAAAGGGTTGTCAGCACACGGCTCTCAGCATAGAGATGGCTGAGCCGGCAGCTAACTGTGCTAATAGCGGGAACAGTGCTGACAGAGCTACAAGTGTTAACCATGGGGCTTTGCATCTGCAACATCCACGACGATCTACACATTCAACCAACAGAGGTAGCGTGACTTCATTCTCTGCTCAGGACGCCATTACTCCACTATATCTCTACACAGGAAGTACTTGTCTGCTGTTATATTAATGCTTTGAATTTGCGTACAGAACATTTAATTAATACCTATCTCGGCTCACAACTGCATCATAGTGTGTTAAACTATTTTCTAAATGTTTGCATACTGCTAATGAGAGATAAATGGGGGACTTAAATTTAAGTGTGGCCTTTTTTGTTCTTAGAGCATCATGGAAGGGCTTCCATAATCAGGACAATTCAGACAGTAGCTTGTCATTGACGAGGGCTGTGTATTGTCAAGAATCTGTCTATTCAATAAGTATTGCGTTACAAGGGTTACGATTCAGTATACTGCGATACTGAAAGCAAGACAATATATTACCATTTTTTAAAATCTAATTTCAAGAAAATTGTAAAAGTATAAAAAACACACCACCATCCGTATAAAATCTGAGTTCAAAAGTTGTCTTTTTTTTGCAATCAGAACAGTGGGATCTACATGTGTATTCATCACAGTCCATTTAACACGTTAGCGATATGTTGATGCGCTGGAGCGTAAGAGTCAAATGGCTTAAGACAGATTACAACACTGATATCAAGCTGTCAGGGATTTAAAAAACAAAATGAACCACTGCTGTGAATCTTTGCATGTAAACTATTCATTAAAATCGGTAGTGTTTTTGAGACTTGACACAGTATCACAAAAATTAATACTGCAACACTCAAGTGTATTGATATTTTCTTATCCCCCCTGTTGTTGACAGCTTAAAAATACCCTTATTTGACTCATTATATTTCCCTGTGATTTATATGAATGCAGCAAAGCACCATCACATGATGCTCCCGGTTATTTGTGACCCAAATTTGGGGTGTACTGTACACTGAGCTCTACAGACAGCCCGGAGTGGATGCATCATGATAACCTAACAACAAAACACACGTCATCAAGTCAAAGAGATATCGAAGGCAAAATGTTAATACTCACACTGGTCCTGCTGGGTCATCATCTGAGGCAACAAGGGAAAATATGGAGAAATGAAGACCAGAAAATAAAATAATCGCAAGGAGAGTTGCAAATGTTGATGAAGTGATAAGTTGTTGTTTTTAACAGAAAGCGTAAAGCATTGAGAACAGTAGCTGCGACTGACACATGGTGCACTTTAGATTTTCCAGACTTTTTATCTTTCAACTGTGCTGCATGTGCAGACTGTGTTATGGGATGAAAACGCAGCCTCGATGGAGTAACAAAGTAGTAAACAACAGGCTGTCATGCCGCAGGAAAAACCACCTCATGAGGTCACTCACAAAACACACAGAATGCAGTTAAATCCAGCACGACACCACATTCAAACAAATACATACAGGCAAAAATTCAAATTTAAAAAAACAACAACACTGTTGTCATGCAGAGACAGGCAGCGCTCGCACAGAACAGCTGTTCGCTCAAAGAGATTAGTGAGAATAAAATATATCAGCCCTCTACTGAGGGTAATAAAGTCGTTGAAGCAGTGTGAAACAGTGACGGTAGAGATGATTGAGAAACACAAAATATTTTCGGGTCTTTACAGTGACGTGCATGCCATCTCACTGCTGCTATGTGATGCAAAAATATGACCGTTACTAAAATAAAATCTTAAAAACTGAGGATTCTGAACTGCATTGACATTAATGTCGAGGCCAAACACAACTGTGTACTCGTGTGCTGTGAACTGGAAGAAGATGAGGCTGAATGCTTATTAAAATTCATGAAGCATGCAAAGTCTCACACTTACCACGAACATGGTTAAGGTTATGCAATTTGGGGAGAAGGGGAGGATGGGAGATATTACAACAATCAACAATTAAATATTCAACAGCAAACGCTAACTGGAGCAAAATATGAAATTTTAACATTTCATGCAAGAATTTGCTGTTTTTATTCACGCAGTCTGCGTCCATTTTGTAACACTGTGAGGATTTTCAAGGTGACTAATGACAGTATATCCCTGTTCAGTGTCACTGACTGACAGGCGATCACAGCTCTGAGCTGTCAGTCATTCGCTGCACATTGCGTCTAATCAGCATGTGACAACATCAAAATTCTGTTTGAGAGGAAAAGGTCGCCCCAAATACCATTAATGCATAATTTATGATATGGCAAGTCTCTTGAAAATGAAGTACTCAGTAGTATTAGAAAATCCCAGGCTGGCATACGCAGGTTGTGTCTCTAAATGATGTGTCTCGTGGTGACGCTTGCAGCAGCTTGGGGACAGCACAAGGTCCCTGGAAAGCTGTTAATAATTGAAACTGTCCACCTCCGCAACACTGCAGTATCATATTTCTCATGAATAATAAATGGGTAAAATTGTCCTGACAAGGTGCGACCTCCTGCAACAGCGTCTGCCTGTTGGGTCAACCTCGCCAGACTGAATTACTGAGCGCGGGCAGAGCGCAGTGTCAGGTGACTCTGTTGGTGTCTCGGGCCAAGAAATGACTTAGGCGGAAAAAAACAAAGTGCGCCTCCTTTCACAGCTGCCTCGTCGCCCCGCAGCACGCTGACAGGGTTTGAAATGAACAGTTAAACCAGTTTCTCCTCAGATATATTAAAAACAGTGGAATAATAAAACAACCCTGGCGGCGACTCACCGTCTTGTAAATCCTCAGGCTTCTTGCGCTTCTCATAAACGACGATGATGACGACCAGGATGATGATCTCGGCCAAAACCCCCAGAAGAGGCCACAGGGGGGCCAAGTGACTGCGGACCCTCAGCACGATCTTCTCATCACGGGTGCCGAGCATGTTGGTGGCGTTGCAGTGGTACTCGCCTGGATCTAGATTAATGTCCAGGTTGGCAATGTGGAGCTCGGTGTAGTTGTCTCTGCTGTTGATGAAGAAGCGCCCGCTTGAGTTGTCGATTTCCTATTGAGCGAGAAGACAGAAATGTGGCTGTATTCACATGTACAGAGGTGCTTTAATATTCTAAACAAGCTCATGTCTTAAAACATTAAAACATATATGCATTTCATTTGTTTACCTTTTGCATTGTTTTTGTTTATTTTACTTTTTTTTACCTTGTTTTATTAACAAGTAGTCTCCTTCATTCTCTTTACTTTTATTTGCCTGGATTTATATTATTGTAATGCTGATTTGTTTTAATCTTATCTTTCCTATATGAAGCATTTTAACTTTACTTTTTGTAACTTTGTTTTGAAGGGTGTTGTATCAATGAAGTGTATCATTATTTTTAATATGAAATGATGTACAACACATGCGAGATTTTCTATCTGTGTACTATCTAACGCCAGTAGCTCGGCCCATAGGGACTTGGGTTGGGAACTGGAAATTGACCAAATATGGAGTATGGACTGGTAGCTAGACAGGTGCCAATTTGTTGCCCTTGAGCAAGGCACCAGACCCCCATCTGCTTGGGGCACCGTCCAAGGCAGCCCCCTCGCTCTAAAATCTCTAGATTTAATGCATGTATAGGTCCTGTTTGTGCATGTGTGAGTATTTCAGGCCTGTGTGTGTACATGACAACAGAGTGAAAACATTGAATTTCCCCTCAGGGATTAATAAAATATATGTTTTTCCTTCTTCTTCTGACATTACAGCTTTTATTGGGGGAATGTCCAATATCTTAGCATCATGTAAGACTCTTGGTGTGTGTTCTAGTGTACATGGATCTGTGTGTTTTACTGAATGTTATAGATGTAGTTTGAATGTACATGTATACGGATGGTTGTTTGAGGCTGTGAGCTGTTACGTCGCCTGTGCTCTGTCAAATACCCAAGACAAATTTCTCCTAAGGGAGACAATAAAGGCTTATCTTATCTTATCTGATGTAATCATGCTTCTTGTCTTGAGCTGGAATATTCACAGTGACAGTAAAATTACAATTGTGCAGAAAATCCTTGAAAAAAGCAGATAAGAATGCAGTTGGAAAATAAATTGTTAGTTTAAGTCAAAGTGGATTTTAAAATCTTAACTTTAATGTTAAGATCTGCTCGTGCTTAGTGTATGCATACTGACGTCTTCCAACACAGGTTCGTGCAGATATAAGAAATTTTAATCAACAGTAACCTGTTATCTATCTGTAATACGTCGCCAATAAACTCTTTACAAAGATAACAGTGTTTAATAATAATGCCAGTTTTCAGCGAGGTATTAACTGAACTATTACTGAGGTTGTATGCTGAGGTGTTTCGAATGTTTTGCCAACTCCGCATACGCAGGGGAGAATATTCAAAACTGAACATTATAATATACTCAAATGTAGAATATGTACTGAGCTGCTACAGTAGCCAGGGGGAGTATATTGGTATCTCATACCCTGTGAATGCCGTTGTCGTACTTGCGCCAGGTCCAGACAGGGTGAGGATAGCCCACAGACTTGCAGTAGAGAATAGCACGCTGGCCCTCGTTCTTATTCTCACTGCGCTTGTGGCCTGTGATGTCAGGAGCAGCTGAAACAACATAAAACAGATTGATGGTTACAACGCAATCAAGAAATTCAGAGAGGTTTTTTTTTTGTACTAATTTATAATTGTAAGTATAGTCATGTGCGTTGCATGAAAATAATAAATGGGTTACTTATTTGTGCTTTTCATTTTTTCATTTTCAGTACAAACTAACAATGTCCTTTTATTCATAGAGGGGTTTTTTCAAGCAAGATGCACACAGCAAGTTCCAGAGTTAGTATATGCCAAATATAGCTGCATTCAAACAGCTGAAGGGGGTAATAATGCAGCAAATGTGACTGCTACAAGTAGAGAAATATAAAAGAAGAAAACTCAGATACAATGTTGTCCTTCAATTAATCCACTAAACTAAAATAATTCTATTGAATTTTTCTAGCCATGATCAAGGAGCACAACACGGGGAGGATTGACAAACGTCTGTGTGAGCAGAAGTGAAATGTCAACATCAAATATTTAATTCACAACATCTCATCTTATCAGGAACATGTAAAGTGATGAAACATCAAGCTGCCTGCATTATCCTGTATATTCTGTATATTAAAAAACATGAAAAGAAATGCCCCATAAAATAAAAGCAAACAAAATCCAATTTGCCTCCGTAGCAATGCGTGTGACAGCAGAAAAGGCAGACCAGATTTTACCGTTGAGACATAATCCCTTGCCATCAGACAAACAAGACACCATCTGCTGCCACTGAGCCGGGCATTGGTTAGATGGAGGTGTCAAGGGCGCCGGCTGCCCCATGAGCAGCCCGCAGAGCCGTTTGAAATCACAGGTCCTCACATGACAGGGCTGCCAGTGCTCAAGGCCATTTGGGCCATTTTTATTGGTGACAACTCTAATGTGGCCTTGAAACTGACAAAAACGCCTGCGGCTCACAAATCAACACCTACATTTAACTTCGATGGTGGCGTTTGCTGGAGGAACCATATCGAAGGTGTAGACACACATGTACACTCCGGCGGCTTCTCCTCTTGGTTTGTTCAGCCTGTAGAGCAGAAACACACCTCACGTGAACCCACTGCTAAACTCTGTGTTAAACACACACACACACAACAAGTTGTAAAAGCTTTTGCCCTGACTCCTACTTGTACTCAGTGTTCCTGTTTGGGCTGCGTGTCTCAGGTATCTCCTCCCCGTTCTTCATCCAGTAGCTCTCCAGGAGGACGCTGTGGGCGTTGGTCAGGTTGCACTGCAGTAAGTAAACGTCGCCTTCCACAGGAAGTGTGGTGTGTTCAGAGGCGGCGATTGACGGCTCTGTAATAGAGACACAGATCAGTGTGCATGCAGGGACCTGTGGGTGAGTGCTGGAGGATGTAAACAACAACGCACAAAGGGTTCAGACGGACACCAACGCCAACCACACTTCATACACACACTTATACAATACAGCACAGGAATAGAGTCTTGATGTGGGAGGAATTATTTTGGGCATCCAGGGTTCCTTAAGTAGAAGTCATTTTCTGCGTTGTTGGGTGACTGGGAAGTGGGAGCACTTCCAAGACTCAAAACTCCCTCGGCTGAATCATCAGTACAAAAGATGACCAACTGCACTGGGAAATATCTGCTTCTTTAATAAAAGTTAAGCCTGTGTACATATAAATGTAAGAAGGGAAGCCAACTACAGCTCCCAAGGTGCACTTCAATAAGAAGCATCCAATCACTGAGCTTTGTAGATCAATCTGCAGCTTAAATAAAAATTAAACCCCAATTTTGGGAAAACTGTGCAACTATGGAGCTCTGTTGTGGTCTCAACTGCAATAATAAAGCGCCCAGCCTCGAGCAGTCACACCACAATGACCCAAAAACATGACTTCTCAAAAACACAGTTGATTTAATTTAAACTGACGGCCATAAACCTAAATTGTCAGGTGACCCTGTGATCTTATGTAGAGGAAAAGTACTTCTGGAACCTTTTTCTGTACAGGATACACAGGAGTACAGGCGGATCCATTTTTTCACTTATTTTTTTCAAATGCTGATTTCTTTTTATGCTAAAATAAACTTGAGGTTTAATCTTCAAATAATAAAAGAAGTACTCCTAGTGTTAGCCAGTGAAGATGACTCCAGGTCAAGGTCTGTTCAACAACTCTCTGAGCTTTATTTCAGAGATGAGATTAAAAAGCTCTGAAGGATTCCCATAAAAACAGTCTACAATAACATTTATTATTTATAACTGGCTGAAATTCAACCTGTGGAAAATCCTCACTCAGATTCACTTTTAAACAACGAAGATCTTAACTGGGGTGTCGTATTCTGTTTAATCCTGATCTTGTTCTTACACAGACACATAGACTGAATATAAAGATGGACGACATGACATGGCAAACAGTGGAATGATAACTTCCAAATCTGTCATGTGATCCCATGGGAACTTAAAGACTTTTTCCCATAGACTTACATTGTGAAAGAGAAAGCTTTAAATCCGTGGATACATTTTTTTGAGCGTCACAACCCGTGACATGACTCATTTTACTATCAGAATTCAATCCATTCAGTCTGATAACATTTGGAAAGTCTTGAAGAGCCGCGTGATTAAATAATTTTATTCCCATTCAAGTTAGCGGGGCGCTTAACCGGAAGTTAGCTAGCTCAGCCAGCAGGCCAGCTTCTGCTCTATGGGCCCAATGATGCAGAAGCAGCGCCGCTCATTCAGGTCATTTTTTTTATGTGGCAGCTTCATGTGCCACTGAGCAGCCTTCATAGGAATGAACAGGGTCCCACCTCCAACGCTGTATCCAGTTCTTTTTATGCATCCAAGGTGTCAAGCACAGAGTCAGCTGGGACCTCGATACCACAGCTCCACTCCCTGATTACTACTGTGCAGACTTTGGCTCCAAAAGACATCACCAGCACAAGTCATTTTTGTACAGTGGAAAGAAGTGGAGACATGCCATCCATCTTTATATACAGTCTATGGTAGACACCAGTGAACCTCTCAATCTAAGTATTCAAACATATTCTGTGCAAAGATTTTTTTTTTCACTTTACAAATGTCGTCTAAACCTCAACACCATCAGCTGTTTAACGACTTTGCCTCCATGAAATCTAAAATCTAATCTAGAATTGTCAAGATTTTGATAATGAATCTGGAGCTATCTGATCATCAAATAATTAAAAGGTTTACTAATAGACATGACATAGATATTTGAAGGCAGCTTTCAGCACTTTGATACTCTGGGCTAAACAGAAAGTATTGACAATTGACAATCAGGTTTAGTAACCACAAGTTTTGGTTTCCATCACAGTTCTGTACATTTCAGATCCTGGTACAACGTAGTTTGAGGGGAAAGAAAGAGAAGTATAATTTATAGAAAAGATATGCTGATTCTTCGCTGCTGGTGAGCAAACAACAAATGGTGCCATTCATAACATTTAGAATTAGCAAGTTCAAAGCAAATATTGGACAAGTTCAGAAGAACAGTCAGTCTGCAACATTTTAAAAACACAGACATAAAATAATTAAATAATAATAAACAAAGGAAAAAATAAATGCAATCTATTGACAAAGAGTTTGGGGAAATGACAAGATGAGAGCTAAAGAGTAAGAAAAATTAAGTAAAGAGGAAATGGAGGGTGTGCTCTATGGGATGGAGGCTGATCCGACGGATGAGCACAATATAAAATACTACTCAAGTACTAAAGGACTAGTTTCTTCATTTCCCAAGTCTGTAGGGGAGGATGGCACCTACGGGGAAAGATAGAGGTCCCCTGGAGAGGTCTGAGGGAGGCTGAATCACACAGGAAGTGTTACATTTGTTTGCTAACGGAGGGGAAGGGGGTGTTTCCTCTACAGCGACCACTCACTCTGCAGCACCGAAATAGTGGCCTGAGCACGGATCCAGGTGGTGGTTGGATTTTGGTGCAGGTCATTACGTCGCGGGTCATTGCTCGCTCTACACTCATAGGTCCCGGCATCGTCCAGTGTGAGACGAGACACACCCAACACACTCACGGCGTTGGAGCCGTAGGCCGTGCTGATGGACACTCGCCGCTTACGGGCGCCGTCCCACAGCTGCCTGAAGGAGTCGGCTCGGTTGATCTCAGAGTACCACCACTGGATTTCTGGGGTGGGGTTTCCCACCACGTCACAGTACAGCTCAAAGGTGTCGCCCGTGAGCTTAGTCTCAGAAAAAGGTGATTTCACAAAGCCCGCTGTTGGTGGAGGCGGTGGAGGTTTAGGGGGCAGCGTGTCCAGAAATAAAAGGAGAGCAGGCGGAGGATGGAAAGGCAAGAAAATAGATGGGTAAATTAAATGGGAACCAGGAAAGAAAAGACAAACAGAAATAAAGATAAATTAAATAATAAGAGACACAGACAAACAAATAATCATAAAATGAAACAAAGGTTGGTTAAATAAAGGAGAGAGAGAGAGAGAGAGAGAGAGAAAGGAAAATCTGTACAGAGCTGCAGCTAACAACTGTCTTCCTTACAAACTCATCAAGTTGCTAGTTTTCTCGATTATTTGATAGTGAAAAATGTCCATAACATTTCACAGTCCAAATTCATGTAGTTGAATTGCTTTTTTTGGCTGACCTACAGTACCAACTCAAAAATATATATTTTTTTTTCTTACATCCTTTTTCCATCAAAATGTAGCGTGTATATGCAGGTTTCTAAAACGCAAGAAAACCCACTAAGATAAGCAATAGACTAATTTTCCTTTGCCACTAGACAAGAGTCATGTGAAGATACGTATGCCTTTGTGTTTTATTTTTTTCTAATGTGTAACATTCAACATCATGAATGCACTGGAAAACAGGTTAGTAAACAGTACGAAATGCATGGAGGCCAGTGACAATGTGACAACCGATCAGCCGAAACATTAAACATTAACATTAACATTAACATTAATCATCTGGTTAATTATTAATGCAATGTTCTGCTAGGGTACCTTGGGTGTTTGCATTCAAATGGATGCCACTTGACATGTTCCACCCACCCAAACACCATTGCAGACCAAATACACTCCCTCATGGCAACAGTACTCCCTGATGGCAGTGGCCCCCTCTGCAGAACAATACACCATGCCACATTGCAAAAACTGTTCAGGAATGGCCCAAGGCATGTGACAAAGACCTCAAGGCATTGACCTGGCCTCCAAACTTCCTATACCCCAGTCCAATCGAGCATTTGTGGGACGTACCAGTACCCTCGAGGTAACCCCTATCCACAGTGGGGCCTTCATAGATCCAACTTTGCTCTAAAATGTCAAGGCATGGACACAGGACCTCTGGGAGTGTCCTGTGGTGTCTGGCACCAGGGCATTTGTGGTGGATCCTTGGAGTCCTGTGGGTTGTAATGTGGGATACCAGCACATCCCACGCATGCTTAATCAGATTGGGATCTGGGGAATTTGGCCGACATCTTGAGCTCTTAGTCATGTTTCTCGGGCCATTTCTGAGCAGTTTTAGTGGTGTGGCATTGTCCTGCCATGGAGAAGTGCTGCCGCAATGAGGTGGTGTATTTGGTCTGTAACGGTGTTTGGGTGGTTGGAGTACATCAAGTGGCATCCATATGAATGTAAGGACCAAAGGTTTACCATCAGAACATTGCATTGTAACACAGTGACAAATGTTTATCACTTCATTCTCTCTTTCAAACTCAGTGCCAACTAATTTTTGAAATATATTTGAGCACTGCTTAGATGGAGATGGGTGGTATTTTGTGGTAGCGCTTCATTATATCATGCCGAAAAAGGTGCAAAAATTAGAGCATCCACCCAGGTCCCGTATATCCATCACTGCCAGTTGGAGCTGATTGAAACTGGAGCTGATAAATACACGTGACAACCGCAGAGTCATTTGTCCTGTGAGTGAATGCAAATTGTGACCTTCCCATTAAGTACAAAAGCCAGATATTAGCAGTTTTTGTTTATAGTGGGATAGGGGCTAAGACTAAGAAATTGGAGAAACATTAAATTATGGCCATATTTTACATTGAAGAACAATTGCAGATTCATTTTCGTCAATTGTTTCAGCTCTACCTTAAAACAGTGAAACACAAATCAGTGAAGTCGACATGGAACCATCTGTCGGAACAGTCACATCAACACTTTTGGTAAGAGAAAGACACAACCTCATCTCTGCCAAAGTCATTATTGCTGCTATTTCTAGGAAGCTTTCATTCAATTCTGCTGGGACATCTCTGCGAGGCTGCTCTCACTTTATATTGTCCAATTAATGACATCACATAGATTTGTGCCGGGCTCGCACGGCACTCACATCCCAAAGTCTTCCAACTGACCTTGTCTTTTTCAATACATCTTGTCTGTATAATGAAAACATCATCAGCGGTTGTTTATATAATTATCCAATAATGGGACACAGACACCGGGTGAACTGTACGCTGTTAATTTTATGGGATTGAAATGTCTCCCTCTCTGAACTGAGAGCAATAAAGTGAAACAATTGATCACGGCTGCACAGATTGGAGGAGGAGGAGGAGTTGGGGGGGATGGGGGGGCTGTAGTCATCATAGGCATGGTGTATAGGCACTGTGGAGAGCACATGAGATTGAGAGAGCAGATTTATAGAAACTGTAGCTCTGGGTCTCTGGGGAGCGTGTGGGCGCGTGGTGATAGACCCCCTCCGTTTCCATAGAAGCGCGCTACGGCAACACAGTGGGAAGAGGAAGAGACGGGCAGTCAGACCAAGCAGATCATCACAAGATGGACAGACATGTTTGTTTCTTGTCAAGCTGACATCATCACCCTGCAGCGCAGCCCACAACTGGTTCATCAGGAACAGCACAGATTCCTACAGACACTCAGCTGCCAGTTTATTAGGTACACCTGGCTGAAACTATCACAGCAGTCCTGCAATAAATCCTGCCTTCATGACGGTTATAATGTTGAACTGTATTTTATTTATTTTATTTACTGATGGGTGTCTCCTGTTGTTTAGCCTAACCTGATTGACATAGATGGGGTGGACAAAATAATAGAAACACCTACTACAGTTGAACACCACCAGAAACTGCAGCCTCCAAAATGATCATACAGTTAAATAAACAACTACTTGAAACAGCTTTAACCTAAACCAAACTAGGGATGAAATAGTCGACAATAAACCGCAGTAAATTCCCATCAGTTAGTATCACCATTTCAATTTTTAATTATTAATAAAACTATGTGTTAAAAGGATGTCTACAGATATCAGACACTTCGATTTTATGCCTTTTTAGACCTTTTAAAAGGTAATTTTTGACCATGATTACAACAAATTATCTCTTTCTTATTCAAGTCTTGCAGGTAAGTAAAAGTAGTATATATGTGGTCCTGTGCAGAGGTAGATTTTATGTAGGAATATGGTTATTAGAGTGAGTTAAATTAATCTAGTGGTAGGTTTAAGGATTTGTAACATCAGAAATGTGAACTATCACGCAGACAAGCTTGACTTATTTCGACAATAAGGAATTAAAAGATGGATAAATTAAATTAGATTAAATGTTTGTGGCAATTAGTACACCAGAAATTCAAATTTAAGACTATTTACTTACTTTTAAGGCCTAATATTTATAAAAAATAATGATAATTTAAGCGATTCAAAGATGGTTTAAGGACGTTCAGTCACCATGGTTCAAATACTGAGCTTTGAAAAACTCATAGTGTCAAGCAACAACCAAAGTTAGCAACAGTCTCCCTGCAGCATGAAACGTGGGTTTGTTTTGTTTTGTCCTTTGTTCACAGGGTGGGCATGCAGCAGGCAAACCCAGTGATGCTACTGGTCACTTGTCCTCATCTGCAGTGACACTAACACTCGAGCAAACATTTCAAAGACAGACTATCTTTAATATTAATGTACTTTCTGTATGGTTTTCATGTGTTTATATGAGGTATTGCCTATTTTATTATTCTAATGTTGATGATGATTTGGTCACTATAATGGTGATATGTAATCTTAGTATACAGGATTTACTGCAGGACTGTTGTATTAGACTACATCGGTTTTTGCTAGTTGTACTTAATAAACTGGCAACTGTAAATAACATGACAGGGACTTAAAACAAATACCAACACCTCTGCTCTTAACACAGAACTGCTGAGAGATGGGTGCTGCCACCTCGGATAGTCCTGATGTGTAAAAAGTGCTGAGCCAGTGGCACTGTGCTGTACATGTCTGAATGACGTCACTCATGTCAAGCTGATGTTTGTTTAGTTTTGACACGCTGTTATGTCTCATGTGGGTGATCTAAGAACTATAAAAGGCTGCAGTGTGTTGTTTTTATAGATCGTACTGATTAACCTAAAGTTATCAACATATTCTTGACCTCTGAGTGAATTGGGCTGCAGCCAACTGATCATTTTCATTATTAATTCATCTATTAATTACTCTTCTGATGATCTCTTAAATGACAGAATGGGAGAAATGCTCATTATAATTTCTTAAAGCAAGGTGACACTTTTAAATAGCTTCCATTTTACATATTTCATTTTAGGTCTGCAGCTAATGATTATTTTATTGATTGATCGGTCGATTCTTTTTGATTAATGCTCCGACTCTGACCGCCTTTAAAAGCAGGCTCATGTTCTGCTGCTTTCTAAGGCTGAGCATCACTTTAATTATGATATTTTATTTGCATTTTTTTACGTCAGTATTGCCAAATTCCTACAAGCAAGTTTAAATTTCTGTAAAGCACTTGTTTGTCTTATTCATTTTGTGTTGCCTTATCCATGTTTAAAGCTGGATTTTGTTTGTTATTTGATGAATATGTGGAAAAGTGTGTGTTTTGGCTGGTGAATCAGTTGTGCTATATAAATACTAGGAATATAAATAGCATGTTTCATCACAATATAATATTATATCAATTCTTTGGATAACAATACGATATTTGCAGGTATCACAAAGTCTGCCATGATATGATTTTGATTCGATTAAAGGGGCCAGCGATCGATATGAGACAATATCAGTAAATATCCTCCACATCTTTGTTTAGCTGCTTGCCTTTCTTTGCCTGGTGCTAGACTGCTAGCACTGTTTGAATGTTAAGGTGCGCTTGGACAGAAAAGGTGACACAGAAGTGCCATGGGGATTTCAAAATAAAAGCATTTCTTGCAGATGAAAATACATTGATGGCTTCAATTTGCATCAATGATATTGGATTGTTAATCACTGAACATCGATTCAGATCAATATCGTTACACCCCTAATAAATACATGTGTCTTTAGCTTTTTGTCGATAATCTATGAATGGTTTTCCTCTAAATAATGTCTGAAAATAATAAATAATGCCCATCACAATTTCCCAGAAGCCAAGGTGACATCTTCAGATGTTTTATTTTGTCAAACCAACAATAAAAGTATTCAGTTTATGATGATATAAAACAGACAAAAGCAGTAAATCTTCACACTGGGGAAGGTGAAACCAGAAAATAGTTTGGGCTTGAGCTTGATAACTAACTGATGATTAATCAATTATCAAAATAGTTTCCAATCTGATCTACTAATTAATTATTCAACTGTTTCAGCTCCAAATATAACGTCATGGTGTATTATTGTTTTCATACAAGACTTTCAGAGTCACATACTGTATTTAGAAAGACAGAAAGCTCTGTCTAAAGAAAAACACTGTACTTCTGTCCAATCAGACACTTTGATGTTTCAGTGAGGACCAATCAAAATCTGCCTTTCAGCCACATCCTTTCAGCCCCTACTGAAAACTAAGAAGATGGTTAATATGATACTGTAACCATAAAATAAAATCATAAGTTAATACCCTCATCACTGCACTTTTTATTTCTTACTGGAGACTTGATGCTAATTTCTGTCTCATTATTCAAAGCGTAAACCTGACAGCAAACCTGACAACAGATGGCCTGGAATAGTCATGAGTCTTTCCTTGCAGATATTTTCTCGTTATCTTCTGATGAATTTGTTTATACCGGTGTAATATAAAGTAATTCTGGCCACTGTCCCAGTTTATGTACCTAAACTGTTGCAACACATCCTGAGTGGATAATTGGATGTTAGATGAATATTCTATCAGAAGAGACGACTGCAGAGATCAGGGCAGAACAGCTGCAGGAAGCATATATGATATTTATCTGCTGGGTTTAAAGTGAATGTACTGAAATTTAGTCGAGTGACTTACATTACAGAAAATAGAGGAGATTGTTTAAATGTGATTTTACTTATTTTTTCCCCATTATTCTGTAACTGTTTGATTTTATCCTTAAGTTCAGGGGAGATCCATTGTAAAAGCCGGTGGCTTCGGATGCATTTCTGTATTTTATTTTATTTTATTTTATTTTATTTTATTTTATTTTATTTATTTATTTATTTTATTGTATTTTTTTATTTCATTTTATTTTATTTTATTTTTCATTTTATTATGTTTTATTGTATTTTATTTTATTTTAATTTTATTACAATCTGGATTTCATGCAGTTTTATGTGAGTGGAAATGAAAATTATAATAACAAAACTTAAAAAAATTAAATTAAATTAAAAAAATCAAAATTAAATTAAATTAAATATTACAATCAATATTGTCCAATTTTAATGTGCTTTAAACAGCAAACCTCATAGTTTGAAAATTTCTACTCTTAGTCTAATTGCCCTCAGATTTTGCTATTTTGCACTCAGGGTATCATGCATGAGAGGCATGAGAAAGAGTTGAGCTATAAATAAAACCACCACCACTTCCTGGTTACATGCGCTTAACGTTAAATATAACAGAAATGAAAACTGCAACTGACAGAAAAGTAATCTGCACCAATTTTGACAACCAATTTACCATTAAGTCATTTTTAAATGCCACACATTCCCTAGTTTATGTTTATTTGAACCATTTTCTGACATTGTGCTGACCAAACAATTAATCAGCCAATTGGGAGAATAATCATTTGAATAATTCAAACAATCAATATATGTAGCCCTACTGTAAATTAAACAGACGGGACCTCATCATTTCAGGCTTGAGATTTATGTTTTGTATTAAATGTTAGCTGTTGGCAATATACTCTATTTTTACACATTCCTCTGACAGTACTCAAACCTTCAATCTTTAAAATGAAAATGGAGGTAACCTCGACCCCGGGGTGAATAATTTGTCTGCCAGGTCATCTGTCAGGATAACTGCACTGATGAACATCTTCACACCTCTGCTACCAACCCGAGACTCAGCTCATTACTGGAGCGACAAAATCCTCTGTTTGCATTGATCAGTTCATTAACTGTGACCTTCATTTTCAGCCGTTTTTGTGGCCGCTGTCTGAGAAATTACAGTAAAATGTGGTTCGAATGAAACCATTAAACAGCCTCGTTGGTAAAAGCCACTCCGCTTCAGATCAAACACACATCCTTAGGGAACCTTGGCGGGAATATCTTCACATGTGAACAGCCATTAGCAGATACAAATGGCTTCTGTGATGAGGCTGGTTGCTGTGCGCGTTAATATCTCGCATCAGCATCAGCTGATGGTATAATATGTACTAATAATACACGGTGTAATACTGTGACGTTCTCTGAAGCATCCAGCCTATTTGGACTCTTTGAAAGAAACACAAAGAAGATAAAAAGCATCACTCTTTGTAGCAGTGTGTCAGATAAAAAGCCATTACATTTAAGCAGAGCTTTATTTGCTGATTGAAGACGAGATGTAATGAGTGGGCGTGCAGTATAGGAGGAGATGTGTAATGGATTCCTACACATGGTCAACTCCAGGGAAGGCCGGGACTGAATAATTTCTCTCTCACTCTCACACAACGCCTGCAAAAGGGATACAAACACAGAGCAGAGAGGGGTTTACACTGCCCCTAAACTGTTTGGTGGGGGGGTTGAGATTTATGAGCAGAGGGGTCAATTGGACAAGCAGAACCATGCTGACAAAATCAATGCCACTCTGCAGTGCAGTGCATCTCAGGGAAGAGTTAACAGATTCACTGTTGCAAGAGGACATTAAAGCCATGGTTCCCAGTGCAGCATCTCTGCTCTAAAAATAGAAGCATGCAGCAAAATGGACTGGTGCTATTTACGGCACTTCTGAGGTCCTACATCTAATTACATACATGTTGTGCTCTGTTACAGGGAGATGGAGTGATGCAGGGAATGATCTCACCCTGCAGGAGAGGAGCTGGTGGCACAGAGCTGGAGACTGGATTCCTGAGCCATATCCTGACATACCTGAGCAGAGCGTGACAGCATGTTGAGCCTGTGTGTGTATGTGTGTGTATGTGTGTGTGCTCATTTCTAAGGAAAGCATGACAGATTTTGAACTTAAGTGTGACACCATTTCCCTATCCTCCTCCTCCTCCTCTATTCCCCAACCTGGTGAGCTGAACTTGTCCTTGCACGGATCCTGCATGCAGCTCCACACTTCAAAGGACATTTTAGGGACACAGGCCTCCGTGTGGCCCACTTCAGCCCCACGAACACAGATTGTATCCCATTAATGATTTATTGACCCCTCATCATAAATGCACAGAAAGCCAATCATGAACAAAGCTCCATCCGACTGGTATGAGTGTCTTTAGTGTCACGGTGAGGGATTATCTAATGAGACTTGGCTGCTGCTGCTGCTGCTGCTGAGATATTCGTGATGGACAGCGGTCTTAAGAACAGATACGTCCTGTAATGATTCATTAAAATGCCCCACTGCAGAAATGCAAGCGACATCCCTCCCTTCAAAACCCGCATTTTCGTCATGATGTGAGATTACCGCCAGGAGAGCTGCTTTCCTACCGTACTGGGACGAGACGGACTGCAGCATCAGGACTCCAAATATCGCCACCGAGAAGGACATGACTGCAGCTCTTCGTTTGCCAGGTATCATCTTCGGAGCGCGGAGATGGAAAATGCCGGTAGCCGAGCAGTAAGGTGACCCGAGCGGGATATGATGATGCGGGGAGGATTCGCCGACACACTCCAATCGTATCACGCAGAGAGGGAAGTGTCTCTAGGTAGACTAGCGGAGGCTTTCAGCACCACTGCTGCTGCTGCTGCTGCTGCTGCTAGCTACCTGTGCAGCTCTCTGCTGTGCTCTCAGCCCGGTGCAGCAGGGGAACCACCTTTTTTTCCCCTTTTTTTTTAAACCACCCCTTTAATCTTAAATCCCGCGTGATCTTGGGGGAGCGCAGAGACAAGCCGTGAGACACGAGACTGTCCTGTCAGAGAGTGGAGCAGAAATCAATTACAGAGCAATACACAAAATGGATGTTATTGTTTTTTTCAGCCAGGTGTTACCATGTTCATTTAACAATGAATAGAATAGAAACAACAACACAGTGGTCTTAAAACAGACATAAAATAAGTTAAAATAAGTGCATAAATTGAAATTAAAAATCTAATTGAAATTAAAGTATAATTAAAGTTGCCCATTCCACAGTCCAGTCCAGCTGTGGCTGAGGTGGTGTGTGTGAGTGTGTGTGACTGGATTCAGGAGGTGTTAAACAGTCTTTCACAGAGCGGTGGCTCAGCTTTTTATGTGCATATGTGAACACTCCAAGAGAACTCAGACCCCTCTGAAGCGAATGGTGGTCCAAGTTTGGTTCGCTTCAGGAGGTGGTCTGAGATTGGTTCGCTTCAAGTCCATGGTGCAGTTCACTTAGGATGTTTTCACACTTGGTCCTTTTCAGCCCTCTAAGTGTACTTAGAGCGGTGACTCAGCATTTTTTGCGCATACGTGAACACTCCAAGAGAACTCAGACCCCTCTGAAGCGAACAGCGGTCCAAGTTCGGTTCGCTTCAGGAGGTGGTCTGAGTTCAGTTCACTTCAGGAGGTGGCCTGAGTTCAGTTTGCTTCAGGAGGTGGTCTGAGTTCAGTTTGCTTCAGGAGGTGGTCTGAGTTTGGTTCGCTTTGAGTCCACAGTGCGGTTCTACTTAGGGTGTTTTCACACTTGGTCGTTTTTAACCCTCCAAGTGGACTCAGAGCTGTGACTCAGCTATTTTTGGTGCATATGTGAACACTCCAAGAGAAGAGAACTCAGATGCCTCTGAAGCGAACCGAACTCAGGGTGTTTTCACATTTGGTCCTTTTTTAATGAACAAAACTCAGTCCTCTTAAAGTGCAACAAAAATTGGACCCACAGAAAAGGGACTCTGTTCTATTTTGTTCATATTGTCAGTTCATTTGAAAGAGGAATCAGTTCACTTTCTGGTCCACTTCAGCTCTGATGGGGCCCCAGTCCTCTTTCTGTTCGCACTTTATATAATATAGCCCCTCACTTTCAGATGAACTTATTATTTTGAGAAAAACCTTAGCGTTTCTGTGCTGTAGACTGCTGGCTTTTGATGTATTCTACATTCCACATCTGAAGACATGCAGTATCCTCTGTGGACCAAACTCTGTGTCTGTTTTATCAAGTGTCCCAGTGCAACAGCATGTGATCTAGAGGGCTAAATACAATGGCAAAGATGGAAAAATGAACCTGGAGTACTTTGTGTTCACAAGGCACACGTTAAGTGAACCACATCGCTGACTTGAAGCAAACCAAACTTAGACCACCTCCCAAGTTGGTGAGGATGATGCTTCAGATTACAGTGACACTAAGTACAGTAACCACAATTTTAACTATTCACAACCTGTAACAAGCAGTGGGGCCCAAGGAAAGTGCAACATTTTAAATAGTTTTAAAACCCTAGAATGAAAAGTTTGGTCTTGCTTGCAATTTTTTATTTCGAAGTAATTAGTGCCATGACTACTGTACAAGATAGAAGTTTTATCTAGGAGCAAAAGCAAAAACCAGTGCCTTAAACAGTAACAATAGGAGCATGATAATCACAAGAGTTACTAAAAATGACTTAAAATACAACAATAGGAAGTAGTATTGCACACGACTGAGAAAATGATATTGTACTAGGAATGATTGTGATATTGAAGAAAAACAGATGATGTGAAAAATATCACACAAGATATAAATTCATTATATAAAGTAAAACTGCACCTAATGTGGGTGACAGAGGCCACAGAGAGACAAGATCTCCTGTGGCGTTCTGTGGTGCTCTCAGTCTACAACTGAACATGCTGTGATATGACTCCAGAGTGGCATGCAGAGGGTGAGACGCATTGTCCAGAATACTGAGCAGTTTCCTCAGCATCCTCCTCTCTGACACCTCCACTAAGGCTCCAGTTCCACTCACAGGACAGAACCAGCTTTCCCAATGAGCTGATTGAGTCTGTTAGCATCAGCTGCCTTCACCTTCACCTTCGCCTTCTGCCTTCATGCAGGGTTTGTTTGATCAACCAATCAGGAATGATTATTTCTCTGGTACTGACACAACTGTAAACATGTTCAGTGCTTAACAAACTGCTACTAGGCCTGAAACTGTGTCGTGGGTCAAGCAGCCTCTCAGGCTGACTAAGCCCTGACCTCAACAGGACCTGTGGCTTTAAGTAGACTTTTAATCCTATTTCTCTTTGAACTAATATGGGGTAATGGCAGCTTCACACCTACAACACACTACTGTGTTCCTACACTAAATGGAGCTTATATAGTGGCCTAATTGTAGCCTGCTTTGTGGTCAAATGTAATTGGAATTTGAATCATGTCATAGTCATAGATGTGGGACTGTCAGGATATGGGCTGCAAATGTAAAATAAATTAAAATAAATAAATAACCCAACAATTGTTCTGTGGCAACAAACCAGGACATAGGCGGTTTCTGGGGTTGTCGCTTTCCTTCCAGTTGTAGTAGTAGGCCCACCTCCAAACCTTCAAGGCTGTATCACCTGTCAAACCCACTGGTACGGGCGTCCTCAGAACCCCTTAAAGAAGAATTTCAAAAACATACAGTATCTTTTATAGACAGATAGTTAGGAACATCTCTTGTAGGCCTACAAAAGCCTCACACATACAAGACACTTTTATTCATATAGATATGTCATAGATATGTCAGCTCTCACCTTGAGGCCCTCTCTCTTATAACTTAGAATCACACAATAAACCTCACAGATGCCTTTATTTCCAGTAGATTAAATTACCGCAATGGTCTGTTTGTAGAACTTTCAAAACAAGCTGTTCGGCACCTTCAGCCTTTTCAGAATGCTGCAGCGAGGGTCCTGACAAAAACCAGCAAATATGACCACATAACTCCACTTCTTGGGTATACAGACATGATGAAGCAGCGTTTTGTTAACATGCAGCACAAACCTGGAATATCCTCCCTCCCTGATGATGTTAGAGCCCCGACTCTGACTCTGACTCTGACTCTGACAGCTGACTTCTTTGGCTTCTGAGGGGTTTGAACATCGTGGGCTTTTTTTCTCACACTGGGTGTTAAATCTTAAAACTTCATCTGTATAAATTAATGGCAGGAGCAGGCATGATAAGTAGGCGTGTTTTGGAGCAGCAGTTGGTGACTCTTTCCTAGAAACAGTCTCTGCAAACAAAGCACCCGAATATATGTCAAGTCAATGTCAGTTAGTTATTGGCTCATGTCCAACACTTAACATGTCAAAAATTTTACAAGAAGCAGCAGACAAACTGGAGAAGAGGCCACTGATGCTGCGTCTATTCCTCAAAGGTCCAGAAGAGACACAAAAGCACGGAGGAGGCTGAAGGACTGCTGTGTGTTGCTGTGTGAATATTAGGCAAGTTTCAATGTGCAAGCAGATCTAATAGTGAAATTCAGTGCTGTGCTTTAGTATAAAAATGTATTTTAGCCATTTTTCAGCATTTTTCTGTTGTTATAGCACCACCCAGTTGCCAATTAGAGTTAAATTTCTCCAGTCACCTTGAGGCATACTGTTCTACATATCTACCAAGTTTAGTAAAAATCGATATGGCGGTTAGGCCTAGATAAGAAATTAGCTCTCTAGCACCCCCATTTTGTTTGATGGGTCAATAACGGAGAGGTCCCCTCAGATTATGTGTGGTCATATGCCTACAAAGTTGCGTGGTGATCAGTGAAACCCTTGAGATGTTATACACCTTTATGTGATGAGCCATGCCCTCCGCAATATTCATTGCCTTATAGAAGCTCAGTTTTACTAAGTTTTCCAACTTTTGCTAAGAGGGAACTTTAGATATTGGTCCCTAGATTATGTTCACCGAGTTTCATGCAGATCGGTCAAACTTCCTAGGAAGAGATTGATTTTAAGTGTTTTTTTTTTTTTTTAAAATTCAAAATGGCGGAAAATCTATATAACCGGAAGTTATGGGTTCTTGAGGCAAACCTGTTCCTCATGAGGAGAGGCATCTCTGTGCAAGGTTTCATGACTCTACGACACACGGGGCATGAGATATGCCCATTCCAAGTTTGCAATTTCAATCAGTTGCTATAGCGCCCCCTTTGGCCAATTGATGTAATATATTCAAGCAAAAACTGTCAGGATAAAGTTTGATTTTCTTTTGTGCTGCTTTATTTATCAGCCAATTGAATTAAGTATGAATCTGCTTTATATATATATATATATATATATATATATATTGTGTGCACATATGTCATGGTTCCCTCAGAAAATAAAGCTCCTCTTTGATGCCGTGATGTGAGCTATGTCTTTTTACCACAGCCTGTATGACAGATATGACGTTGTAGTGTGTATGATATCAGATGACTGGCTGTCAGTATCTTGAGAAATTTCATGATGGAACATGTTACACAACAGTTGCTTTTCTTTTTATCTTTAACTAGTGCGGTGCCCATTCAAAACCTGCCTGTTCAGAACAGGAGCTACAGCTGCTTGACCTGTTGGTGCTGCTTGCAGCTTTCTTGAGAACACTCATTCAAACAACTTCACACACAACACTGTTGCTTGTGCGACACACCTGGACCCCAAACAGCTGTAGGATTATTATGATGTTTAGATATAAAAAATTGAATTATGTTTCTATTTCTGCTAATTGTGCCCAAAACAAAAGCACTTAAAAATATGCAACTCAATGGTATACTGCTTACTGTATTCTTCTCCTTCTACTTCAGAAGAAAACATTTTACTACATTCACCTGATATAGACAGGTTACTGGTTACACTACAGTTTCAGATTTTACTCACAGTATATAACAAATACAATATTCATTTCATTCCTTTTCATAACCACTAGGGGTCACGGGGGTGCTGGAGCCTATCCCAGCTGACTCGGACAAGAGGCAGGGTACACCCTGGACAGGTCACCAGACTATCACAGGGCTGACACATAGAGACAGACAACCATTCACACTCACATTCACACCTATGGACAATTTAGAGTCACCAATTAACCTGCATGTCTTTGGACTGTGGGAGGAAGCTGGAGTACCTGGAGAAAACCCACGCTGACACATGGAGAACATGCAAACTCTGCACGGAGGGACTCCCCCACCCTGGGTTCTAACCAGGAACCATCTTGCTGTGAGGCAACAATGCTAACCACTGCACCACCGTGCTGCCCAACAATTATAATAGGATGTTTTATCATTAAACTATCCAGCATTATATTGGAACTGAAATCTCTATCTTAAACAGAGGTTAAGTAGATTTATGTACTTTGTGCCTTCCTTCATTGCATATTATTCTCCTCCTCCTCCCCTTGCCTTATCCACCCCTGAACACATGCATCACATTTTTTGAACACCTTTATGGTGTAGGAAAAAAACTAGAAATACTTGACATCATGTACAGCAAACGATTTATTTGAATGGCTGAAGTGCCACAAAATAATTTGAGTGTTGGCAAAACAGTGTAAGGGTGTAGGGGGGAGAGAGAGGGGATGACATGCAGCAAAAGGCCACAGGCCAGAGTTGAACCTGCAGCCGCTGCAGCAAGAACACTGCCTTTGGATTAGTTATTTTATTGACACAAACAAATAAAATATTTCAGTCCAAACAATCTTCAAAAAATTATATGTAAGATAAAACCACTAGTAAAAACATTAAAAGGTAGTATAACTAATAACACAGAGTCCCATCATTCAGTAGAGGCCTGCTGGTGCTTCAGTACTGCAGGGCCTGCATGTAACATGACTAATATTCTTTCATCAGTGTCCATGAAGAGTGAGCTCAGTTCAGAAGAGTCATGTCCACATTTCTCATGGATATCCTGTGTAAGAGGGCACACAAGTGTATTTATTTTCAATCATCTCCCAATGATCTTGTTCCTCCAATTATCTCAGACAAGTACGACATCATGACTTGATTCTCCTTTCTTGTCATTTCTAGAACATACCACAAGGGGTCATCCAACATGCCCTGACGCTGCTTCATCATGGTCAGATACTTGGCTTCCCTTTCTTTCACTAAAGCTTGAACTGAAGGGAGTCCTGCCTCCAACATGCAGGTTAGGATAGGTGTAGTAGACCTCACCCTAAGTAGGGATTTCCCCCCAGTCATGTAAAGAGATTCAACAGATGTTAAGGGCACTTTTAACCAAGCCTCACACCCATAGAAGTTTGACACAAGCATGGGACGCCTGCTCTACCCACTGAGCTACTAGGCGCCCCACTTTAAAAAAAAAAACAAAAAACATAAGAATGATATTAAGACTTAATTTATCAACAACAGTTTGTCTGTTATTAAATTTTAAAACAATTTTCTAACGGGTAAGTTAATATCTGGTGACACTATAGTGTGAAACGTGCAAAACCAGTCCATCATGGCCAAGTAAATCTTTGTGTTTGACACATTCTTTTAAACTAGGTTGCTAAGGTCATATTAAAAACTTAGCTGTGGATGCTCCCACCTGCCTCTGTACCAGGGCTGTGCCTGACCAATTTGGCACCCTAGGCAAGTAAAGAAAAACATAACAAGAACATTAATACATAGGAAGTGAGATGAGGTTGTTGCCACTATCCAAAGCTAGCAAAATCAAAATCCGGCCTGCACAGTATTATATAGTCCATCCATTTCATCCAATGTGTATTAAACAGGTCCCTCTTGTAATTCACATCTGCTGTCATTCTCTCCATCCTGCATATGTCCATTGTGATGTCCACCCACATGTTCAGAGTTGGGCTCTCCTGTGAAAGCCTTTTTTTCATGAAGGCCTTTTTGCCTGCCACCAACAAAATACTAATACTAATATGGCCATTCTCCTGGCATGGGTCCAAAAAATAAAATTTTACTGTCCATAGGCAGGTGACTTCCAAAAATTTCCTGTATTGCAATATGTATTCCCTTCCAGTACGTTTTAATAATCTGACAGTCCCAAAAGACATGATAATGACTTGCATTTGTATTTCCACAACTTCTCCAGCAAGTCGGGGAGTTACCTTCATAGTGGGATTTTTGGCAAGGTGTAATAAAATATCTTATCAGGCTTTTCCAGCCAAATTCCCTCCAACTCTGTGAGCTGCTACATTTCCATTGATATGCCTATATTGTCATCCATTCTTCCTCTGTTATATCTATTCCTCCCTCCATTTCCCATTTTGTTTTAATATATATGGTTGAGTGTGTTTTCATGTTTGTAAGTCCTTTATAAAGACCTGAGATGATACCCCTATCTTTACTTGAACCATATGCCCTTTTAAACAGGTCTAACAGCTGTTTGCTTGATTCTGGATTTGAGTCATTTGGGACGTTTGGAAATAATCCTACGTAGCCTCGACTGAAATCCAATTCCATAAATAATGTATTACAACCCAGATTCCAAAAAACAAAACAAAAAACAAAAAAACAAAATGCAATCTTTCAACAATCGTCTTTGATTCAGTTAAAGAAGCAACAGACAGCATCTTTTCCTAAATATATCATTATGAAAATAATGTGGGATGCACAGGGTAGTGGCCAGAGTAAAATCAGACTGTCAGCGTTTACATAGGTTACTTAGTGGCTTTGCAATGTTTGCAATAAGCTTCTGCTGCTGGGGGCGAAATTTCGCGGAAAAAAATCTGTTTTACGGCGGGAAACGCATCATGTATTGCAAAACTGGTCGGTCAGCCAATCAGGGACTGGAGCTGGTCCTTATGAGGAGTTGGGCATGAGATAGTTGAGTCAGGAGCACAATGGCAGACAGACAAAGTTTGGAAACAAGTGAAAAACGGCCTAGCAAAAGAAAAGGAGCTCCTCTGTCTGAGGAGGCAAAGAAGAGCAAAAAGGAGAGTGATAAAAGAAGAGGAAAAACAAGAGTAAACCTCAGTCAGGCATTCAAGAGATGGAGGGAGCTCCGTGACCAAAGAGGTGTCAACACCGATGTCCAGCTAGCTTTATTTGGCAGTCACTTTCAATGGGAAGAGACAGAAAAGTGCAGCTGAGGAAAACTGGCTTTGAGGTCATTTTGCAGATGGACTAAATCATTTTTAAGAATTTGGAAAACACCTACTGACAAAAGTCAGCCAACGGGGAAGAAATAAAGAATTCATCAGCACTGGTTTCCACGGGCTGCTGCTGTTTCATTTTGTGCATGTGCATATGAATGCATGTTCATGCATGACAGCGTTATCTTTCCTGAGCTGCAGTTCATAAACACTGCTGGTGTTTATCAAACATAATAAATAGTTGTATTTCACTCTGACCTCTGTCAGTTACATACATTAGTTAGAGAACACAGCCAGCTGACATTGGGCGAGAGGCGAGGTACACCCTGGACAGGTCACCAGACTATCACAGGGCTGACACATAGAGACAGACAACCATTCACACTCACATTCACACCTACGGACAATATAGAGTCACCAATTAACCTGCATGTCTTTGGACTGTGGGAGGAAGCTGGAGTACCTGGAGGAAACCCACGCTCACATGGGGAGAACAATATATGGGCGTGATGGCACTCCTCACAGGTTGACATAATTTTAAAAGAAGACAATGATTATCTAGTCTCTTGTCCCAATACCCACACTTCGCCTAGAAATACCCACTTGCACTTGGTTGTGCGCATTCACATTTAGGCTAGTGGTGTCCCAAAACAGAACTGAGGTAGTGGAAGTGGTGTCCCAACTGCTGTATGACAAGGTTAGAATCTCTTAAAATTACTAATAAATTGACGTTTTTAGCCTCTGGTCAGGTTTGGTAAGTTTACATGTCAAATGGTATGACCCTAGAAAAACATTAATAATTCATAAAAATCATTAAAATTAATAGTTACTTTAAAAATTATGTTTGAAATCTTGAGACCAAGGCCATGTGCTTACACAGGTGTCCATAGTAATGCCTGTCAAATTTGATTTTAAAATGAAAAATGGTGTAACCGGTTACACCATTTGACTCCTATTAAGAGCCTTTCTGTTATAGGCAATTATGTCAAATATCAGCAGTTTATGATAGTAATTTTTTAGATATCAGTAGTTTATGATGTTAATTAAAGATGTATTATAAAAAAAACTACTTTTGATCTTGTACAGTAGCTTTAAAATACCTAAAAATCCAATAATTCATTTAAAGTAGAAATGTTACTCAAACATTAAAATTTCTGTCTGTAAAATACAATTATTTACATTACTGCTATTTCATTACTAATGTATGATACATTTATAGAAAACTAAAGTAATCAAACTAACTAAATAAAATCAATTTTCCCCATTAGTCATCGTTTTTTATATGTGTCAATACTGTATGTATTCTGTTTCTTCTTATTGACATCCTAAACTCTTTTTATTGTGTGCAAATAAAAAAAAAAAAAAAAAAAAAAAAACAAGAAAAAGTGGCTCGTCATAGAGTGCTAATGCAAATGAATGCTAATGAATGCTAATGTTGCAGCAAGGGCCAATTATGTCCTTACGAGTTGTTGTTGTCAGGTGACTTTTTCCCTTATCAGAATTTAAAACACAAAACATGAAACATGAGTTAAATTTTAAAATTAAATGATTGTTGTTAGCAAAGAATTTACAGTAGAAGAAATTAGTTAATTGTTGTCAGCTGTTCCTTTTTATGAACTTCCTCTCTCATTAAATTTTTATCAACCATATTCACAATAGTAGACCAGTTCACCCTTATGAGTTGTTGTCAGGTGACTTTTTTCTTATCAGAACTTAAGATACAAAACATGAGTTAAATTTTCAAATGAAACATGATTGTAAAATGTTTTTTTCTGCAAAGAATTTACAGTAGAAGAAACTACCTCACTGTTGTCAGATGTTCTTTTTTCTGAACTGAAATAACATGAAAAAAACAAGTTCACTTAACCTTGTTGACTGTCATATTTGATTTTCAGTGTCAATTCCTTCACCAAACAGTGGTGTTTGACTGTAGAAGGAACATGGTCAGGCAGTGTATCATATTTTTATGAAAAATACCAGTTACACCAATTGACACAACCCAGTGTCATTTGGTGTAACTGGTATTTTTTGTACAGATAATTTAGCTGGTTGAACAGATACAGATACAGATGGTGGTGGTGTGCTCACTCAGCCCTTCCTTCTCGTATCTTTGAATTCACCATTAACTATTCACCTGGACAGTGTATAATGTTGAAGAAGTCAGTGAGGTTGTGAGATGGATGTCAACAAGGAGGCAGAAAAAACACAGTCTCCTTTAGCCGTAAGTCTAGATTGAGGGGCTTTCAGATTTTTGTCGTATGATCTGAGATTGCGTGCAGGTAAAAGGGGACATAAAAGTTCACAGGTGCATGCTGGTGCTGGGTCATGTAGTGCTTTAAAAGTAATTAGTAGAACTTAAAAATCAGTCCTGAAGTTTGTTATCACTTCCTGTTTTATTGAATGCAGCTTGAAAACTGCCATAGCCCTTCCATTAAGCTCAGTTTTGTTTTGTGGAATCATTAATCAGGCTCTCCTATGTTCCTGGATCTCTGCACCATTCTATTGTTCTTCCTCAGTCACATGAACAAAGACATATGAAGACATCTCTGTATCATCCCTAAATCTGCACCATTTCACTTTCTTCTCATCAGCACCTTTTATTCTTGCTTGTAGATTATCCTCATCACGATGAGCTGATCACAAGGCTCAGGACTGAGTTTGGATGCTGCCCTGTTGTGTCAAACATAGTTTTTGGCTTTCTCTTGGCTGGTGTGAAAACAACGCTGGAGGTGAAATTTGCTTGCACTTGAATTCCTACATGGAACATCCTGTTTGTGGCTCCATTTTTCTTGATTCCTGCAGCATCAGCTCCTCTGCTGATGCTGCTGATTCACGGATGCGGAGTGTATAAAATGTCTTGTGTAGCTTTTTCCCTCCATAGTGTTGCTGGCCCTGATGTTGCTCAAAGGCCAATACATAAAGTATAGTCTGTGCAAAGACAGACTGGCCAGGCACATTTATAACTTCAGAAAAAAACTATCTGGAATGGTGCACACCAATCAACATGACATGTTACTCCTCAGAGGAACTACTGAGTTGCTGACACAGATTTTAGGTTGTTTTCTAGTGCAGGCCAGACCTCTGGACAACTTGTTTTTTTATAATATACAGTACAGGCCAAAAGTTTGGACACACCTTCTCATTCAATGCGTTTTCTTTATTTTCATGACTATTTACATTGTAGATTCTCACTGAAGGCATCAAAACTATGAATGAACACATGTGGAGTTATGTACTTAACAAAAAAAGGTGAAATAACTGAAAACATGTTTTATATTCTAGTTTCTTCAAAATAGCCACCCTTTGCTCTGATTACTGCTTTGCACACTCTTGGCATTCTCTCCATGAGCTTCAAGAGGTAGTCACCTGAAATGGTTTCCACTTCACAGGTGTGCCTTATCAGGGTTAATTAGTGGAATTTCTTGCTTTATCAATGGGGTTGGGACCATCAGTTGTGTTGTGCAGAAGTCAGGTTAATACACAGCCGACAGCCCTATTGGACAACTGTTAAAATTCATATTATGGCAAGAACCAATCAGCTAACTAAAGAAAAACGAGTGGCCATCATTACTTTAAGAAATGAAGGTCAGTCAGTCCGGAAAATTGCAAAAACTTTAAATGTGTCCCCAAGTGGAGTCACAAAAACCATCAAGCACTACAACGAAACTGGCACACATGAGGACCGACCCAGGAAAGGAAGACCAAGAGTCACCTCTGCTTCTGAGGATAAGTTCATCCGAGTCACCAGCCTCAGAAATCGCAAGTTAACAGCAGCTCAGATCAGAGACCAGATGAATGCCACACAGAGTTCTAGCAGCAGACCCATCTCTAGAACAACTGTTAAGAGGAGACTGCGCGAATCAGGCCTTCATGGTCAAATAGCTGCTAGGAAACCACTGCTAAGGAGAGGCAACAAGCAGAAGAGATTTGTTTGGGCCAAGAAACACAAGGAATGGACATTAGACCAGTGGAAATCTGTGCTTTGGTCTGATGAGTCCAAATTTGAGATCTTTGGTTCCAACCGCTGTGTCTTTGTGAGACGCAGAAAAGGTGAACGGATGGATTCCACATGCCTGGTTCCCACTGTGAAGCATGGAGGAGGAAGTGTGATGGTGTGGGGGTGTTTTGTTGGTGACACTGTTGGGGATTTATTCAAAATTGAAGGCACACTGAACCAGCATGGCTACCACAGCATCCTGCAGCGACATGCCATCCCATCCGGTTTGCGTTTAGTTGGATGATCATTTATTTTTCAACAGGACAATGACCCCAAACACACCTCCAGGCTGTGTAAGGGCTATTTGACCAAGAAGGAGAGTGATGGAGTGCTGCGGCAGATGACCTGGCCTCCACAGTCACCGGACCTGAACCCAATCGAGATGGTTTGGGGTGAGCTGGACCGCAGAGTGAAGGCAAAGGGGCCAACAAGTGCTAAACACCTCTGGGAACTCCTTCAAGACTGTTGGAAAACCATTTCAGGTGACTACCTCTTGAAGCTCATGGAGAGAATGCTAAGAGTGTGCAAAGCAGTAATCAGAGCAAAGGGTGGCTATTTTGAAGAAACTAGAATATAAAACATGTTTTCAGTTATTTCACCTTTTTTTGTTAAGTACATAACTCCACATGTGTTCATTCATAGTTTTGATGCCTTCAGTGAGAATCTACAATGTAAATAGTCATGAAAATAAAGAAAACGCATTGAATGAGAAGGTGTGTCCAAACTTTTGGCCTGTACTGTATTTCACAGCTGACTTCTTTGATTTGTCTTTTAATTCTAATTTAAAACAAACCTTACGGACTGCATTTTTTCATCTGTGTAATATTGCGAAAATTAGGCCTATCCTGACCCGAAAAGATGCAGAAAAATTGGTCCACGCTTTTGTTACCTCTAGGCTGGATTACTGTAACTCTCTATTATCAAGTAGCTCTAATGAGTCTTTAAAAACTCTCCAGCTAATTCAGAATGCAGCGGCACGTGTACTAACAGGAACTAAGAAACGAGATCATATTTCTCCTGTTTTAGCTTCTCTGCACTGGCTCCCTGTAAAATCCAGAATTGAATTTAAAATCCTACTGTTAACTTATAAAGCTCTAAATGGTCAAGCTCCATCATATCGAGCTCATAGTGCCATATTATCCCACCAGAACACTGCGCTTTGAGAATGCAGGGTTACTCTACTCTACTCTATTTAAGTAGTCACTGTCTGAGTATGACACTCTAATCACCAGATTTAGGAGACAAACACAATTTGTCACAGTCACTATCCTGATGACTTTTTGGAAAGACTGAACTAAGCATAACAGACTCATTCAAGTTGCCTTTATCAGTTAGGCAACTCGGCAATTCATACATCCTCAATTCCCCTCCTTGGCTCCCCCTTGCATCTTAGGCCCCGTTTATATGACAAAGATTTCAACTGAAAACGGTAAACTTTAGTTGCGTTTTGCGTTTTTTTACACAACAGCGGTGTTTTGAGTGCCTGAAAAGGCAACATTTTGAAAACAGGTTCCAGAGTGCAATTTTTTGGAAATGGCGGCGCCTCCATTGTCATGTAAACTTGCAAAATGCAGTTTCTCTGAAAACGGAGACTTTTTGCACATGCTCATTACAGTTCCAGTCACTAGGCATGCGTGAGAAAATCAACCATCACATCAACAATACCAAGCTCTGTTTGTGCTGCTCACCCTGTTGACTTTATCAACGCTTCTCCAGCAAAGTGTAGATCTACTGTGGCAACTCCAACTCGTCATCCGTCCAGACAAAGTTATCTGTGCATGCTTTCGCCATTGCGTCTTCTTTGTTTTGGTTTGTAATCACCGCATTGTAGAGGAAGGTGCTTCAGCGCAGGTGTGTGGCGTCATGCCGTGTTGTTGCTTTGCAAATTTACACTGCCACCATTGGCCTGGTGTGCATACTACAGCGTTTCCAGTAGATTTTGCGTCTTCGTGTGAACCGGGATTATTTCAATAATGTCCTCATATAAATGCAGAAGTTTTTTAAAACGCAAAGGACAGACTTTTCCGTTTTTAGAGAAACCGTTGTCGTCTAAACAGGGCCTTAGTCTCTCTTTTGCTCTCTCACAGCTGTGTGTCACGCCTACTTTATATATCAGGTGCCTAAAACACTTATTAAGTAACTTATAATAAGTAACTTCTTATTCTACACAGAGAGTAATATTGTAGAGTGACTCATTAAAACGCACCTGCTTTTAAACATTATGAATGGATATCAAACATAGACTACAAAAATAATGGATGAAGCTACCGTGATGTCAGCCGTTGGTTTGTGGACTCCTGTTTTGAGATCTTGAGTTCGGCATTTTGTCTGTCGCCATCTTGTTTTTTTAAAAGCCAAAAGTGACTGTATTTGAAACATGGATGTATTAAGAGACCTAGAAACAGATGTGGGGCCCCTGTTCATTCCTATGAGAGTTGCTCAATGGTGCATGACACCAAAGTGATTCAACTGCTGTGTATACAAATACCCAAATGATGCAGATATTATCGGCACTGAACTGAACTGACAAGCTCTCTAACTTTTCATCTTTTCTTCTCTTTATGCAGAATGAACAATGGCAGAGAAACAATCCCGGATCTCTAAAATGGTCACTAAACTGAAGAGTGAATTTAAAAAAAAGCCCTCTTGCGTCAAACGTGTGTTTCGGCGTCATCCTTTCTTTCTTGGAGGAGGACATGGAGGAGGAGTTTGAATGCCCTTGCGACGATAAAAAGAATGCCATGTTTGGGGCTGCATATTTTGTTGTTCCTGCAGTTGTGGCCTTTCTACTGTCGATGAGCATCCAAGGCTTCTGGAGAAAGAAGGGATCAAAGGACTTAGGAAAAACTGTGGGTTTCAGCCTTTTTCCTCCCGTACTGTGGATCATCCTGCTGCTCATGGATGGCGAAATGTTTGCCTGTGCAATGACAACCTGGTCAGGCAGTTATGAAAAAATTGAAAAAGGTGGTGCGAAGCAGTGGTGCAAACCAGCAAACTACACCTCATCACAAGAGAGAGAGAGAGAGATCAACAAGGCTCAGGAATTGTTTTCTCTGTCTCAGGTAAGGAACAATCTGATGTCACTGAAAATAGTTTGCTTGGCACCTGTCAGAAAATAATCTGAGAACAAGACTGAGGTTGTGGTCTAATAGTCTTCTTTGCTTTGGAGGGTTCCTCACTGAGCGAAATGACCAGGAATTATCTAAGTGGCAGCCATGATAGGAGCTGGTCAGATGCTTAGTTAGCATGCTGACATTTGCTAATTAGCATCAAATGGGACAAAAAGAAAATCTGACCTGATGATAGTCCTAGATTAAAAGTTTGATCACTAAAGTCATTACAATTCATCACGAGGAGACCATAGATGTGTGAAGCTACCCAACAGGTGTTGAAACATTTCACTAAGATCCACAAATGTCATCATGATGGACGAAATATCAGAGGGCCATCAAACTCAGTATATTTATCATCAAGGACCATGAATGTCTGTACAATATTTCATCATAACCCATGCAGTATTTGTTTTGACACATCAGCAGTAGTCTAATAAGCTTTCTTCAAACTATGGTTGGTTAACAGCTTATCATCCCTTGTCTTTTTCTTTCCTCTGTGGTTTAGGGCATTGGAATGGGAGTGATCATATTGCTCACTTGTGGATTTGGAGTATTTGCCTTCCTCTGCTCCAAGAAGGAAGTCCACAGAGATCCAGAAGCTTCTGAGCTGAAAAATAAGCAGGACACGGATGAATCTGGTGACATTCCACTGAAAGAACTGAAAGAGTAATAAAAAGAGAAAATGACCACAATTCATAAATCAATGAGATCCAAGGCTTTGGTAATGATGATAGAATAATTACTGTAAAAATCATTTATTGAAAGAAATCTTGTTGGCTATACAGCTTAGGAAAACCTTTGATTGTCATTAAACCATCACATTGATAGGAGCAAGTCTAGAAATAGGTTGTTTGCAATCAGGTGACTATTATGATGTGTAAAATTCAGATGTTAGGCAAGGAAAATATTATATTATATTATATTATATTATATTATATAAGAAAGGTCATGATGACAGTGACAGCAATTGAGGAGCCAGACTCTGGTGTCAGCTCTATTGGAGTCAATGGGGCAGACACAACAAGTCACACTTTAACCCATCATATCTTTGCTGATTCAACTTTGACAGAAAAATCCTTCAACCAGATATAAAACACATATTACATTATGCTTACTGACATTTTTTATCTAAATATGTGCATTTCTTTTCGTTGTTATTGGTCTTAAGGCAGATCATGGCTCTGTCCAGCAGCTGCATCTCAGCCCCTGTTCATGTAAGCCTAACACACATCCTCTGCTGAGCGTCCAGCAGTGATTATAACCTATATATCAAGTTCATAATTAACTGGAGACAAAACATTTTTTCTACTACACATAGATCACAAACCCATAGATATGAAAACGACTCATTGTAATCGATTGAGAAATATAAATGTTTCAGTGCTTTTTTACCCAGGAAAACTACAGCCCTCCTTTTTGTTTGCATTTGCGTACAGGCAAGTCTTGCCTCTCCAATATGCTGACGTATCGTCCGAAATCATTCATTCATTCACTACTCTCTACTCACTATATAATGGACTATAGTGGGTAATGAATTATTTTGGATATGGATATATATGCAACACATTCTCACTCCGACCTTGTCACATATCGACGTTTGGTCATGGACTTTCCACATCCAGTTACAACCTGAAAGGTACCTTGGGTGCGTTGGTTGTTGACATTCTGGGACACTGCGTCAAGTTCTGCCTGTTATATACATTGTCTTCTTTCAAAATAGCCTTCCGTTTTCACAGGAAATGGTTGAAAGTCAGTGTTTGTTGGACCGACCCTCCCTATTTAGTCTTTTGCCACCTCCCGCCACGTTTCCCCCTGATGCCGCCAAGCAGGGGCGCTGCCAGGAATTTTGGGCCCCGTGAAAAAAAATCACACTGTGCCCCCCCTGCACAGCTGTTGTCACCACATCTCTAGGACCTAACCGACCCATTAAAAGCTTTACATAACTCTAACTTTGAAGGCTTGCAACTGTCTTGCTTCTTGTAGTTCAGTACTACCAGTACAATATTTACTGCTAGTGAGTTGTACATGCAACAGTCTGCATACAGTATGCAATTCACTATTTGATGCAAGATTGCTCCGCCATAAAAAATGTGCTAAAGGCCATCTTTTACAGTCTAAATGTAATTTTTATTGTAAAATCCCAAAATGGAAAAAAACATTAATGAAAGACAAAAAAAAAAACGTTTTAACTTGCTGCACATATGCCAACAAGAAAATAAAGTTGAAATGGAAAATTATATTATAAGGCCTCATGGAGGCGCTGAGTTAGGCTACTTAATGTTTCCAACTGTCCAGCATCCAGTACAGACAGGTGTAGGCTGTTTTTGTTTCATAATAATCATTATGTGGAAAAATAATTTGTTTGAATTTCCGTCATTAAAAAATACTTTGTTTTCTTTTTTGTAATGGTAAAAGAGAGAGAGAGAGAGAGAGAGAGAGAGAGAAATTCCCACAGACTCCCTGCAATGATGCTAACTGGCATGTGTTGCTCACCTTCTCCACTGGGACAGGGCTGCTGCTTCTGACTCATCTGTTGTTGAGTCTGGTAAAAGGGGCAAGGACAACTGATTTAATATGAATATCTTGCTAAACATTTACCTGCACTGATTAAATGTAGGTTAAAAAGGAGTGAACTGTAGGCTAACACTAGTCTGTAGCTAGCTTATTTCACTATGGACATTAAGCTAACAGGTTCACCTTACCCACCTTTCTTGGAGAAAAACTGGGTCACATATTGACACCCTTTCTTTTGCCTCTCCTCTCTCTCCTTTCTCTCTTTCCTTTTTTGAAAACCGGATTTTATTTTAGTACTAGGTAGCATGATGATGACTGTAGCGTTCTAGCAGCAACTGCTAACTGCTACTAGGCACCATCACCATCAGTGCGCTAAGACAGGACCAAACCATTTCATGCAGATACAGGGGGGTGCTAAGTCAATATGGATGTTCACTTGTTGGTCAATGCGGATATTTAACTTTTACTACCAAAAACTAGTAAAAACAAAGAGATCATTAATTTTATTACTATATTTGAAAAAAGATATATTCTTAACAATGATGGTTTAATAATTTTATATTAATTTTTGCCTATTTTTTGGAAAGGGTGTCAATATGTGAACCCAGTGACCCTTGGAATCATCCTAACTTCTCTCCCATATGGCACCACTGCTGCCAAGCACTGTTAAACTATAACCGGGTTGATACATGTCCATGAGAAACACAACAAAAGATGAGCAGCATCCAAAGGAAGTGGAATCAACCCAGAAATTACCATGTAAATGTTTTTATTTCAAAATAAAAGTATCTGAACATAAAGAATAACCAAAAGTAAGTTCTTGTTTTTTTCATAAATGTTCAAGTTATGCTATGCTGACATGTTTGTTAAAAAACCCTTGTCAGTGAGAGGCATTTCACCTAGATTTATTTGTGTGTTCCTTGGATGCCTACTGCTTACAGTCTGACACCTGGTTGCCACCTTTAATAAAGCCCTGACCTCACCCAAGCGCTGTGGGGGTACACGCCCATAATCGTCCTGAACATGGAGAAAAAGAGGAAAATAAGAAAATACAGTGGGCAGAGTCTCTGCAGAAAAACACACATCCAGTGGATCATAAGTGATGATTGTTAGGGTAATTACACCTCTATGAGTCTACACATAGATTATCCTGCATAGTATGTCTTTAATGTTTTCATTGGGGTTATATTTAAGCTTGCAGGTCAACTTTAGTGGGCCTATGTTTTTTTCATAAATGTCAAATGTTTTATTTTAAACGTTGTGTTTTTTTCACTGTAGTTCGGTTTTAATGTGCTGATTTTAGAAAATGCCTTTAAGAATGTTTTTTCCTCCCAAAAATGATAAATGTTGTATTATAATAATAATAATAAGACTATGGATGGGCATCATTACAAAATGTTACATCATATTACTATGTGTTTTTCACTGGGGTCATATTTAAGTTTTAGTGGGCCTATGTTTTTTTCATAAATGTCAAATATTTTGTTTTAAATAAATGTTGGGTTTTTTTCACTGTGGTTCGGTTTTACTGATTTTAGAAAATGCCTTTAAGAATGTTTTTTTTCCTCCCAAAAATGATAAATGTTGTATTATAATAATAATAAGACTATGGATGGACATCATTCCAAAATGTTACATCATATTAGTATGTGTTTTCACTGGGGTCATATTTAGGTTTTAGTGGGCCTGTGTGTTTTTTCATAAATGTCAAATATTTTGTTTTAAATAAATGTTGTGTTTGTCACAGTGGTTTAAAATATGGAAAAATGTACTGATTTTAGGTTGGTTTGGGTTCTGGAGATCCTGGAGACAGGATTTAGCTCTTGTTCAAATAAAGTGGTAGCAGTGTAGAAGCTTGTGTAGGAATGTGTCATTGTCAATCAGTGTTTTGAGCCATAAGCTAAATGATATGACTGCATTGTGAAACACATTCATGCTGGTGTTAATATTAAAATTGCCATTTCATGGATTGAAAATGGCTCAATAACAGGTCATCTTCTGCTTTCAGTAAGACCTGAACCTTACAAGGCCAAGAGTCGACTTGAATAGACAGGACATGTCATGAAATCTAATAATGATAATGCCCTGTAATCAACTCCTGCCACACACATCCCCCACCCGGCCTCTCACTTACTGTTTATCTCAGTGAACCAACTCTCAGTATTCACAGTAGTGCATTGAAAAGATAATGAATTCACTTTTTCTTTTGCCAGTCTCCTGATAATTAATTTAAAATTTGAGCTACATTTGGATGTAGACCTGACTAACGATCAGTCATTGGTTCAAGTCCACCGCTCACCAACTTGCAAGAGAGAGGAAGACACAGGCCCAGGCTGCACCACAGGTATGCTCCACTTTACACACAGCTGATGTATTTTTTTAAGACCAAGTGTTACAGGTAAACAAAGCTTGCTGTGTCAGGGTTAGTCAGTTTGTAGACTGCGGGAAGAGTGTGCACATATTAGTAATGCTCCAAGCTGTTAAGTCAACATGTTTATTTTCACAGATCAGAACAGATGCCAGCGTTTGATGCTGAACTGGTCTGTTTTTCCCTTTTGCCTTTCATTATCATGAATTCACATGCTCTCTGACCTTTTCATCATTTTCTCTTTATCCAGAACTGACTATGGAGGAGCACCAACCCAAGCTGCCTCAAACGAGAGAAGAATATGTACAATACCTTATCTCTCAAGTGAAGAGTGAATTAAGAAAGAGCCCTTTTGTGTCAAATGTGTTTTTTGGCTTCACCCTTATGTGCGTGGAGGAGTTCACTGAGTTCGCATGCCCCTGCGACACTGGGTGGAATAGTCTGTTTGCAGCTGTATATTTAGTTGTACCTGCAGTTCTGGTCCTTCTGCTGATGATATCCATTAAATGCTTCCAGAACAGGATGGATTTAAAGGAGCATGTAGAAAGTTGTGCTTCCATCTTTGGCCCTGCCATATTTTGGATCATCATTGTGTTGTGGGATGGCCAAACTTTGGCCTGTGCATTGACAACCTGGTCAGGCAGTTATGAGGATTTAGACGATGCTGCGCCTCAGAAATGGTGTGAACCAGCCAACCTCACCTCATCACAACAGTCTGAGTATAAGGCCAAGACCCAGCGCTGGTTTTTCATGTCTCAGGTAAGGAACAATCTGATGTCACTGAAAACAGTTTGTTGCCATTTTTCAGAAAATAGTGTGGAAACAAGACCGACGCTGCAGCTGAACAGTCTTTGTTTAGGAAAGTCCCTTAACGAGTGAAATGACCTGGAAATAAGTGGCAGCCTTGATAAGAGCTGGTCAAATCAGGGGAAGGTGCTGTATTTCCTTCTTCCTTATCTTCTTTAGCCAGCTAGACCATCATTTATAAAAGGAAAGGAGAAAATCTCGTCCTAAATTCCTTCTGGCACAGACATTAAAAGTAATGCATCATTGGGACATTCACAAAAAGACAATATGCAATCTACAGAAATATAACAATTATTTTAATTCAGAGGTACTCCTGCACACTTTCTCACTCACTTCTTAAATATCTATTTGATTATAATGTTTTGGTGATATACTGAAATATTGTAGTTAAATAAATGTTTCAGCAGTAGGCTAAGCGAGACAGTGTGCAGGAGTTCTTCTCATTGTTTTTAGCATTGCACCTTCCTCTGACACAGCTGCATAAAACCGCAGAGCAATCATTAATAGCGCAGCTTTGGAAAGTTACGTGACCCAACTTCAGATGTTGAGACAAATCATAAATTGACATCAGTAAAGGTGTGCATTGGGTTTTCCCGGTCATGGAACACTTTTCTCGGGATGCCTCCATTTTCCTAATTTATCACCTTAAAGTCAGCCACGTTGCCGTTAACATGCAGTCAGAGGTACCTTATGTTTTTTTCCTTACTTTGGTTGCTACTCTATGCAACGGTTTAACAAACTTTGAGCAATTCCTTAAGTATAAGACCAAGATAAGGAGAAAAACTTAAGGAATCTGGAAGGAGAAGACTTAAGAATATTTTGTGCAACTAATTTCTTTAAAGGAAATCTTAATTCGTGCTTCATGCAACCGTCCCCAGAGACTAAGTTTGGAAGGCTGTGAATGGTAAAGGTGATTTAAGCCAGACATTACATAAATTAGTGGACAGCTTTGTGTCGATGTTCATTCATTTTCCGTAAGCTGATGTTGGGCGATAGGTGGCGTACACCCTGGACAGGTCACCAGACTATCGCAGGGCTAACACATGGAAACAATCATTCACGCTCACATTGATACCTACGGCCAATTTAGAGTCACCAATTAACATGACCTGCATGTCTTTGGATTGTGGGGGCAAACAGGCAGACTCGGCACAGTAGGGCTCCCCCACCCTGAGTTCGAACCAGGAACCCTAAATGCTGTTAAATGACAATGCTAGTCACTGCACCACAGTGCTGCCCATAGCAAAGAGTTAGCTAATCACTAACTTAGCATTAGCATAAGTAACGAGATGTTGCCATTGCCCTTATCTTAACCTCAACCACTTCTCTTTTAAGCTAATAATTTATAGCTAGCTAATTGTTAACTACGCAATTTCGTCAGGACTTCTGCATCCGGGCCAAAGAGTGAAGAGGGCTGATTGTGGACTGACGTGTAGGTTAAGGTGGGCGGGTGACATAGCTGCTCCAGCTGCAGTTATACCTGCTCGTTTCATGGTGACATTCAGAAGGAAATCTGTGTGATATTCTGTTACCCCTCTCCCATTTATTTGTACATCATGTTACCATACAAGATTGCATCATGGTTTCACCCTTTATTTTCTTGTTGACCGACCAGGTTCAAATAGTGTCGTCGTTGCATTAGCATGCTAATGTTAAGCTGCATAACTTCTACTATGTTCACCATCTTAGTTTGGCCTGGCATAGCGAGTTTAAACATTTGATCACTGTTGAAAATTCATCCCAAGCAGAGCATGACTGTGTGTGCCCAATAGTTGTTGAAACATTTCTCTAAAAGACCTGTCAGAGGATCACCAAAGTAAATAGGATTCATGGTCGAGGAACCCTAAATGTTTGATCCATGCAGTAGTCGATGATACATCAGTGGTAGACCAACAAACTTTCTACAAAATATGTTGCAGTGCTGGTAAAAAACGTAATTTCACTTTTCTTTCTCTTCTTTCTCTTTGTTTTGTCTTTGATCTGCGGTTTAGGCCATTGGATTGGGGCTGATTATAACCATCACTGCTTTTTTTATAGTATATTTAATCTGCAAAGGTTTATGGGAGGGCTGTGGCAAGTGCTGCCGTAATAAAGCCAAAAGAGATCCAGACACTCCACTTCAAGACATTTGAAAATAGCACTAAGAAGAGAAAATCAACACAACTTAAACAAGGAGACCAAAGACTTTGGAACTGAACGTAAAGTTATAGAAATCATTTATTAAAATAAATCATGGATGAAGCTTAGAAAAACAGTTTTGTTGTCATTAATCACATTGTTGTATTGATAGGAACAAGTCTGATAATTAAGTAGCCCTTTTTGGTAAAATATAGTTTGATGTGCATCAAAAGAAATGTATCTGGAATCAGTTTGCATGTCTAATGCCAACTTCTTCATCTGGAGGCCACGTCATGTCAGTACCTTGGAAGTGGAGAAGGGTGTGTGTACATGTGTAAATAACAAGTTCTGCAGAAACAGATTACATCATGAGGCTTTAAAAAATATTGACAAGAAATACTTTACTTAAAAAACATGTATTTTTTTTAAATATTGTTGGTATTAAGTTAAAAAAAACTCCACAACATAATCAAGAGTAAAAGAATATCAATGTATTTTGATCATAATAGTTTGTAAGCATGTTTTTTATATCAATCTTTCATTTATGATTTAAATAAAGGTAGATCTGTTTTTTTATATGTTGCTATATGAACATGTCAAGATCTTTACATAGAATTTTTCTAGTAGCTTTTGTATTTTGCATATTTACATGTCAAAACTGTCAAGCTAAAGTTTCCTTTAACTGTTCTCAGTAAACGTTTTGTGGGCACTTTGGTCCTTTTGTATATGGACGACTTAAAATGTTTAAAATAAAAAATCAAAACCAAATATTAAATAACAACATGTAACATGTATTCCCTTTTTATGCAAGCTATGCATTTGCTGTATCATGAAATAAACAAAAACATGTTAAAGGACAAATATTTCTCTTTTTTTTATTTTTAATAACTGAAGAAATTGGTTTTAAGTAACACATCATTTTATTTTTACGTTTTTAGGGAATCCACATTTAGTTCCTTCACAGTAAACTAGACAGCAGGATTATACAAAAAGCATCATATTCTGACCATGTTTACATTAATAGCCACGTCCACCCACTTAAATATTAGCCAACACATACATTACTGAAGGCCTTTATTGTACAGAGACAGAAACATTGCGAAGCCACTGACACTGACAGTTAGCTGATAGAGTTCCTGTCAGTTATCTCACTATTCAGACATATGTTACAGTGTGAATGTCTCTCATACAAAACCTGCACTCACTGAATGAGTGATCCTATTTACCAAAAGTATGAAATCAAAAAGAGGCTGAAAAAACCCCAACTCTAAATCACTGGCAAAAAACATTGTGTGTAATTGTGTTAGGAGACAAAATCATATTGAGGTGCAGTCGATCACACCAGCTGACACGACAGTTCCCATTTGAGCAACTGTAGTTGTATATTTGCTGAATACATTCACTCTTCATTCTTAAGGTTTTTTGGCGATATAATACTGTTGGTACCCAAACAAATGTCACTAGCAGGCTGTTTTCCTAATGCTGTCATTTGTAGCATCATCCTACACACAGAGTTGTTGTGTTAATCTTCACGAATTTAACACAAAGTCCTTCAAAGCCCTGTCAAGCTGGCATGTAGTTACATGTAGTGTACTAACAGCTCTGTTGCAAAGGAAGTTGTGTACAGATGCAGATAAGGGCCCTTTCGCATACTGTATGCACTGTCTGTGGTAATTTAGTAACAACAATACACATTTGGATTTAAGCAGAAAGGATTCATCTGTTGTGCCATCTAGTGTCAATGTTAAATTACTCGTGACAGTTCACCTGAACAGAGCGCTGATATAAACCTACCTGTTTCTCAGCTGCTGGCAGTACAATCAATGTCAAACACAGCACCGTCTCTATTTCATTACTTTCAAATGTATTAAAAAGTGGAAAACTACAACAAAGGGTCATAAAATAAGATAAAAAATGCAAACAAAGCCAAACTTTTTATTCCAGTTTTTTTAAATGCCCCCCTACTTTTGGGGCCCTGGGTAATCACGCCCTCTTTTCCCTTCCCACTATGATGCCCCAGCTCGCTCAAGATAAGACCATTCAGGTTTTTCATCGACCACCATTGTAAGCAAGCCCTCCATGACAAGCGCGTCACAAAAACTCCCATTTTTTTAACATGAAACTGCTTATTCAGTGTTTTTACTGGTTTAAATCGTGTATGTTTGTTTCTGAGAGGAAGAGACCTCTGCGGATCATTCAGCTCCCAGTAAAAACCTCTTGAGCATGAACTCAACACTGAAAGAATCCTAACAGAAAGACAAACGCTGCATTTACTGTAGTTTAAATATAGAGTTGTTGCTAAAAGGTCCCACTTTACATACTGCACATTATGTGTACTTAAACTAGTATATACAACACACAAGTTCAGTGCCATGTTGAGTGGCAACATGTGACAAGGAGGGGGCCCCCAACCCTGGGCTCCTATAAGTTGAAGGCTAGGTCAGTCCACTTCTATTTACTCTTTCACTTTTATCCACTGTGCAGAGGGACCCACCCATCCTGTGTCTGTGACACTTGGCTTCAGCATTCTGTTTTATATCTTACATTTCCTGTGAAAAATGTTAAGCCTGCAGATAAAGACACAGACTCTCAGGCTGCAAACACTTACTGTGAATACAATATAAAATAATGAGTACAGTATAAGAAGGATGATTATATATGGGCACCTGAACACATCAATATATGACTATATGGCTTCATTAAAAAATAAATATAAAAAATGTATATAAGAGTCCATGAGCATATAGAAGGAAAAATCATGAAGTATAACAGGGAATATTTGAAAAACAAAGTAAAACTTGACTGTACTCAGGTTCCTTTATTTCTTGAATACAAAAGAAAAACATACAAAGGAAAACAAAGGAAAATACAGACTTAATTGTCCCAAACAAACTCCAAACTCAGTAAGTAAGAGATGTTGAGATGTTCAGGAGAACTGGAAGCTGGAAGTTCACATTTTCATCCTTTTACCCTCTTTAACACCCAAAGCCAGTCTGTGACACGCAGCTGCCTTCCAGCTGTGTTTGTGGCAATCAAAGCCAGGTGTTTTTTGGCAACATCTGCAATTTTGGCTCACCATAACTAAGTAGTTTTGCTCCCCAAACCCAAACTGTCAACTCCGTCTTATTGCTGCATTTGTGCCACTCAAAGCAGGATGGCTCTTAAGCAACATTCACAGTCTTTATTTAACCATAACTAAATAGTATTGTTGCCTAAACCTAACCACCGACCCCTTCTGGCAAAATATGACCAGTAAGGATGAGATCAGGTAGGAATTTCAGGAATTGTCTTGAGTGGCCACAACCAGCTCGGGCAGCCACCTGGTGGAGATCTGTATTCTACTGAGTACACTCAGTTAAAGGGAAATTTCGGTTTATTTCAACCTGTCTCCTATCGTCCTAAATTTGTTTCAAGTGACTAGTGACATAAAAATAATAGTTAGCATGTTAGCCGCATAATAGCGTCAGACCTGTTAAAACGTAAGTGAACGGGCATACTTCAAGTGCAAAGTTAGTCCACTAAACAAGCTTTTTTTCCACAAAGACCGCCTCATATCGTTAGGATAAATGTCAGAGAACATATAGAAAAGGACATGTAAACGTGTTGTCTTACCTTACCGGTGTGGTGCCATGTTTGTTTATCATCTAGCTCTGTTTTCCAAAGCGCGGCTGAAATATCGCGAGAACAAGCAGCAATCTCATACCGTGCCTGTTGTGAGAGCAACAGCTGGAAGGCGGAACAGGACAGTACCCTGAAAAGTTCAGTCATTTATTTTAGATTTATAGAATAATGGCTGACTTTTTGCCAGACTTTGACTTTGTAGAGGAGGAATTTGATTTTGCAGAGTTTGATGGCCGCCGTTATTTATTTGAGCCAGAATACACTGACGAAGAGCTTTGTGAAATTGAAGAACGGAGGAGGAGGAGAGAGAGGTGCAACAGGTAGAGGACGAGAGAGGAGGAATGGCTGCTGCAAGGCTGCATAGCTCTGGAGATTGGTGGTGTACCTGTGAATGCTGTGCCCCAGTGCCCACAGAAGAGGAATGCCTCTTTTGCAAGGAATGGGACCGGTTGCAGCCTTATTTTCAAGGTCTGGATGTGACTGAGGACGAGACACCTCCACCTGGAGTAACGTTAGTATCCAGCTGGGCTTTATTTAGAGCTCGCCAGATATATTTCGGCCGCGCTTTGGAAAGCAGAGCTAAATGTAAACAAACATGGCACCATACCGGTAAGGTAAGACAACACGTTTACATATCATTTTCTATATGTTCTCTGACATTTATCCTAACGATATGAGGCGGTCTTTGTGGAAAAAAAGCTTGTTTAGTGGACTAACTTTGCACTTGAAGTATGCCCGTTCACTTACGTTTTAACAGGTCTGATGCTACTATGCGCCCCAGCTGTATCTAGGCTAACGGCTAACATGCTAACTATTATTTTTATGTCACTAGTTACTTGAAACAAATTTAGGACAATAGGAGACAGGTTGAAATAAACCGAAATTTCCCTTTAAGATGTGGAAAGTAAAGATTTTAAACTGAAAGGTATTTCAGTCAGATTTACTGACTGACAAGTTTAGCTGACATTTATTTCACTATAACGTCCAATCAATAAATTGGTTGAACTCTACTCCAAACCCTTCAGTCTGTCAGCAGTAACCTCACTTTACAAGTTACGAGGCCACTCTCAGCACACACCAACAACATGCTGGGGACCTTCGCTCTTCCATCACTGCTCTAACATGTAAGATATCCCTCACATTTCTTTAACAGCCCGTATTTGCACACAGAAACGTTTCACTCATGTATTTTTTTTTGTATGTTGACAGATTTTGATGCAGCGATAGTGCTGACCCAGACGCCTACTGTTTTTACAAGCTCAGAAGTTGTTCTGGACTGCAACACTGATTATGGATACTATGTCAGGTGGTATAAAATGGTTTCTCAGTTCACCCAGCCGTGGATCGGGATTCTCTTCAGATCGATTCAAGCCTCATCAAACGCAGATTATCTGTTCACCATAAAGAGGCAGGAGACTCTGCTGCCTGTTACTGTGGGACACGAGGCAGCTCTGCTTCTGCAGCTATATCACTGTGATTGCAAACAGGTGGTGGCTTAATTTCACAGCTACAATCTTATGACGACAGGTGAGATTCAGCCTTTTCAAATAAGACACTGCACACTATAAGAACACTACAATGTGCATTAAACTTTAACCAGATCACGCAGTGATTACACACCAAAAACCTTAATGTGAGAGACTCACTACAGATTTTATGAATTCTGACCAAAATCAGTTTAAATCAGTACATTTGAAACAAAAGACATTAATAAATTGATTTTACAGAGTGTTTGATAAAAGTCCTGCAGTGTTCTGGAATACAATCAGACTGATAAAGTGAATGAGATGTTGAAAGTGAAAGCTGGTCTCAACAGGATGTTTCAGCACCACTCCCCTTGACAGGATGTTTTCGTACCAGAATGAGAGAAAAAATTCGTCACTGTGGCATTCGTACAAGGACTCAAGCTGATCTTGATAAGTAAGTACTTCATAACTGATTACCAAAAAAGAAAGAAAAATACATTTTATGTTTTTGATAAGTACTGAAAGAAATAGTCAACTTATAGGCCTATGTTGCATATATCATTTAAAATATTTAACATGTTGTTTGGTGAACAACAGACTTTTCCCATCTGCTTTGATACCAGGCTGTGTGTTTGAGGGCAAAGCAATCATCTGCAAATAATCACCTTATTTTGAATATGTTCTACAAACAGTCTAAGATGGTCTTTGATGGGTGATTAAATTTTATCAGTTGGGCAACATGGATGGTCAGTCCAACAGGTAGTCAGTTTCTAATTAACTCAGACATTGTTTATTTCTGACACTGTCAAATTTCCTCCATGGGGTGGGGATCATATCAGCCAATCACCCAGCTACAGGCTTTCTCCTGTACCAAACGATCCTTTTTATGTCAGCATTTGAAAATCTACTCAGTCAACGTCTAATATTTACACAAACTATCCTGAATGGCATTTTAACCAGGTGTGTTTCGAAACAGCAGTCAGTGACTCAGGGGGGACTGTAGCTCTAACTGAGGCAGACACAGCACCAGAATATCTCAAGACAAGTCAGTGAACAGTTGGTTCAAGTCCACCGCTCTTCAACTTGCAAGAGGGTGGGACAGCTGTATGCTATATGGCATGACCAAGTGTTAGCCCACATGTAAACGAAGCTCGCTGTGTCCTGGTTAGTCAGTTTGCAGACTGCAGGAAGTGCACGTGAGAGTCATAATAGTAATGCTACAAACTGTTGGATCAACATGTTAGATTTCACAGATCAGAGAAACAAATGACAACATGTGATGCTGAACTTGGATCATATTATAGTATAATTTTATAGGGCACATTCAACTTTACTGTTGTGCTCAGGAATTCACATGATCTCTGATTTTTCATTTCTTCTTTCTTTTCTTCTCTTTCTGCAGAATTAACAATGGCACAGCTGCAAGATATGGCCTCTACAGCAAGTAGAGAAGGAAGACCAGCCTTGATCTCTCACGTGAGAAGTGAATTTAAAAAGAGCGCTCTTGTGTCAAGCGCTTTTTTTGGCACCATCCTTCTTTGCTTGGAGAAGTTCATTGAAAAAGAGTTTGCATGCCCTTGCAAATATGGTTTGAATGCTGTGTTTGCAATTGTGTATTTAATTGTTCCTGCAGTTGTGGTCTTTTTGCTGATGATGAACATTAAAGACTTTAAGTGTGGGATGTCTCAAAAGGAGATCTGGAAAACTGTGGCTTCCAGCTTTGTCACTGCCATGTTTTGGATCATCATTGTGTTGTGGGATGGCCATTGTGTTGCCTGTATGAAGACAACCTGGTCAGGCAGTTACGTGGAAATTGACAAAGCAGCTCCTCAGAAATGGTGCAAACCAGCCAACCTCACCTCATCACAAGAGTTGGACTACAAGAACGAGACTCAGCATTGGTTTTTCGTGTCTCAGGTAAGGAACAATCTGATGTCCCATACGCTGCAGCAGTCTTTGTTTAGGAAGGTTCCTTAATGAGTGAAATGATCTGAAAGTATCTAAGTGGCAGCCATGATAAGAGCTGGTCAAATTCTCTGAATGCTAAGGAACAATGCTTTAGTTCTTCCTTTTTGACAGTCATACTAGTTGCTCTGTGAAGCTCAGGCACAGTGGTGCTTTGAGCTAAATGTTAGCATGCTAATATGCTAAGAGTCATAGACATAGACGCCGCGTTGACTGCTGCTGCCGATTGGAGCGATGCACCTACACGGCGGCCATTTTGGTACAGTGCCACTCGCTCCTACAGCGCATTATCTATAGAGGAATGACGCGGGTTGTTTGTTACAAACTTCAGACATGGAGGACAGACAGACAGATACAGACATAAATAGAACAAAAGAAACCCAGAAAATGTTCAGGTGTGCTCAGGTCTTTATTTAGACAATTGCTTGTAGGGTATATATTGTATTTGATTATTATTATTATTATTGCTATTATCATTATTGTATTATTATTATTATCATTATTATGATTTTCATTATCACTCTCATTATGATTATTATTATTGTAGGTATAAAATCAGCTGTCTCTACCCTTTGTGAACAGCAGACCGTCAGTCTGCAGGATCTTACAGGCTCCATCACATGCTGTTATTTGTTTGAATGTACATATTAAATACATCCAATATCTATCATTAATCCTCTAACTGGTCAATCACTGCAGTCTAAGGTCTGTTTTTTTATCAGACCAGAGGCAGTTTATAGATGAAATAAAATTACATTCTAACCGAAATTATGTCTCAAATTAGTTATTTCACTAGTAAGCAGCTGTGTAATACGTGGGATTGTCTGCTGAAAACATTAAGTAGAATTTGTATTTGAGTAGTAAAACTGGCATTTTTAAAATATCCAAGCATCCTGTGTTGTAGCTACACATGTGACGTTTTTAACAAATCAAACCGTTTGGAAATCGGTCGAAAATTCAGTGAATAATTCTACTTTGAGATTGTGGAGTATCTCTGCTAGCCCTGTACCAAGATGAAACTCCGGTAACACTCCAGGGGGTAGCACGTAAAAGACTCCGTCCCAAACTCTGATTCTTCTAGCGTAACACACACACTTCATACACACATACTCACTTACAGTACCCAGCGGGGCAGCCCTCCCCCTCTCTGCTCCAACACTGACTGACAGCTGACTCCACTCATAGCACTCATAGCACTGGCGATCTGAACCGGTCAGTGGCGAAAAAAAGCACTTTTAATGCGCAAACTTATACAGGACGCATTTGCCCCCGTTACCATTGCGCGTTTTCACTTACTATTAACATTAGTGCTGTTAGCACTGTCACCTTATTCTAAAACTCATCAGTCATCACTGACTTTTAAAAATCCGGGGTTGCGTTTGACTGTCATGATTGTAACGTTACACTCGCTCTCCCCTTCCGTGTATCTAACGTTACCTTGCCAACGCCTACATCTATCATAGACGTAATGAGGACGTAATGGAGGAGGGGGAGTAGGCCTTCGGAGGGAGGTGGAGTTGTGGATGTTCAAATTTTTTCTAAGTGCTGTGTGAAATGCAAATAAGGTGAAAGTAGCTTTAAGAGCATAAATGTATGCGGCTATACTCAACAGTTGTTGAAACATTTGCCCAAAACCCTCAACTGTTAACCTCATGGTGGTGCTAACAGAAAATTTCAAGGATCACCAAAGTCAGTGGAATTCATTGTCAAGGAACCACGAATAACTTTCTAACATTTCTTGGTAATGCACGCAGCAGTTGTTGAGCTACATCAGTGGAAAACTGAACAACTTTCTACAAGATTTGTTGCAGTGTTGATAATCATCTTAATTTCATGTGTCTTTTTCTTTGTTTTTCTTTGGTCTGTGTTTTAGTGCGTAGGAATGGGGCTGATCATATTGATCATCGTAGTGTATTTGATCTTGAAGTGCTGCTGCCAACAGGAAGCTGCGGAAGTTATCAGTCACCAAGTTAACGACAGCAGGGATGCTGCCGATCACGATCGACTTTAAGAAATTAAAGGATAAAAAGATAAAATGGACATAATTTCAAAAATGAAGGAGACCGAAGGCTTTGGTTATGATTAAAGAAGTGCCTACTGTAGAAATCATTATTAAAAGATATCATGGATAAAGCTGAGAAACAACGTCATTAATCACATTGTTGTATTGAAAGTAACAAGTCTGGCAATTAAGTGGGCCATTTTGGTGAAATAAAATAAAGTTCAATCTGCATCAAAAGAAATTTATCTAAAATCAGTTTGCATGTCTAATTCCAACTTCTTCATCTGGAGGCCACGTCATGTCAGTAACTTAGACAGTGGAGACAGGTGTGTACTTGTGTGTGTGTTGTGTAAATAAACAAGTTCTGCAGAAACAGATTACATCAAGAGGCTTTTAAGAACTATTTACAAGAAATATTTTACTTAAATAATGATATCTTTTTTAACATTGTCTACTTCAACTTTAAAAGCCGTCTGTGTACAATCATATGAAATAATTAATACATGACTATTTCTTGATCATCATTATTTGTGATGATGTGAATCTTTTTGATTTTGATTTTCTGTGATAAGAATGAAGCAAGAAATTTCCTTTACTCTCTACAAAATCTTAACTGAAACAAGAGCTGTAAACATAAAAGTTGTAAAGCTAATACTTATTATATCTGTTTCATTTTGTATATTCCATCTTTTCATCAAAGTAAAAACTGTGAAATTAAAGTTTGCTTTAACTCGTCTATGTAATTACTTTGTGGTGCTTTTACTGTTGACTTTACACTTTGGTCTGTCTGAAAACTTGTAACGTCTATAATTAAACAGAAATCAAACACGAAATAACAATATATTACATGTATTTCCTTTTTCATGTAAGCTATGCATTTGCTGTATCACAATGAAATAAATAAAAAACATTTTAAATGACAATTATTTATCTTTTTATTTTTAATAACTGAAGAAATTGTTTCTTATTAATACACCAATTTATTTTTAAGTTTTTAGGGAATCCACATTTATTTCCTTCGTAGAAAAACAGATGACAGAATTTCACAAAATATTTTAAGTATCATATTCAGTTCATGTGGATTGAATTAATATTTAATAATATTTAACAGTGTGGTATATTTTAATTCATTAACCAAAACTTTCTTCCAAAAACTGTCCATATGACCTTTGGGTCACTAATGGAAGGTAAGTGTCTAGTTTCATTCACAACTGGGCCTAGAGGGACTCCATGGAGAAGGAATCACAAAGTATTGAGGTCCATTTTTGAAAGTTTAAGCCAGTTTTATTTAATTATTGACTCTTTTAGGGGAATGCCCTGATAGCTGAGTCTCCTTTAAACATTCAGTCAAGTGCCAGTGATGTAAACAAGTCTGAGAAACTGTGAATTCATTTGTACACTGTATAAGAACGTTGATGTTTTAGACAAGAACATTTACAAAGTATTCTGATCTTTGAATCAGACAAACAAGCAGAATCCCAAACGGTACTGAGATATCATCGAGTACTGTTTTAACCACTCTTTCTGTGTTTATAACGCTCAACATTCTTTAGATAACATAAGACGGAAACATGTTACACTGAACACAGAGAGTCACACCAGAGATCTGATTCCCTGTCTGACTGGGCCCAACCCAACCAGCCGAGTCCGGGCTGGCCTGGAATTTTCTTATTATTTATCCAGGCTTGAAACAGGACGGGTTCTGGCCAGGGTACCTGTTTTTTGTTTGCTACTTGTTGGCTGCAACAAGGGGAAGAAAAGTGACGCAACAACGGAGCAATATAGTGGAGAACAGGCAAGGCAACTTGGTTGGCAGTGTTTGCTTCTGCCTCCCCAGCAGTGGGAGAGGCGCACATAACATGCAGCAAAGAGCAGTGATCATTATCTGCATGCCACATCGCCGTGGGCCTTGCACATTAGATGCACCAGAGCACAGCCCACTCTGCCAAACCTGTCATGCACAAGATGACAGACACTTAAAATAACAGAAGGAAGAGAAGGAAGTGGTGCAACGAAACACGTCATCCCTCAGCTTGTAATACATTTTTTTACATTTAAAAATATATAATATATAAAATACAGTATATTTTTTACAGCAGAAATTCAGGTTTTTAATGGAGCTTGAGGTGACGGAAATCGGGGCCTGGAATTGGGCCTGATGGCTCCCGACCCTGTCCTCCTTGCTTCTTTTAAAATGTCTTCTGTTGTCAATTCAGTATCTTAGGTTCAGCTGGCAGGTACTTAGAAAAACACTGGAGATAGGCAGAATCTGGTGCAATCGAGTTTATTGTGTTCACAGGCAACAACACAGACAAACTCACGAGTCAGCCTCCGGAGGATGACTGAAAAACTGCTCTCAGCGCTCTGGCTTATATGCTGGTGGAGGTCGAAGAGATCTCCACCCATTTCTATAGTCCTTCCCCTTTCGATCCGTTTTTACTGGTGGCAGACTTTTGCCGTTATTCCGGTTCAAGCTGGAATCTGCCACCAGTATTTCCGGAACAATTCTTGCTCTGTTTTTTAAAAATCATGTGATCTGTGGGGACTCACATGCTATAGTCCCTCGTGTTCTTAATTTTAGAAAAACATGTGATCCCGGATGACTCTCATGCTGCAGTTCCTCGTGACACAATCATTTGAGTGTGTGTGTGACCTTTATGTAAACTCTTAAGTGCATTAAGCAGTACAATCATGTGAGTGTGCTATCTTCTTCACCCAACACGTGGTAACTTGTATAAGTGTCATTGTAAGTTCACAACATCATGTGAGTGTAGGTTAGTGCATTATATCATTACACAGCGCGTAATGATTATGTGTGTCAATAAGAGTTCATAACTAAAATGTCACTAAGAGTTCACACCGTTACATTGCATATTACACACGAATGCAGGGTTAGTCTTTGCAAAAGTTTACACACTAACATGGTTATATAACTATTTTGTATCTTATCCAGTTTATATGGTTTAATATCTGATGAGGGTTTTAACTTTTACACTACATTCCCCCCTTTGGGGCTCCATAGTCCCACACAACACCTTTTAAGTCACAGAAGAAAAATCACAGAAGAAAGGGTGAAAATATATATATCCCCCCTTTGGGACTACATAGTCCCATAACATTAGCTTAAGATCAGTCAGCACCACACATAATTTCGGTTTCCAGTGATTATATCAGCAGATCAGTAGTAAATATCACTCAAATATCACACATAAGTCACAGAGAATAAGCGCTAGCCTAATAATGTCATCTTGTGGCATGAGGGTGTAGAATGACATTCGTATACAGTGATTGTGACTACAGTCAGTACTAACATGTGCTACAAAGGATACCTGATAATTTTCACATATAGTGGTTACAGTTTGGCATGATCTATATCTACCATGGTTGTTAACATTGTCCCTTTACAGTCCCTCAAACCCGTAGGCTGGCATCCGCAAGCGTCGGTAGTTCGCCAGCTGACTCTTCAATGTGTCGACCTCTTCTTGTGTGGCCTCATATGCATTAAGTTGCTGCTGTAGGGTATCCCTGGCCCGAGTCAGGTCGCAGACTTGGCCACGCAGCTCCAGCACCTGCTGCTCGAGACGACGCAATTGTGCCCTGTGCAGCCTCTTATTGTCTCCCTTCCTGACTGCGTAGGTACCGCGATGGACTCTGCGAAGCCTCTTTCGCAGGTTGAGGGGAAGACTGCGCACCAACCGGCGAAAAACCAACGCAGGAACAAGATGAAGCTGGTCACGCAGCTCGGCTGTCAGTCTCAGATGTTGGGCTGTTGCTGGTACTCCATCAGGCAGACATCGGAGACTGATTTCTACTGCGTCTGGATCCACATTGTACTCCTTCTCTAGGAGAGTGCGGGTTTCCGGCGTTAGCCCGTGCACGCTCAGGTGACCCGTGTTTCGAGGTGGGGGGCTAGCCCGACGTGGCTCAACAGGTGGTGGGGTGGTTGGTGAATAGCTGTATGAATAAGCAGCACTGTCCTCCGTTGTGGTGGATGAGGCAGGGGAACCTGTTAGCAATATGTCTCTTCGATCATTGGGTTGAGGGGGTCTATCTTGGGATGGTGCTTGTGAGGTGGAGGGTGCCTGGGGCTGTACTGGGTCCGGTGACGGATACGGGGGAGGGTAACGTGGGCCTGAAGTGGCAAAGGTCCAATCTGGAGTGGGAACAGGCCAATCTGCTCCTTGCCCAGGGCCCATCTGGGTTTGACCTCCCTGGCTGGAGGCATTAGCGGTTGGGTTGAGTGACTCTGGGCAGGTTCCCGCGTAGCTGGGGCCTGCAACTGGTTCCGGGTTTGGGCGGGACAGTAGATAGCGGATCAGGCTGGCATCACACGTGGTCCCTGCTGCTGGTACCAGAACACAGGCTGGTCTCCCTGGTTCTGCTGGTCTGGATGTGGTGTTCTCCAGGACCCAGCCATGTTCTGCTTTTATCTTAAAGGTGTAAAGGACATTTTAGTACACTTTCCCTATAATAATTTTTCCTTCCCCCTATTTACTCTTAGATTTTTACGTCACTCATAAGTCATGCAAAAAGGATTAGTATGTTAGTCATAATGAAGCTTAAGTACTGGTGAGCAGTAGTATTGGTCTGGTGACAGCAAAGTTGTCAGGGTCTTCTTATGCAATTTTGTCATACACTTCTTCTGCTGACTTAGATCTCTGACCATATTGAGCCGTTCCCAATGCCCTGTTTTGTAACATTACCTCATACCGATTTCTACATTTTCCACCTGAGCCCTGCTCTTGTTTTTTAGTGAGCTGTCTCTGGGAACCAGTCATGTCTTCATAAGATTCGGCGCCGGTGGGTCGCGGCCCTTGGTCTATTACAACAAATTGTCCTGTAACACTTGTCATTGTCCGCTTGATTACTAGCCGCACCAGGGGAAGAACACAGCAGGCTATCGTGAGAAGGGCCAACACAACAATTCCCAATAACATTCCCATCATTTTTAATATTTTCTCAGGGGATAATGTTGATAACCAGTCCCACATTGAGGGGATCCTGGTGTTCCAGTTTGAGTGTTGTACATGCTGATCTCGTAAGGTGCGCGTGCCTTCCAAAGCTTTGGTCAAATTGCCACCCTCCCCCGTGTGCATTGGAATGACAGTACAACAGTGTTCCCCTATTATGTCACAGACGCCTTGATCATGGGCTAGCAGGGTCTCAATGACAAGTCTGTTCTATACCGTCATTAGGGATGTGGCATGTAATTGCTCGTTCACTCCTTCAAGGGCCCTTATGGTCCAATTCACAAATCTTTGTTGGTTATACCACAAATAGTTTACCCAATGGCTATTGCGGGCTATATAATGAGCGTTCACTACAGTTCCCCAAATTGGCCATGAGCCCAATACCCTGCCTGTCTCTATCCATTCATCTGCTATAGCCTGTTGGTCCCTAGGGACTCCTTGTGGTATCTGGTCCCATGTAATGTATACACTAGCATCCTCCTCCCAGGAACGTCCCTGAGGTTCAGATGACCTACGGTGTCTCACTGGGGTGCTGTTAGTTAAACTGAGTATCGTAATTGGTCCTGTTAACATTGCTGGGGCGCAGAGTCCCGTCCAATTGGCTGGCAGCACTGCTTTTACCTGAAGGTCATTTTCACATATCCAAAATATGTCTGCCAACGGAGTGGTACCATTGGTCAAATTTAGTACCCAAATCCAGGTGGTATCATTATAATTTTGGCCTAGAACTATAGAATCATCACCCCCATTGACCACCTGGTGGCATTGGATTTTGGCTTCTCGGGTTGTATTACATACCTTCTGTGCCTCTGAGAGCTGCAGTGTACCTGCTGACGAGGACACATTTCCTATGATCTTTTCATACCTGCATTGAATCAGCCTCTCTGACTCCTGGGAAGTGTTAGTGTGGGTGGCATTGCTCAGCCAATGTTCTATCTTGTTCCCTCGTGCTACGCAAAATGGGAATATGAGGTCTGGTGTCAAATGTACTACTGGAGGTACCTGGAATTCTTGTTGGAACTGATCAGAGGCATTTTTAAAATTTTCTGGACAGATTGCCGTTGTGTTGGTCCATCTCTCTCTGCCCGCTGCCATCCACATGACACATGCAGCAAAACATTTATCCTGCTTCCAGCAATTATCTATGTCTGGGAGAGGCCTCACTCTAGGTAGGCCCCTCCTTTTGTGGCATGCTACACACGTAATATTGGTTACCTGTTTAGCAGAGTATTCCAGCCATTGATAAAAGGCATTGGACTTCCAAGTGGAGGTTCTTACTAATTCCACCTGTTGCACTGGCACATCTCTTGGCTTCCTTGGGGATCTGGGGCCTAATTGAAGCCATTGTCATGCCACTTTTAGGGATATAGTGAACCCTACTTCCATATTAGTACAACCTCTCATACTACACCAAACTCTTGCTGTCACCATTCCCTCCATGCTACAGCGCGATCCTATGGATCGTCCATGCAGTCTAATGTCTCCTGGGCCCTCCACCAATACATCATCGTAAGCATGTGATTTACAGTAGGTTAGTCGTATTGTTTCCCTGTAAGGTAGCTTTCCCTGTTTTGCAGCCAAAGCTCCTAGCGCCAGCAAGCACTCGCCTTTCTCTTTCTGGTCTCCTTTACCCTGTGCTGCTCCCTCACTCTGGTGTACTCTCGTTGCGATGAGCAATAGGGTTAGTATTATTACAGCTACTGTGCCTACTTTAGCTCCTCGTTGCATGCTAACTGAACCCTTAAGTCTGCCGAGGGGCTGGTCCCTCTCCAGGGTCTGAGTCTCTTGTGTCTGTGTCTCTTGAGTTTGAGTCTGAGTCTGAGCTTGAGCTTGAGTTTGAGTCTGAGTCTGAGCTTGAGCTTGAGTTTGACCTCTCTGGGTCTCTAGCTTCGCCTGTTTCTGAGCTAGGGCTTTCCTCTCTTTCTTCTCCTTCTGTCTCTGCTCCCACTCCCTCCGATCCTTCTGCCTCTGCTGCCACCTCTCTCTCTGCACTTGTCCCCTCATGATCTGTCCTATCACTAGCAGGTGACGACTCATGAGACTGAGGTTGGCTGTCAGTCCCGGGGGATGAGGAGCCTCCCTCTGAAGAGCTCTCTGCTCCTGTCGATACCCTCTCTGGTAAGGACTCACTCTGGGCTGAACCGCTGCTGTCACTCTGGGCTCTCTGTGCCCTGCGTCTCTGCGCCACACGTGCAGACCTTCTTGTCCCCTGTTCCTGTGGGGAGGCGTCGCCATCCCCTTGTGGTTGATCCCTTATTGCCCTTGGGGCGGCTTCGCCGTCCCCTTGTGGCTCTGGAGTTACTGCCCTCTGTCTGGCTCTAGGTCGGGGAACAGGTGGTCTCTCTGAGGTGTTAGCTCTGCAGCAGTGGTTAAGATGGAACCAAATGTCCTTACCTTCGACTTTCAAGGCAGTTGGTGTAGCTAATATGACCTTGTAAGGGCCTTCCCTTCGCGGTTGGTCCCACTTTCTTTTGAACACCTTGACGTACACCTGTTCTCCAGGCCGTATTCTCTGGAGGTCCTCAGGGATGTCGACCCCTCTGTCCTCTGTGGCTCCTTTCACCTGCTGGAACACAGCCCTGTGGATACGAGTTAGACTTCGTAAGTATTCAAACATTTCACCTTGCAACTGTTCCAGGGACGGTCCCTCATGGGGACCTCTTAAGTATGGTAGCGGCATGGGCCGGCCCGTAAGCATTTCATGCGGTGTTAGATGCGTGACTCGGCTGGCTTGTGAGCGCATAGACATTAGTGCAAGTGGTAAAGCATCCACCCAGTTAAGCTTATTTCTGCTGTCTGCCACTATCTTGGCTATTTTTGTTTTCAAGATACCATTTGCTCTTTCTACCGCTCCCTGCGATTGGGGATGGTACACACAGCCAAATTTTTGTTTGATTCCTAATTGCTTTAATGTCTCTTGTATGACATTGGACACAAAGTGGCTGCCGTTGTCTGATGATATGGTATCTGGCATTCCAAATCTCGGGAAGATTTCCTGACACAAAAATTTTGCGACTGTTCTGTGGTCTGATTTTGCAGTGGCTTTTGCCTCCACCCACCTACTATATCTACATATGACCACTAAGACATATCTCAGTCCCCTTACTCTTGACTGCGGTCCCATGTCTATGTAGTCCATCATGAGGTGTCTGAATGGTCCGTCTGGGGGTGGTATGTGTGCCAATGGGGCTGAAAAAACTTTCCTGATATTATATTCTGCGCAAACGTCGCATTCATTTAGTACTCTGTCTACCGTGGCTGCCATGAATGGCGACCACCATACTGCTTGCAGTTTCCTTAGGATCTCCCCCCTTGCGCAATGGTCACTACCATGCGCCCAAATTATTGCATGTCTTAGTAGTAAAGTTGGTAGTACAAAGTGGCCATGGGCATCTAGCCAAACTCCGTACAATGGACCCCGTGTTGGGCCCGTTTGCGTATTCTTAATAGCTCCACGTTTTACCCATAGGCGTTTCTCAGCCTCATCTACTCTATCTTGAGCGGCTATAAGGGAGGGCAAGGATGTGAGAGGTTCACAATCTTGTATGGTTAACATGGGTGCCATTACTGCCCCTATTGCTGCTTGTTTGGCTGCTTCATCTGCAAGGTTATTGCCTGTAGCTATCAATGTGTTGGTCTTTTGGTGGGCTGGACATTTAATGACAGCTAGGGCTGTGGGAAGCATCATGGCTTCTAACAGCTCGAGGATGGCAGCTCCATGTGTTACAGGGGTGCCATCAGCTCTGCGGAATCCTCTCTGTTTCCAAATGTTAGCATGAACATGGCACACACCATAAGCATATGCTGAGTCCGTGTAGACGTTTAGTGATTTCCCTGCAGCTAATTTACATGCTTCTGTCAAAGCTTTTATCTCTGTGAGTTGGGCTGAGCAGGGCTGAGTAAGCTTCCGTGCCTGTAATGTGTCGAAGGTTTGGTCGTCATTTTTTAGCTGAATGATCCCGTAGCCTGCATGGCTACCAGTGGCGTCACGAAAACATGAACCATCCACGAACAATGTGAGGTCAACAGGAATTGGCTGATTATGCAGGTCCTCTCTAGCCCGCATAAACTTCTCTGTGTCATGAATGCAGTCGTGTGGAGTACCTTCTGTAGGTAATATCAGTTTAGTGGCGGGGTTAATGATGGTGCAGCGCTGAATGTTGAGTTCAGGGGCTGACAGGATTACCTCATAGCCCGTGCGTCTGGCTTGCGTTAAGACGAATCGTGGACTAGTCAGTAGTGCATGAATTTGGTGAGAAGTATACAGCGTCACAGGATGTCCCATGGTCAGCGATGAGGCTTTCTGAAAGGCAAAAACAGCGGCTGCCAGTCCCTGATAGCAGGGTGGCAGGCCAGCCTCAATGTTATCCAGTTTAGTACTATAATATGCCAATGGCTGTTTACCTGTGGGCGTGTCTTGCATCAGGACGGCACAGGCAAAACCTGATTTTTCTGCAACATAAAGATGAAAAGGTTTAGCATAATTTGGCGTCCTTAAAGCTGGAGCGGACTGCATGTCCAGTTTCAGGGCTTGGAACGCACCTTCTGCTTCCTCTGTCCATGTTAACTGTGCTGTGTTATTTGTCTGTCCTGCTGCTCTTATCAGAGCCCTGAGGGGAGCAGTTTTTATAGCATAGTCGCAGATCCAAGGCCTGCTGTAGCCTGTCATGCCCAGAAAAGATAGCATTTGGCCCACCGTTTGTGGTTGAGGGGCCTTAATCACTGCCTCTAGCTGGGAGGGTGCAATACACCTTTTGTCCCCACAGAGCCTTCTTCCCAAGTACTCTACTGACTGTTGGCAGAACTGTAGTTTAGTTTTACTAACTTTGTGTCCGCCTTCTGCTAAGGCCATGAGCACTGCAACAGAGTCGTTTTCACATTGTTCTTTTGTAGGACTACAAATGAGCAGATCATCTACATATTGCAATACTGTGCTTTGCACGTTCAAACTGGCGAGGTCTTGTGTCAACACACGATTAAAGATGGATGGGGAATCCAAATATCCTTGAGCCAACCTGGTATAGGTATATTGTTGATTCTCATACGTAAAGGCGAACAAATATTGAGAATCTGGATGTAGTGGTACGCTAAAAAAGGCTGAACACAAATCAATGACTGTGTACCACTGGGTGTCTGGTGGGATGTTGGAAAGCAACGTGTGTGGGTCTGGCACAAGTGGTACTTCTCCGTCTACTACCGCGTTAACAGCTCGCAAATCATGGACTAAACGGTAGTCTGGTGAATTTGGTTTCTTGATGGGAAAAATGGGTGTGTTACAGGGGCTTCTAGTTTTTACCAAAACTCCTGCTTCAATCAAGCCTTGGATTGTTGGTCTGATACCGTCAATGGCATGCTGTTTGAGAGGGTACTGTTGCTGATATGGTAAGTTAACGTGTGGTTTTAGCTTAATATGAACTGGTTGCGCTGATTTTATCAAACCTACATCAGTCTTATGTGCTGTCCATAACTGGGATGGAACTTTGCTTAGCATCTCCTCATGTTCTGCGGTGACTGCCATTTGTGTGGGTGTCCCTCCATCTACTACCACTTTGTCTGCTAAAACCTCATCGCCTACCTTGACTGAGATCCTGATGAACTGTTTGTCTTTAGATATGTGAATGTACCTGTTGTTTGTGGGCACCCACTCTTGCACCTGCAGGGCACGCCTGACCATAGGACCGAGATGATGAGACTCATAATCTTTGGCTACTAAAAGCGTGATGTGCGGCGTAGACTTTGGTACTTGAAACCATCCAGATAATTCTTCCGGTAGGCGGACAGCCGCTGCCACGCCCTCCGGCCCCAAAAATATGTCTTCACTGGTGATGAGATATGGTTTTTTATTGATCCCTGCATCCCAACACTCCTGGTAATCTACATGAGTCTGATCTCTGTCATACATGAGCGTGCAATGCAGCGGCAGAGTGGGGGTATGTGCGGTGTCATAGTGCATGCGAATCCACCTCTCCCACTCAGTCCATTTCTGTTTAAGGTGTGAGTCTTCTGGTGTCAGCTGAAGCCAGTAGGCCAGGGCTTGTTGTTTGTCTGTGGTACCTTGGGGTAGTTGTGACATCATGCTTTGTGGGGGTTCATCTGGGAAGTCCAGGTACAGTCCATCTTGGGTACACATGATTTTTGCTTTTAATGGGCATAGAATGTCTCTTCCTAGCAAGTTTACTGGGGTATGGGCTGAGTATAGCAAAGGTGCACATATGACTTTGCCTGCAATGAGCATTGGAACGGGCTCCGTTAGCGGTATGATCTGTGATTTCCCAGAGAAGCCTATGGTCTTTATGGATGACTTAGAGAGGGGGAACCCGGAGCCTTCTTTTCCAATGCATGAGTATGTGGCTCCTGTGTCAACCATAAAAGGATATTCACGGTCATGGATGACAACAGGCACGATGGGTTCCTCATGTGACTGTAGCGATATAGCTGGTAACATTAGTTCCCCCTCAGGCTCCTCTGGGCACCCCTACCAGGGTTGTGGCTGTTCCATGCTGGGCCAGTTCTGTGCTGGACCTTCCCATGGGTTACTAGGACATTGGGCCCCTATATGGCCTGGTTGACCACACCCCCAGCATTGATTGTCAGGAGGAGCTGGGTTAGCTGCTGGATAGCCTGCTCCTACGTTTGGTGGGCCTGGTGACTGGTTGGGTGCATCCTGGAAGACATGGTGGTTCCCTGGTATGTAGTTTCTGCCTCCTTTCCATCCTCCCCTGAAGTTTGTAGACTGAGCATTTCCTCCCGGTCCCCCGCGGCCCCGCCCTCTGGGGGTCCGCTGATTGCCACCACCTCTTGGCATTTGCTGGTAATAATAATGGTGATGTGTGGCGTTGGCAGAGGTTTCTTTTCCCGTTGCATTGGGGTCAGTGGGGGGTGGCTGCAAAGGCGCTTGGGGCTGGATGGCTGGAGGAGCTGCTTGAGTCGCTGCCACCACGGGAGCTTGAACTTTAGATTTCTCTTTCTCCTTTTTTACCAGCTTGCTCAGTTCTCCCAGCTGCAGCTGGGTCAGTTTGTTGACTAGTTGTTTGTCTTCTTCATCCTTTTTCTTTTTGTCTTTCCTATAGAGCTCAACATGGTGGACGATGTGCTCTGAGAACAGTGGCCAGTCCATTTTCATCAGTCCCACCACATCTTCCAAACGTCGCTGTACTCTCTGGCATGGCCTTCTTAACCATCATTTTGAATAGGCTTTGGGTGGTTTTATTGGCATTCCATGCTTCCCCTGTTTCTTCTTTCCACTTCTTTTGGAAGGTGTGTAGAAACTTAGAGGGACATTCGTTTTCTCCCAACGTTTCCCCCTCCAACTTGGATGGGTCTCTCTTTGCTGGGTAGTGTTTTCTCAATTGGCGCCACACCTTGGAGCGGTAATGCCCAAAGTCCACGTCGTCGCTGTAGTTGTTTCCAATAGCCGTCCCCACATTGGCTTCTGTGAATATTTCCTGGGTGATTTGCTTTCCAGCCACATAGGTGAGCAGAGCTTTGACATCTCCCAAGGCTAGCTGTATTCCAGCTGTTGTCTCTTCTAGAGCCATTATCCATTTATCTGCACCGTCGGTGAGTGCTGGTAGGCGCTCAGCCAGGCCTATCATGTCCATGAAAGGCCAGGGCTCGTACTGCCTTTGTCCATTAGGTTGTGTTATAAGGGGACACATGGTGGTTCTGTTACCTTCCTCATCATACAGATATATGAGATCCTCAGTCTCTCCGAGGACTTTTCCTCCTCTCAATCTCATGCCTCCTTGACTTTGAGCTCTGTTGTCTACTGGTGGTCGTCTGTTGGTGTCCTGTACCTCTTTGGGCTGTGTTTTGTTCGATTTCATTGTACCTTGGAGAGTCAAGGTGATGTGCTCTGTGGTGGGGCTAGCTTGAGGCTCCTCTGGCTCCTGCTGGAGACCCTCTTCTTTTAACTGTTGTTCTTGTATTGTCTCCAATAGTTGACTCATTTGCTGCAATCTGCCTTCTGTTCTCCGGCTGATCCCTTCCAGCTCTTGAGCAGCTCCTGTCCTCGGGTGTCGATCAGTGACGCACCTCTGGGAGTGTGTTCTTGGATACTGTGATCACTTTCATTGTGTGGCTCTCTTTCCATCGGTGGGTCTGGATATGGTGGCGGGCTAATGGTAGCTGGCCTCTGGCGATCTTCTTCCTCGCGCATCTGGTGGTTCTTTACCTCCCATTCCAACATCTGTTGCCAGTGCTCGTACCCAAAGGTACTCATAGGCCTGGATCTCAGTTCCTCAATCTTTCCTTTCCTCTTTCGCAATTCTATTGTAGGGGAGCCAGATCTCTCTGTGGGGAGGCTCGAACAACTTTTATGGTGAGCTTTGCTCCCGTTTTTCACCTGCTTCTGCCTCCCTCTGCCTTTGCGCCCCGCAGTTGGTACTTGCCTTTCAGTGGAGCGAGAGCCTTCATCACTGGCGCTATCTGTCGTCTCTCTAGCAGTGGTTCCGGTGCAGTCACTGCTACTTCTACTACGATGTTTGTATATCATTTGAGGCTGTCCAGCTTCACTCTCAGTGAACTCTCCATCCCCCTCGTCACTTGTTGACCCATCGGTGCTCTCCGTCTCTGAGGATGGTTCTGTTTCCAGTTTTAACTTCTTCCTCGGCCCCTGTAGCCCCCTCCTATTGGGCCTCTGCTCATTATTTTTTGTCAGGGTCACTGTGAATCTCCCTTCTAATTGGCCCTCCATTTCTGTAACTTTTGAGCCTCTTAGTGCATACTGTCCCATTGCTGGCTGTGTTGGCTCCTGTGGGTATTGGGGTGGTGGCGGTGTGGGTGGGGGTGGTGCTGTGGGCGTTACTTCTTCTTGTGTCTGGTGTTCTTTATCTCTTTCCTCCAGCTGCACCATTATTCTTGTTCCAGTTTGTCTGAACCATCCTAGCACTTCTCTTTCTTTGGCTCTCTTGTTTTTTAGTTTGTAGCTTGCCTTGGTATCTCGAGCTTCAATGTGTCTTAATTCTGACTCTACTTCATCACAGCATGCCAAATTGAAGGTACCATCCATAGGCCAGCGATTCTTCCCGGAGGTTCTTTTGTGCCATTTGGCCACACAGCGTTGAATGCGCTTGGCTCGACTTGGGTGTTGTTTTATTACCATTTCTATCGGGGTCAGAACCCCTTCTTTCATTTTTCCCTGGTTGGCTCCCATGAAGCCTTGTTTTACTGCACTAGCTCTTGGGATTTCTGGCTGTTCGTCTGTTTCTGCTGTGCGTATTAACACCACTATCTTCCCTACTGTTATGGCAGTTTTGTATTTCTTTTCTCTATAAGGGTTGTACTCTAAGTCACAGGACCCGTCTCCTTGGGGTTTCCGTTTACTTAGACACCCAAATTTACCTGTTTCCCACTCAACTTTTCTGGGCACAATGACAATTTGCAGCCGCGGGTTGTATATTTCCCCTCCTGCTGGGCTTTGTATGCGTACTTGGTGCAGAGGAAGTGTAGCTACTGGTGCGTTCTGATAATTGTCACACAGACTCTGTAGTAGCGGATTTAGTGTATAAGGAACCCACAGCCTTCGCAAAATCGCTTCCCATGGGGCCCCTGGATACTCTTCCTTTACTCTCTTTAAATTAACAAATTTAGTGATTTGCCAGAGTTTTTGTTGGATTTCTTGTTCGCCTTGCCAATGCTCAGCCCCTTCACTATCTATGTAGCTTCGTTCTAACCAAAAGTGTGTGCGCACCCCGCTATATTCTACAGGGCCCTCTGTAAGACAATGTTCTTCTCCCCAAATTTCGTCTTCAATGATTTCCCCGTCTTCCATCTATTTTTAGGTGCAGCTGTGAATTATGTTTGCCCTCACCTTTTAGCTGTTAGTAATGACTTTATGTGTTTGCCCAATTGATTTCCCTCTTTAACACAATGTTGCGACCGTGCAGCCTGTTTAGTTGGTTTATTTGACAACTTTAATTAGATCTCTATTACCAACACCTTTCTACATCCACAACTCTACAATTTCCTCTATAGCTTACTGTATTTACAACACCATATAGATAACATGCACGACAATTTCAAGGATTATGTTTGTACTATTTTACAGATTACTTTAGATATATTACAGTTTTTACACTTCGATCAGTTAACCCCCTCTTTTTTTCTTTTTTCCTTTTCGTTAGCTACCTGCCCGTTCAGACCTGTTTGCTGAGGTAGTTCCCCTGCTCTCTTGGCTAAGAGGTCTCCCCCAAACAGCGGTATCCACAGGAGCTTTTTAACTTTACTTTTTAGCTTTCTGCCCGTTCAGTCCCGTTTCGTCTACGGTGACTCCCCCTCCTTCTTGGCTGGGGGGTCACTTTCCTCAAAACAGCGGTATCCACAGAAGCTTTTAGGCCTTTATTCTTCTTTATAGCAAACCGCCCATGCAGACCTGATGTCTCCCCTAGGCACACCCTCCTTTTATAGGCTTAAGGGTGTACTAGGCAAGCCAACAGCGGTATCCGCGGATTTGCTCAGCATTCCGCCCGCACAAACCTACCGGCTGGCTTCAACACCCCCGCCCCTACAGGCTAAAGGGAGCGTTGGCAAGTTTCAGTAGTGGTAACCACGTATATGCTTTTGAGTATCTCTGACTCTTTTTCTTCTCTTATTGTGCACTTTTGTCTCTTTAAATACTTTAAATACTCTTACTACCTTATTGCCTGTACCCCATTAGTTATTATTCACACACACACACATTCACTCTTTCCGCTCCACGATCACACCTTATTGCAGCAGAGTTACCCGTCTCCAGTGATGTTAGTTGCTTTTTCAATGATGCATCTTTAATCAGTACATTATATAACTAGGTTCTTTAGGAGAGGAATTTGTCAAATACCTTTGACCTGGGCGGCTCCCAGCACTGCACCCCAGACACACCCGGTTTTTAAACAGAAAAAGGCTCTGCTTACCTTATTTGGTGGCGCCACCTGTGTGTCTGACGTACAGCCCAGTGCTCCCGATCTCTGGCTTCGACCTTCCTTGCCTCCTGGCTGGCTCGCCACTTGAGGTGACGGAAATCGGGGCCTGGAATTGGGCCTGATGGCTCCTGACCCTGTCCTCCTTGCTTCTTTTAAAATGTCTTCTGTTGTCAATTCAGTATCTTAGGTTCAGCTGGCAGGTACTTAGAAAAACACTGGAGATAGGCAGAATCTGGTGCAATCGAGTTTATTGTGTTCACAGGCAACAACACAGACAAACTCACGAGTCAGCCTCCGGAGGATGACTGAAAAACTGCTCTCAGCACTCTGGCTTATATGCTGGTGGAGGTCGAAGAGATCTCCACCCATTTCTATAGTCCTTCCCCTTTCGATCCGTTTTTACTGGTGGCAGACTTTTGCCGTTATTCCGGTTCAAGCTGGAATCTGCCACCAGTATTTCCGGAACAATTCTTGCTCTGTTTTTTAAAAATCATGTGATCTGTGGGGACTCACATGCTATAGTCCCTCGTGTTCTTAATTTTAGAAAAACATGTGATCCCGGATGACTCTCATGCTGCAGTTCCTCGTGACACAATCATTTGAGTGTGTGTGTGACCTTTATGTAAACTCTTAAGTGCATTAAGCAGTACAATCATGTGAGTGTGCTATCTTCTTCACCCAGCACGTGGTAACTTGTATAAGTGTCATTGTAAGTTCACAACATCATGTGAGTGTAGGTTAGTGCATTATATCATTACACAGCGCGTGATGATTATGTGTGTCAATAAGAGTTCATAACTAAAATGTCACTAAGAGTTCACACCGTTACATTGCATATTACACACGAATGCAGGGTTAGTCTTTGCAAAAGTCTACACACTAACATGGTTATATAACTATTTTGTATCTTATCCAGTTTATATGGTTTAATATCTGATGAGGGTTTTAACTTTTACACTACAAGCTCAGGCCCAAAATGGCTGCCTTGGTTCAGGCACAAGTCAAACGGTGCAGATTCATGTAGGATCAGGCCTGATCTTTGGGGTCAGATCAGAGCACAAAATTACACAATCAAAATTTGACGACGATAACAGTTTTTTCTATGCAAAAAACCCCACACTTTCATCAACATGTCATGTGGAGCTATTTCTGTAATTGGAAGTTTGCTTTAACATGCCGATTTTCCGTTTTCAATGCAGGAAACTCACACACACACAAGCTGTGCCCGTGTTGAGTGAATTTGTAGTAAATTGACTGATTCATTAGGAAGAAATCAGAATCAAATTATAAACTGGAGAAAGGGGAGGAGCAGAATTTTCATGCCATTAACACAACATGCCCACAAGCCACAAGCTTGAGCTAGACATGCTGAATGTGGCCTCCAACCAACCTGGAAAGGAAGAACTTTAGACAAAGTCTATTTCACGTCTGGGTTCTGATCTGACAAAGACTGAAGAACTCTGAATCCTTCAATGCTAGATCTCTCTCGTACTGCTCTGGCTCCTCTGCCTGCAGCTCCTGCCTTGATCATTAGTCAACATGTTTTGGGAGACAAATACATATTGAAGTGCAATCAATCATACTAGCTGACACAGTTTCCATTGGACTGATTGTGATACATTTGGACAGTGTGTGACACGCAGCTGCCTTCCAGCTGTGTTTGTGGCAATCAAAGCCAGGTGTTTTTTGGCAACATCTGCAATTTTGGCTCACCATAACGAAGTAGTTTTGCTCCCCAAACCCAAACTGTCAACTCTGTCTTACTGCTGCATTTGTGCCACTCAAAGCAGGATGGCTCTTAAGCACCATTCGCAGTCTTTATTTAACCATCACCAAGTAGTATTGTTGCCTAAACCTAACCACCGACCCCTTCTGCATCAAGATACATTGCAAAAGGCTGCCCTTGGCGTCATTTTAGTCGTTTGCCCAAGTGGCAAAATATGACGAGTAGGGATGAGATCAGGTGGGAATTTCAGGAACTGTCTTGAGTGGCCACAACCAGCTTGGGCAGCCACCTGGTGGAGATCTGTATTCTACTGAGTGCAGTTAAGATGTGGAAAGTAAAGATTTTAAACTGAAAGGTATTTCAGTCAGATTTACTGACTGACAAGTTTAGCTGACATTTATTTCACTATAACGTCCAATCAATAAATTGGTTGAACTCTACTCCAAACCCTTCAGTCTGTCAGCAGTAACCTCACTTTACAAGTTACGAGGCCACTCTCAGCACACACCAACAACATGCTGGGGACCTTCGCTCTTCCATCACTGCTCTAACATGTAAGATATCCCTCACATTTCTTTAACAGCCCGTATTTGCACACAGAAACGTTTCACTCATGTATTTTTTTTTGTATGTTGACAGATTTTGATGCAGCGATAGTGCTGACCCAGACGCCTACTGTTTTTACAAGCTCAGAAGTTGTTCTGGACTGCAACACTGATTATGGATACTATGTCAGGTGGTATAAAATGGTTTCTCAGTTCACCCAGCCGTGGATCGGGATTCTCTTCAGATCGATTCAAGCCTCATCAAACGCAGATTATCTGTTCACCATAAAGAGGCAGGAGACTCTGCTGCCTGTTACTGTGGGACACGAGGCAGCTCTGCTTCTGCAGCTATATCACTGTGATTGCAAACAGGTGGTGGCTTAATTTCACAGCTACAATCTTATGACGACAGGTGAGATTCAGCCTTTTCAAATAAGACACTGCACACTATAAGAACACTACAATGTGCATTAAACTTTAACCAGATCACGCAGTGATTACACACCAAAAACCTTAATGTGAGAGACTCACTACAGATTTTATGAATTCTGACCAAAATCAGTTTAAATCAGTACATTTGAAACAAAAGACATTAATAAATTGATTTTACAGAGTGTTTGATAAAAGTCCTGCAGTGTTCTGGAATACAATCAGACTGATAAAGTGAATGAGATGTTGAAAGTGAAAGCTGGTCTCAACAGGATGTTTCAGCACCACTCCCCTTGACAGGATGTTTTCGTACCAGAATGAGAGAAAAAATTCGTCACTGTGGCATTCGTACAAGGACTCAAGCTGATCTTGATAAGTAAGTACTTCATAACTGATTACCAAAAAAGAAAGAAAAATACATTTTATGTTTTTGATAAGTACTGAAAGAAATAGTCAACTTATAGGCCTATGTTGCATATATCATTTAAAATATTTAACATGTTGTTTGGTGAACAACAGACTTTTCCCATCTGCTTTGATACCAGGCTGTGTGTTTGAGGGCAAAGCAATCATCTGCAAATAATCACCTTATTTTGAATATGTTCTACAAACAGTCTAAGATGGTCTTTGATGGGTGATTAAATTTTATCAGTTGGGCAACATGGATGGTCAGTCCAACAGGTAGTCAGTTTCTAATTAACTCAGACATTGTTTATTTCCGACACTGTCAAATTTCCTCCATGGGGTGGGGATCATATCAGCCAATCACCCAGCTACAGGCTTTCTCCTGTACCAAACGATCCTTTTTATGTCAGCATTTGAAAATCTACTCAGTCAACGTCTAATATTTACACAAACTATCCTGAATGGCATTTTAACCAGGTGTGTTTCGAAACAGCAGTCAGTGACTCAGGGGGGACTGTAGCTCTAACTGAGGCAGACACAGCACCAGAATATCTCAAGACAAGTCAGTGAACAGTTGGTTCAAGTCCACCGCTCTTCAACTTGCAAGAGGGTGGGACAGCTGTATGCTATATGGCATGACCAAGTGTTAGCCCACATGTAAACGAAGCTCGCTGTGTCCTGGTTAGTCAGTTTGCAGACTGCAGGAAGTGCACGTGAGAGTCATAATAGTAATGCTACAAACTGTTGGATCAACATGTTAGATTTCACAGATCAGAGGAACAAATGACAACATGTGATGCTGAACTTGGATCATATTATAGTATAATTTTATAGGGCACATTCAACTTTACTGTTGTGCTCAGGAATTCACATGATCTCTGATTTTTCATTTCTTCTTTCTTTTCTTCTCTTTCTGCAGAATTAACAATGGCACAGCTGCAAGATATGGCCTCTACAGCAAGTAGAGAAGGAAGACCAGCCTTGATCTCTCACGTGAGAAGTGAATTTAAAAAGAGCGCTCTTGTGTCAAGCGCTTTTTTCGGCGCCATCCTTCTTTGCTTGGAGAAGTTCATTGAAAAAGAGTTTGCATGCCCTTGCAAATATGGTTTGAATGCTGTGTTTGCAATTGTGTATTTAATTGTTCCTGCAGTTGTGGTCTTTTTGCTGATGATGAACATTAAAGACTTTAAGTGTGGAATGTCTCAAAAGGAGATCTGGAAAACTGTGGCTTCCAGCTCTGTCACTGCCATGTTTTGGATCATCATTGTGTTGTGGGATGGCCATTGTGTTGCCTGTATGAAGACAACCTGGTCAGGCAGTTACGTGGAAATTGACAAAGCAGCTCCTCAGAAATGGTGCAAACCAGCCAACCTCACCTCATCACAAGAGTTGGACTACAAGAACGAGACTCAGCATTGGTTTTTCGTGTCTCAGGTAAGGAACAATCTGATGTCCCATACGCTGCAGCAGTCTTTGTTTAGGAAGGTTCCTTAATGAGTGAAATGATCTGGAAGTATCTAAGTGGCAGCCATGATAAGAGCTGGTCAAATTCTCTGAATGCTAAGGAACAATGCTTTAGTTCTTCCTTTTTGACAGTCATACTAGTTGCTCTGTGAAGCTCAGGCACAGTGGTGCTTTGAGCTAAATGTTAGCATGCTAATATGCTAAGAGTCATAGACATAGACGCCGCGTTGACTGCTGCTGCCGATTGGAGCGATGCACCTACACGGCGGCCATTTTGGTACAGTGCCACTCGCTCCTACAGCGCATTATCTATAGAGGAATGACGCGGGTTGTTTGTTACAAACTTCAGACATGGAGGACAGACAGACAGATACAGACATAAATAGAACAAAAGAAACCCAGAAAATGTTCAGGTGTGCTCAGGTCTTTATTTAGACAATTGCTTGTAGGGTATATATTGTATTTGATTATTATTATTATTATTGCTATTATCATTATTGTATTATTATTATTATCATTATTATGATTTTCATTATCACTCTCATTATTATTATTATTATTATTGTAGGTATAAAATCAGCTGTCTCTACCCTTTGTGAACAGCAGACCGTCAGTCTGCAGGATCTTACAGGCTCCATCACATGCTGTTATTTGTTTGAATGTACATATTAAATACATCCAATATCTATCATTAATCCTCTAACTGGTCAATCACTGCAGTCTAAGGTCTGTTTTTTTATCAGACCAGAGGCAGTTTATAGATGAAATAAAATTACATTCTAACCGAAATTATGTCTCAAATTAGTTATTTCACTAGTAAGCAGCTGTGTAATACGTGGGATTGTCTGCTGAAAACATTAAGTAGAATTTGTATTTGAGTAGTAAAACTGGCATTTTTTAAAATATCCAAGCATCCTGTGTTGTAGCTACACATGTGACGTTTTTAACAAATCAAACCGTTTGGAAATCGGTCGAAAATTCAGTGAATAATTCTACTTTGAGATTGTGGAGTATCTCTGCTAGCCCTGTACCAAGATGAAACTCCGGTAACACTCCAGGGGGTAGCACGTAAAAGACTCCGTCCCAAACTCTGATTCTTCTAGCGTAACACACACACTTCATACACACATACTCACTTACAGTACCCAGCGGGGCAGCCCTCCCCCTCTCTGCTCCAACACTGACTGACAGCTGACTCCACTCATAGCACTCATAGCACTGGCGATCTGAACCGGTCAGTGGCGAAAAAAAGCACTTTTAATGTGCAAACTTATACAGGACGCATTTGCCCCCGTTACCATTGCGCGTTTTCACTTACTATTAACATTAGTGCTGTTAGCACTGTCACCTTATTCTAAAACTCATCAGTCATCACTGACTTTTAAAAATTCGGGGTTGCGTTTGACTGTCATGATTGTAACGTTACACTCGCTCTCCCCTTCCGTGTATCTAACGTTACCTTGCCAACGCCTACATCTATCATAGACGTAATGAGGACGTAATGGAGGAGGGGGAGTAGGCCTTCGGAGGGAGGTGGAGTTATGGATGTTCAAATTTTTTCTAAGTGCTGTGTGAAATGCAAATAAGGTGAAAGTAGCTTTAAGAGCATAAATGTATGCGGCTATACTCAACAGTTGTTGAAACATTTGCCCAAAACCCTCAACTGTTAACCTCATGGTGGTGCTAACAGAAAATTTCGAGGATCACCAAAGTCAGTGGAATTCATTGTCAAGGAACCACGAATAACTTTCTAACATTTCTTGGTAATGCACGCAGCAGTTGTTGAGCTACATCAGTGGAAAACTGAACAACTTTCTACAAGATTTGTTGCAGTGTTGATAATCATCTTAATTTCATGTGTCTTTTTCTTTGTTTTTCTTTGGTCTGTGTTTTAGTGCGTAGGAATGGGGCTGATCATATTGATCATCGTAGTGTATTTGATCTTGAAGTGCTGCTGCCAACAGGAAGCTGCGGAAGTTATCAGTCACCAAGTTAACGACAGCAGGGATGCTGCTGATCACGATCGACTTTAAGAAATTAAAGGATAAAAAGATAAAATGGACATAATTTCAAAAATGAAGGAGACCGAAGGCTTTGGTTATGATTAAAGAAGTGCCTACTGTAGAAATCATTATTAAAAGATATCATGGATAAAGCTGAGAAACAACGTCATTAATCACATTGTTGTATTGAAAGTAACAAGTCTGGCAATTAAGTGGGCCATTTTGGTGAAATAAAATAAAGTTCAATCTGCATCAAAAGAAATTTATCTAAAATCAGTTTGCATGTCTAATTCCAACTTCTTCATCTGGAGGCCACGTCATGTCAGTAACTTAGACAGTGGAGACAGGTGTGTACTTGTGTGTGTGTTGTGTAAATAAACAAGTTCTGCAGAAACAGATTACATCAAGAGGCTTTTAAGAACTATCTACAAGAAATATTTTACTTAAATAATGATATCTTTTTTAACATTGTCTACTTCAACTTTAAAAGCCGTCTGTGTACAATCATATGAAATAATTAATACATGACTATTTCTTGATCATCATTATTTGTGATGATGTGAATCTTTTTGATTTTGATTTTCTGTGATAAGAATGAAGCAAGAAATTTCCTTTACTCTCTACAAAATCTTAACTGAAACAAGAGCTGTAAACATAAAAGTTGTAAAGCTAATACTTATTATATCTGTTTCATTTTGTATATTCCATCTTTTCATCAAAGTAAAAACTGTGAAATTAAAGTTTGCTTTAACTCGTCTATGTAATTACTTTGTGGTGCTTTTACTGTTGACTTTACACTTTGGTCTGTCTGAAAACTTGTAACGTCTATAATTAAACAGAAATCAAACACGAAATAACAATATATTACATGTATTTCCTTTTTCATGTAAGCTATGCATTTGCTGTATCACAATGAAATAAATAAAAAACATTTTAAATGACAATTATTTATCTTTTTATTTTTAATAACTGAAGAAATTGTTTCTTATTAATACACCAATTTATTTTTAAGTTTTTAGGGAATCCACATTTATTTCCTTCGTAGAAAAACAGATGACAGAATTTCACAAAATATTTTAAGTATCATATTCAGTTCATGTGGATTGAATTAATATTTAATAATATTTAACAGTGTGGTATATTTTAATTCATTAACCAAAACTTTCTTCCAAAAACTGTCCATATGACCTTTGGGTCACTAATGGAAGGTAAGTGTCTAGTTTCATTCACAACTGGGCCTAGAGGGACTCCATGGAGAAGGAATCACAAAGTATTGAGGTCCATTTTTGAAAGTTTAAGCCAGTTTTATTTAATTATTGACTCTTTTAGGGGAATGCCCTGATAGCTGAGTCTCCTTTAAACATTCAGTCAAGTGCCAGACACGTACAAGTCTGAGAAACTGTGAATTCATTTGTACACTGTATAAGAACGTTGATGTTTTAGACAAGAACATTTACAAAGTATTCTGATCTTTGAATCAGACAAACAAGCAGAATCCCAAACGGTACTGAGATATCATCGAGTACTGTTTTAACCACTCTTTCTGTGTTTATAACGCTCAACATTCTTTAGATAACATAAGACGGAAACATGTTACACTGAACACAGAGAGTCACACCAGAGATCTGATTCCCTGTCTGACTGGGCCCAACCCAACCAGCCGAGTCCGGGCTGGCCTGGAATTTTCTTATTATTTATCCAGGCTTGAAACAGGACGGGTTCTGGCCAGGGTACCTGTTTTTTGTTTGCTACTTGTTGGCTGCAACAAGGGGAAGAAAAGTGACGCAACAACGGAGCAATATAGTGGAGAACAGGCAAGGCAACTTGGTTGGCAGTGTTTGCTTCTGCCTCTCCAGCAGTGGGAGAGGCGCACATAACATGCAGCAAAGAGCAGTGATCATTATCTGCATGCCACATCGCCGTGGGCCTTGCACATTAGATGCACCAGAGCACAGCCCACTCTGCCAAACCTGTCATGCACAAGATGACAGACACTTAAAATAACAGAAGGAAGAGAAGGAAGTGGTGCAACGAAACACGTCATCCATTTACATTTAAAAATATATAATATATAAAATACAGTATATTTTTTACAGCAGAAATTCAGGTTTTTAATGGAGCTCAGGCCCAAAATGGCTGCCTTGGTTCAGGCACAGGTCAAACGGTGCAGATTCATGTAGGATCAGGCCTGATCTTTGGGGTCAGATCAGAGCACAAAATTACACAATCAAAATTTGACGACGATAACAGTTTTTTCTATGCAAAAAACCCCACACTTTCATCAACATGTCATGTGGAGCTATTTCTGTAATTGGAAGTTTGCTTTAACATGCCGATTTTCCGTTTTCAATGCAGGAAACTCACACACACAAGCTGTGCCCGTGTTGAGTGAATTTGTAGTAAATTGACTGATTCATTAGGAAGAAATCAGAATCAAATTATAAACTGGAGAAAGGGGAGGAGCAGAATTTTCGTGCCATTAACACAACATGCCCACAAGCCACAAGCTTGAGCTAGACATGCTGAATGTGGCCTCCAACCAACCTGGAAAGGAAGAACTTTAGACAAAGTCTATTTCACGTCTGGGTTCTGATCTGACAAAGACTGAAGAACTCTGAATCCTTCAATGCTAGATCTCTCTCGTACTGCTCTGGCTCCTCTGCCTGCAGCTCCTGCCTTGATCATTAGTCAACATGTTTTGGGAGACAAATACATATTGAAGTGCAATCAATCATACTAGCTGACACAGTTTCCATTGGACTGATTGTGATACATTTGGACAGTGTGTGACACGCAGCTGCCTTCCAGCTGTGTTTGTGGCAATCAAAGCCAGGTGTTTTTTGGCAACATCTGCAATTTTGGCTCACCATAACGAAGTAGTTTTGCTCCCCAAACCCAAACTGTCAACTCTGTCTTACTGCTGCATTTGTGCCACTCAAAGCAGGATGGCTCTTAAGCACCATTCGCAGTCTTTATTTAACCATCACCAAGTAGTATTGTTGCCTAAACCTAACCACCGACCCCTTCTGCATCAAGATACAATGCAAAAGGCTGCCCTTGGCGTCATTTTAGTCGTTTGCCCAAGTGGCAAAATATGACGAGTAGGGATGAGATCAGGTGGGAATTTCAGGAACTGTCTTGAGTGGCCACAACCAGCTTGGGCAGCCACCTGGTGGAGATCTGTATTCTACTGAGTGCAGTTAAGATGTGGAAAGTAAAGATTTTAAACTGAAAGGTATTTCAGTCAGATTTACTGACTGACAAGTTTAGCTGACATTTATTTCACTATAACGTCCAATCAATAAATTGGTTGAACTCTACTCCAAACCCTTCAGTCTGTCAGCAGTAACCTCACTTTACAAGTTACGAGGCCACTCTCAGCACACACCAACAACATGCTGGGGACCTTCGCTCTTCCATCACTGCTCTAACATGTAAGATATCCCTCACATTTCTTTAACAGCCCGTATTTGCACACAGAAACGTTTCACTCATGTATTTTTTTTTGTATGTTGACAGATTTTGATGCAGCGATAGTGCTGACCCAGACGCCTACTGTTTTTACAAGCTCAGAAGTTGTTCTGGACTGCAACACTGATTATGGATACTATGTCAGGTGGTATAAAATGGTTTCTCAGTTCACCCAGCCGTGGATCGGGATTCTCTTCAGATCGATTCAAGCCTCATCAAACGCAGATTATCTGTTCACCATAAAGAGGCAGGAGACTCTGCTGCCTGTTACTGTGGGACACGAGGCAGCTCTGCTTCTGCAGCTATATCACTGTGATTGCAAACAGGTGGTGGCTTAATTTCACAGCTACAATCTTATGACGACAGGTGAGATTCAGCCTTTTCAAATAAGACACTGCACACTATAAGAACACTACAATGTGCATTAAACTTTAACCAGATCACGCAGTGATTACACACCAAAAACCTTAATGTGAGAGACTCACTACAGATTTTATGAATTCTGACCAAAATCAGTTTAAATCAGTACATTTGAAACAAAAGACATTAATAAATTGATTTTACAGAGTGTTTGATAAAAGTCCTGCAGTGTTCTGGAATACAATCAGACTGATAAAGTGAATGAGATGTTGAAAGTGAAAGCTGGTCTCAACAGGATGTTTCAGCACCACTCCCCTTGACAGGATGTTTTCGTACCAGAATGAGAGAAAAAATTCGTCACTGTGGCATTCGTACAAGGACTCAAGCTGATCTTGATAAGTAAGTACTTCATAACTGATTACCAAAAAAGAAAGAAAAATACATTTTATGTTTTTGATAAGTACTGAAAGAAATAGTCACCTTATAGGCCTATGTTGCATATATCATTTAAAATATTTAACATGTTGTTTGGTGAACAACAGACTTTTCCCATCTGCTTTGATACCAGGCTGTGTGTTTGAGGGCAAAGCAATCATCTGCAAATAATCACCTTATTTTGAATATGTTCTACAAACAATCTAAGATGGTCTTTGATGGGTGATTAAATTTTATCAGTTGGGCAACATGGATGGTCAGTCCAACAGGTAGTCAGTTTCTAATTAACTCAGACATTGTTTATTTCCGACACTGTCAAATTTCCTCCATGGGGTGGGGATCATATCAGCCAATCACCCAGCTACAGGCTTTCTCCTGTACCAAACGATCCTTTTTATGTCAGCATTTGAAAATCTACTCAGTCAACGTCTAATATTTACACAAACTATCCTGAATGGCATTTTAACCAGGTGTGTTTCGAAACAGCAGTCAGTGACTCAGGGGGGACTGTAGCTCTAACTGAGGCAGACACAGCACCAGAATATCTCAAGACAAGTCAGTGAACAGTTGGTTCAAGTCCACCGCTCTTCAACTTGCAAGAGGGTGGGACAGCTGTATGCTATATGGCATGACCAAGTGTTAGCCCACATGTAAACGAAGCTCGCTGTGTCCTGGTTAGTCAGTTTGCAGACTGCAGGAAGTGCACGTGAGAGTCATAATAGTAATGCTACAAACTGTTGGATCAACATGTTAGATTTCACAGATCAGAGGAACAAATGACAACATGTGATGCTGAACTTGGATCATATTATAGTATAATTTTATAGGGCACATTCAACTTTACTGTTGTGCTCAGGAATTCACATGATCTCTGATTTTTCATTTCTTCTTTCTTTTCTTCTCTTTCTGCAGAATTAACAATGGCACAGCTGCAAGATATGGCCTCTACAGCAAGTAGAGAAGGAAGACCAGCCTTGATCTCTCACATGAGAAGTGAATTTAAAAAGAGCGCTCTTGTGTCAAGCGCTTTTTTCGGCGCCATCCTTCTTTGCTTGGAGAAGTTCATTGAAAAAGAGTTTGCATGCCCTTGCAAATATGGTTTGAATGCTGTGTTTGCAATTGTGTATTTAATTGTTCCTGCAGTTGTGGTCTTTTTGCTGATGATGAACATTAAAGACTTTAAGTGTGGAATGTCTCAAAAGGAGATCTGGAAAACTGTGGCTTCCAGCTCTGTCACTGCCATGTTTTGGATCATCATTGTGTTGTGGGATGGCCATTGTGTTGCCTGTATGAAGACAACCTGGTCAGGCAGTTACGTGGAAATTGACAAAGCAGCTCCTCAGAAATGGTGCAAACCAGCCAACCTCACCTCATCACAAGAGTTGGACTACAAGAACGAGACTCAGCATTGGTTTTTCGTGTCTCAGGTAAGGAACAATCTGATGTCCCATACGCTGCAGCAGTCTTTGTTTAGGAAGGTTCCTTAATGAGTGAAATGATCTGGAAGTATCTAAGTGGCAGCCATGATAAGAGCTGGTCAAATTCTCTGAATGCTAAGGAACAATGCTTTAGTTCTTCCTTTTTGACAGTCATACTAGTTGCTCTGTGAAGCTCAGGCACAGTGGTGCTTTGAGCTAAATGTTAGCATGCTAATATGCTAAGAGTCATAGACATAGACGTCGCGTTGACTGCTGCTGCCGATTGGAGCGATGCACCTACACGGCGGCCATTTTGGTACAGTGCCACTCGCTCCTACAGCGCATTATCTATAGAGGAATGACGCGGGTTGTTTGTTACAAACTTCAGACATGGAGGACAGACAGACAGATACAGACATAAATAGAACAAAAGAAACCCAGAAAATGTTCAGGTGTGCTCAGGTCTTTATTTAGACAATTGCTTGTAGGGTATATATTGTATTTGATTATTATTATTATTATTGCTATTATCATTATTGTATTATTATTATTATCATTATTATGATTTTCATTATCACTCTCATTATGATTATTATTATTGTAGGTATAAAATCAGCTGTCTCTACCCTTTGTGAACAGCAGACCGTCAGTCTGCAGGATCTTACAGGCTCCATCACATGCTGTTATTTGTTTGAATGTACATATTAAATACATCCAATATCTATCATTAATCCTCTAACTGGTCAATCACTGCAGTCTAAGGTCTGTTTTTTTATCAGACCAGAGGCAGTTTATAGATGAAATAAAATTACATTCTAACCGAAATTATGTCTCAAATTAGTTATTTCACTAGTAAGCAGCTGTGTAATACGTGGGATTGTCTGCTGAAAACATTAAGTAGAATTTGTATTTGAGTAGTAAAACTGGCATTTTTAAAATATCCAAGCATCCTGTGTTGTAGCTACACATGTGACGTTTTTAACAAATCAAACCGTTTGGAAATCGGTCGAAAATTCAGTGAATAATTCTACTTTGAGATTGTGGAGTATCTCTGCTAGCCCTGTACCAAGATGAAACTCCGGTAACACTCCAGGGGGTAGCACGTAAAAGACTCCGTCCCAAACTCTGATTCTTCTAGCGTAACACACACACTTCATACACACATACTCACTTACAGTACCCAGCGGGGCAGCCCTCCCCCTCTCTGCTCCAACACTGACTGACAGCTGACTCCACTCATAGCACTCATAGCACTGGCGATCTGAACCGGTCAGTGGCGAAAAAAAGCACTTTTAATGCGCAAACTTATACAGGACGCATTTGCCCCCGTTACCATTGCGCGTTTTCACTTACTATTAACATTAGTGCTGTTAGCACTGTCACCTTATTCTAAAACTCATCAGTCATCACTGACTTTTAAAAATCCGGGGTTGCGTTTGACTGTCATGATTGTAACGTTACACTCGCTCTCCCCTTCCGTGTATCTAACGTTACCTTGCCAACGCCTACATCTATCATAGACGTAATGAGGACGTAATGGAGGAGGGGGAGTAGGCCTTCGGAGGGAGGTGGAGTTGTGGATGTTCAAATTTTTTCTAAGTGCTGTGTGAAATGCAAATAAGGTGAAAGTAGCTTTAAGAGCATAAATGTATGCGGCTATACTCAACAGTTGTTGAAACATTTGCCCAAAACCCTCAACTGTTAACCTCATGGTGGTGCTAACAGAAAATTTCAAGGATCACCAAAGTCAGTGGAATTCATTGTCAAGGAACCACGAATAACTTTCTAACATTTCTTGGTAATGCACGCAGCAGTTGTTGAGCTACATCAGTGGAAAACTGAACAACTTTCTACAAGATTTGTTGCAGTGTTGATAATCATCTTAATTTCATGTGTCTTTTTCTTTGTTTTTCTTTGGTCTGTGTTTTAGTGCGTAGGAATGGGGCTGATCATATTGATCATCGTAGTGTATTTGATCTTGAAGTGCTGCTGCCAACAGGAAGCTGCGGAAGTTATCAGTCACCAAGTTAACGACAGCAGGGATGCTGCCGATCACGATCGACTTTAAGAAATTAAAGGATAAAAAGATAAAATGGACATAATTTCAAAAATGAAGGAGACCGAAGGCTTTGGTTATGATTAAAGAAGTGCCTACTGTAGAAATCATTATTAAAAGATATCATGGATAAAGCTGAGAAACAACGTCATTAATCACATTGTTGTATTGAAAGTAACAAGTCTGGCAATTAAGTGGGCCATTTTGGTGAAATAAAATAAAGTTCAATCTGCATCAAAAGAAATTTATCTAAAATCAGTTTGCATGTCTAATTCCAACTTCTTCATCTGGAGGCCACGTCATGTCAGTAACTTAGACAGTGGAGACAGGTGTGTACTTGTGTGTGTGTTGTGTAAATAAACAAGTTCTGCAGAAACAGATTACATCAAGAGGCTTTTAAGAACTATTTACAAGAAATATTTTACTTAAATAATGATATCTTTTTTAACATTGTCTACTTCAACTTTAAAAGCCGTCTGTGTACAATCATATGAAATAATTAATACATGACTATTTCTTGATCATCATTATTTGTGATGATGTGAATCTTTTTGATTTTGATTTTCTGTGATAAGAATGAAGCAAGAAATTTCCTTTACTCTCTACAAAATCTTAACTGAAACAAGAGCTGTAAACATAAAAGTTGTAAAGCTAATACTTATTATATCTGTTTCATTTTGTATATTCCATCTTTTCATCAAAGTAAAAACTGTGAAATTAAAGTTTGCTTTAACTCGTCTATGTAATTACTTTGTGGTGCTTTTACTGTTGACTTTACACTTTGGTCTGTCTGAAAACTTGTAACGTCTATAATTAAACAGAAATCAAACACGAAATAACAATATATTACATGTATTTCCTTTTTCATGTAAGCTATGCATTTGCTGTATCACAATGAAATAAATAAAAAACATTTTAAATGACAATTATTTATCTTTTTATTTTTAATAACTGAAGAAATTGTTTCTTATTAATACACCAATTTATTTTTAAGTTTTTAGGGAATCCACATTTATTTCCTTCGTAGAAAAACAGATGACAGAATTTCACAAAATATTTTAAGTATCATATTCAGTTCATGTGGATTGAATTAATATTTAATAATATTTAACAGTGTGGTATATTTTAATTCATTAACCAAAACTTTCTTCCAAAAACTGTCCATATGACCTTTGGGTCACTAATGGAAGGTAAGTGTCTAGTTTCATTCACAACTGGGCCTAGAGGGACTCCATGGAGAAGGAATCACAAAGTATTGAGGTCCATTTTTGAAAGTTTAAGCCAGTTTTATTTAATTATTGACTCTTTTAGGGGAATGCCCTGATAGCTGAGTCTCCTTTAAACATTCAGTCAAGTGCCAGTGATGTAAACAAGTCTGAGAAACTGTGAATTCATTTGTACACTGTATAAGAACGTTGATGTTTTAGACAAGAACATTTACAAAGTATTCTGATCTTTGAATCAGACAAACAAGCAGAATCCCAAACGGTACTGAGATATCATCGAGTACTGTTTTAACCACTCTTTCTGTGTTTATAACGCTCAACATTCTTTAGATAACATAAGACGGAAACATGTTACACTGAACACAGAGAGTCACACCAGAGATCTGATTCCCTGTCTGACTGGGCCCAACCCAACCAGCCGAGTCCGGGCTGGCCTGGAATTTTCTTATTATTTATCCAGGCTTGAAACAGGACGGGTTCTGGCCAGGGTACCTGTTTTTTGTTTGCTACTTGTTGGCTGCAACAAGGGGAAGAAAAGTGACGCAACAACGGAGCAATATAGTGGAGAACAGGCAAGGCAACTTGGTTGGCAGTGTTTGCTTCTGCCTCCCCAGCAGTGGGAGAGGCGCACATAACATGCAGCAAAGAGCAGTGATCATTATCTGCATGCCACATCGCCGTGGGCCTTGCACATTAGATGCACCAGAGCACAGCCCACTCTGCCAAACCTGTCATGCACAAGATGACAGACACTTAAAATAACAGAAGGAAGAGAAGGAAGTGGTGCAACGAAACACGTCATCCCTCAGCTTGTAATACATTTTTTTACATTTAAAAATATATAATATATAAAATACAGTATATTTTTTACAGCAGAAATTCAGGTTTTTAATGGAGCTTGAGGTGACGGAAATCGGGGCCTGGAATTGGGCCTGATGGCTCCCGACCCTGTCCTCCTTGCTTCTTTTAAAATGTCTTCTGTTGTCAATTCAGTATCTTAGGTTCAGCTGGCAGGTACTTAGAAAAACACTGGAGATAGGCAGAATCTGGTGCAATCGAGTTTATTGTGTTCACAGGCAACAACACAGACAAACTCACGAGTCAGCCTCCGGAGGATGACTGAAAAACTGCTCTCAGCGCTCTGGCTTATATGCTGGTGGAGGTCGAAGAGATCTCCACCCATTTCTATAGTCCTTCCCCTTTCGATCCGTTTTTACTGGTGGCAGACTTTTGCCGTTATTCCGGTTCAAGCTGGAATCTGCCACCAGTATTTCCGGAACAATTCTTGCTCTGTTTTTTAAAAATCATGTGATCTGTGGGGACTCACATGCTATAGTCCCTCGTGTTCTTAATTTTAGAAAAACATGTGATCCCGGATGACTCTCATGCTGCAGTTCCTCGTGACACAATCATTTGAGTGTGTGTGTGACCTTTATGTAAACTCTTAAGTGCATTAAGCAGTACAATCATGTGAGTGTGCTATCTTCTTCACCCAACACGTGGTAACTTGTATAAGTGTCATTGTAAGTTCACAACATCATGTGAGTGTAGGTTAGTGCATTATATCATTACACAGCGCGTAATGATTATGTGTGTCAATAAGAGTTCATAACTAAAATGTCACTAAGAGTTCACACCGTTACATTGCATATTACACACGAATGCAGGGTTAGTCTTTGCAAAAGTTTACACACTAACATGGTTATATAACTATTTTGTATCTTATCCAGTTTATATGGTTTAATATCTGATGAGGGTTTTAACTTTTACACTACATTCCCCCCTTTGGGGCTCCATAGTCCCACACAACACCTTTTAAGTCACAGAAGAAAAATCACAGAAGAAAGGGTGAAAATATATATATCCCCCCTTTGGGACTACATAGTCCCATAACATTAGCTTAAGATCAGTCAGCACCACACATAATTTCGGTTTCCAGTGATTATATCAGCAGATCAGTAGTAAATATCACTCAAATATCACACATAAGTCACAGAGAATAAGCGCTAGCCTAATAATGTCATCTTGTGGCATGAGGGTGTAGAATGACATTCGTATACAGTGATTGTGACTACAGTCAGTACTAACATGTGCTACAAAGGATACCTGATAATTTTCACATATAGTGGTTACAGTTTGGCATGATCTATATCTACCATGGTTGTTAACATTGTCCCTTTACAGTCCCTCAAACCCGTAGGCTGGCATCCGCAAGCGTCGGTAGTTCGCCAGCTGACTCTTCAATGTGTCGACCTCTTCTTGTGTGGCCTCATATGCATTAAGTTGCTGCTGTAGGGTATCCCTGGCCCGAGTCAGGTCGCAGACTTGGCCACGCAGCTCCAGCACCTGCTGCTCGAGACGACGCAATTGTGCCCTGTGCAGCCTCTTATTGTCTCCCTTCCTGACTGCGTAGGTACCGCGATGGACTCTGCGAAGCCTCTTTCGCAGGTTGAGGGGAAGACTGCGCACCAACCGGCGAAAAACCAACGCAGGAACAAGATGAAGCTGGTCACGCAGCTCGGCTGTCAGTCTCAGATGTTGGGCTGTTGCTGGTACTCCATCAGGCAGACATCGGAGACTGATTTCTACTGCGTCTGGATCCACATTGTACTCCTTCTCTAGGAGAGTGCGGGTTTCCGGCGTTAGCCCGTGCACGCTCAGGTGACCCGTGTTTCGAGGTGGGGGGCTAGCCCGACGTGGCTCAACAGGTGGTGGGGTGGTTGGTGAATAGCTGTATGAATAAGCAGCACTGTCCTCCGTTGTGGTGGATGAGGCAGGGGAACCTGTTAGCAATATGTCTCTTCGATCATTGGGTTGAGGGGGTCTATCTTGGGATGGTGCTTGTGAGGTGGAGGGTGCCTGGGGCTGTACTGGGTCCGGTGACGGATACGGGGGAGGGTAACGTGGGCCTGAAGTGGCAAAGGTCCAATCTGGAGTGGGAACAGGCCAATCTGCTCCTTGCCCAGGGCCCATCTGGGTTTGACCTCCCTGGCTGGAGGCATTAGCGGTTGGGTTGAGTGACTCTGGGCAGGTTCCCGCGTAGCTGGGGCCTGCAACTGGTTCCGGGTTTGGGCGGGACAGTAGATAGCGGATCAGGCTGGCATCACACGTGGTCCCTGCTGCTGGTACCAGAACACAGGCTGGTCTCCCTGGTTCTGCTGGTCTGGATGTGGTGTTCTCCAGGACCCAGCCATGTTCTGCTTTTATCTTAAAGGTGTAAAGGACATTTTAGTACACTTTCCCTATAATAATTTTTCCTTCCCCCTATTTACTCTTAGATTTTTACGTCACTCATAAGTCATGCAAAAAGGATTAGTATGTTAGTCATAATGAAGCTTAAGTACTGGTGAGCAGTAGTATTGGTCTGGTGACAGCAAAGTTGTCAGGGTCTTCTTATGCAATTTTGTCATACACTTCTTCTGCTGACTTAGATCTCTGACCATATTGAGCCGTTCCCAATGCCCTGTTTTGTAACATTACCTCATACCGATTTCTACATTTTCCACCTGAGCCCTGCTCTTGTTTTTTAGTGAGCTGTCTCTGGGAACCAGTCATGTCTTCATAAGATTCGGCGCCGGTGGGTCGCGGCCCTTGGTCTATTACAACAAATTGTCCTGTAACACTTGTCATTGTCCGCTTGATTACTAGCCGCACCAGGGGAAGAACACAGCAGGCTATCGTGAGAAGGGCCAACACAACAATTCCCAATAACATTCCCATCATTTTTAATATTTTCTCAGGGGATAATGTTGATAACCAGTCCCACATTGAGGGGATCCTGGTGTTCCAGTTTGAGTGTTGTACATGCTGATCTCGTAAGGTGCGCGTGCCTTCCAAAGCTTTGGTCAAATTGCCACCCTCCCCCGTGTGCATTGGAATGACAGTACAACAGTGTTCCCCTATTATGTCACAGACGCCTTGATCATGGGCTAGCAGGGTCTCAATGACAAGTCTGTTCTATACCGTCATTAGGGATGTGGCATGTAATTGCTCGTTCACTCCTTCAAGGGCCCTTATGGTCCAATTCACAAATCTTTGTTGGTTATACCACAAATAGTTTACCCAATGGCTATTGCGGGCTATATAATGAGCGTTCACTACAGTTCCCCAAATTGGCCATGAGCCCAATACCCTGCCTGTCTCTATCCATTCATCTGCTATAGCCTGTTGGTCCCTAGGGACTCCTTGTGGTATCTGGTCCCATGTAATGTATACACTAGCATCCTCCTCCCAGGAACGTCCCTGAGGTTCAGATGACCTACGGTGTCTCACTGGGGTGCTGTTAGTTAAACTGAGTATCGTAATTGGTCCTGTTAACATTGCTGGGGCGCAGAGTCCCGTCCAATTGGCTGGCAGCACTGCTTTTACCTGAAGGTCATTTTCACATATCCAAAATATGTCTGCCAACGGAGTGGTACCATTGGTCAAATTTAGTACCCAAATCCAGGTGGTATCATTATAATTTTGGCCTAGAACTATAGAATCATCACCCCCATTGACCACCTGGTGGCATTGGATTTTGGCTTCTCGGGTTGTATTACATACCTTCTGTGCCTCTGAGAGCTGCAGTGTACCTGCTGACGAGGACACATTTCCTATGATCTTTTCATACCTGCATTGAATCAGCCTCTCTGACTCCTGGGAAGTGTTAGTGTGGGTGGCATTGCTCAGCCAATGTTCTATCTTGTTCCCTCGTGCTACGCAAAATGGGAATATGAGGTCTGGTGTCAAATGTACTACTGGAGGTACCTGGAATTCTTGTTGGAACTGATCAGAGGCATTTTTAAAATTTTCTGGACAGATTGCCGTTGTGTTGGTCCATCTCTCTCTGCCCGCTGCCATCCACATGATACATGCAGCAAAACATTTATCCTGCTTCCAGCAATTATCTATGTCTGGGAGAGGCCTCACTCTAGGTAGGCCCCTCCTTTTGTGGCATGCTACACACGTAATATTGGTTACCTGTTTAGCAGAGTATTCCAGCCATTGATAAAAGGCATTGGACTTCCAAGTGGAGGTTCTTACTAATTCCACCTGTTGCACTGGCACATCTCTTGGCTTCCTTGGGGATCTGGGGCCTAATTGAAGCCATTGTCATGCCACTTTTAGGGATATAGTGAACCCTACTTCCATATTAGTACAACCTCTCATACTACACCAAACTCTTGCTGTCACCATTCCCTCCATGCTACAGCGCGATCCTATGGATCGTCCATGCAGTCTAATGTCTCCTGGGCCCTCCACCAATACATCATCGTAAGCATGTGATTTACAGTAGGTTAGTCGTATTGTTTCCCTGTAAGGTAGCTTTCCCTGTTTTGCAGCCAAAGCTCCTAGCGCCAGCAAGCACTCGCCTTTCTCTTTCTGGTCTCCTTTACCCTGTGCTGCTCCCTCACTCTGGTGTACTCTCGTTGCGATGAGCAATAGGGTTAGTATTATTACAGCTACTGTGCCTACTTTAGCTCCTCGTTGCATGCTAACTGAACCCTTAAGTCTGCCGAGGGGCTGGTCCCTCTCCAGGGTCTGAGTCTCTTGTGTCTGTGTCTCTTGAGTTTGAGTCTGAGTCTGAGCTTGAGCTTGAGTTTGAGTCTGAGTCTGAGCTTGAGCTTGAGTTTGACCTCTCTGGGTCTCTAGCTTCGCCTGTTTCTGAGCTAGGGCTTTCCTCTCTTTCTTCTCCTTCTGTCTCTGCTCCCACTCCCTCCGATCCTTCTGCCTCTGCTGCCACCTCTCTCTCTGCACTTGTCCCCTCATGATCTGTCCTATCACTAGCAGGTGACGACTCATGAGACTGAGGTTGGCTGTCAGTCCCGGGGGATGAGGAGCCTCCCTCTGAAGAGCTCTCTGCTCCTGTCGATACCCTCTCTGGTAAGGACTCACTCTGGGCTGAACCGCTGCTGTCACTCTGGGCTCTCTGTGCCCTGCGTCTCTGCGCCACACGTGCAGACCTTCTTGTCCCCTGTTCCTGTGGGGAGGCGTCGCCATCCCCTTGTGGTTGATCCCTTATTGCCCTTGGGGCGGCTTCGCCGTCCCCTTGTGGCTCTGGAGTTACTGCCCTCTGTCTGGCTCTAGGTCGGGGAACAGGTGGTCTCTCTGAGGTGTTAGCTCTGCAGCAGTGGTTAAGATGGAACCAAATGTCCTTACCTTCGACTTTCAAGGCAGTTGGTGTAGCTAATATGACCTTGTAAGGGCCTTCCCTTCGCGGTTGGTCCCACTTTCTTTTGAACACCTTGACGTACACCTGTTCTCCAGGCCGTATTCTCTGGAGGTCCTCAGGGATGTCGACCCCTCTGTCCTCTGTGGCTCCTTTCACCTGCTGGAACACAGCCCTGTGGATACGAGTTAGACTTCGTAAGTATTCAAACATTTCACCTTGCAACTGTTCCAGGGACGGTCCCTCATGGGGACCTCTTAAGTATGGTAGCGGCATGGGCCGGCCCGTAAGCATTTCATGCGGTGTTAGATGCGTGACTCGGCTGGCTTGTGAGCGCATAGACATTAGTGCAAGTGGTAAAGCATCCACCCAGTTAAGCTTATTTCTGCTGTCTGCCACTATCTTGGCTATTTTTGTTTTCAAGATACCATTTGCTCTTTCTACCGCTCCCTGCGATTGGGGATGGTACACACAGCCAAATTTTTGTTTGATTCCTAATTGCTTTAATGTCTCTTGTATGACATTGGACACAAAGTGGCTGCCGTTGTCTGATGATATGGTATCTGGCATTCCAAATCTCGGGAAGATTTCCTGACACAAAAATTTTGCGACTGTTCTGTGGTCTGATTTTGCAGTGGCTTTTGCCTCCACCCACCTACTATATCTACATATGACCACTAAGACATATCTCAGTCCCCTTACTCTTGACTGCGGTCCCATGTCTATGTAGTCCATCATGAGGTGTCTGAATGGTCCGTCTGGGGGTGGTATGTGTGCCAATGGGGCTGAAAAAACTTTCCTGATATTATATTCTGCGCAAACGTCGCATTCATTTAGTACTCTGTCTACCGTGGCTGCCATGAATGGCGACCACCATACTGCTTGCAGTTTCCTTAGGATCTCCCCCCTTGCGCAATGGTCACTACCATGCGCCCAAATTATTGCATGTCTTAGTAGTAAAGTTGGTAGTACAAAGTGGCCATGGGCATCTAGCCAAACTCCGTACAATGGACCCCGTGTTGGGCCCGTTTGCGTATTCTTAATAGCTCCACGTTTTACCCATAGGCGTTTCTCAGCCTCATCTACTCTATCTTGAGCGGCTATAAGGGAGGGCAAGGATGTGAGAGGTTCACAATCTTGTATGGTTAACATGGGTGCCATTACTGCCCCTATTGCTGCTTGTTTGGCTGCTTCATCTGCAAGGTTATTGCCTGTAGCTATCAATGTGTTGGTCTTTTGGTGGGCTGGACATTTAATGACAGCTAGGGCTGTGGGAAGCATCATGGCTTCTAACAGCTCGAGGATGGCAGCTCCATGTGTTACAGGGGTGCCATCAGCTCTGCGGAATCCTCTCTGTTTCCAAATGTTAGCATGAACATGGCACACACCATAAGCATATGCTGAGTCCGTGTAGACGTTTAGTGATTTCCCTGCAGCTAATTTACATGCTTCTGTCAAAGCTTTTATCTCTGTGAGTTGGGCTGAGCAGGGCTGAGTAAGCTTCCGTGCCTGTAATGTGTCGAAGGTTTGGTCGTCATTTTTTAGCTGAATGATCCCGTAGCCTGCATGGCTACCAGTGGCGTCACGAAAACATGAACCATCCACGAACAATGTGAGGTCAACAGGAATTGGCTGATTATGCAGGTCCTCTCTAGCCCGCATAAACTTCTCTGTGTCATGAATGCAGTCGTGTGGAGTACCTTCTGTAGGTAATATCAGTTTAGTGGCGGGGTTAATGATGGTGCAGCGCTGAATGTTGAGTTCAGGGGCTGACAGGATTACCTCATAGCCCGTGCGTCTGGCTTGCGTTAAGACGAATCGTGGACTAGTCAGTAGTGCATGAATTTGGTGAGAAGTATACAGCGTCACAGGATGTCCCATGGTCAGCGATGAGGCTTTCTGAAAGGCAAAAACAGCGGCTGCCAGTCCCTGATAGCAGGGTGGCAGGCCAGCCTCAATGTTATCCAGTTTAGTACTATAATATGCCAATGGCTGTTTACCTGTGGGCGTGTCTTGCATCAGGACGGCACAGGCAAAACCTGATTTTTCTGCAACATAAAGATGAAAAGGTTTAGCATAATTTGGCGTCCTTAAAGCTGGAGCGGACTGCATGTCCAGTTTCAGGGCTTGGAACGCACCTTCTGCTTCCTCTGTCCATGTTAACTGTGCTGTGTTATTTGTCTGTCCTGCTGCTCTTATCAGAGCCCTGAGGGGAGCAGTTTTTATAGCATAGTCGCAGATCCAAGGCCTGCTGTAGCCTGTCATGCCCAGAAAAGATAGCATTTGGCCCACCGTTTGTGGTTGAGGGGCCTTAATCACTGCCTCTAGCTGGGAGGGTGCAATACACCTTTTGTCCCCACAGAGCCTTCTTCCCAAGTACTCTACTGACTGTTGGCAGAACTGTAGTTTAGTTTTACTAACTTTGTGTCCGCCTTCTGCTAAGGCCATGAGCACTGCAACAGAGTCGTTTTCACATTGTTCTTTTGTAGGACTACAAATGAGCAGATCATCTACATATTGCAATACTGTGCTTTGCACGTTCAAACTGGCGAGGTCTTGTGTCAACACACGATTAAAGATGGATGGGGAATCCAAATATCCTTGAGCCAACCTGGTATAGGTATATTGTTGATTCTCATACGTAAAGGCGAACAAATATTGAGAATCTGGATGTAGTGGTACGCTAAAAAAGGCTGAACACAAATCAATGACTGTGTACCACTGGGTGTCTGGTGGGATGTTGGAAAGCAACGTGTGTGGGTCTGGCACAAGTGGTACTTCTCCGTCTACTACCGCGTTAACAGCTCGCAAATCATGGACTAAACGGTAGTCTGGTGAATTTGGTTTCTTGATGGGAAAAATGGGTGTGTTACAGGGGCTTCTAGTTTTTACCAAAACTCCTGCTTCAATCAAGCCTTGGATTGTTGGTCTGATACCGTCAATGGCATGCTGTTTGAGAGGGTACTGTTGCTGATATGGTAAGTTAACGTGTGGTTTTAGCTTAATATGAACTGGTTGCGCTGATTTTATCAAACCTACATCAGTCTTATGTGCTGTCCATAACTGGGATGGAACTTTGCTTAGCATCTCCTCATGTTCTGCGGTGACTGCCATTTGTGTGGGTGTCCCTCCATCTACTACCACTTTGTCTGCTAAAACCTCATCGCCTACCTTGACTGAGATCCTGATGAACTGTTTGTCTTTAGATATGTGAATGTACCTGTTGTTTGTGGGCACCCACTCTTGCACCTGCAGGGCACGCCTGACCATAGGACCGAGATGATGAGACTCATAATCTTTGGCTACTAAAAACGTGATGTGCGGCGTAGACTTTGGTACTTGAAACCATCCAGATAATTCTTCCGGTAGGCGGACAGCCGCTGCCACGCCCTCCGGCCCCAAAAATATGTCTTCACTGGTGATGAGATATGGTTTTTTATTGATCCCTGCATCCCAACACTCCTGGTAATCTACATGAGTCTGATCTCTGTCATACATGAGCGTGCAATGCAGCGGCAGAGTGGGGGTATGTGCGGTGTCATAGTGCATGCGAATCCACCTCTCCCACTCAGTCCATTTCTGTTTAAGGTGTGAGTCTTCTGGTGTCAGCTGAAGCCAGTAGGCCAGGGCTTGTTGTTTGTCTGTGGTACCTTGGGGTAGTTGTGACATCATGCTTTGTGGGGGTTCATCTGGGAAGTCCAGGTACAGTCCATCTTGGGTACACATGATTTTTGCTTTTAATGGGCATAGAATGTCTCTTCCTAGCAAGTTTACTGGGGTATGGGCTGAGTATAGCAAAGGTGCACATATGACTTTGCCTGCAATGAGCATTGGAACGGGCTCCGTTAGCGGTATGATCTGTGATTTCCCAGAGAAGCCTATGGTCTTTATGGATGACTTAGAGAGGGGGAACCCGGAGCCTTCTTTTCCAATGCATGAGTATGTGGCTCCTGTGTCAACCATAAAAGGATATTCACGGTCATGGATGACAACAGGCACGATGGGTTCCTCATGTGACTGTAGCGATATAGCTGGTAACATTAGTTCCCCCTCAGGCTCCTCTGGGCACCCCTACCAGGGTTGTGGCTGTTCCATGCTGGGCCAGTTCTGTGCTGGACCTTCCCATGGGTTACTAGGACATTGGGCCCCTATATGGCCTGGTTGACCACACCCCCAGCATTGATTGTCAGGAGGAGCTGGGTTAGCTGCTGGATAGCCTGCTCCTACGTTTGGTGGGCCTGGTGACTGGTTGGGTGCATCCTGGAAGACATGGTGGTTCCCTGGTATGTAGTTTCTGCCTCCTTTCCATCCTCCCCTGAAGTTTGTAGACTGAGCATTTCCTCCCGGTCCCCCGCGGCCCCGCCCTCTGGGGGTCCGCTGATTGCCACCACCTCTTGGCATTTGCTGGTAATAATAATGGTGATGTGTGGCGTTGGCAGAGGTTTCTTTTCCCGTTGCATTGGGGTCAGTGGGGGGTGGCTGCAAAGGCGCTTGGGGCTGGATGGCTGGAGGAGCTGCTTGAGTCGCTGCCACCACGGGAGCTTGAACTTTAGATTTCTCTTTCTCCTTTTTTACCAGCTTGCTCAGTTCTCCCAGCTGCAGCTGGGTCAGTTTGTTGACTAGTTGTTTGTCTTCTTCATCCTTTTTCTTTTTGTCTTTCCTATAGAGCTCAACATGGTGGACGATGTGCTCTGAGAACAGTGGCCAGTCCATTTTCATCAGTCCCACCACATCTTCCAAACGTCGCTGTACTCTCTGGCATGGCCTTCTTAACCATCATTTTGAATAGGCTTTGGGTGGTTTTATTGGCATTCCATGCTTCCCCTGTTTCTTCTTTCCACTTCTTTTGGAAGGTGTGTAGAAACTTAGAGGGACATTCGTTTTCTCCCAACGTTTCCCCCTCCAACTTGGATGGGTCTCTCTTTGCTGGGTAGTGTTTTCTCAATTGGCGCCACACCTTGGAGCGGTAATGCCCAAAGTCCACGTCGTCGCTGTAGTTGTTTCCAATAGCCGTCCCCACATTGGCTTCTGTGAATATTTCCTGGGTGATTTGCTTTCCAGCCACATAGGTGAGCAGAGCTTTGACATCTCCCAAGGCTAGCTGTATTCCAGCTGTTGTCTCTTCTAGAGCCATTATCCATTTATCTGCACCGTCGGTGAGTGCTGGTAGGCGCTCAGCCAGGCCTATCATGTCCATGAAAGGCCAGGGCTCGTACTGCCTTTGTCCATTAGGTTGTGTTATAAGGGGACACATGGTGGTTCTGTTACCTTCCTCATCATACAGATATATGAGATCCTCAGTCTCTCCGAGGACTTTTCCTCCTCTCAATCTCATGCCTCCTTGACTTTGAGCTCTGTTGTCTACTGGTGGTCGTCTGTTGGTGTCCTGTACCTCTTTGGGCTGTGTTTTGTTCGATTTCATTGTACCTTGGAGAGTCAAGGTGATGTGCTCTGTGGTGGGGCTAGCTTGAGGCTCCTCTGGCTCCTGCTGGAGACCCTCTTCTTTTAACTGTTGTTCTTGTATTGTCTCCAATAGTTGACTCATTTGCTGCAATCTGCCTTCTGTTCTCCGGCTGATCCCTTCCAGCTCTTGAGCAGCTCCTGTCCTCGGGTGTCGATCAGTGACGCACCTCTGGGAGTGTGTTCTTGGATACTGTGATCACTTTCATTGTGTGGCTCTCTTTCCATCGGTGGGTCTGGATATGGTGGCGGGCTAATGGTAGCTGGCCTCTGGCGATCTTCTTCCTCGCGCATCTGGTGGTTCTTTACCTCCCATTCCAACATCTGTTGCCAGTGCTCGTACCCAAAGGTACTCATAGGCCTGGATCTCAGTTCCTCAATCTTTCCTTTCCTCTTTCGCAATTCTATTGTAGGGGAGCCAGATCTCTCTGTGGGGAGGCTCGAACAACTTTTATGGTGAGCTTTGCTCCCGTTTTTCACCTGCTTCTGCCTCCCTCTGCCTTTGCGCCCCGCAGTTGGTACTTGCCTTTCAGTGGAGCGAGAGCCTTCATCACTGGCGCTATCTGTCGTCTCTCTAGCAGTGGTTCCGGTGCAGTCACTGCTACTTCTACTACGATGTTTGTATATCATTTGAGGCTGTCCAGCTTCACTCTCAGTGAACTCTCCATCCCCCTCATCACTTGTTGACCCATCGGTGCTCTCCGTCTCTGAGGATGGTTCTGTTTCCAGTTTTAACTTCTTCCTCGGCCCCTGTAGCCCTCTCCTATTGGGCCTCTGCTCATTATTTTTTGTCAGGGTCACTGTGAATCTCCCTTCTAATTGGCCCTCCATTTCTGTAACTTTTGAGCCTCTTAGTGCATACTGTCCCATTGCTGGCTGTGTTGGCTCCTGTGGGTATTGGGGTGGTGGCGGTGTGGGTGGGGGTGGTGCTGTGGGCGTTACTTCTTCTTGTGTCTGGTGTTCTTTATCTCTTTCCTCCAGCTGCACCATTATTCTTGTTCCAGTTTGTCTGAACCATCCTAGCACTTCTCTTTCTTTGGCTCTCTTGTTTTTTAGTTTGTAGCTTGCCTTGGTATCTCGAGCTTCAATGTGTCTTAATTCTGACTCTACTTCATCACAGCATGCCAAATTGAAGGTACCATCCATAGGCCAGCGATTCTTCCCGGAGGTTCTTTTGTGCCATTTGGCCACACAGCGTTGAATGCGCTTGGCTCGACTTGGGTGTTGTTTTATTACCATTTCTATCGGGGTCAGAACCCCTTCTTTCATTTTTCCCTGGTTGGCTCCCATGAAGCCTTGTTTTACTGCACTAGCTCTTGGGATTTCTGGCTGTTCGTCTGTTTCTGCTGTGCGTATTAACACCACTATCTTCCCTACTGTTATGGCAGTTTTGTATTTCTTTTCTCTATAAGGGTTGTACTCTAAGTCACAGGACCCGTCTCCTTGGGGTTTCCGTTTACTTAGACACCCAAATTTACCTGTTTCCCACTCAACTTTTCTGGGCACAATGACAATTTGCAGCCGCGGGTTGTATATTTCCCCTCCTGCTGGGCTTTGTATGCGTACTTGGTGCAGAGGAAGTGTAGCTACTGGTGCGTTCTGATAATTGTCACACAGACTCTGTAGTAGCGGATTTAGTGTATAAGGAACCCACAGCCTTCGCAAAATCGCTTCCCATGGGGCCCCTGGATACTCTTCCTTTACTCTCTTTAAATTAACAAATTTAGTGATTTGCCAGAGTTTTTGTTGGATTTCTTGTTCGCCTTGCCAATGCTCAGCCCCTTCACTATCTATGTAGCTTCGTTCTAACCAAAAGTGTGTGCGCACCCCGCTATATTCTACAGGGCCCTCTGTAAGACAATGTTCTTCTCCCCAAATTTCGTCTTCAATGATTTCCCCGTCTTCCATCTATTTTTAGGTGCAGCTGTGAATTATGTTTGCCCTCACCTTTTAGCTGTTAGTAATGACTTTATGTGTTTGCCCAATTGATTTCCCTCTTTAACACAATGTTGCGACCGTGCAGCCTGTTTAGTTGGTTTATTTGACAACTTTAATTAGATCTCTATTACCAACACCTTTCTACATCCACAACTCTACAATTTCCTCTATAGCTTACTGTATTTACAACACCATATAGATAACATGCACGACAATTTCAAGGATTATGTTTGTACTATTTTACAGATTACTTTAGATATATTACAGTTTTTACACTTCGATCAGTTAACCCCCTCTTTTTTTCTTTTTTCCTTTTCGTTAGCTACCTGCCCGTTCAGACCTGTTTGCTGAGGTAGTTCCCCTGCTCTCTTGGCTAAGAGGTCTCCCCCAAACAGCGGTATCCACAGGAGCTTTTTAACTTTACTTTTTAGCTTTCTGCCCGTTCAGTCCCGTTTCGTCTACGGTGACTCCCCCTCCTTCTTGGCTGGGGGGTCACTTTCCTCAAAACAGCGGTATCCACAGAAGCTTTTAGGCCTTTATTCTTCTTTATAGCAAACCGCCCATGCAGACCTGATGTCTCCCCTAGGCACACCCTCCTTTTATAGGCTTAAGGGTGTACTAGGCAAGCCAACAGCGGTATCCGCGGATTTGCTCAGCATTCCGCCCGCACAAACCTACCGGCTGGCTTCAACACCCCCGCCCCTACAGGCTAAAGGGAGCGTTGGCAAGTTTCAGTAGTGGTAACCACGTATATGCTTTTGAGTATCTCTGACTCTTTTTCTTCTCTTATTGTGCACTTTTGTCTCTTTAAATACTTTAAATACTCTTACTACCTTATTGCCTGTACCCCATTAGTTATTATTCACACACACACACATTCACTCTTTCCGCTCCACGATCACACCTTATTGCAGCAGAGTTACCCGTCTCCAGTGATGTTAGTTGCTTTTTCAATGATGCATCTTTAATCAGTACATTATATAACTAGGTTCTTTAGGAGAGGAATTTGTCAAATACCTTTGACCTGGGCGGCTCCCAGCACTGCACCCCAGACACACCCGGTTTTTAAACAGAAAAAGGCTCTGCTGACCTTATTTGGTGGCGCCACCTGTGTGTCTGACGTACAGCCCAGTGCTCCCGATCTCTGGCTTCGACCTTCCTTGCCTCCTGGCTGGCTCGCCACTTGAGGTGACGGAAATCGGGGCCTGGAATTGGGCCTGATGGCTCCCGACCCTGTCCTCCTTGCTTCTTTTAAAATGTCTTCTGTTGTCAATTCAGTATCTTAGGTTCAGCTGGCAGGTACTTAGAAAAACACTGGAGATAGGCAGAATCTGGTGCAATCGAGTTTATTGTGTTCACAGGCAACAACACAGACAAACTCACGAGTCAGCCTCCGGAGGATGACTGAAAAACTGCTCTCAGCGCTCTGGCTTATATGCTGGTGGAGGTCGAAGAGATCTCCACCCATTTCTATAGTCCTTCCCCTTTCGATCCGTTTTTACTGGTGGCAGACTTTTGCCGTTATTCCGGTTCAAGCTGGAATCTGCCACCAGTATTTCCGGAACAATTCTTGCTCTGTTTTTTAAAAATCATGTGATCTGTGGGGACTCACATGCTATAGTCCCTCGTGTTCTTAATTTTAGAAAAACATGTGATCCCGGATGACTCTCATGCTGCAGTTCCTCGTGACACAATCATTTGAGTGTGTGTGTGACCTTTATGTAAACTCTTAAGTGCATTAAGCAGTACAATCATGTGAGTGTGCTATCTTCTTCACCCAGCACGTGGTAACTTGTATAAGTGTCATTGTAAGTTCACAACATCATGTGAGTGTAGGTTAGTGCATTATATCATTACACAGCGCGTGATGATTATGTGTGTCAATAAGAGTTCATAACTAAAATGTCACTAAGAGTTCACACCGTTACATTGCATATTACACACGAATGCAGGGTTAGTCTTTGCAAAAGTCTACACACTAACATGGTTATATAACTATTTTGTATCTTATCCAGTTTATATGGTTTAATATCTGATGAGGGTTTTAACTTTTACACTACAAGCTCAGGCCCAAAATGGCTGCCTTGGTTCAGGCACAAGTCAAACGGTGCAGATTCATGTAGGATCAGGCCTGATCTTTGGGGTCAGATCAGAGCACAAAATTACACAATCAAAATTTGACGACGATAACAGTTTTTTCTATGCAAAAAACCCCACACTTTCATCAACATGTCATGTGGAGCTATTTCTGTAATTGGAAGTTTGCTTTAACATGCCGATTTTCCGTTTTCAATGCAGGAAACTCACACACACACAAGCTGTGCCCGTGTTGAGTGAATTTGTAGTAAATTGACTGATTCATTAGGAAGAAATCAGAATCAAATTATAAACTGGAGAAAGGGGAGGAGCAGAATTTTCATGCCATTAACACAACATGCCCACAAGCCACAAGCTTGAGCTAGACATGCTGAATGTGGCCTCCAACCAACCTGGAAAGGAAGAACTTTAGACAAAGTCTATTTCACGTCTGGGTTCTGATCTGACAAAGACTGAAGAACTCTGAATCCTTCAATGCTAGATCTCTCTCGTACTGCTCTGGCTCCTCTGCCTGCAGCTCCTGCCTTGATCATTAGTCAACATGTTTTGGGAGACAAATACATATTGAAGTGCAATCAATCATACTAGCTGACACAGTTTCCATTGGACTGATTGTGATACATTTGGACAGTGTGTGACACGCAGCTGCCTTCCAGCTGTGTTTGTGGCAATCAAAGCCAGGTGTTTTTTGGCAACATCTGCAATTTTGGCTCACCATAACGAAGTAGTTTTGCTCCCCAAACCCAAACTGTCAACTCTGTCTTACTGCTGCATTTGTGCCACTCAAAGCAGGATGGCTCTTAAGCACCATTCGCAGTCTTTATTTAACCATCACCAAGTAGTATTGTTGCCTAAACCTAACCACCGACCCCTTCTGCATCAAGATACAATGCAAAAGGCTGCCCTTGGCGTCATTTTAGTCGTTTGCCCAAGTGGCAAAATATGACGAGTAGGGATGAGATCAGGTGGGAATTTCAGGAACTGTCTTGAGTGGCCACAACCAGCTTGGGCAGCCACCTGGTGGAGATCTGTATTCTACTGAGTGCAGTTAAGATGTGGAAAGTAAAGATTTTAAACTGAAAGGTATTTCAGTCAGATTTACTGACTGACAAGTTTAGCTGACATTTATTTCACTATAACGTCCAATCAATAAATTGGTTGAACTCTACTCCAAACCCTTCAGTCTGTCAGCAGTAACCTCACTTTACAAGTTACGAGGCCACTCTCAGCACACACCAACAACATGCTGGGGACCTTCGCTCTTCCATCACTGCTCTAACATGTAAGATATCCCTCACATTTCTTTAACAGCCCGTATTTGCACACAGAAACGTTTCACTCATGTATTTTTTTTTGTATGTTGACAGATTTTGATGCAGCGATAGTGCTGACCCAGACGCCTACTGTTTTTACAAGCTCAGAAGTTGTTCTGGACTGCAACACTGATTATGGATACTATGTCAGGTGGTATAAAATGGTTTCTCAGTTCACCCAGCCGTGGATCGGGATTCTCTTCAGATCGATTCAAGCCTCATCAAACGCAGATTATCTGTTCACCATAAAGAGGCAGGAGACTCTGCTGCCTGTTACTGTGGGACACGAGGCAGCTCTGCTTCTGCAGCTATATCACTGTGATTGCAAACAGGTGGTGGCTTAATTTCACAGCTACAATCTTATGACGACAGGTGAGATTCAGCCTTTTCAAATAAGACACTGCACACTATAAGAACACTACAATGTGCATTAAACTTTAACCAGATCACGCAGTGATTACACACCAAAAACCTTAATGTGAGAGACTCACTACAGATTTTATGAATTCTGACCAAAATCAGTTTAAATCAGTACATTTGAAACAAAAGACATTAATAAATTGATTTTACAGAGTGTTTGATAAAAGTCCTGCAGTGTTCTGGAATACAATCAGACTGATAAAGTGAATGAGATGTTGAAAGTGAAAGCTGGTCTCAACAGGATGTTTCAGCACCACTCCCCTTGACAGGATGTTTTCGTACCAGAATGAGAGAAAAAATTCGTCACTGTGGCATTCGTACAAGGACTCAAGCTGATCTTGATAAGTAAGTACTTCATAACTGATTACCAAAAAAGAAAGAAAAATACATTTTATGTTTTTGATAAGTACTGAAAGAAATAGTCAACTTATAGGCCTATGTTGCATATATCATTTAAAATATTTAACATGTTGTTTGGTGAACAACAGACTTTTCCCATCTGCTTTGATACCAGGCTGTGTGTTTGAGGGCAAAGCAATCATCTGCAAATAATCACCTTATTTTGAATATGTTCTACAAACAGTCTAAGATGGTCTTTGATGGGTGATTAAATTTTATCAGTTGGGCAACATGGATGGTCAGTCCAACAGGTAGTCAGTTTCTAATTAACTCAGACATTGTTTATTTCCGACACTGTCAAATTTCCTCCATGGGGTGGGGATCATATCAGCCAATCACCCAGCTACAGGCTTTCTCCTGTACCAAACGATCCTTTTTATGTCAGCATTTGAAAATCTACTCAGTCAACGTCTAATATTTACACAAACTATCCTGAATGGCATTTTAACCAGGTGTGTTTCGAAACAGCAGTCAGTGACTCAGGGGGGACTGTAGCTCTAACTGAGGCAGACACAGCACCAGAATATCTCAAGACAAGTCAGTGAACAGTTGGTTCAAGTCCACCGCTCTTCAACTTGCAAGAGGGTGGGACAGCTGTATGCTATATGGCATGACCAAGTGTTAGCCCACATGTAAACGAAGCTCGCTGTGTCCTGGTTAGTCAGTTTGCAGACTGCAGGAAGTGCACGTGAGAGTCATAATAGTAATGCTACAAACTGTTGGATCAACATGTTAGATTTCACAGATCAGAGAAACAAATGACAACATGTGATGCTGAACTTGGATCATATTATAGTATAATTTTATAGGGCACATTCAACTTTACTGTTGTGCTCAGGAATTCACATGATCTCTGATTTTTCATTTCTTCTTTCTTTTCTTCTCTTTCTGCAGAATTAACAATGGCACAGCTGCAAGATATGGCCTCTACAGCAAGTAGAGAAGGAAGACCAGCCTTGATCTCTCACGTGAGAAGTGAATTTAAAAAGAGCGCTCTTGTGTCAAGCGCTTTTTTTGGCACCATCCTTCTTTGCTTGGAGAAGTTCATTGAAAAAGAGTTTGCATGCCCTTGCAAATATGGTTTGAATGCTGTGTTTGCAATTGTGTATTTAATTGTTCCTGCAGTTGTGGTCTTTTTGCTGATGATGAACATTAAAGACTTTAAGTGTGGGATGTCTCAAAAGGAGATCTGGAAAACTGTGGCTTCCAGCTTTGTCACTGCCATGTTTTGGATCATCATTGTGTTGTGGGATGGCCATTGTGTTGCCTGTATGAAGACAACCTGGTCAGGCAGTTATGTGGAAATTGACAAAGCAGCTCCTCAGAAATGGTGCAAACCAGCCAACCTCACCTCATCACAAGAGTTGGACTACAAGAACGAGACTCAGCATTGGTTTTTCGTGTCTCAGGTAAGGAACAATCTGATGTCCCATACGCTGCAGCAGTCTTTGTTTAGGAAGGTTCCTTAATGAGTGAAATGATCTGGAAGTATCTAAGTGGCAGCCATGATAAGAGCTGGTCAAATTCTCTGAATGCTAAGGAACAATGCTTTAGTTCTTCCTTTTTGACAGTCATACTAGTTGCTCTGTGAAGCTCAGGCACAGTGGTGCTTTGAGCTAAATGTTAGCATGCTAATATGCTAAGAGTCATAGACATAGACGTCGCGTTGACTGCAGCTGCCGATTGGAGCGATGCACCTACACGGCGGCCATTTTGGTACAGTGCCACTCGCTCCTACAGCGCATTATCTATAGAGGAATGACGCGGGTTGTTTGTTACAAACTTCAGACATGGAGGACAGACAGACAGATACAGACATAAATAGAACAAAAGAAACCCAGAAAATGTTCAGGTGTGCTCAGGTCTTTATTTAGACAATTGCTTGTAGGGTATATATTGTATTTGATTATTATTATTATTATTGCTATTATCATTATTGTATTATTATTATTATCATTATTATGATTTTCATTATCACTCTCATTATGATTATTATTATTGTAGGTATAAAATCAGCTGTCTCTACCCTTTGTGAACAGCAGACCGTCAGTCTGCAGGATCTTACAGGCTCCATCACATGCTGTTATTTGTTTGAATGTACATATTAAATACATCCAATATCTATCATTAATCCTCTAACTGGTCAATCACTGCAGTCTAAGGTCTGTTTTTTTATCAGACCAGAGGCAGTTTATAGATGAAATAAAATTACATTCTAACCGAAATTATGTCTCAAATTAGTTATTTCACTAGTAAGCAGCTGTGTAATACGTGGGATTGTCTGCTGAAAACATTAAGTAGAATTTGTATTTGAGTAGTAAAACTGGCATTTTTAAAATATCCAAGCATCCTGTGTTGTAGCTACACATGTGACGTTTTTAACAAATCAAACCGTTTGGAAATCGGTCGAAAATTCAGTGAATAATTCTACTTTGAGATTGTGGAGTATCTCTGCTAGCCCTGTACCAAGATGAAACTCCGGTAACACTCCAGGGGGTAGCACGTAAAAGACTCCGTCCCAAACTCTGATTCTTCTAGCGTAACACACACACTTCATACACACATACTCACTTACAGTACCCAGCGGGGCAGCCCTCCCCCTCTCTGCTCCAACACTGACTGACAGCTGACTCCACTCATAGCACTCATAGCACTGGCGATCTGAACCGGTCAGTGGCGAAAAAAAGCACTTTTAATGCGCAAACTTATACAGGACGCATTTGCCCCCGTTACCATTGCGCGTTTTCACTTACTATTAACATTAGTGCTGTTAGCACTGTCACCTTATTCTAAAACTCATCAGTCATCACTGACTTTTAAAAATCCGGGGTTGCGTTTGACTGTCATGATTGTAACGTTACACTCGCTCTCCCCTTCCGTGTATCTAACGTTACCTTGCCAACGCCTACATCTATCATAGACGTAATGAGGACGTAATGGAGGAGGGGGAGTAGGCCTTCGGAGGGAGGTGGAGTTGTGGATGTTCAAATTTTTTCTAAGTGCTGTGTGAAATGCAAATAAGGTGAAAGTAGCTTTAAGAGCATAAATGTATGCGGCTATACTCAACAGTTGTTGAAACATTTGCCCAAAACCCTCAACTGTTAACCTCATGGTGGTGCTAACAGAAAATTTCAAGGATCACCAAAGTCAGTGGAATTCATTGTCAAGGAACCACGAATAACTTTCTAACATTTCTTGGTAATGCACGCAGCAGTTGTTGAGCTACATCAGTGGAAAACTGAACAACTTTCTACAAGATTTGTTGCAGTGTTGATAATCATCTTAATTTCATGTGTCTTTTTCTTTGTTTTTCTTTGGTCTGTGTTTTAGTGCGTAGGAATGGGGCTGATCATATTGATCATCGTAGTGTATTTGATCTTGAAGTGCTGCTGCCAACAGGAAGCTGCGGAAGTTATCAGTCACCAAGTTAACGACAGCAGGGATGCTGCCGATCACGATCGACTTTAAGAAATTAAAGGATAAAAAGATAAAATGGACATAATTTCAAAAATGAAGGAGACCGAAGGCTTTGGTTATGATTAAAGAAGTGCCTACTGTAGAAATCATTATTAAAAGATATCATGGATAAAGCTGAGAAACAACGTCATTAATCACATTGTTGTATTGAAAGTAACAAGTCTGGCAATTAAGTGGGCCATTTTGGTGAAATAAAATAAAGTTCAATCTGCATCAAAAGAAATTTATCTAAAATCAGTTTGCATGTCTAATTCCAACTTCTTCATCTGGAGGCCACGTCATGTCAGTAACTTAGACAGTGGAGACAGGTGTGTACTTGTGTGTGTGTTGTGTAAATAAACAAGTTCTGCAGAAACAGATTACATCAAGAGGCTTTTAAGAACTATTTACAAGAAATATTTTACTTAAATAATGATATCTTTTTTAACATTGTCTACTTCAACTTTAAAAGCCGTCTGTGTACAATCATATGAAATAATTAATACATGACTATTTCTTGATCATCATTATTTGTGATGATGTGAATCTTTTTGATTTTGATTTTCTGTGATAAGAATGAAGCAAGAAATTTCCTTTACTCTCTACAAAATCTTAACTGAAACAAGAGCTGTAAACATAAAAGTTGTAAAGCTAATACTTATTATATCTGTTTCATTTTGTATATTCCATCTTTTCATCAAAGTAAAAACTGTGAAATTAAAGTTTGCTTTAACTCGTCTATGTAATTACTTTGTGGTGCTTTTACTGTTGACTTTACACTTTGGTCTGTCTGAAAACTTGTAACGTCTATAATTAAACAGAAATCAAACACGAAATAACAATATATTACATGTATTTCCTTTTTCATGTAAGCTATGCATTTGCTGTATCACAATGAAATAAATAAAAAACATTTTAAATGACAATTATTTATCTTTTTATTTTTAATAACTGAAGAAATTGTTTCTTATTAATACACCAATTTATTTTTAAGTTTTTAGGGAATCCACATTTATTTCCTTCGTAGAAAAACAGATGACAGAATTTCACAAAATATTTTAAGTATCATATTCAGTTCATGTGGATTGAATTAATATTTAATAATATTTAACAGTGTGGTATATTTTAATTCATTAACCAAAACTTTCTTCCAAAAACTGTCCATATGACCTTTGGGTCACTAATGGAAGGTAAGTGTCTAGTTTCATTCACAACTGGGCCTAGAGGGACTCCATGGAGAAGGAATCACAAAGTATTGAGGTCCATTTTTGAAAGTTTAAGCCAGTTTTATTTAATTATTGACTCTTTTAGGGGAATGCCCTGATAGCTGAGTCTCCTTTAAACATTCAGTCAAGTGCCAGTGATGTAAACAAGTCTGAGAAACTGTGAATTCATTTGTACACTGTATAAGAACGTTGATGTTTTAGACAAGAACATTTACAAAGTATTCTGATCTTTGAATCAGACAAACAAGCAGAATCCCAAACGGTACTGAGATATCATCGAGTACTGTTTTAACCACTCTTTCTGTGTTTATAACGCTCAACATTCTTTAGATAACATAAGACGGAAACATGTTACACTGAACACAGAGAGTCACACCAGAGATCTGATTCCCTGTCTGACTGGGCCCAACCCAACCAGCTGAGTCCGGGCTGGCCTGGAATTTTCTTATTATTTATCCAGGCTTGAAACAGGACGGGTTCTGGCCAGGGTACCTGTTTTTTGTTTGCTACTTGTTGGCTGCAACAAGGGGAAGAAAAGTGACGCAACAACGGAGCAATATAGTGGAGAACAGGCAAGGCAACTTGGTTGGCAGTGTTTGCTTCTGCCTCCCCAGCAGTGGGAGAGGCGCACATAACATGCAGCAAAGAGCAGTGATCATTATCTGCATGCCACATCGCCGTGGGCCTTGCACATTAGATGCACCAGAGCACAGCCCACTCTGCCAAACCTGTCATGCACAAGATGACAGACACTTAAAATAACAGAAGGAAGAGAAGGAAGTGGTGCAACGAAACACGTCATCCCTCAGCTTGTAATACATTTTTTTACATTTAAAAATATATAATATATAAAATACAGTATATTTTTTACAGCAGAAATTCAGGTTTTTAATGGAGCTTGAGGTGACGGAAATCGGGGCCTGGAATTGGGCCTGATGGCTCCCGACCCTGTCCTCCTTGCTTCTTTTAAAATGTCTTCTGTTGTCAATTCAGTATCTTAGGTTCAGCTGGCAGGTACTTAGAAAAACACTGGAGATAGGCAGAATCTGGTGCAATCGAGTTTATTGTGTTCACAGGCAACAACACAGACAAACTCACGAGTCAGCCTCCGGAGGATGACTGAAAAACTGCTCTCAGCGCTCTGGCTTATATGCTGGTGGAGGTCGAAGAGATCTCCACCCATTTCTATAGTCCTTCCCCTTTCGATCCGTTTTTACTGGTGGCAGACTTTTGCCGTTATTCCGGTTCAAGCTGGAATCTGCCACCAGTATTTCCGGAACAATTCTTGCTCTGTTTTTTAAAAATCATGTGATCTGTGGGGACTCACATGCTATAGTCCCTCGTGTTCTTAATTTTAGAAAAACATGTGATCCCGGATGACTCTCATGCTGCAGTTCCTCGTGACACAATCATTTGAGTGTGTGTGTGACCTTTATGTAAACTCTTAAGTGCATTAAGCAGTACAATCATGTGAGTGTGCTATCTTCTTCACCCAACACGTGGTAACTTGTATAAGTGTCATTGTAAGTTCACAACATCATGTGAGTGTAGGTTAGTGCATTATATCATTACACAGCGCGTAATGATTATGTGTGTCAATAAGAGTTCATAACTAAAATGTCACTAAGAGTTCACACCGTTACATTGCATATTACACACGAATGCAGGGTTAGTCTTTGCAAAAGTTTACACACTAACATGGTTATATAACTATTTTGTATCTTATCCAGTTTATATGGTTTAATATCTGATGAGGGTTTTAACTTTTACACTACATTCCCCCCTTTGGGGCTCCATAGTCCCACACAACACCTTTTAAGTCACAGAAGAAAAATCACAGAAGAAAGGGTGAAAATATATATATCCCCCCTTTGGGACTACATAGTCCCATAACATTAGCTTAAGATCAGTCAGCACCACACATAATTTCGGTTTCCAGTGATTATATCAGCAGATCAGTAGTAAATATCACTCAAATATCACACATAAGTCACAGAGAATAAGCGCTAGCCTAATAATGTCATCTTGTGGCATGAGGGTGTAGAATGACATTCGTATACAGTGATTGTGACTACAGTCAGTACTAACATGTGCTACAAAGGATACCTGATAATTTTCACATATAGTGGTTACAGTTTGGCATGATCTATATCTACCATGGTTGTTAACATTGTCCCTTTACAGTCCCTCAAACCCGTAGGCTGGCATCCGCAAGCGTCGGTAGTTCGCCAGCTGACTCTTCAATGTGTCGACCTCTTCTTGTGTGGCCTCATATGCATTAAGTTGCTGCTGTAGGGTATCCCTGGCCCGAGTCAGGTCGCAGACTTGGCCACGCAGCTCCAGCACCTGCTGCTCGAGACGACGCAATTGTGCCCTGTGCAGCCTCTTATTGTCTCCCTTCCTGACTGCGTAGGTACCGCGATGGACTCTGCGAAGCCTCTTTCGCAGGTTGAGGGGAAGACTGCGCACCAACCGGCGAAAAACCAACGCAGGAACAAGATGAAGCTGGTCACGCAGCTCGGCTGTCAGTCTCAGATGTTGGGCTGTTGCTGGTACTCCATCAGGCAGACATCGGAGACTGATTTCTACTGCGTCTGGATCCACATTGTACTCCTTCTCTAGGAGAGTGCGGGTTTCCGGCGTTAGCCCGTGCACGCTCAGGTGACCCGTGTTTCAAGGTGGGGGGCTAGCCCGACGTGGCTCAACAGGTGGTGGGGTGGTTGGTGAATAGCTGTATGAATAAGCAGCACTGTCCTCCGTTGTGGTGGATGAGGCAGGGGAACCTGTTAGCAATATGTCTCTTCGATCATTGGGTTGAGGGGGTCTATCTTGGGATGGTGCTTGTGAGGTGGAGGGTGCCTGGGGCTGTACTGGGTCCGGTGACGGATACGGGGGAGGGTAACGTGGGCCTGAAGTGGCAAAGGTCCAATCTGGAGTGGGAACAGGCCAATCTGCTCCTTGCCCAGGGCCCATCTGGGTTTGACCTCCCTGGCTGGAGGCATTAGCGGTTGGGTTGAGTGACTCTGGGCAGGTTCCCGCGTAGCTGGGGCCTGCAACTGGTTCCGGGTTTGGGCGGGACAGTAGATAGCGGATCAGGCTGGCATCACACGTGGTCCCTGCTGCTGGTACCAGAACACAGGCTGGTCTCCCTGGTTCTGCTGGTCTGGATGTGGTGTTCTCCAGGACCCAGCCATGTTCTGCTTTTATCTTAAAGGTGTAAAGGACATTTTAGTACACTTTCCCTATAATAATTTTTCCTTCCCCCTATTTACTCTTAGATTTTTACGTCACTCATAAGTCATGCAAAAAGGATTAGTATGTTAGTCATAATGAAGCTTAAGTACTGGTGAGCAGTAGTATTGGTCTGGTGACAGCAAAGTTGTCAGGGTCTTCTTATGCAATTTTGTCATACACTTCTTCTGCTGACTTAGATCTCTGACCATATTGAGCCGTTCCCAATGCCCTGTTTTGTAACATTACCTCATACCGATTTCTACATTTTCCACCTGAGCCCTGCTCTTGTTTTTTAGTGAGCTGTCTCTGGGAACCAGTCATGTCTTCATAAGATTCGGCGCCGGTGGGTCGCGGCCCTTGGTCTATTACAACAAATTGTCCTGTAACACTTGTCATTGTCCGCTTGATTACTAGCCGCACCAGGGGAAGAACACAGCAGGCTATCGTGAGAAGGGCCAACACAACAATTCCCAATAACATTCCCATCATTTTTAATATTTTCTCAGGGGATAATGTTGATAACCAGTCCCACATTGAGGGGATCCTGGTGTTCCAGTTTGAGTGTTGTACATGCTGATCTCGTAAGGTGCGCGTGCCTTCCAAAGCTTTGGTCAAATTGCCACCCTCCCCCGTGTGCATTGGAATGACAGTACAACAGTGTTCCCCTATTATGTCACAGACGCCTTGATCATGGGCTAGCAGGGTCTCAATGACAAGTCTGTTCTATACCGTCATTAGGGATGTGGCATGTAATTGCTCGTTCACTCCTTCAAGGGCCCTTATGGTCCAATTCACAAATCTTTGTTGGTTATACCACAAATAGTTTACCCAATGGCTATTGCGGGCTATATAATGAGCGTTCACTACAGTTCCCCAAATTGGCCATGAGCCCAATACCCTGCCTGTCTCTATCCATTCATCTGCTATAGCCTGTTGGTCCCTAGGGACTCCTTGTGGTATCTGGTCCCATGTAATGTATACACTAGCATCCTCCTCCCAGGAACGTCCCTGAGGTTCAGATGACCTACGGTGTCTCACTGGGGTGCTGTTAGTTAAACTGAGTATCGTAATTGGTCCTGTTAACATTGCTGGGGCGCAGAGTCCCGTCCAATTGGCTGGCAGCACTGCTTTTACCTGAAGGTCATTTTCACATATCCAAAATATGTCTGCCAACGGAGTGGTACCATTGGTCAAATTTAGTACCCAAATCCAGGTGGTATCATTATAATTTTGGCCTAGAACTATAGAATCATCACCCCCATTGACCACCTGGTGGCATTGGATTTTGGCTTCTCGGGTTGTATTACATACCTTCTGTGCCTCTGAGAGCTGCAGTGTACCTGCTGACGAGGACACATTTCCTATGATCTTTTCATACCTGCATTGAATCAGCCTCTCTGACTCCTGGGAAGTGTTAGTGTGGGTGGCATTGCTCAGCCAATGTTCTATCTTGTTCCCTCGTGCTACGCAAAATGGGAATATGAGGTCTGGTGTCAAATGTACTACTGGAGGTACCTGGAATTCTTGTTGGAACTGATCAGAGGCATTTTTAAAATTTTCTGGACAGATTGCCGTTGTGTTGGTCCATCTCTCTCTGCCCGCTGCCATCCACATGATACATGCAGCAAAACATTTATCCTGCTTCCAGCAATTATCTATGTCTGGGAGAGGCCTCACTCTAGGTAGGCCCCTCCTTTTGTGGCATGCTACACACGTAATATTGGTTACCTGTTTAGCAGAGTATTCCAGCCATTGATAAAAGGCATTGGACTTCCAAGTGGAGGTTCTTACTAATTCCACCTGTTGCACTGGCACATCTCTTGGCTTCCTTGGGGATCTGGGGCCTAATTGAAGCCATTGTCATGCCACTTTTAGGGATATAGTGAACCCTACTTCCATATTAGTACAACCTCTCATACTACACCAAACTCTTGCTGTCACCATTCCCTCCATGCTACAGCGCGATCCTATGGATCGTCCATGCAGTCTAATGTCTCCTGGGCCCTCCACCAATACATCATCGTAAGCATGTGATTTACAGTAGGTTAGTCGTATTGTTTCCCTGTAAGGTAGCTTTCCCTGTTTTGCAGCCAAAGCTCCTAGCGCCAGCAAGCACTCGCCTTTCTCTTTCTGGTCTCCTTTACCCTGTGCTGCTCCCTCACTCTGGTGTACTCTCGTTGCGATGAGCAATAGGGTTAGTATTATTACAGCTACTGTGCCTACTTTAGCTCCTCGTTGCATGCTAACTGAACCCTTAAGTCTGCCGAGGGGCTGGTCCCTCTCCAGGGTCTGAGTCTCTTGTGTCTGTGTCTCTTGAGTTTGAGTCTGAGTCTGAGCTTGAGCTTGAGTTTGAGTCTGAGTCTGAGCTTGAGCTTGAGTTTGACCTCTCTGGGTCTCTAGCTTCGCCTGTTTCTGAGCTAGGGCTTTCCTCTCTTTCTTCTCCTTCTGTCTCTGCTCCCACTCCCTCCGATCCTTCTGCCTCTGCTGCCACCTCTCTCTCTGCACTTGTCCCCTCATGATCTGTCCTATCACTAGCAGGTGACGACTCATGAGACTGAGGTTGGCTGTCAGTCCCGGGGGATGAGGAGCCTCCCTCTGAAGAGCTCTCTGCTCCTGTCGATACCCTCTCTGGTAAGGACTCACTCTGGGCTGAACCGCTGCTGTCACTCTGGGCTCTCTGTGCCCTGCGTCTCTGCGCCACACGTGCAGACCTTCTTGTCCCCTGTTCCTGTGGGGAGGCGTCGCCATCCCCTTGTGGTTGATCCCTTATTGCCCTTGGGGCGGCTTCGCCGTCCCCTTGTGGCTCTGGAGTTACTGCCCTCTGTCTGGCTCTAGGTCGGGGAACAGGTGGTCTCTCTGAGGTGTTAGCTCTGCAGCAGTGGTTAAGATGGAACCAAATGTCCTTACCTTCGACTTTCAAGGCAGTTGGTGTAGCTAATATGACCTTGTAAGGGCCTTCCCTTCGCGGTTGGTCCCACTTTCTTTTGAACACCTTGACGTACACCTGTTCTCCAGGCCGTATTCTCTGGAGGTCCTCAGGGATGTCGACCCCTCTGTCCTCTGTGGCTCCTTTCACCTGCTGGAACACAGCCCTGTGGATACGAGTTAGACTTCGTAAGTATTCAAACATTTCACCTTGCAACTGTTCCAGGGACGGTCCCTCATGGGGACCTCTTAAGTATGGTAGCGGCATGGGCCGGCCCGTAAGCATTTCATGCGGTGTTAGATGCGTGACTCGGCTGGCTTGTGAGCGCATAGACATTAGTGCAAGTGGTAAAGCATCCACCCAGTTAAGCTTATTTCTGCTGTCTGCCACTATCTTGGCTATTTTTGTTTTCAAGATACCATTTGCTCTTTCTACCGCTCCCTGCGATTGGGGATGGTACACACAGCCAAATTTTTGTTTGATTCCTAATTGCTTTAATGTCTCTTGTATGACATTGGACACAAAGTGGCTGCCGTTGTCTGATGATATGGTATCTGGCATTCCAAATCTCGGGAAGATTTCCTGACACAAAAATTTTGCGACTGTTCTGTGGTCTGATTTTGCAGTGGCTTTTGCCTCCACCCACCTACTATATCTACATATGACCACTAAGACATATCTCAGTCCCCTTACTCTTGACTGCGGTCCCATGTCTATGTAGTCCATCATGAGGTGTCTGAATGGTCCGTCTGGGGGTGGTATGTGTGCCAATGGGGCTGAAAAAACTTTCCTGATATTATATTCTGCGCAAACGTCGCATTCATTTAGTACTCTGTCTACCGTGGCTGCCATGAATGGCGACCACCATACTGCTTGCAGTTTCCTTAGGATCTCCCCCCTTGCGCAATGGTCACTACCATGCGCCCAAATTATTGCATGTCTTAGTAGTAAAGTTGGTAGTACAAAGTGGCCATGGGCATCTAGCCAAACTCCGTACAATGGACCCCGTGTTGGGCCCGTTTGCGTATTCTTAATAGCTCCACGTTTTACCCATAGGCGTTTCTCAGCCTCATCTACTCTATCTTGAGCGGCTATAAGGGAGGGCAAGGATGTGAGAGGTTCACAATCTTGTATGGTTAACATGGGTGCCATTACTGCCCCTATTGCTGCTTGTTTGGCTGCTTCATCTGCAAGGTTATTGCCTGTAGCTATCAATGTGTTGGTCTTTTGGTGGGCTGGACATTTAATGACAGCTAGGGCTGTGGGAAGCATCATGGCTTCTAACAGCTCGAGGATGGCAGCTCCATGTGTTACAGGGGTGCCATCAGCTCTGCGGAATCCTCTCTGTTTCCAAATGTTAGCATGAACATGGCACACACCATAAGCATATGCTGAGTCCGTGTAGACGTTTAGTGATTTCCCTGCAGCTAATTTACATGCTTCTGTCAAAGCTTTTATCTCTGTGAGTTGGGCTGAGCAGGGCTGAGTAAGCTTCCGTGCCTGTAATGTGTCGAAGGTTTGGTCGTCATTTTTTAGCTGAATGATCCCGTAGCCTGCATGGCTACCAGTGGCGTCACGAAAACATGAACCATCCACGAACAATGTGAGGTCAACAGGAATTGGCTGATTATGCAGGTCCTCTCTAGCCCGCATAAACTTCTCTGTGTCATGAATGCAGTCGTGTGGAGTACCTTCTGTAGGTAATATCAGTTTAGTGGCGGGGTTAATGATGGTGCAGCGCTGAATGTTGAGTTCAGGGGCTGACAGGATTACCTCATAGCCCGTGCGTCTGGCTTGCGTTAAGACGAATCGTGGACTAGTCAGTAGTGCATGAATTTGGTGAGAAGTATACAGCGTCACAGGATGTCCCATGGTCAGCGATGAGGCTTTCTGAAAGGCAAAAACAGCGGCTGCCAGTCCCTGATAGCAGGGTGGCAGGCCAGCCTCAATGTTATCCAGTTTAGTACTATAATATGCCAATGGCTGTTTACCTGTGGGCGTGTCTTGCATCAGGACGGCACAGGCAAAACCTGATTTTTCTGCAACATAAAGATGAAAAGGTTTAGCATAATTTGGCGTCCTTAAAGCTGGAGCGGACTGCATGTCCAGTTTCAGGGCTTGGAACGCACCTTCTGCTTCCTCTGTCCATGTTAACTGTGCTGTGTTATTTGTCTGTCCTGCTGCTCTTATCAGAGCCCTGAGGGGAGCAGTTTTTATAGCATAGTCGCAGATCCAAGGCCTGCTGTAGCCTGTCATGCCCAGAAAAGATAGCATTTGGCCCACCGTTTGTGGTTGAGGGGCCTTAATCACTGCCTCTAGCTGGGAGGGTGCAATACACCTTTTGTCCCCACAGAGCCTTCTTCCCAAGTACTCTACTGACTGTTGGCAGAACTGTAGTTTAGTTTTACTAACTTTGTGTCCGCCTTCTGCTAAGGCCATGAGCACTGCAACAGAGTCGTTTTCACATTGTTCTTTTGTAGGACTACAAATGAGCAGATCATCTACATATTGCAATACTGTGCTTTGCACGTTCAAACTGGCGAGGTCTTGTGTCAACACACGATTAAAGATGGATGGGGAATCCAAATATCCTTGAGCCAACCTGGTATAGGTATATTGTTGATTCTCATACGTAAAGGCGAACAAATATTGAGAATCTGGATGTAGTGGTACGCTAAAAAAGGCTGAACACAAATCAATGACTGTGTACCACTGGGTGTCTGGTGGGATGTTGGAAAGCAACGTGTGTGGGTCTGGCACAAGTGGTACTTCTCCGTCTACTACCGCGTTAACAGCTCGCAAATCATGGACTAAACGGTAGTCTGGTGAATTTGGTTTCTTGATGGGAAAAATGGGTGTGTTACAGGGGCTTCTAGTTTTTACCAAAACTCCTGCTTCAATCAAGCCTTGGATTGTTGGTCTGATACCGTCAATGGCATGCTGTTTGAGAGGGTACTGTTGCTGATATGGTAAGTTAACGTGTGGTTTTAGCTTAATATGAACTGGTTGCGCTGATTTTATCAAACCTACATCAGTCTTATGTGCTGTCCATAACTGGGATGGAACTTTGCTTAGCATCTCCTCATGTTCTGCGGTGACTGCCATTTGTGTGGGTGTCCCTCCATCTACTACCACTTTGTCTGCTAAAACCTCATCGCCTACCTTGACTGAGATCCTGATGAACTGTTTGTCTTTAGATATGTGAATGTACCTGTTGTTTGTGGGCACCCACTCTTGCACCTGCAGGGCACGCCTGACCATAGGACCGAGATGATGAGACTCATAATCTTTGGCTACTAAAAGCGTGATGTGCGGCGTAGACTTTGGTACTTGAAACCATCCAGATAATTCTTCCGGTAGGCGGACAGCCGCTGCCACGCCCTCCGGCCCCAAAAATATGTCTTCACTGGTGATGAGATATGGTTTTTTATTGATCCCTGCATCCCAACACTCCTGGTAATCTACATGAGTCTGATCTCTGTCATACATGAGCGTGCAATGCAGCGGCAGAGTGGGGGTATGTGCGGTGTCATAGTGCATGCGAATCCACCTCTCCCACTCAGTCCATTTCTGTTTAAGGTGTGAGTCTTCTGGTGTCAGCTGAAGCCAGTAGGCCAGGGCTTGTTGTTTGTCTGTGGTACCTTGGGGTAGTTGTGACATCATGCTTTGTGGGGGTTCATCTGGGAAGTCCAGGTACAGTCCATCTTGGGTACACATGATTTTTGCTTTTAATGGGCATAGAATGTCTCTTCCTAGCAAGTTTACTGGGGTATGGGCTGAGTATAGCAAAGGTGCACATATGACTTTGCCTGCAATGAGCATTGGAACGGGCTCCGTTAGCGGTATGATCTGTGATTTCCCAGAGAAGCCTATGGTCTTTATGGATGACTTAGAGAGGGGGAACCCGGAGCCTTCTTTTCCAATGCATGAGTATGTGGCTCCTGTGTCAACCATAAAAGGATATTCACGGTCATGGATGACAACAGGCACGATGGGTTCCTCATGTGACTGTAGCGATATAGCTGGTAACATTAGTTCCCCCTCAGGCTCCTCTGGGCACCCCTACCAGGGTTGTGGCTGTTCCATGCTGGGCCAGTTCTGTGCTGGACCTTCCCATGGGTTACTAGGACATTGGGCCCCTATATGGCCTGGTTGACCACACCCCCAGCATTGATTGTCAGGAGGAGCTGGGTTAGCTGCTGGATAGCCTGCTCCTACGTTTGGTGGGCCTGGTGACTGGTTGGGTGCATCCTGGAAGACATGGTGGTTCCCTGGTATGTAGTTTCTGCCTCCTTTCCATCCTCCCCTGAAGTTTGTAGACTGAGCATTTCCTCCCGGTCCCCCGCGGCCCCGCCCTCTGGGGGTCCGCTGATTGCCACCACCTCTTGGCATTTGCTGGTAATAATAATGGTGATGTGTGGCGTTGGCAGAGGTTTCTTTTCCCGTTGCATTGGGGTCAGTGGGGGGTGGCTGCAAAGGCGCTTGGGGCTGGATGGCTGGAGGAGCTGCTTGAGTCGCTGCCACCACGGGAGCTTGAACTTTAGATTTCTCTTTCTCCTTTTTTACCAGCTTGCTCAGTTCTCCCAGCTGCAGCTGGGTCAGTTTGTTGACTAGTTGTTTGTCTTCTTCATCCTTTTTCTTTTTGTCTTTCCTATAGAGCTCAACATGGTGGACGATGTGCTCTGAGAACAGTGGCCAGTCCATTTTCATCAGTCCCACCACATCTTCCAAACGTCGCTGTACTCTCTGGCATGGCCTTCTTAACCATCATTTTGAATAGGCTTTGGGTGGTTTTATTGGCATTCCATGCTTCCCCTGTTTCTTCTTTCCACTTCTTTTGGAAGGTGTGTAGAAACTTAGAGGGACATTCGTTTTCTCCCAACGTTTCCCCCTCCAACTTGGATGGGTCTCTCTTTGCTGGGTAGTGTTTTCTCAATTGGCGCCACACCTTGGAGCGGTAATGCCCAAAGTCCACGTCGTCGCTGTAGTTGTTTCCAATAGCCGTCCCCACATTGGCTTCTGTGAATATTTCCTGGGTGATTTGCTTTCCAGCCACATAGGTGAGCAGAGCTTTGACATCTCCCAAGGCTAGCTGTATTCCAGCTGTTGTCTCTTCTAGAGCCATTATCCATTTATCTGCACCGTCGGTGAGTGCTGGTAGGCGCTCAGCCAGGCCTATCATGTCCATGAAAGGCCAGGGCTCGTACTGCCTTTGTCCATTAGGTTGTGTTATAAGGGGACACATGGTGGTTCTGTTACCTTCCTCATCATACAGATATATGAGATCCTCAGTCTCTCCGAGGACTTTTCCTCCTCTCAATCTCATGCCTCCTTGACTTTGAGCTCTGTTGTCTACTGGTGGTCGTCTGTTGGTGTCCTGTACCTCTTTGGGCTGTGTTTTGTTCGATTTCATTGTACCTTGGAGAGTCAAGGTGATGTGCTCTGTGGTGGGGCTAGCTTGAGGCTCCTCTGGCTCCTGCTGGAGACCCTCTTCTTTTAACTGTTGTTCTTGTATTGTCTCCAATAGTTGACTCATTTGCTGCAATCTGCCTTCTGTTCTCCGGCTGATCCCTTCCAGCTCTTGAGCAGCTCCTGTCCTCGGGTGTCGATCAGTGACGCACCTCTGGGAGTGTGTTCTTGGATACTGTGATCACTTTCATTGTGTGGCTCTCTTTCCATCGGTGGGTCTGGATATGGTGGCGGGCTAATGGTAGCTGGCCTCTGGCGATCTTCTTCCTCGCGCATCTGGTGGTTCTTTACCTCCCATTCCAACATCTGTTGCCAGTGCTCGTACCCAAAGGTACTCATAGGCCTGGATCTCAGTTCCTCAATCTTTCCTTTCCTCTTTCGCAATTCTATTGTAGGGGAGCCAGATCTCTCTGTGGGGAGGCTCGAACAACTTTTATGGTGAGCTTTGCTCCCGTTTTTCACCTGCTTCTGCCTCCCTCTGCCTTTGCGCCCCGCAGTTGGTACTTGCCTTTCAGTGGAGCGAGAGCCTTCATCACTGGCGCTATCTGTCGTCTCTCTAGCAGTGGTTCCGGTGCAGTCACTGCTACTTCTACTACGATGTTTGTATATCATTTGAGGCTGTCCAGCTTCACTCTCAGTGAACTCTCCATCCCCCTCATCACTTGTTGACCCATCGGTGCTCTCCGTCTCTGAGGATGGTTCTGTTTCCAGTTTTAACTTCTTCCTCGGCCCCTGTAGCCCTCTCCTATTGGGCCTCTGCTCATTATTTTTTGTCAGGGTCACTGTGAATCTCCCTTCTAATTGGCCCTCCATTTCTGTAACTTTTGAGCCTCTTAGTGCATACTGTCCCATTGCTGGCTGTGTTGGCTCCTGTGGGTATTGGGGTGGTGGCGGTGTGGGTGGGGGTGGTGCTGTGGGCGTTACTTCTTCTTGTGTCTGGTGTTCTTTATCTCTTTCCTCCAGCTGCACCATTATTCTTGTTCCAGTTTGTCTGAACCATCCTAGCACTTCTCTTTCTTTGGCTCTCTTGTTTTTTAGTTTGTAGCTTGCCTTGGTATCTCGAGCTTCAATGTGTCTTAATTCTGACTCTACTTCATCACAGCATGCCAAATTGAAGGTACCATCCATAGGCCAGCGATTCTTCCCGGAGGTTCTTTTGTGCCATTTGGCCACACAGCGTTGAATGCGCTTGGCTCGACTTGGGTGTTGTTTTATTACCATTTCTATCGGGGTCAGAACCCCTTCTTTCATTTTTCCCTGGTTGGCTCCCATGAAGCCTTGTTTTACTGCACTAGCTCTTGGGATTTCTGGCTGTTCGTCTGTTTCTGCTGTGCGTATTAACACCACTATCTTCCCTACTGTTATGGCAGTTTTGTATTTCTTTTCTCTATAAGGGTTGTACTCTAAGTCACAGGACCCGTCTCCTTGGGGTTTCCGTTTACTTAGACACCCAAATTTACCTGTTTCCCACTCAACTTTTCTGGGCACAATGACAATTTGCAGCCGCGGGTTGTATATTTCCCCTCCTGCTGGGCTTTGTATGCGTACTTGGTGCAGAGGAAGTGTAGCTACTGGTGCGTTCTGATAATTGTCACACAGACTCTGTAGTAGCGGATTTAGTGTATAAGGAACCCACAGCCTTCGCAAAATCGCTTCCCATGGGGCCCCTGGATACTCTTCCTTTACTCTCTTTAAATTAACAAATTTAGTGATTTGCCAGAGTTTTTGTTGGATTTCTTGTTCGCCTTGCCAATGCTCAGCCCCTTCACTATCTATGTAGCTTCGTTCTAACCAAAAGTGTGTGCGCACCCCGCTATATTCTACAGGGCCCTCTGTAAGACAATGTTCTTCTCCCCAAATTTCGTCTTCAATGATTTCCCCGTCTTCCATCTATTTTTAGGTGCAGCTGTGAATTATGTTTGCCCTCACCTTTTAGCTGTTAGTAATGACTTTATGTGTTTGCCCAATTGATTTCCCTCTTTAACACAATGTTGCGACCGTGCAGCCTGTTTAGTTGGTTTATTTGACAACTTTAATTAGATCTCTATTACCAACACCTTTCTACATCCACAACTCTACAATTTCCTCTATAGCTTACTGTATTTACAACACCATATAGATAACATGCACGACAATTTCAAGGATTATGTTTGTACTATTTTACAGATTACTTTAGATATATTACAGTTTTTACACTTCGATCAGTTAACCCCCTCTTTTTTTCTTTTTTCCTTTTCGTTAGCTACCTGCCCGTTCAGACCTGTTTGCTGAGGTAGTTCCCCTGCTCTCTTGGCTAAGAGGTCTCCCCCAAACAGCGGTATCCACAGGAGCTTTTTAACTTTACTTTTTAGCTTTCTGCCCGTTCAGTCCCGTTTCGTCTACGGTGACTCCCCCTCCTTCTTGGCTGGGGGGTCACTTTCCTCAAAACAGCGGTATCCACAGAAGCTTTTAGGCCTTTATTCTTCTTTATAGCAAACCGCCCATGCAGACCTGATGTCTCCCCTAGGCACACCCTCCTTTTATAGGCTTAAGGGTGTACTAGGCAAGCCAACAGCGGTATCCGCGGATTTGCTCAGCATTCCGCCCGCACAAACCTACCGGCTGGCTTCAACACCCCCGCCCCTACAGGCTAAAGGGAGCGTTGGCAAGTTTCAGTAGTGGTAACCACGTATATGCTTTTGAGTATCTCTGACTCTTTTTCTTCTCTTATTGTGCACTTTTGTCTCTTTAAATACTTTAAATACTCTTACTACCTTATTGCCTGTACCCCATTAGTTATTATTCACACACACACACATTCACTCTTTCCGCTCCACGATCACACCTTATTGCAGCAGAGTTACCCGTCTCCAGTGATGTTAGTTGCTTTTTCAATGATGCATCTTTAATCAGTACATTATATAACTAGGTTCTTTAGGAGAGGAATTTGTCAAATACCTTTGACCTGGGCGGCTCCCAGCACTGCACCCCAGACACACCCGGTTTTTAAACAGAAAAAGGCTCTGCTGACCTTATTTGGTGGCGCCACCTGTGTGTCTGACGTACAGCCCAGTGCTCCCGATCTCTGGCTTCGACCTTCCTTGCCTCCTGGCTGGCTCGCCACTTGAGGTGACGGAAATCGGGGCCTGGAATTGGGCCTGATGGCTCCCGACCCTGTCCTCCTTGCTTCTTTTAAAATGTCTTCTGTTGTCAATTCAGTATCTTAGGTTCAGCTGGCAGGTACTTAGAAAAACACTGGAGATAGGCAGAATCTGGTGCAATCGAGTTTATTGTGTTCACAGGCAACAACACAGACAAACTCACGAGTCAGCCTCCGGAGGATGACTGAAAAACTGCTCTCAGCGCTCTGGCTTATATGCTGGTGGAGGTCGAAGAGATCTCCACCCATTTCTATAGTCCTTCCCCTTTCGATCCGTTTTTACTGGTGGCAGACTTTTGCCGTTATTCCGGTTCAAGCTGGAATCTGCCACCAGTATTTCCGGAACAATTCTTGCTCTGTTTTTTAAAAATCATGTGATCTGTGGGGACTCACATGCTATAGTCCCTCGTGTTCTTAATTTTAGAAAAACATGTGATCCCGGATGACTCTCATGCTGCAGTTCCTCGTGACACAATCATTTGAGTGTGTGTGTGACCTTTATGTAAACTCTTAAGTGCATTAAGCAGTACAATCATGTGAGTGTGCTATCTTCTTCACCCAGCACGTGGTAACTTGTATAAGTGTCATTGTAAGTTCACAACATCATGTGAGTGTAGGTTAGTGCATTATATCATTACACAGCGCGTGATGATTATGTGTGTCAATAAGAGTTCATAACTAAAATGTCACTAAGAGTTCACACCGTTACATTGCATATTACACACGAATGCAGGGTTAGTCTTTGCAAAAGTCTACACACTAACATGGTTATATAACTATTTTGTATCTTATCCAGTTTATATGGTTTAATATCTGATGAGGGTTTTAACTTTTACACTACAAGCTCAGGCCCAAAATGGCTGCCTTGGTTCAGGCACAAGTCAAACGGTGCAGATTCATGTAGGATCAGGCCTGATCTTTGGGGTCAGATCAGAGCACAAAATTACACAATCAAAATTTGACGACGATAACAGTTTTTTCTATGCAAAAAACCCCACACTTTCATCAACATGTCATGTGGAGCTATTTCTGTAATTGGAAGTTTGCTTTAACATGCCGATTTTCCGTTTTCAATGCAGGAAACTCACACACACACAAGCTGTGCCCGTGTTGAGTGAATTTGTAGTAAATTGACTGATTCATTAGGAAGAAATCAGAATCAAATTATAAACTGGAGAAAGGGGAGGAGCAGAATTTTCATGCCATTAACACAACATGCCCACAAGCCACAAGCTTGAGCTAGACATGCTGAATGTGGCCTCCAACCAACCTGGAAAGGAAGAACTTTAGACAAAGTCTATTTCACGTCTGGGTTCTGATCTGACAAAGACTGAAGAACTCTGAATCCTTCAATGCTAGATCTCTCTCGTACTGCTCTGGCTCCTCTGCCTGCAGCTCCTGCCTTGATCATTAGTCAACATGTTTTGGGAGACAAATACATATTGAAGTGCAATCAATCATACTAGCTGACACAGTTTCCATTGGACTGATTGTGATACATTTGGACAGTGTGTGACACGCAGCTGCCTTCCAGCTGTGTTTGTGGCAATCAAAGCCAGGTGTTTTTTGGCAACATCTGCAATTTTGGCTCACCATAACGAAGTAGTTTTGCTCCCCAAACCCAAACTGTCAACTCTGTCTTACTGCTGCATTTGTGCCACTCAAAGCAGGATGGCTCTTAAGCACCATTCGCAGTCTTTATTTAACCATCACCAAGTAGTATTGTTGCCTAAACCTAACCACCGACCCCTTCTGCATCAAGATACAATGCAAAAGGCTGCCCTTGGCGTCATTTTAGTCGTTTGCCCAAGTGGCAAAATATGACGAGTAGGGATGAGATCAGGTGGGAATTTCAGTAACTGTCTTGAGTGGCCACAACCAGCTTGGGCAGCCACCTGGTGGAGATCTGTATTCTACTGAGTGCAGTTAAGATGTGGAAAGTAAAGATTTTAAACTGAAAGGTATTTCAGTCAGATTTACTGACTGACAAGTTTAGCTGACATTTATTTCACTATAACGTCCAATCAATAAATTGGTTGAACTCTACTCCAAACCCTTCAGTCTGTCAGCAGTAACCTCACTTTACAAGTTACGAGGCCACTCTCAGCACACACCAACAACATGCTGGGGACCTTCGCTCTTCCATCACTGCTCTAACATGTAAGATATCCCTCACATTTCTTTAACAGCCCGTATTTGCACACAGAAACGTTTCACTCATGTATTTTTTTTTGTATGTTGACAGATTTTGATGCAGCGATAGTGCTGACCCAGACGCCTACTGTTTTTACAAGCTCAGAAGTTGTTCTGGACTGCAACACTGATTATGGATACTATGTCAGGTGGTATAAAATGGTTTCTCAGTTCACCCAGCCGTGGATCGGGATTCTCTTCAGATCGATTCAAGCCTCATCAAACGCAGATTATCTGTTCACCATAAAGAGGCAGGAGACTCTGCTGCCTGTTACTGTGGGACACGAGGCAGCTCTGCTTCTGCAGCTATATCACTGTGATTGCAAACAGGTGGTGGCTTAATTTCACAGCTACAATCTTATGACGACAGGTGAGATTCAGCCTTTTCAAATAAGACACTGCACACTATAAGAACACTACAATGTGCATTAAACTTTAACCAGATCACGCAGTGATTACACACCAAAAACCTTAATGTGAGAGACTCACTACAGATTTTATGAATTCTGACCAAAATCAGTTTAAATCAGTACATTTGAAACAAAAGACATTAATAAATTGATTTTACAGAGTGTTTGATAAAAGTCCTGCAGTGTTCTGGAATACAATCAGACTGATAAAGTGAATGAGATGTTGAAAGTGAAAGCTGGTCTCAACAGGATGTTTCAGCACCACTCCCCTTGACAGGATGTTTTCGTACCAGAATGAGAGAAAAAATTCGTCACTGTGGCATTCGTACAAGGACTCAAGCTGATCTTGATAAGTAAGTACTTCATAACTGATTACCAAAAAAGAAAGAAAAATACATTTTATGTTTTTGATAAGTACTGAAAGAAATAGTCAACTTATAGGCCTATGTTGCATATATCATTTAAAATATTTAACATGTTGTTTGGTGAACAACAGACTTTTCCCATCTGCTTTGATACCAGGCTGTGTGTTTGAGGGCAAAGCAATCATCTGCAAATAATCACCTTATTTTGAATATGTTCTACAAACAGTCTAAGATGGTCTTTGATGGGTGATTAAATTTTATCAGTTGGGCAACATGGATGGTCAGTCCAACAGGTAGTCAGTTTCTAATTAACTCAGACATTGTTTATTTCCGACACTGTCAAATTTCCTCCATGGGGTGGGGATCATATCAGCCAATCACCCAGCTACAGGCTTTCTCCTGTACCAAACGATCCTTTTTATGTCAGCATTTGAAAATCTACTCAGTCAACGTCTAATATTTACACAAACTATCCTGAATGGCATTTTAACCAGGTGTGTTTCGAAACAGCAGTCAGTGACTCAGGGGGGACTGTAGCTCTAACTGAGGCAGACACAGCACCAGAATATCTCAAGACAAGTCAGTGAACAGTTGGTTCAAGTCCACCGCTCTTCAACTTGCAAGAGGGTGGGACAGCTGTATGCTATATGGCATGACCAAGTGTTAGCCCACATGTAAACGAAGCTCGCTGTGTCCTGGTTAGTCAGTTTGCAGACTGCAGGAAGTGCACGTGAGAGTCATAATAGTAATGCTACAAACTGTTGGATCAACATGTTAGATTTCACAGATCAGAGAAACAAATGACAACATGTGATGCTGAACTTGGATCATATTATAGTATAATTTTATAGGGCACATTCAACTTTACTGTTGTGCTCAGGAATTCACATGATCTCTGATTTTTCATTTCTTCTTTCTTTTCTTCTCTTTCTGCAGAATTAACAATGGCACAGCTGCAAGATATGGCCTCTACAGCAAGTAGAGAAGGAAGACCAGCCTTGATCTCTCACGTGAGAAGTGAATTTAAAAAGAGCGCTCTTGTGTCAAGCGCTTTTTTTGGCACCATCCTTCTTTGCTTGGAGAAGTTCATTGAAAAAGAGTTTGCATGCCCTTGCAAATATGGTTTGAATGCTGTGTTTGCAATTGTGTATTTAATTGTTCCTGCAGTTGTGGTCTTTTTGCTGATGATGAACATTAAAGACTTTAAGTGTGGGATGTCTCAAAAGGAGATCTGGAAAACTGTGGCTTCCAGCTTTGTCACTGCCATGTTTTGGATCATCATTGTGTTGTGGGATGGCCATTGTGTTGCCTGTATGAAGACAACCTGGTCAGGCAGTTACGTGGAAATTGACAAAGCAGCTCCTCAGAAATGGTGCAAACCAGCCAACCTCACCTCATCACAAGAGTTGGACTACAAGAACGAGACTCAGCATTGGTTTTTCGTGTCTCAGGTAAGGAACAATCTGATGTCCCATACGCTGCAGCAGTCTTTGTTTAGGAAGGTTCCTTAATGAGTGAAATGATCTGGAAGTATCTAAGTGGCAGCCATGATAAGAGCTGGTCAAATTCTCTGAATGCTAAGGAACAATGCTTTAGTTCTTCCTTTTTGACAGTCATACTAGTTGCTCTGTGAAGCTCAGGCACAGTGGTGCTTTGAGCTAAATGTTAGCATGCTAATATGCTAAGAGTCATAGACATAGACGTCGCGTTGACTGCTGCTGCCGATTGGAGCGATGCACCTACACGGCGGCCATTTTGGTACAGTGCCACTCGCTCCTACAGCGCATTATCTATAGAGGAATGACGCGGGTTGTTTGTTACAAACTTCAGACATGGAGGACAGACAGACAGATACAGACATAAATAGAACAAAAGAAACCCAGAAAATGTTCAGGTGTGCTCAGGTCTTTATTTAGACAATTGCTTGTAGGGTATATATTGTATTTGATTATTATTATTATTATTGCTATTATCATTATTGTATTATTATTATTATCATTATTATGATTTTCATTATCACTCTCATTATGATTATTATTATTGTAGGTATAAAATCAGCTGTCTCTACCCTTTGTGAACAGCAGACCGTCAGTCTGCAGGATCTTACAGGCTCCATCACATGCTGTTATTTGTTTGAATGTACATATTAAATACATCCAATATCTATCATTAATCCTCTAACTGGTCAATCACTGCAGTCTAAGGTCTGTTTTTTTATCAGACCAGAGGCAGTTTATAGATGAAATAAAATTACATTCTAACCGAAATTATGTCTCAAATTAGTTATTTCACTAGTAAGCAGCTGTGTAATACGTGGGATTGTCTGCTGAAAACATTAAGTAGAATTTGTATTTGAGTAGTAAAACTGGCATTTTTAAAATATCCAAGCATCCTGTGTTGTAGCTACACATGTGACGTTTTTAACAAATCAAACCGTTTGGAAATCGGTCGAAAATTCAGTGAATAATTCTACTTTGAGATTGTGGAGTATCTCTGCTAGCCCTGTACCAAGATGAAACTCCGGTAACACTCCAGGGGGTAGCACGTAAAAGACTCCGTCCCAAACTCTGATTCTTCTAGCGTAACACACACACTTCATACACACATACTCACTTACAGTACCCAGCGGGGCAGCCCTCCCCCTCTCTGCTCCAACACTGACTGACAGCTGACTCCACTCATAGCACTCATAGCACTGGCGATCTGAACCGGTCAGTGGCGAAAAAAAGCACTTTTAATGCGCAAACTTATACAGGACGCATTTGCCCCCGTTACCATTGCGCGTTTTCACTTACTATTAACATTAGTGCTGTTAGCACTGTCACCTTATTCTAAAACTCATCAGTCATCACTGACTTTTAAAAATCCGGGGTTGCGTTTGACTGTCATGATTGTAACGTTACACTCGCTCTCCCCTTCCGTGTATCTAACGTTACCTTGCCAACGCCTACATCTATCATAGACGTAATGAGGACGTAATGGAGGAGGGGGAGTAGGCCTTCGGAGGGAGGTGGAGTTGTGGATGTTCAAATTTTTTCTAAGTGCTGTGTGAAATGCAAATAAGGTGAAAGTAGCTTTAAGAGCATAAATGTATGCGGCTATACTCAACAGTTGTTGAAACATTTGCCCAAAACCCTCAACTGTTAACCTCATGGTGGTGCTAACAGAAAATTTCAAGGATCACCAAAGTCAGTGGAATTCATTGTCAAGGAACCACGAATAACTTTCTAACATTTCTTGGTAATGCACGCAGCAGTTGTTGAGCTACATCAGTGGAAAACTGAACAACTTTCTACAAGATTTGTTGCAGTGTTGATAATCATCTTAATTTCATGTGTCTTTTTCTTTGTTTTTCTTTGGTCTGTGTTTTAGTGCGTAGGAATGGGGCTGATCATATTGATCATCGTAGTGTATTTGATCTTGAAGTGCTGCTGCCAACAGGAAGCTGCGGAAGTTATCAGTCACCAAGTTAACGACAGCAGGGATGCTGCCGATCACGATCGACTTTAAGAAATTAAAGGATAAAAAGATAAAATGGACATAATTTCAAAAATGAAGGAGACCGAAGGCTTTGGTTATGATTAAAGAAGTGCCTACTGTAGAAATCATTATTAAAAGATATCATGGATAAAGCTGAGAAACAACGTCATTAATCACATTGTTGTATTGAAAGTAACAAGTCTGGCAATTAAGTGGGCCATTTTGGTGAAATAAAATAAAGTTCAATCTGCATCAAAAGAAATTTATCTAAAATCAGTTTGCATGTCTAATTCCAACTTCTTCATCTGGAGGCCACGTCATGTCAGTAACTTAGACAGTGGAGACAGGTGTGTACTTGTGTGTGTGTTGTGTAAATAAACAAGTTCTGCAGAAACAGATTACATCAAGAGGCTTTTAAGAACTATTTACAAGAAATATTTTACTTAAATAATGATATCTTTTTTAACATTGTCTACTTCAACTTTAAAAGCCGTCTGTGTACAATCATATGAAATAATTAATACATGACTATTTCTTGATCATCATTATTTGTGATGATGTGAATCTTTTTGATTTTGATTTTCTGTGATAAGAATGAAGCAAGAAATTTCCTTTACTCTCTACAAAATCTTAACTGAAACAAGAGCTGTAAACATAAAAGTTGTAAAGCTAATACTTATTATATCTGTTTCATTTTGTATATTCCATCTTTTCATCAAAGTAAAAACTGTGAAATTAAAGTTTGCTTTAACTCGTCTATGTAATTACTTTGTGGTGCTTTTACTGTTGACTTTACACTTTGGTCTGTCTGAAAACTTGTAACGTCTATAATTAAACAGAAATCAAACACGAAATAACAATATATTACATGTATTTCCTTTTTCATGTAAGCTATGCATTTGCTGTATCACAATGAAATAAATAAAAAACATTTTAAATGACAATTATTTATCTTTTTATTTTTAATAACTGAAGAAATTGTTTCTTATTAATACACCAATTTATTTTTAAGTTTTTAGGGAATCCACATTTATTTCCTTCGTAGAAAAACAGATGACAGAATTTCACAAAATATTTTAAGTATCATATTCAGTTCATGTGGATTGAATTAATATTTAATAATATTTAACAGTGTGGTATATTTTAATTCATTAACCAAAACTTTCTTCCAAAAACTGTCCATATGACCTTTGGGTCACTAATGGAAGGTAAGTGTCTAGTTTCATTCACAACTGGGCCTAGAGGGACTCCATGGAGAAGGAATCACAAAGTATTGAGGTCCATTTTTGAAAGTTTAAGCCAGTTTTATTTAATTATTGACTCTTTTAGGGGAATGCCCTGATAGCTGAGTCTCCTTTAAACATTCAGTCAAGTGCCAGTGATGTAAACAAGTCTGAGAAACTGTGAATTCATTTGTACACTGTATAAGAACGTTGATGTTTTAGACAAGAACATTTACAAAGTATTCTGATCTTTGAATCAGACAAACAAGCAGAATCCCAAACGGTACTGAGATATCATCGAGTACTGTTTTAACCACTCTTTCTGTGTTTATAACGCTCAACATTCTTTAGATAACATAAGACGGAAACATGTTACACTGAACACAGAGAGTCACACCAGAGATCTGATTCCCTGTCTGACTGGGCCCAACCCAACCAGCTGAGTCCGGGCTGGCCTGGAATTTTCTTATTATTTATCCAGGCTTGAAACAGGACGGGTTCTGGCCAGGGTACCTGTTTTTTGTTTGCTACTTGTTGGCTGCAACAAGGGGAAGAAAAGTGACGCAACAACGGAGCAATATAGTGGAGAACAGGCAAGGCAACTTGGTTGGCAGTGTTTGCTTCTGCCTCCCCAGCAGTGGGAGAGGCGCACATAACATGCAGCAAAGAGCAGTGATCATTATCTGCATGCCACATCGCCGTGGGCCTTGCACATTAGATGCACCAGAGCACAGCCCACTCTGCCAAACCTGTCATGCACAAGATGACAGACACTTAAAATAACAGAAGGAAGAGAAGGAAGTGGTGCAACGAAACACGTCATCCCTCAGCTTGTAATACATTTTTTTACATTTAAAAATATATAATATATAAAATACAGTATATTTTTTACAGCAGAAATTCAGGTTTTTAATGGAGCTTGAGGTGACGGAAATCGGGGCCTGGAATTGGGCCTGATGGCTCCCGACCCTGTCCTCCTTGCTTCTTTTAAAATGTCTTCTGTTGTCAATTCAGTATCTTAGGTTCAGCTGGCAGGTACTTAGAAAAACACTGGAGATAGGCAGAATCTGGTGCAATCGAGTTTATTGTGTTCACAGGCAACAACACAGACAAACTCACGAGTCAGCCTCCGGAGGATGACTGAAAAACTGCTCTCAGCGCTCTGGCTTATATGCTGGTGGAGGTCGAAGAGATCTCCACCCATTTCTATAGTCCTTCCCCTTTCGATCCGTTTTTACTGGTGGCAGACTTTTGCCGTTATTCCGGTTCAAGCTGGAATCTGCCACCAGTATTTCCGGAACAATTCTTGCTCTGTTTTTTAAAAATCATGTGATCTGTGGGGACTCACATGCTATAGTCCCTCGTGTTCTTAATTTTAGAAAAACATGTGATCCCGGATGACTCTCATGCTGCAGTTCCTCGTGACACAATCATTTGAGTGTGTGTGTGACCTTTATGTAAACTCTTAAGTGCATTAAGCAGTACAATCATGTGAGTGTGCTATCTTCTTCACCCAACACGTGGTAACTTGTATAAGTGTCATTGTAAGTTCACAACATCATGTGAGTGTAGGTTAGTGCATTATATCATTACACAGCGCGTAATGATTATGTGTGTCAATAAGAGTTCATAACTAAAATGTCACTAAGAGTTCACACCGTTACATTGCATATTACACACGAATGCAGGGTTAGTCTTTGCAAAAGTTTACACACTAACATGGTTATATAACTATTTTGTATCTTATCCAGTTTATATGGTTTAATATCTGATGAGGGTTTTAACTTTTACACTACATTCCCCCCTTTGGGGCTCCATAGTCCCACACAACACCTTTTAAGTCACAGAAGAAAAATCACAGAAGAAAGGGTGAAAATATATATATCCCCCCTTTGGGACTACATAGTCCCATAACATTAGCTTAAGATCAGTCAGCACCACACATAATTTCGGTTTCCAGTGATTATATCAGCAGATCAGTAGTAAATATCACTCAAATATCACACATAAGTCACAGAGAATAAGCGCTAGCCTAATAATGTCATCTTGTGGCATGAGGGTGTAGAATGACATTCGTATACAGTGATTGTGACTACAGTCAGTACTAACATGTGCTACAAAGGATACCTGATAATTTTCACATATAGTGGTTACAGTTTGGCATGATCTATATCTACCATGGTTGTTAACATTGTCCCTTTACAGTCCCTCAGACCCGTAGGCTGGCATCCGCAAGCGTCGGTAGTTCGCCAGCTGACTCTTCAATGTGTCGACCTCTTCTTGTGTGGCCTCATATGCATTAAGTTGCTGCTGTAGGGTATCCCTGGCCCGAGTCAGGTCGCAGACTTGGCCACGCAGCTCCAGCACCTGCTGCTCGAGACGACGCAATTGTGCCCTGTGCAGCCTCTTATTGTCTCCCTTCCTGACTGCGTAGGTACCGCGATGGACTCTGCGAAGCCTCTTTCGCAGGTTGAGGGGAAGACTGCGCACCAACCGGCGAAAAACCAACGCAGGAACAAGATGAAGCTGGTCACGCAGCTCGGCTGTCAGTCTCAGATGTTGGGCTGTTGCTGGTACTCCATCAGGCAGACATCGGAGACTGATTTCTACTGCGTCTGGATCCACATTGTACTCCTTCTCTAGGAGAGTGCGGGTTTCCGGCGTTAGCCCGTGCACGCTCAGGTGACCCGTGTTTCGAGGTGGGGGGCTAGCCCGACGTGGCTCAACAGGTGGTGGGGTGGTTGGTGAATAGCTGTATGAATAAGCAGCACTGTCCTCCGTTGTGGTGGATGAGGCAGGGGAACCTGTTAGCAATATGTCTCTTCGATCATTGGGTTGAGGGGGTCTATCTTGGGATGGTGCTTGTGAGGTGGAGGGTGCCTGGGGCTGTACTGGGTCCGGTGACGGATACGGGGGAGGGTAACGTGGGCCTGAAGTGGCAAAGGTCCAATCTGGAGTGGGAACAGGCCAATCTGCTCCTTGCCCAGGGCCCATCTGGGTTTGACCTCCCTGGCTGGAGGCATTAGCGGTTGGGTTGAGTGACTCTGGGCAGGTTCCCGCGTAGCTGGGGCCTGCAACTGGTTCCGGGTTTGGGCGGGACAGTAGATAGCGGATCAGGCTGGCATCACACGTGGTCCCTGCTGCTGGTACCAGAACACAGGCTGGTCTCCCTGGTTCTGCTGGTCTGGATGTGGTACCCAGCCATGTTCTGCTTTTATCTTAAAGGTGTAAAGGACATTTTAGTACACTTTCCCTATAATAATTTTTCCTTCCCCCTATTTACTCTTAGATTTTTACGTCACTCATAAGTCATGCAAAAAGGATTAGTATGTTAGTCATAATGAAGCTTAAGTACTGGTGAGCAGTAGTATTGGTCTGGTGACAGCAAAGTTGTCAGGGTCTTCTTATGCAATTTTGTCATACACTTCTTCTGCTGACTTAGATCTCTGACCATATTGAGCCGTTCCCAATGCCCTGTTTTGTAACATTACCTCATACCGATTTCTACATTTTCCACCTGAGCCCTGCTCTTGTTTTTTAGTGAGCTGTCTCTGGGAACCAGTCATGTCTTCATAAGATTCGGCGCCGGTGGGTCGCGGCCCTTGGTCTATTACAACAAATTGTCCTGTAACACTTGTCATTGTCCGCTTGATTACTAGCCGCACCAGGGGAAGAACACAGCAGGCTATCGTGAGAAGGGCCAACACAACAATTCCCAATAACATTCCCATCATTTTTAATATTTTCTCAGGGGATAATGTTGATAACCAGTCCCACATTGAGGGGATCCTGGTGTTCCAGTTTGAGTGTTGTACATGCTGATCTCGTAAGGTGCGCGTGCCTTCCAAAGCTTTGGTCAAATTGCCACCCTCCCCCGTGTGCATTGGAATGACAGTACAACAGTGTTCCCCTATTATGTCACAGACGCCTTGATCATGGGCTAGCAGGGTCTCAATGACAAGTCTGTTCTATACCGTCATTAGGGATGTGGCATGTAATTGCTCGTTCACTCCTTCAAGGGCCCTTATGGTCCAATTCACAAATCTTTGTTGGTTATACCACAAATAGTTTACCCAATGGCTATTGCGGGCTATATAATGAGCGTTCACTACAGTTCCCCAAATTGGCCATGAGCCCAATACCCTGCCTGTCTCTATCCATTCATCTGCTATAGCCTGTTGGTCCCTAGGGACTCCTTGTGGTATCTGGTCCCATGTAATGTATACACTAGCATCCTCCTCCCAGGAACGTCCCTGAGGTTCAGATGACCTACGGTGTCTCACTGGGGTGCTGTTAGTTAAACTGAGTATCGTAATTGGTCCTGTTAACATTGCTGGGGCGCAGAGTCCCGTCCAATTGGCTGGCAGCACTGCTTTTACCTGAAGGTCATTTTCACATATCCAAAATATGTCTGCCAACGGAGTGGTACCATTGGTCAAATTTAGTACCCAAATCCAGGTGGTATCATTATAATTTTGGCCTAGAACTATAGAATCATCACCCCCATTGACCACCTGGTGGCATTGGATTTTGGCTTCTCGGGTTGTATTACATACCTTCTGTGCCTCTGAGAGCTGCAGTGTACCTGCTGACGAGGACACATTTCCTATGATCTTTTCATACCTGCATTGAATCAGCCTCTCTGACTCCTGGGAAGTGTTAGTGTGGGTGGCATTGCTCAGCCAATGTTCTATCTTGTTCCCTCGTGCTACGCAAAATGGGAATATGAGGTCTGGTGTCAAATGTACTACTGGAGGTACCTGGAATTCTTGTTGGAACTGATCAGAGGCATTTTTAAAATTTTCTGGACAGATTGCCGTTGTGTTGGTCCATCTCTCTCTGCCCGCTGCCATCCACATGACACATGCAGCAAAACATTTATCCTGCTTCCAGCAATTATCTATGTCTGGGAGAGGCCTCACTCTAGGTAGGCCCCTCCTTTTGTGGCATGCTACACACGTAATATTGGTTACCTGTTTAGCAGAGTATTCCAGCCATTGATAAAAGGCATTGGACTTCCAAGTGGAGGTTCTTACTAATTCCACCTGTTGCACTGGCACATCTCTTGGCTTCCTTGGGGATCTGGGGCCTAATTGAAGCCATTGTCATGCCACTTTTAGGGATATAGTGAACCCTACTTCCATATTAGTACAACCTCTCATACTACACCAAACTCTTGCTGTCACCATTCCCTCCATGCTACAGCGCGATCCTATGGATCGTCCATGCAGTCTAATGTCTCCTGGGCCCTCCACCAATACATCATCGTAAGCATGTGATTTACAGTAGGTTAGTCGTATTGTTTCCCTGTAAGGTAGCTTTCCCTGTTTTGCAGCCAAAGCTCCTAGCGCCAGCAAGCACTCGCCTTTCTCTTTCTGGTCTCCTTTACCCTGTGCTGCTCCCTCACTCTGGTGTACTCTCGTTGCGATGAGCAATAGGGTTAGTATTATTACAGCTACTGTGCCTACTTTAGCTCCTCGTTGCATGCTAACTGAACCCTTAAGTCTGCCGAGGGGCTGGTCCCTCTCCAGGGTCTGAGTCTCTTGTGTCTGTGTCTCTTGAGTTTGAGTCTGAGTCTGAGCTTGAGCTTGAGTTTGAGTCTGAGTCTGAGCTTGAGCTTGAGTTTGACCTCTCTGGGTCTCTAGCTTCGCCTGTTTCTGAGCTAGGGCTTTCCTCTCTTTCTTCTCCTTCTGTCTCTGCTCCCACTCCCTCCGATCCTTCTGCCTCTGCTGCCACCTCTCTCTCTGCACTTGTCCCCTCATGATCTGTCCTATCACTAGCAGGTGACGACTCATGAGACTGAGGTTGGCTGTCAGTCCCGGGGGATGAGGAGCCTCCCTCTGAAGAGCTCTCTGCTCCTGTCGATACCCTCTCTGGTAAGGACTCACTCTGGGCTGAACCGCTGCTGTCACTCTGGGCTCTCTGTGCCCTGCGTCTCTGCGCCACACGTGCAGACCTTCTTGTCCCCTGTTCCTGTGGGGAGGCGTCGCCATCCCCTTGTGGTTGATCCCTTATTGCCCTTGGGGCGGCTTCGCCGTCCCCTTGTGGCTCTGGAGTTACTGCCCTCTGTCTGGCTCTAGGTCGGGGAACAGGTGGTCTCTCTGAGGTGTTAGCTCTGCAGCAGTGGTTAAGATGGAACCAAATGTCCTTACCTTCGACTTTCAAGGCAGTTGGTGTAGCTAATATGACCTTGTAAGGGCCTTCCCTTCGCGGTTGGTCCCACTTTCTTTTGAACACCTTGACGTACACCTGTTCTCCAGGCCGTATTCTCTGGAGGTCCTCAGGGATGTCGACCCCTCTGTCCTCTGTGGCTCCTTTCACCTGCTGGAACACAGCCCTGTGGATACGAGTTAGACTTCGTAAGTATTCAAACATTTCACCTTGCAACTGTTCCAGGGACGGTCCCTCATGGGGACCTCTTAAGTATGGTAGCGGCATGGGCCGGCCCGTAAGCATTTCATGCGGTGTTAGATGCGTGACTCGGCTGGCTTGTGAGCGCATAGACATTAGTGCAAGTGGTAAAGCATCCACCCAGTTAAGCTTATTTCTGCTGTCTGCCACTATCTTGGCTATTTTTGTTTTCAAGATACCATTTGCTCTTTCTACCGCTCCCTGCGATTGGGGATGGTACACACAGCCAAATTTTTGTTTGATTCCTAATTGCTTTAATGTCTCTTGTATGACATTGGACACAAAGTGGCTGCCGTTGTCTGATGATATGGTATCTGGCATTCCAAATCTCGGGAAGATTTCCTGACACAAAAATTTTGCGACTGTTCTGTGGTCTGATTTTGCAGTGGCTTTTGCCTCCACCCACCTACTATATCTACATATGACCACTAAGACATATCTCAGTCCCCTTACTCTTGACTGCGGTCCCATGTCTATGTAGTCCATCATGAGGTGTCTGAATGGTCCGTCTGGGGGTGGTATGTGTGCCAATGGGGCTGAAAAAACTTTCCTGATATTATATTCTGCGCAAACGTCGCATTCATTTAGTACTCTGTCTACCGTGGCTGCCATGAATGGCGACCACCATACTGCTTGCAGTTTCCTTAGGATCTCCCCCCTTGCGCAATGGTCACTACCATGCGCCCAAATTATTGCATGTCTTAGTAGTAAAGTTGGTAGTACAAAGCGGCCATGGGCATCTAGCCAAACTCCGTACAATGGACCCCGTGTTGGGCCCGTTTGCGTATTCTTAATAGCTCCACGTTTTACCCATAGGCGTTTCTCAGCCTCATCTACTCTATCTTGAGCGGCTATAAGGGAGGGCAAGGATGTGAGAGGTTCACAATCTTGTATGGTTAACATGGGTGCCATTACTGCCCCTATTGCTGCTTGTTTGGCTGCTTCATCTGCAAGGTTATTGCCTGTAGCTATCAATGTGTTGGTCTTTTGGTGGGCTGGACATTTAATGACAGCTAGGGCTGTGGGAAGCATCATGGCTTCTAACAGCTCGAGGATGGCAGCTCCATGTGTTACAGGGGTGCCATCAGCTCTGCGGAATCCTCTCTGTTTCCAAATGTTAGCATGAACATGGCACACACCATAAGCATATGCTGAGTCCGTGTAGACGTTTAGTGATTTCCCTGCAGCTAATTTACATGCTTCTGTCAAAGCTTTTATCTCTGTGAGTTGGGCTGAGCAGGGCTGAGTAAGCTTCCGTGCCTGTAATGTGTCGAAGGTTTGGTCGTCATTTTTTAGCTGAATGATCCCGTAGCCTGCATGGCTACCAGTGGCGTCACGAAAACATGAACCATCCACGAACAATGTGAGGTCAACAGGAATTGGCTGATTATGCAGGTCCTCTCTAGCCCGCATAAACTTCTCTGTGTCATGAATGCAGTCGTGTGGAGTACCTTCTGTAGGTAATATCAGTTTAGTGGCGGGGTTAATGATGGTGCAGCGCTGAATGTTGAGTTCAGGGGCTGACAGGATTACCTCATAGCCCGTGCGTCTGGCTTGCGTTAAGACGAATCGTGGACTAGTCAGTAGTGCATGAATTTGGTGAGAAGTATACAGCGTCACAGGATGTCCCATGGTCAGCGATGAGGCTTTCTGAAAGGCAAAAACAGCGGCTGCCAGTCCCTGATAGCAGGGTGGCAGGCCAGCCTCAATGTTATCCAGTTTAGTACTATAATATGCCAATGGCTGTTTACCTGTGGGCGTGTCTTGCATCAGGACGGCACAGGCAAAACCTGATTTTTCTGCAACATAAAGATGAAAAGGTTTAGCATAATTTGGCGTCCTTAAAGCTGGAGCGGACTGCATGTCCAGTTTCAGGGCTTGGAACGCACCTTCTGCTTCCTCTGTCCATGTTAACTGTGCTGTGTTATTTGTCTGTCCTGCTGCTCTTATCAGAGCCCTGAGGGGAGCAGTTTTTATAGCATAGTCGCAGATCCAAGGCCTGCTGTAGCCTGTCATGCCCAGAAAAGATAGCATTTGGCCCACCGTTTGTGGTTGAGGGGCCTTAATCACTGCCTCTAGCTGGGAGGGTGCAATACACCTTTTGTCCCCACAGAGCCTTCTTCCCAAGTACTCTACTGACTGTTGGCAGAACTGTAGTTTAGTTTTACTAACTTTGTGTCCGCCTTCTGCTAAGGCCATGAGCACTGCAACAGAGTCGTTTTCACATTGTTCTTTTGTAGGACTACAAATGAGCAGATCATCTACATATTGCAATACTGTGCTTTGCACGTTCAAACTGGCGAGGTCTTGTGTCAACACACGATTAAAGATGGATGGGGAATCCAAATATCCTTGAGCCAACCTGGTATAGGTATATTGTTGATTCTCATACGTAAAGGCGAACAAATATTGAGAATCTGGATGTAGTGGTACGCTAAAAAAGGCTGAACACAAATCAATGACTGTGTACCACTGGGTGTCTGGTGGGATGTTGGAAAGCAACGTGTGTGGGTCTGGCACAAGTGGTACTTCTCCGTCTACTACCGCGTTAACAGCTCGCAAATCATGGACTAAACGGTAGTCTGGTGAATTTGGTTTCTTGATGGGAAAAATGGGTGTGTTACAGGGGCTTCTAGTTTTTACCAAAACTCCTGCTTCAATCAAGCCTTGGATTGTTGGTCTGATACCGTCAATGGCATGCTGTTTGAGAGGGTACTGTTGCTGATATGGTAAGTTAACGTGTGGTTTTAGCTTAATATGAACTGGTTGCGCTGATTTTATCAAACCTACATCAGTCTTATGTGCTGTCCATAACTGGGATGGAACTTTGCTTAGCATCTCCTCATGTTCTGCGGTGACTGCCATTTGTGTGGGTGTCCCTCCATCTACTACCACTTTGTCTGCTAAAACCTCATCGCCTACCTTGACTGAGATCCTGATGAACTGTTTGTCTTTAGATATGTGAATGTACCTGTTGTTTGTGGGCACCCACTCTTGCACCTGCAGGGCACGCCTGACCATAGGACCGAGATGATGAGACTCATAATCTTTGGCTACTAAAAGCGTGATGTGCGGCGTAGACTTTGGTACTTGAAACCATCCAGATAATTCTTCCGGTAGGCGGACAGCCGCTGCCACGCCCTCCGGCCCCAAAAATATGTCTTCACTGGTGATGAGATATGGTTTTTTATTGATCCCTGCATCCCAACACTCCTGGTAATCTACATGAGTCTGATCTCTGTCATACATGAGCGTGCAATGCAGCGGCAGAGTGGGGGTATGTGCGGTGTCATAGTGCATGCGAATCCACCTCTCCCACTCAGTCCATTTCTGTTTAAGGTGTGAGTCTTCTGGTGTCAGCTGAAGCCAGTAGGCCAGGGCTTGTTGTTTGTCTGTGGTACCTTGGGGTAGTTGTGACATCATGCTTTGTGGGGGTTCATCTGGGAAGTCCAGGTACAGTCCATCTTGGGTACACATGATTTTTGCTTTTAATGGGCATAGAATGTCTCTTCCTAGCAAGTTTACTGGGGTATGGGCTGAGTATAGCAAAGGTGCACATATGACTTTGCCTGCAATGAGCATTGGAACGGGCTCCGTTAGCGGTATGATCTGTGATTTCCCAGAGAAGCCTATGGTCTTTATGGATGACTTAGAGAGGGGGAACCCGGAGCCTTCTTTTCCAATGCATGAGTATGTGGCTCCTGTGTCAACCATAAAAGGATATTCACGGTCATGGATGACAACAGGCACGATGGGTTCCTCATGTGACTGTAGCGATATAGCTGGTAACATTAGTTCCCCCTCAGGCTCCTCTGGGCACCCCTACCAGGGTTGTGGCTGTTCCATGCTGGGCCAGTTCTGTGCTGGACCTTCCCATGGGTTACTAGGACATTGGGCCCCTATATGGCCTGGTTGACCACACCCCCAGCATTGATTGTCAGGAGGAGCTGGGTTAGCTGCTGGATAGCCTGCTCCTACGTTTGGTGGGCCTGGTGACTGGTTGGGTGCATCCTGGAAGACATGGTGGTTCCCTGGTATGTAGTTTCTGCCTCCTTTCCATCCTCCCCTGAAGTTTGTAGACTGAGCATTTCCTCCCGGTCCCCCGCGGCCCCGCCCTCTGGGGGTCCGCTGATTGCCACCACCTCTTGGCATTTGCTGGTAATAATAATGGTGATGTGTGGCGTTGGCAGAGGTTTCTTTTCCCGTTGCATTGGGGTCAGTGGGGGGTGGCTGCAAAGGCGCTTGGGGCTGGATGGCTGGAGGAGCTGCTTGAGTCGCTGCCACCACGGGAGCTTGAACTTTAGATTTCTCTTTCTCCTTTTTTACCAGCTTGCTCAGTTCTCCCAGCTGCAGCTGGGTCAGTTTGTTGACTAGTTGTTTGTCTTCTTCATCCTTTTTCTTTTTGTCTTTCCTATAGAGCTCAACATGGTGGACGATGTGCTCTGAGAACAGTGGCCAGTCCATTTTCATCAGTCCCACCACATCTTCCAAACGTCGCTGTACTCTCTGGCATGGCCTTCTTAACCATCATTTTGAATAGGCTTTGGGTGGTTTTATTGGCATTCCATGCTTCCCCTGTTTCTTCTTTCCACTTCTTTTGGAAGGTGTGTAGAAACTTAGAGGGACATTCGTTTTCTCCCAACGTTTCCCCCTCCAACTTGGATGGGTCTCTCTTTGCTGGGTAGTGTTTTCTCAATTGGCGCCACACCTTGGAGCGGTAATGCCCAAAGTCCACGTCGTCGCTGTAGTTGTTTCCAATAGCCGTCCCCACATTGGCTTCTGTGAATATTTCCTGGGTGATTTGCTTTCCAGCCACATAGGTGAGCAGAGCTTTGACATCTCCCAAGGCTAGCTGTATTCCAGCTGTTGTCTCTTCTAGAGCCATTATCCATTTATCTGCACCGTCGGTGAGTGCTGGTAGGCGCTCAGCCAGGCCTATCATGTCCATGAAAGGCCAGGGCTCGTACTGCCTTTGTCCATTAGGTTGTGTTATAAGGGGACACATGGTGGTTCTGTTACCTTCCTCATCATACAGATATATGAGATCCTCAGTCTCTCCGAGGACTTTTCCTCCTCTCAATCTCATGCCTCCTTGACTTTGAGCTCTGTTGTCTACTGGTGGTCGTCTGTTGGTGTCCTGTACCTCTTTGGGCTGTGTTTTGTTCGATTTCATTGTACCTTGGAGAGTCAAGGTGATGTGCTCTGTGGTGGGGCTAGCTTGAGGCTCCTCTGGCTCCTGCTGGAGACCCTCTTCTTTTAACTGTTGTTCTTGTATTGTCTCCAATAGTTGACTCATTTGCTGCAATCTGCCTTCTGTTCTCCGGCTGATCCCTTCCAGCTCTTGAGCAGCTCCTGTCCTCGGGTGTCGATCAGTGACGCACCTCTGGGAGTGTGTTCTTGGATACTGTGATCACTTTCATTGTGTGGCTCTCTTTCCATCGGTGGGTCTGGATATGGTGGCGGGCTAATGGTAGCTGGCCTCTGGCGATCTTCTTCCTCGCGCATCTGGTGGTTCTTTACCTCCCATTCCAACATCTGTTGCCAGTGCTCGTACCCAAAGGTACTCATAGGCCTGGATCTCAGTTCCTCAATCTTTCCTTTCCTCTTTCGCAATTCTATTGTAGGGGAGCCAGATCTCTCTGTGGGGAGGCTCGAACAACTTTTATGGTGAGCTTTGCTCCCGTTTTTCACCTGCTTCTGCCTCCCTCTGCCTTTGCGCCCCGCAGTTGGTACTTGCCTTTCAGTGGAGCGAGAGCCTTCATCACTGGCGCTATCTGTCGTCTCTCTAGCAGTGGTTCCGGTGCAGTCACTGCTACTTCTACTACGATGTTTGTATATCATTTGAGGCTGTCCAGCTTCACTCTCAGTGAACTCTCCATCCCCCTCATCACTTGTTGACCCATCGGTGCTCTCCGTCTCTGAGGATGGTTCTGTTTCCAGTTTTAACTTCTTCCTCGGCCCCTGTAGCCCTCTCCTATTGGGCCTCTGCTCATTATTTTTTGTCAGGGTCACTGTGAATCTCCCTTCTAATTGGCCCTCCATTTCTGTAACTTTTGAGCCTCTTAGTGCATACTGTCCCATTGCTGGCTGTGTTGGCTCCTGTGGGTATTGGGGTGGTGGCGGTGTGGGTGGGGGTGGTGCTGTGGGCGTTACTTCTTCTTGTGTCTGGTGTTCTTTATCTCTTTCCTCCAGCTGCACCATTATTCTTGTTCCAGTTTGTCTGAACCATCCTAGCACTTCTCTTTCTTTGGCTCTCTTGTTTTTTAGTTTGTAGCTTGCCTTGGTATCTCGAGCTTCAATGTGTCTTAATTCTGACTCTACTTCATCACAGCATGCCAAATTGAAGGTACCATCCATAGGCCAGCGATTCTTCCCGGAGGTTCTTTTGTGCCATTTGGCCACACAGCGTTGAATGCGCTTGGCTCGACTTGGGTGTTGTTTTATTACCATTTCTATCGGGGTCAGAACCCCTTCTTTCATTTTTCCCTGGTTGGCTCCCATGAAGCCTTGTTTTACTGCACTAGCTCTTGGGATTTCTGGCTGTTCGTCTGTTTCTGCTGTGCGTATTAACACCACTATCTTCCCTACTGTTATGGCAGTTTTGTATTTCTTTTCTCTATAAGGGTTGTACTCTAAGTCACAGGACCCGTCTCCTTGGGGTTTCCGTTTACTTAGACACCCAAATTTACCTGTTTCCCACTCAACTTTTCTGGGCACAATGACAATTTGCAGCCGCGGGTTGTATATTTCCCCTCCTGCTGGGCTTTGTATGCGTACTTGGTGCAGAGGAAGTGTAGCTACTGGTGCGTTCTGATAATTGTCACACAGACTCTGTAGTAGCGGATTTAGTGTATAAGGAACCCACAGCCTTCGCAAAATCGCTTCCCATGGGGCCCCTGGATACTCTTCCTTTACTCTCTTTAAATTAACAAATTTAGTGATTTGCCAGAGTTTTTGTTGGATTTCTTGTTCGCCTTGCCAATGCTCAGCCCCTTCACTATCTATGTAGCTTCGTTCTAACCAAAAGTGTGTGCGCACCCCGCTATATTCTACAGGGCCCTCTGTAAGACAATGTTCTTCTCCCCAAATTTCGTCTTCAATGATTTCCCCGTCTTCCATCTATTTTTAGGTGCAGCTGTGAATTATGTTTGCCCTCACCTTTTAGCTGTTAGTAATGACTTTATGTGTTTGCCCAATTGATTTCCCTCTTTAACACAATGTTGCGACCGTGCAGCCTGTTTAGTTGGTTTATTTGACAACTTTAATTAGATCTCTATTACCAACACCTTTCTACATCCACAACTCTACAATTTCCTCTATAGCTTACTGTATTTACAACACCATATAGATAACATGCACGACAATTTCAAGGATTATGTTTGTACTATTTTACAGATTACTTTAGATATATTACAGTTTTTACACTTCGATCAGTTAACCCCCTCTTTTTTTCTTTTTTCCTTTTCGTTAGCTACCTGCCCGTTCAGACCTGTTTGCTGAGGTAGTTCCCCTGCTCTCTTGGCTAAGAGGTCTCCCCCAAACAGCGGTATCCACAGGAGCTTTTTAACTTTACTTTTTAGCTTTCTGCCCGTTCAGTCCCGTTTCGTCTACGGTGACTCCCCCTCCTTCTTGGCTGGGGGGTCACTTTCCTCAAAACAGCGGTATCCACAGAAGCTTTTAGGCCTTTATTCTTCTTTATAGCAAACCGCCCATGCAGACCTGATGTCTCCCCTAGGCACACCCTCCTTTTATAGGCTTAAGGGTGTACTAGGCAAGCCAACAGCGGTATCCGCGGATTTGCTCAGCATTCCGCCCGCACAAACCTACCGGCTGGCTTCAACACCCCCGCCCCTACAGGCTAAAGGGAGCGTTGGCAAGTTTCAGTAGTGGTAACCACGTATATGCTTTTGAGTATCTCTGACTCTTTTTCTTCTCTTATTGTGCACTTTTGTCTCTTTAAATACTTTAAATACTCTTACTACCTTATTGCCTGTACCCCATTAGTTATTATTCACACACACACACATTCACTCTTTCCGCTCCACGATCACACCTTATTGCAGCAGAGTTACCCGTCTCCAGTGATGTTAGTTGCTTTTTCAATGATGCATCTTTAATCAGTACATTATATAACTAGGTTCTTTAGGAGAGGAATTTGTCAAATACCTTTGACCTGGGCGGCTCCCAGCACTGCACCCCAGACACACCCGGTTTTTAAACAGAAAAAGGCTCTGCTGACCTTATTTGGTGGCGCCACCTGTGTGTCTGACGTACAGCCCAGTGCTCCCGATCTCTGGCTTCGACCTTCCTTGCCTCCTGGCTGGCTCGCCACTTGAGGTGACGGAAATCGGGGCCTGGAATTGGGCCTGATGGCTCCTGACCCTGTCCTCCTTGCTTCTTTTAAAATGTCTTCTGTTGTCAATTCAGTATCTTAGGTTCAGCTGGCAGGTACTTAGAAAAACACTGGAGATAGGCAGAATCTGGTGCAATCGAGTTTATTGTGTTCACAGGCAACAACACAGACAAACTCACGAGTCAGCCTCCGGAGGATGACTGAAAAACTGCTCTCAGCACTCTGGCTTATATGCTGGTGGAGGTCGAAGAGATCTCCACCCATTTCTATAGTCCTTCCCCTTTCGATCCGTTTTTACTGGTGGCAGACTTTTGCCGTTATTCCGGTTCAAGCTGGAATCTGCCACCAGTATTTCCGGAACAATTCTTGCTCTGTTTTTTAAAAATCATGTGATCTGTGGGGACTCACATGCTATAGTCCCTCGTGTTCTTAATTTTAGAAAAACATGTGATCCCGGATGACTCTCATGCTGCAGTTCCTCGTGACACAATCATTTGAGTGTGTGTGTGACCTTTATGTAAACTCTTAAGTGCATTAAGCAGTACAATCATGTGAGTGTGCTATCTTCTTCACCCAGCACGTGGTAACTTGTATAAGTGTCATTGTAAGTTCACAACATCATGTGAGTGTAGGTTAGTGCATTATATCATTACACAGCGCGTGATGATTATGTGTGTCAATAAGAGTTCATAACTAAAATGTCACTAAGAGTTCACACCGTTACATTGCATATTACACACGAATGCAGGGTTAGTCTTTGCAAAAGTCTACACACTAACATGGTTATATAACTATTTTGTATCTTATCCAGTTTATATGGTTTAATATCTGATGAGGGTTTTAACTTTTACACTACAAGCTCAGGCCCAAAATGGCTGCCTTGGTTCAGGCACAAGTCAAACGGTGCAGATTCATGTAGGATCAGGCCTGATCTTTGGGGTCAGATCAGAGCACAAAATTACACAATCAAAATTTGACGACGATAACAGTTTTTTCTATGCAAAAAACCCCACACTTTCATCAACATGTCATGTGGAGCTATTTCTGTAATTGGAAGTTTGCTTTAACATGCCGATTTTCCGTTTTCAATGCAGGAAACTCACACACACACAAGCTGTGCCCGTGTTGAGTGAATTTGTAGTAAATTGACTGATTCATTAGGAAGAAATCAGAATCAAATTATAAACTGGAGAAAGGGGAGGAGCAGAATTTTCATGCCATTAACACAACATGCCCACAAGCCACAAGCTTGAGCTAGACATGCTGAATGTGGCCTCCAACCAACCTGGAAAGGAAGAACTTTAGACAAAGTCTATTTCACGTCTGGGTTCTGATCTGACAAAGACTGAAGAACTCTGAATCCTTCAATGCTAGATCTCTCTCGTACTGCTCTGGCTCCTCTGCCTGCAGCTCCTGCCTTGATCATTAGTCAACATGTTTTGGGAGACAAATACATATTGAAGTGCAATCAATCATACTAGCTGACACAGTTTCCATTGGACTGATTGTGATACATTTGGACAGTGTGTGACACGCAGCTGCCTTCCAGCTGTGTTTGTGGCAATCAAAGCCAGGTGTTTTTTGGCAACATCTGCAATTTTGGCTCACCATAACGAAGTAGTTTTGCTCCCCAAACCCAAACTGTCAACTCTGTCTTACTGCTGCATTTGTGCCACTCAAAGCAGGATGGCTCTTAAGCACCATTCGCAGTCTTTATTTAACCATCACCAAGTAGTATTGTTGCCTAAACCTAACCACCGACCCCTTCTGCATCAAGATACAATGCAAAAGGCTGCCCTTGGCGTCATTTTAGTCGTTTGCCCAAGTGGCAAAATATGACGAGTAGGGATGAGATCAGGTGGGAATTTCAGTAACTGTCTTGAGTGGCCACAACCAGCTTGGGCAGCCACCTGGTGGAGATCTGTATTCTACTGAGTGCAGTTAAGATGTGGAAAGTAAAGATTTTAAACTGAAAGGTATTTCAGTCAGATTTACTGACTGACAAGTTTAGCTGACATTTATTTCACTATAACGTCCAATCAATAAATTGGTTGAACTCTACTCCAAACCCTTCAGTCTGTCAGCAGTAACCTCACTTTACAAGTTACGAGGCCACTCTCAGCACACACCAACAACATGCTGGGGACCTTCGCTCTTCCATCACTGCTCTAACATGTAAGATATCCCTCACATTTCTTTAACAGCCCGTATTTGCACACAGAAACGTTTCACTCATGTATTTTTTTTTGTATGTTGACAGATTTTGATGCAGCGATAGTGCTGACCCAGACGCCTACTGTTTTTACAAGCTCAGAAGTTGTTCTGGACTGCAACACTGATTATGGATACTATGTCAGGTGGTATAAAATGGTTTCTCAGTTCACCCAGCCGTGGATCGGGATTCTCTTCAGATCGATTCAAGCCTCATCAAACGCAGATTATCTGTTCACCATAAAGAGGCAGGAGACTCTGCTGCCTGTTACTGTGGGACACGAGGCAGCTCTGCTTCTGCAGCTATATCACTGTGATTGCAAACAGGTGGTGGCTTAATTTCACAGCTACAATCTTATGACGACAGGTGAGATTCAGCCTTTTCAAATAAGACACTGCACACTATAAGAACACTACAATGTGCATTAAACTTTAACCAGATCACGCAGTGATTACACACCAAAAACCTTAATGTGAGAGACTCACTACAGATTTTATGAATTCTGACCAAAATCAGTTTAAATCAGTACATTTGAAACAAAAGACATTAATAAATTGATTTTACAGAGTGTTTGATAAAAGTCCTGCAGTGTTCTGGAATACAATCAGACTGATAAAGTGAATGAGATGTTGAAAGTGAAAGCTGGTCTCAACAGGATGTTTCAGCACCACTCCCCTTGACAGGATGTTTTCGTACCAGAATGAGAGAAAAAATTCGTCACTGTGGCATTCGTACAAGGACTCAAGCTGATCTTGATAAGTAAGTACTTCATAACTGATTACCAAAAAAGAAAGAAAAATACATTTTATGTTTTTGATAAGTACTGAAAGAAATAGTCAACTTATAGGCCTATGTTGCATATATCATTTAAAATATTTAACATGTTGTTTGGTGAACAACAGACTTTTCCCATCTGCTTTGATACCAGGCTGTGTGTTTGAGGGCAAAGCAATCATCTGCAAATAATCACCTTATTTTGAATATGTTCTACAAACAGTCTAAGATGGTCTTTGATGGGTGATTAAATTTTATCAGTTGGGCAACATGGATGGTCAGTCCAACAGGTAGTCAGTTTCTAATTAACTCAGACATTGTTTATTTCCGACACTGTCAAATTTCCTCCATGGGGTGGGGATCATATCAGCCAATCACCCAGCTACAGGCTTTCTCCTGTACCAAACGATCCTTTTTATGTCAGCATTTGAAAATCTACTCAGTCAACGTCTAATATTTACACAAACTATCCTGAATGGCATTTTAACCAGGTGTGTTTCGAAACAGCAGTCAGTGACTCAGGGGGGACTGTAGCTCTAACTGAGGCAGACACAGCACCAGAATATCTCAAGACAAGTCAGTGAACAGTTGGTTCAAGTCCACCGCTCTTCAACTTGCAAGAGGGTGGGACAGCTGTATGCTATATGGCATGACCAAGTGTTAGCCCACATGTAAACGAAGCTCGCTGTGTCCTGGTTAGTCAGTTTGCAGACTGCAGGAAGTGCACGTGAGAGTCATAATAGTAATGCTACAAACTGTTGGATCAACATGTTAGATTTCACAGATCAGAGAAACAAATGACAACATGTGATGCTGAACTTGGATCATATTATAGTATAATTTTATAGGGCACATTCAACTTTACTGTTGTGCTCAGGAATTCACATGATCTCTGATTTTTCATTTCTTCTTTCTTTTCTTCTCTTTCTGCAGAATTAACAATGGCACAGCTGCAAGATATGGCCTCTACAGCAAGTAGAGAAGGAAGACCAGCCTTGATCTCTCACGTGAGAAGTGAATTTAAAAAGAGCGCTCTTGTGTCAAGCGCTTTTTTTGGCACCATCCTTCTTTGCTTGGAGAAGTTCATTGAAAAAGAGTTTGCATGCCCTTGCAAATATGGTTTGAATGCTGTGTTTGCAATTGTGTATTTAATTGTTCCTGCAGTTGTGGTCTTTTTGCTGATGATGAACATTAAAGACTTTAAGTGTGGGATGTCTCAAAAGGAGATCTGGAAAACTGTGGCTTCCAGCTTTGTCACTGCCATGTTTTGGATCATCATTGTGTTGTGGGATGGCCATTGTGTTGCCTGTATGAAGACAACCTGGTCAGGCAGTTACGTGGAAATTGACAAAGCAGCTCCTCAGAAATGGTGCAAACCAGCCAACCTCACCTCATCACAAGAGTTGGACTACAAGAACGAGACTCAGCATTGGTTTTTCGTGTCTCAGGTAAGGAACAATCTGATGTCCCATACGCTGCAGCAGTCTTTGTTTAGGAAGGTTCCTTAATGAGTGAAATGATCTGGAAGTATCTAAGTGGCAGCCATGATAAGAGCTGGTCAAATTCTCTGAATGCTAAGGAACAATGCTTTAGTTCTTCCTTTTTGACAGTCATACTAGTTGCTCTGTGAAGCTCAGGCACAGTGGTGCTTTGAGCTAAATGTTAGCATGCTAATATGCTAAGAGTCATAGACATAGACGTCGCGTTGACTGCTGCTGCCGATTGGAGCGATGCACCTACACGGCGGCCATTTTGGTACAGTGCCACTCGCTCCTACAGCGCATTATCTATAGAGGAATGACGCGGGTTGTTTGTTACAAACTTCAGACATGGAGGACAGACAGACAGATACAGACATAAATAGAACAAAAGAAACCCAGAAAATGTTCAGGTGTGCTCAGGTCTTTATTTAGACAATTGCTTGTAGGGTATATATTGTATTTGATTATTATTATTATTATTGCTATTATCATTATTGTATTATTATTATTATCATTATTATGATTTTCATTATCACTCTCATTATGATTATTATTATTGTAGGTATAAAATCAGCTGTCTCTACCCTTTGTGAACAGCAGACCGTCAGTCTGCAGGATCTTACAGGCTCCATCACATGCTGTTATTTGTTTGAATGTACATATTAAATACATCCAATATCTATCATTAATCCTCTAACTGGTCAATCACTGCAGTCTAAGGTCTGTTTTTTTATCAGACCAGAGGCAGTTTATAGATGAAATAAAATTACATTCTAACCGAAATTATGTCTCAAATTAGTTATTTCACTAGTAAGCAGCTGTGTAATACGTGGGATTGTCTGCTGAAAACATTAAGTAGAATTTGTATTTGAGTAGTAAAACTGGCATTTTTAAAATATCCAAGCATCCTGTGTTGTAGCTACACATGTGACGTTTTTAACAAATCAAACCGTTTGGAAATCGGTCGAAAATTCAGTGAATAATTCTACTTTGAGATTGTGGAGTATCTCTGCTAGCCCTGTACCAAGATGAAACTCCGGTAACACTCCAGGGGGTAGCACGTAAAAGACTCCGTCCCAAACTCTGATTCTTCTAGCGTAACACACACACTTCATACACACATACTCACTTACAGTACCCAGCGGGGCAGCCCTCCCCCTCTCTGCTCCAACACTGACTGACAGCTGACTCCACTCATAGCACTCATAGCACTGGCGATCTGAACCGGTCAGTGGCGAAAAAAAGCACTTTTAATGCGCAAACTTATACAGGACGCATTTGCCCCCGTTACCATTGCGCGTTTTCACTTACTATTAACATTAGTGCTGTTAGCACTGTCACCTTATTCTAAAACTCATCAGTCATCACTGACTTTTAAAAATCCGGGGTTGCGTTTGACTGTCATGATTGTAACGTTACACTCGCTCTCCCCTTCCGTGTATCTAACGTTACCTTGCCAACGCCTACATCTATCATAGACGTAATGAGGACGTAATGGAGGAGGGGGAGTAGGCCTTCGGAGGGAGGTGGAGTTGTGGATGTTCAAATTTTTTCTAAGTGCTGTGTGAAATGCAAATAAGGTGAAAGTAGCTTTAAGAGCATAAATGTATGCGGCTATACTCAACAGTTGTTGAAACATTTGCCCAAAACCCTCAACTGTTAACCTCATGGTGGTGCTAACAGAAAATTTCAAGGATCACCAAAGTCAGTGGAATTCATTGTCAAGGAACCACGAATAACTTTCTAACATTTCTTGGTAATGCACGCAGCAGTTGTTGAGCTACATCAGTGGAAAACTGAACAACTTTCTACAAGATTTGTTGCAGTGTTGATAATCATCTTAATTTCATGTGTCTTTTTCTTTGTTTTTCTTTGGTCTGTGTTTTAGTGCGTAGGAATGGGGCTGATCATATTGATCATCGTAGTGTATTTGATCTTGAAGTGCTGCTGCCAACAGGAAGCTGCGGAAGTTATCAGTCACCAAGTTAACGACAGCAGGGATGCTGCCGATCACGATCGACTTTAAGAAATTAAAGGATAAAAAGATAAAATGGACATAATTTCAAAAATGAAGGAGACCGAAGGCTTTGGTTATGATTAAAGAAGTGCCTACTGTAGAAATCATTATTAAAAGATATCATGGATAAAGCTGAGAAACAACGTCATTAATCACATTGTTGTATTGAAAGTAACAAGTCTGGCAATTAAGTGGGCCATTTTGGTGAAATAAAATAAAGTTCAATCTGCATCAAAAGAAATTTATCTAAAATCAGTTTGCATGTCTAATTCCAACTTCTTCATCTGGAGGCCACGTCATGTCAGTAACTTAGACAGTGGAGACAGGTGTGTACTTGTGTGTGTGTTGTGTAAATAAACAAGTTCTGCAGAAACAGATTACATCAAGAGGCTTTTAAGAACTATTTACAAGAAATATTTTACTTAAATAATGATATCTTTTTTAACATTGTCTACTTCAACTTTAAAAGCCGTCTGTGTACAATCATATGAAATAATTAATACATGACTATTTCTTGATCATCATTATTTGTGATGATGTGAATCTTTTTGATTTTGATTTTCTGTGATAAGAATGAAGCAAGAAATTTCCTTTACTCTCTACAAAATCTTAACTGAAACAAGAGCTGTAAACATAAAAGTTGTAAAGCTAATACTTATTATATCTGTTTCATTTTGTATATTCCATCTTTTCATCAAAGTAAAAACTGTGAAATTAAAGTTTGCTTTAACTCGTCTATGTAATTACTTTGTGGTGCTTTTACTGTTGACTTTACACTTTGGTCTGTCTGAAAACTTGTAACGTCTATAATTAAACAGAAATCAAACACGAAATAACAATATATTACATGTATTTCCTTTTTCATGTAAGCTATGCATTTGCTGTATCACAATGAAATAAATAAAAAACATTTTAAATGACAATTATTTATCTTTTTATTTTTAATAACTGAAGAAATTGTTTCTTATTAATACACCAATTTATTTTTAAGTTTTTAGGGAATCCACATTTATTTCCTTCGTAGAAAAACAGATGACAGAATTTCACAAAATATTTTAAGTATCATATTCAGTTCATGTGGATTGAATTAATATTTAATAATATTTAACAGTGTGGTATATTTTAATTCATTAACCAAAACTTTCTTCCAAAAACTGTCCATATGACCTTTGGGTCACTAATGGAAGGTAAGTGTCTAGTTTCATTCACAACTGGGCCTAGAGGGACTCCATGGAGAAGGAATCACAAAGTATTGAGGTCCATTTTTGAAAGTTTAAGCCAGTTTTATTTAATTATTGACTCTTTTAGGGGAATGCCCTGATAGCTGAGTCTCCTTTAAACATTCAGTCAAGTGCCAGACACGTACAAGTCTGAGAAACTGTGAATTCATTTGTACACTGTATAAGAACGTTGATGTTTTAGACAAGAACATTTACAAAGTATTCTGATCTTTGAATCAGACAAACAAGCAGAATCCCAAACGGTACTGAGATATCATCGAGTACTGTTTTAACCACTCTTTCTGTGTTTATAACGCTCAACATTCTTTAGATAACATAAGACGGAAACATGTTACACTGAACACAGAGAGTCACACCAGAGATCTGATTCCCTGTCTGACTGGGCCCAACCCAACCAGCCGAGTCCGGGCTGGCCTGGAATTTTCTTATTATTTATCCAGGCTTGAAACAGGACGGGTTCTGGCCAGGGTACCTGTTTTTTGTTTGCTACTTGTTGGCTGCAACAAGGGGAAGAAAAGTGACGCAACAACGGAGCAATATAGTGGAGAACAGGCAAGGCAACTTGGTTGGCAGTGTTTGCTTCTGCCTCTCCAGCAGTGGGAGAGGCGCACATAACATGCAGCAAAGAGCAGTGATCATTATCTGCATGCCACATCGCCGTGGGCCTTGCACATTAGATGCACCAGAGCACAGCCCACTCTGCCAAACCTGTCATGCACAAGATGACAGACACTTAAAATAACAGAAGGAAGAGAAGGAAGTGGTGCAACGAAACACGTCATCCATTTACATTTAAAAATATATAATATATAAAATACAGTATATTTTTTACAGCAGAAATTCAGGTTTTTAATGGAGCTCAGGCCCAAAATGGCTGCCTTGGTTCAGGCACAGGTCAAACGGTGCAGATTCATGTAGGATCAGGCCTGATCTTTGGGGTCAGATCAGAGCACAAAATTACACAATCAAAATTTGACGACGATAACAGTTTTTTCTATGCAAAAAACCCCACACTTTCATCAACATGTCATGTGGAGCTATTTCTGTAATTGGAAGTTTGCTTTAACATGCCGATTTTCCGTTTTCAATGCAGGAAACTCACACACACAAGCTGTGCCCGTGTTGAGTGAATTTGTAGTAAATTGACTGATTCATTAGGAAGAAATCAGAATCAAATTATAAACTGGAGAAAGGGGAGGAGCAGAATTTTCGTGCCATTAACACAACATGCCCACAAGCCACAAGCTTGAGCTAGACATGCTGAATGTGGCCTCCAACCAACCTGGAAAGGAAGAACTTTAGACAAAGTCTATTTCACGTCTGGGTTCTGATCTGACAAAGACTGAAGAACTCTGAATCCTTCAATGCTAGATCTCTCTCGTACTGCTCTGGCTCCTCTGCCTGCAGCTCCTGCCTTGATCATTAGTCAACATGTTTTGGGAGACAAATACATATTGAAGTGCAATCAATCATACTAGCTGACACAGTTTCCATTGGACTGATTGTGATACATTTGGACAGTGTGTGACACGCAGCTGCCTTCCAGCTGTGTTTGTGGCAATCAAAGCCAGGTGTTTTTTGGCAACATCTGCAATTTTGGCTCACCATAACGAAGTAGTTTTGCTCCCCAAACCCAAACTGTCAACTCTGTCTTACTGCTGCATTTGTGCCACTCAAAGCAGGATGGCTCTTAAGCACCATTCGCAGTCTTTATTTAACCATCACCAAGTAGTATTGTTGCCTAAACCTAACCACCGACCCCTTCTGCATCAAGATACAATGCAAAAGGCTGCCCTTGGCGTCATTTTAGTCGTTTGCCCAAGTGGCAAAATATGACGAGTAGGGATGAGATCAGGTGGGAATTTCAGGAACTGTCTTGAGTGGCCACAACCAGCTTGGGCAGCCACCTGGTGGAGATCTGTATTCTACTGAGTGCAGTTAAGATGTGGAAAGTAAAGATTTTAAACTGAAAGGTATTTCAGTCAGATTTACTGACTGACAAGTTTAGCTGACATTTATTTCACTATAACGTCCAATCAATAAATTGGTTGAACTCTACTCCAAACCCTTCAGTCTGTCAGCAGTAACCTCACTTTACAAGTTACGAGGCCACTCTCAGCACACACCAACAACATGCTGGGGACCTTCGCTCTTCCATCACTGCTCTAACATGTAAGATATCCCTCACATTTCTTTAACAGCCCGTATTTGCACACAGAAACGTTTCACTCATGTATTTTTTTTTGTATGTTGACAGATTTTGATGCAGCGATAGTGCTGACCCAGACGCCTACTGTTTTTACAAGCTCAGAAGTTGTTCTGGACTGCAACACTGATTATGGATACTATGTCAGGTGGTATAAAATGGTTTCTCAGTTCACCCAGCCGTGGATCGGGATTCTCTTCAGATCGATTCAAGCCTCATCAAACGCAGATTATCTGTTCACCATAAAGAGGCAGGAGACTCTGCTGCCTGTTACTGTGGGACACGAGGCAGCTCTGCTTCTGCAGCTATATCACTGTGATTGCAAACAGGTGGTGGCTTAATTTCACAGCTACAATCTTATGACGACAGGTGAGATTCAGCCTTTTCAAATAAGACACTGCACACTATAAGAACACTACAATGTGCATTAAACTTTAACCAGATCACGCAGTGATTACACACCAAAAACCTTAATGTGAGAGACTCACTACAGATTTTATGAATTCTGACCAAAATCAGTTTAAATCAGTACATTTGAAACAAAAGACATTAATAAATTGATTTTACAGAGTGTTTGATAAAAGTCCTGCAGTGTTCTGGAATACAATCAGACTGATAAAGTGAATGAGATGTTGAAAGTGAAAGCTGGTCTCAACAGGATGTTTCAGCACCACTCCCCTTGACAGGATGTTTTCGTACCAGAATGAGAGAAAAAATTCGTCACTGTGGCATTCGTACAAGGACTCAAGCTGATCTTGATAAGTAAGTACTTCATAACTGATTACCAAAAAAGAAAGAAAAATACATTTTATGTTTTTGATAAGTACTGAAAGAAATAGTCACCTTATAGGCCTATGTTGCATATATCATTTAAAATATTTAACATGTTGTTTGGTGAACAACAGACTTTTCCCATCTGCTTTGATACCAGGCTGTGTGTTTGAGGGCAAAGCAATCATCTGCAAATAATCACCTTATTTTGAATATGTTCTACAAACAGTCTAAGATGGTCTTTGATGGGTGATTAAATTTTATCAGTTGGGCAACATGGATGGTCAGTCCAACAGGTAGTCAGTTTCTAATTAACTCAGACATTGTTTATTTCCGACACTGTCAAATTTCCTCCATGGGGTGGGGATCATATCAGCCAATCACCCAGCTACAGGCTTTCTCCTGTACCAAACGATCCTTTTTATGTCAGCATTTGAAAATCTACTCAGTCAACGTCTAATATTTACACAAACTATCCTGAATGGCATTTTAACCAGGTGTGTTTCGAAACAGCAGTCAGTGACTCAGGGGGGACTGTAGCTCTAACTGAGGCAGACACAGCACCAGAATATCTCAAGACAAGTCAGTGAACAGTTGGTTCAAGTCCACCGCTCTTCAACTTGCAAGAGGGTGGGACAGCTGTATGCTATATGGCATGACCAAGTGTTAGCCCACATGTAAACGAAGCTCGCTGTGTCCTGGTTAGTCAGTTTGCAGACTGCAGGAAGTGCACGTGAGAGTCATAATAGTAATGCTACAAACTGTTGGATCAACATGTTAGATTTCACAGATCAGAGAAACAAATGACAACATGTGATGCTGAACTTGGATCATATTATAGTATAATTTTATAGGGCACATTCAACTTTACTGTTGTGCTCAGGAATTCACATGATCTCTGATTTTTCATTTCTTCTTTCTTTTCTTCTCTTTCTGCAGAATTAACAATGGCACAGCTGCAAGATATGGCCTCTACAGCAAGTAGAGAAGGAAGACCAGCCTTGATCTCTCACGTGAGAAGTGAATTTAAAAAGAGCGCTCTTGTGTCAAGCGCTTTTTTTGGCACCATCCTTCTTTGCTTGGAGAAGTTCATTGAAAAAGAGTTTGCATGCCCTTGCAAATATGGTTTGAATGCTGTGTTTGCAATTGTGTATTTAATTGTTCCTGCAGTTGTGGTCTTTTTGCTGATGATGAACATTAAAGACTTTAAGTGTGGGATGTCTCAAAAGGAGATCTGGAAAACTGTGGCTTCCAGCTTTGTCACTGCCATGTTTTGGATCATCATTGTGTTGTGGGATGGCCATTGTGTTGCCTGTATGAAGACAACCTGGTCAGGCAGTTACGTGGAAATTGACAAAGCAGCTCCTCAGAAATGGTGCAAACCAGCCAACCTCACCTCATCACAAGAGTTGGACTACAAGAACGAGACTCAGCATTGGTTTTTCGTGTCTCAGGTAAGGAACAATCTGATGTCCCATACGCTGCAGCAGTCTTTGTTTAGGAAGGTTCCTTAATGAGTGAAATGATCTGGAAGTATCTAAGTGGCAGCCATGATAAGAGCTGGTCAAATTCTCTGAATGCTAAGGAACAATGCTTTAGTTCTTCCTTTTTGACAGTCATACTAGTTGCTCTGTGAAGCTCAGGCACAGTGGTGCTTTGAGCTAAATGTTAGCATGCTAATATGCTAAGAGTCATAGACATAGACGTCGCGTTGACTGCTGCTGCCGATTGGAGCGATGCACCTACACGGCGGCCATTTTGGTACAGTGCCACTCGCTCCTACAGCGCATTATCTATAGAGGAATGACGCGGGTTGTTTGTTACAAACTTCAGACATGGAGGACAGACAGACAGATACAGACATAAATAGAACAAAAGAAACCCAGAAAATGTTCAGGTGTGCTCAGGTCTTTATTTAGACAATTGCTTGTAGGGTATATATTGTATTTGATTATTATTATTATTATTGCTATTATCATTATTGTATTATTATTATTATCATTATTATGATTTTCATTATCACTCTCATTATGATTATTATTATTGTAGGTATAAAATCAGCTGTCTCTACCCTTTGTGAACAGCAGACCGTCAGTCTGCAGGATCTTACAGGCTCCATCACATGCTGTTATTTGTTTGAATGTACATATTAAATACATCCAATATCTATCATTAATCCTCTAACTGGTCAATCACTGCAGTCTAAGGTCTGTTTTTTTATCAGACCAGAGGCAGTTTATAGATGAAATAAAATTACATTCTAACCGAAATTATGTCTCAAATTAGTTATTTCACTAGTAAGCAGCTGTGTAATACGTGGGATTGTCTGCTGAAAACATTAAGTAGAATTTGTATTTGAGTAGTAAAACTGGCATTTTTTAAAATATCCAAGCATCCTGTGTTGTAGCTACACATGTGACGTTTTTAACAAATCAAACCGTTTGGAAATCGGTCGAAAATTCAGTGAATAATTCTACTTTGAGATTGTGGAGTATCTCTGCTAGCCCTGTACCAAGATGAAACTCTGGTAACACTCCAGGGGGTAGCACATAAAAGACTCCGTCCCAAACTCTGATTCTTCTAGCGTAACACACACACTTCATACACACATACTCACTTACAGTACCCAGCGGGGCAGCCCTCCCCCTCTCTGCTCCAACACTGACTGACAGCTGACTCCACTCATAGCACTCATAGCACTGGCGATCTGAACCGGTCAGTGGCGAAAAAAAGCACTTTTAATGCGCAAACTTATACAGGACGCATTTGCCCCCGTTACCATTGCGCGTTTTCACTTACTATTAACATTAGTGCTGTTAGCACTGTCACCTTATTCTAAAACTCATCAGTCATCACTGACTTTTAAAAATTCGGGGTTGCGTTTGACTGTCATGATTGTAACGTTACACTCGCTCTCCCCTTCCGTGTATCTAACGTTACCTTGCCAACGCCTACATCTATCATAGACGTAATGAGGACGTAATGGAGGAGGGGGAGTAGGCCTTCGGAGGGAGGTGGAGTTATGGATGTTCAAATTTTTTCTAAGTGCTGTGTGAAATGCAAATAAGGTGAAAGTAGCTTTAAGAGCATAAATGTATGCGGCTATACTCAACAGTTGTTGAAACATTTGCCCAAAACCCTCAACTGTTAACCTCATGGTGGTGCTAACAGAAAATTTCGAGGATCACCAAAGTCAGTGGAATTCATTGTCAAGGAACCACGAATAACTTTCTAACATTTCTTGGTAATGCACGCAGCAGTTGTTGAGCTACATCAGTGGAAAACTGACCAACTTTCTACAAGATTTGTTGCAGTGTTGATAATCATCTTAATTTCATGTGTCTTTTTCTTTGTTTTTCTTTGGTCTGTGTTTTAGTGCGTAGGAATGGGGCTGATCATATTGATCATCGTAGTGTATTTGATCTTGAAGTGCTGCTGCCAACAGGAAGCTGCGGAAGTTATCAGTCACCAAGTTAACGACAGCAGGGATGCTGCCGATCACGATCGACTTTAAGAAATTAAAGGATAAAAAGATAAAATGGACATAATTTCAAAAATGAAGGAGACCGAAGGCTTTGGTTATGATTAAAGAAGTGCCTACTGTAGAAATCATTATTAAAAGATATCATGGATAAAGCTGAGAAACAACGTCATTAATCACATTGTTGTATTGAAAGTAACAAGTCTGGCAATTAAGTGGGCCATTTTGGTGAAATATAATAAAGTTCAATCTGCATCAAAAGAAATTTATCTAAAATCAGTTTGCATGTCTAATTCCAACTTCTTCATCTGGAGGCCACGTCATGTCAGTAACTTAGACAGTGGAGACAGGTGTGTACTTGTGTGTGTGTTGTGTAAATAAACAAGTTCTGCAGAAACATTACATCAAGAGGCTTTTAAGAACTATCTACAAGAAATATTTTACTTAAATAATGATATCTTTTTTAACATTGTCTACTTCAACTTTAAAAGCCGTCTGTGTACAATCATATGAAATAATTAATACATGACTATTTCTTGATCATCATTATTTGTGATGATGTGAATCTTTTTGATTTTGATTTTCTGTGATAAGAATGAAGCAAGAAATTTCCTTTACTCTCTACAAAATCTTAACTGAAACAAGAGCTGTAAACATAAAAGTTGTAAAGCTAATACTTATTATATCTGTTTCATTTTGTATATTCCATCTTTTCATCCAAGTAAAAACTGTGAAATTAAAGTTTGCTTTAACTCGTCTATGTAATTACTTTGTGGTGCTTTTACTGTTGACTTTACACTTTGGTCTGTCTGAAAACTTGTAACGTCTATAATTAAACAGAAATCAAACACGAAATAACAATATATTACATGTATTTCCTTTTTCATGTAAGCTATGCATTTGCTGTATCACAATGAAATAAATAAAAAACATTTTAAATGACAATTATTTATCTTTTTATTTTTAATAACTGAAGAAATTGTTTCTTATTAATACACCAATTTATTTTTAAGTTTTTAGGGAATCCACATTTATTTCCTTCGTAGAAAAACAGACGACAGAATTTCACAAAATCTTTTAAGTATCATATTCAGTTCATGTGGATTGAATTAATATTTAATAATATTTAACAGTGTGGTATATTTTAATTCATTAACCAAAACTTTCTTCCAAAAACTGTCCATATGACCTTTGGGTCACTAATGGAAGGTAAGTGTCTAGTTTCATTCACAACTGGGCCTAGAGGGACTCCATGGAGAAGGAATCACAAAGTATTGAGGTCCATTTTTGAAAGTTTAAGCCAGTTTTATTTAATTATTGACTCTTAGGGGAATGCCCTGATAGCTGAGTCTCCTTTAAACATTCAGTCAAGTGCCAGAAACCTACAAGTCTGAGAAACTGTGAATTCATTTGTACACTGTATAAGAACTTTGATGTTTTAGACAAGAACATTTACAAAGTATTCTGATCTTTGAATCAGACAATCAAGCAGAATCCCAAACGGTACTGAGATATCATCGAGTACTGTTTTGACCACCCTTTCTGTGTTTATAACGCTCAACATTCTTTAGATAACATAAGACGGAAACATGTTACACTGAACACAGAGAGTCACACCAGAGATCTGATTCCCTGTCTGACTGGGCCCAACCCAACCAGCCGAGTCCGGGCTGGCCTGGAATTTTCTTATTATTTATCCAGGCTTGAAACAGGACGGGTTCTGGCCAGGGTACCTGTTTTTTGTTTGCTACTTGTTGGCTGCAACAAGGGGAAGAAAAGTGACGCAACAACGGAGCAATATAGTGGAGAACAGGCAAGGCAACTTGGTTGGCAGTGTTTGCTTCTGCCTCCCCAGCAGTGGGAGCCCACTCTGCCAAACCTGTCATGCACAAGATGACAGACACTTAAAATAACAGAAGGAAGAGAAGGAAGTGGTGCAACAAAACACATTAGCCCTCAGCTTGTAATAAATGTTTTAATATTTGAAAATAGTTAACATGTAAAATACAATGTATTGTTACAGCAGAAATTCAGGTCTTTAATCGAGCTCAGGCCCGAAATGGCTGCCTTGGTTCAGGCTTAGGTCAAATTGTGCAGGTTCATGTTGGGTCAGGCCTGATCTTTGGGGTCAGATCAGTGCTCCAAATCACACACTCAAAATTTGAAAGAGGATAACAGTAAATGAAATTTAAAAAATACTTTAAGATGTCATGTGGAGCTTTTCCGATTTTGATGCACGAGCAAACTTCTCTTCTTGAAGCTCACATACACAAGCTGTGCCCGTGTTGAGCAAAATTTATACATCTGTGCTGCATCAATGCAGTACCTCTGTGTAGCTGTATACACTATACACTACACTGTAGACTGCGCTGTAGCCGGATGTGCGTCGCCCCATAACACCCTCATAATGCATGATATGGTCTTCATAGAAAGTGTTACCAAATTGATAAATTCATTGAGAAGAAATCAGAATCAAACTATAAACTGGATGCATACCTACCGGCCACAAGCTTGAGCTAGACATGCTGAATGTGGCCTCCAACCAACCTGGAAAGGAAGAACTTCAGACAAAGTCTATTTCACGTCTGGGTTCTGATCTGACAAAGACTGAAGAACTCTGAATCCTTCAATGCTAGATCTCTCTCCTACTGCTTTGGCTCCTCTGCCTGCAGCTCCTGCCTTGATCCTTTGTCAACATGTTTTGGGAGACAAATACATATTGAAGTGCAATCAGTCATACTAGCTGACACAGTTTCAATTGGACTGACTGAACATTTTATTTTTCATGTCACTCATGTTTAACTTTTTTCCCAACAAAACAAATTCTCCACAGCAACCTTACAATTAAAATGCAGGTGAATGTAACAAGCACAACTAAAGCCAACAAAGCAGCGATGACATCAACAGAGTTGTAAACAAACCAGGACATTTTGTTGGACTGGGCCTGCAGATGACGCGCTCCTTTATGTCTGATGACATATTCAATCCAAAAGACCGCCTGGTCCAGCGGCTTCATGGGCTGATCTCTGTGCAGCCGTGAGAGTTTCTGCATGTTTTCCCTGTAGGAGGAATTGTGAATAGCTGTCATCAGGGCATCAGCAAAGATGTGTCTGTCCAGCTCTGCAATGTCCACAATCACAGCTCCTCCCTTTGCTTTGATTCTGGAGAGGTTATCAGGCCGATCGAAGAATAAGGGAAGTCCAACTACAGGAACTCCGTGGTAAATTGCCTCCTGAACTGAGTTAGTGCCTCCGTGCGTCACAAACACTCTAGTTTTGGGATGTCCTAAAAGGTTGTTCTGCGGCAGCCAGTCAACTATTAATGTGTTGTTGCCCAGGTTGGCTGGCCTTTGTCCCATATACCTCCATATAACCTTCTGAGGCAGCTGGGCAAAGGCTGCAGCTATTTCTTCAACAACATCCGGAGGAAGCTTCCCGATTAATGTTCCTAAGGTCATCATAATGATCCCGTGATCTCCAGAGCTCTGGACAAACTCCTCCAGGTCTGCAGAGAGTGGCTTTGGGGGCTTGCACTGAAATCCTCCCATGTATACTATATTTGGCATTGTTGGACGTGGAAACTCAAAGACAAAATCATTCCTCATAAGCCATATATCTGCATCGCGGAAAAATGTTGAGTAATCCACACTGGGACCAAAGTACTTCTCAACTAAAGGTTTGTAATGAGGTTCTGTGATGCACGACATTGTGTACATCCCAAAAATGTAACTCAAAACATTCTTTACTCTTTGAGGGAAGGTCATCTTATCAGTCAACTCTGTTGCAGTGAAAGGAATGTATGACAAATGTGAGGGGGCCAGAACGAAATGAGCTTCACCTTGAATGGTCCATCTGACGTTATAAACAAGAGGAACTTGGAGCCAACGTGCCAGTATTGTCCCTCCGCCGATGCCAGGGTCAGTCAAAACCACATCATATTTGGCTTCATGGAAAGACTGCATCAGCTTTTCATCTTCAAACATCTGAATGATCATTTCACTCATCCCCTTGTGGAGCTGAGAGAACTGGTCCACAACCAGCCGCTCCATCTGAATACGAGTCCAGATTTGAGACCAAACAGATGAATGTCTACCTTTAAACAAGATCTCCAGCTGTCGAGACAATAAGTCTTCAAAAAGGTTTTCGTCAAATCCACCAGGGCTGGGAACAGTGACAGAGGTGTAGAGAGGAGACTTTTCACTGATGTACCAGCTATCGGACGCCCGAACCACAGTGACCACGTGGCCTTTGGCATGCAGTTCCTCTATGAGCACTTTCATGTTTATCCAATGGCTCCCGTCCAATGGGAACACCAGGATTTTGCCTCCAGTGACACTGGATAGTTGAATCAACAGTAGGGCAAATGTGATGAGAGAAGAGTGAGGCATCTTCTTACTGACGTCCATCAGAGACCTTAACAAATGCACAAAAACAAAACAGTGAGAGAGTACTGCCTGTGTAGTCTTGCCACCAGACAACACACCGGCGAAAATGGCCGGCAACAAAGCAACACCTCTTGCATTTTTGAAAAGGACATACCTTCTCGGAAACGTGCGCTCCCCTTTACTCGTCTGCAAAGAAACAAACACACAGAGAGCTTGAAAATGGATGCCGAGAGATTAAACTCAAGGGATCAAACGTGTGCTCATCCGTGAAGAAAATATTTTTTCCAGCGGATGTCTTAGTTACAACATGATTGAGCTAACTGGAGTAGTTTCATGCCGTATCCGACAACGGGAGGCTTTTAACAGATGACGTCCTGATGTTAGCTTTGCTGCTGCTGTTAGCTGTCCCTGTCAGCTGCAGCCACTGATGCTTTCTAGACATCGTGATTTCCCAAAACTGAATAAATACCACGCATAGCAACACAAAACTGCTTTGCTAGCTCAATCATGTTGTAACTAAGATATCCACTCGAAATAATATTTTTTTCACGGACCGTTTATTGAGTTATTACCTATTACAGACACCGCTAACGGCTAACAGGGCTAACAGCTAACGGTTAGCCCAGCTAAACGTGCACTCCGAAATAGTAATGTTTGTTCAATCATTGTGTTTATAGACTTTACAAACATCGGATTAGTCTAAACGGTGATAGAGTGATGTGAAAAATGTAATATGTATGTATATATATATATATATGTATATATATATACATATATATATAGCTAAAAGCTCTGCTGGTTTTCTACGTACAAAGTATTTGTAAACAACAAGGCGATTCCCTCTATGGTCTGGCTGGACGGATGAGTCATGGCCTTGTAAAAGATTATGTTTATTTCTTTTAGTTGGCGAGAATGTGTCACTGCAAACGCAACAAACATCCACTAACTCAGACGGCGTTTTCTGTGAGCGCGGCTGAGCCATTTTGTACCGCTACACGTGTTTCTAGTCGGACTATGTTTACAAGCACAAGAGTTCAGCGAGCCACCGAAGGACTGCTCTTGCAGATTTACTATTGGTTCTGTAATGTAGGGAGTTTTTTAAGAGTCCGCCCATCTAAACACAAAATCAGGGAGAAAGTCATCAGTCTTTAGTTAAGCAAAGCGTTTAAAGACTGACTTGTGAGTCTACTGCCTGTGTGGTTCGCATGTTTGTGTCTACAGTCATTCTATAACATGAAATGCAGTGGTTGAAAATAACTTAATATTTTTACTCAAGTACTGGACTTAAGTACAATTGCGAGGTACTTGTATTTTGTAATTCAGTGCTACTTCATCTACTTCTTCTCCACAACGTTTTAGAGGGCAATATTGTACTTTTCACTCCCTAAAGTATTTGAACCCAATAGTAACAAGGTCTAGTTTTACTTAAAAAGACATGCCCCCCTCTTTTCCCTCTAAACCTCTCACATTGTATCTTTTAGATAACAGTTTGAGGCCAAAAGCCATGACTATTAACAAGCATTACTTTCTGTTAAGCTTCACACATACATAATTAGCAAGACTTGCACAGACCAACAAAACACACTTGGGATGTCTTTACATGTGCATAACAAAGTTTTATAGTTTCACTTACCCAAATCCACAGGTACAGGAAAGTTAATCCAACTTCAGCTGGCAGGTTTTGAGCACAGTTGGAAAGAAAAGGCGGTGAATGCACCTCCTTGTCTCTTCTTCAAAGTCATTATGAGTTGGAATGTAGTTACATAATGCACATGAGCAGCTCTGTTGTAAAGGGGCAGATAAGGGACCTGTTGCATAATAGACATAGTGTAACTGCAACAACAAGTTTAGTTGTAAGCATGTTGTGCCATCTAGTGTCAGGTCAGTGTATTTGATGTTATCTTGCACATGACTGTTTACCTGATCAGAGCACTGATATAAACCAGCCCATTTTTCCACTGCTGCTGCACCCATGTTCCAAAATAATAATTTTCCAAAAAGAACAGAGCTATAAAACTATAGATCTCTGGCAAAATCTTTGGTTTTAAATATATAATTACACTGCAAATAACATGTCCTTTTTAGAAATGCATGCATTTGTGACCAGAGGGTGAGGACTGGAACCATCTCAGACAGTCATTTTTACCAATTTGACATAAAGGGACAGCAGAGATAAGACTTCCAAGTAGTAACAATCAAACCTAATTAGGCTCTCTTAAGGTGGACTGATCTTAAAGGTGGCCCAGCCAACCTTGCTACACATAAATAACTTGCAAAATACTCATTAAACAATTTATTTACTCCTCTTCATGCCCTATGGGACATAAGGCTTCAATGAGCTCTTTCCATTGCATTCAATCTTTGGCAGCATGTTGCGCCTCTCCCCATGACAGGTTCATCTTTTCCAACTCCAACTTCGGCCATCTGGATTTTCTTTTGCTTTATGGTGTCCATCTTAAAGTGACTCTCGTGATCCGGCCCTGTTCCATTTTTAGCACATGGCCTCGTCATCTCAAACGTCTGCGTGTGACGTCTTCTGTGATGCTCCAGCTACCTGTTTTCTTGTACAGTTGAAGGTTGGAGATTTTGTTTGGCCAGAAGATCTGCCATATTTGTCTGGGGATTCCATTGTGAAAGGCCTCCACTCTCATCATGTCTGTTTTGACCACTCATCAACTCTTTGAGCAGTACAGCAGAACAGGTTTGACAGTACTGTTATACAAGACCATCTGTGATTTAAGTGCTGTTACCTTTTTGGGGTGGAGAGGCTTGCATGCCTCTAAGACCCCGTCCGTGGCCCCTGGTAGGTTCGACCTTACCACATTGGTCCCAGCCAAGGAGCCAGACAAAAGTCAGCACACTGGCCCTCCAGGCTTACACTGTTACATAAACTACAATGAACAAAACTCATCAAACAAAGACAGAAGAAAAACACACAGCACTAAAAAAATATTGATTAATCTGTATCCATCACCTTTTAACACAGCAAATGTAATACATTTTGTATAAACCTCTTTTACACAATACTCTAATCTGGTGTTTCCCAACCTTTTTGACTTCTCACTCCTTAAAACGAAGTTACTTTCTACACCTCATCACAGGTGAGGCTGCATATGTCCTCAGTTTACGGTCAGGTCAGAGAGAAATGGGATGTTTTATCTGAATAGTTTTTACGGACTTGAAGATGAACAATTACACACACACACTGTAATTAAAATACAAAAAGCAAAAATTAGAAAACATTAACATAATTTAGTAGTTATACGTGTATTATTTTGTCCTTTAATGTCCTGTTAATCCATTCTCAACCCCTCAGATTTATTTTGGTACTTTATCAGAGGTCCTGACCCTGAGGTTGAGAATCACTGCTTCAATCTACTGCACATAAATTATGTTAACAAACTTCACAGTACTGTGTCAGTAAACTTTGGGTTGGGAATTCACCACTATGATTCTAATGTGTTTAATTTATATGTATTTATTAGTGTTTTGCCCCTTGAGGACGCTACGTTAATCTTTGCTCAGTTGTAATGATCTGAGTTTAGTGCCAGCTCACCTGTGTTTCATAAAGAGGCCTGCAGGGGGGAGTAAAGGGGGATTTCAGGTGAACTGTTAAAATTAGGATAATTGTGTTCGTCAGTGTCTGCAAAAAAAAACAAACAACCAAAAAAAAAAAAAAAAGGTAATGGTAAACTGAGATTTATTATATAAAGACAGCTGTTAATATAACAAACACTTTTATTTGTAGTTTAGCTTTTTAAGGGTTGCAGAAAAAGAGTAAATTTAATCACACACAAATACAACAGAGACCAAATATGACACAGTTAAGCCCAAGATTTATTTTCATTGTAGTCCTTGATGTGGAGGTTAAAAAAAAGCATTACTAACAAGCCAACACATCAAACATCTATATCAGCATCTGCATTAACTAAATAGTTTTTAGAGTTAAATTACAATTTGTCATTGTTTATGAAGACTAAGCATATAATTTTGTTATAGATTGATACTATTTTACAAAAACAGGACACTCTGATGGAGATGTGTTTGCCTTTTTGAGGGCATATCTAGAAAATTGCACTATTTTTGATAACATGAGTTCTTCTTTGAACATGGGCGTATTTCCAGGTGGCAATCAAGCCCCTCCATCCCATGGGCCCAGTGCAACCACACAGCCTGCACCATCTACATTTACGCCCCTTGTCCCAACCAACCCTGCTCTCCCCTATTTCTCAACTGGCATGTAGGCAACTACCCCCCAGGTTTTTTTGCATGTCGATTAGTTTATCTTAATTTGATTATATACACATTTATTTAGCCATAAAAACCCCATGAGCAGGGCACCCATTAGCTCACCTGGTGGAGCGGGTGCCCCATGTGCAGGGGCCCTGTCCTTGCCGCGGCAGCTGCTGGCTCGATTCCAGTATGTCGCCCTTTGCTGCATGTCATCCCCCCTCTCCTTCCCAATTTCACACTAACAACTGTCCTGTCAATTAAAGACAAAAAAGTCCTAAAAATATCTTTTAAAAAACATGAGCACCATATACTCTGAAAGTTTAAAAGGTTTTAAAACCGGAGTTTGACATGGGACCACTTGGTTACATAATAATGCAGTTGATATTGTGCTGTTGAAATAAGCACATTAATCAAAAACCAACCAACACACAGTGAACCTAAGACTTTTGGGGCCCCTTGAGGTCTAGGGGCCCACTTGGTAACCCAGACTTGCTTTCTTAAAAACTTCTTCAAAATGTTGTTTGCTTGTATACCATATAGAGCATATTTACAGTGTTGAAAAGGTTCTGTTTGAAATGTAATAACTTACAGATTACTAGTGTCCCTGTTAAGAATGTATTGTAACTATTTTAATTACTTTATCAAACTAATAAACTAACTAATACTTTTTGATTACTTTTCTAACTATAATAATAATAATGATAACCTTTATTTATATGGTACCTTTCAAAACACAGTTACAAAGTGCGGCACAATAAAACTAAACACATTTAAAACACAAGGAGAATAAAACAAATAAACTTGTCATAAAATGTCACCTAAATGAAAGATATAATTTGGCTTCTGTCTGAATTATTCCGCAGAGACTGCTAACTGCTTCCTTAAAGAACAGCACAAATCATCAGTTGATAAAGGTGATGTAGCTGGGGCAGTCTTTCTGGACCTAAAAAAGCTTTTGATACTTTACATCATAATATCCTTGTTCATAAACTCTCCAAATTTAATTTCTCCAATAAAATGTTATAGAGGTTTCAATCTTATCTGTCTGACAGAGAACAGTGTGTTATCATTAATAATGAGAAATCTTCTTTTTTACAGACTAGAACAGGAGTACCTCAGGGTTCTGTTCTTGGTCCGCTTCTTTTTCTCTCATACGTTAAGGGCTTCCCACAGTCATGGGTTGGAGTAGGATTTTAGATATATGCAGACGATACAATCATACATGTATCTGCAAAAACTGCTCTGGCAGCTTCCAAACAACTGTCATGTCACTTACAGTCCATAGCAGCATGGTTTTAAGAGTCAGATCTCTCACTTAATGTTAACAAAATGGTGTCCGTTTGCTTCTCTGCCAGGGCTCATTCATGAACAGAAGCTGATATGTTAAATTTAAACATTAATGGGCAGCATATCGAACAGGTCTCAAAGATAAGATACCTCATATTAGATTCACAGCTAAAATTCAAGCAGCATGTTAAGATGGCGAGCAGGGTTGCAAAAGCAAACTTACATACATTTGCAAACAGTTTCATGCATGCTATGATTTTTTTTCTGATGTAACCTCTTGGTCACAAGTATAATATCTACAAAAATTAAGCCTCTTATGATGATATATAGGCTAATCGAGCAATTAAGATTTTGGACAGGAAACCAATAAGAAGACATCATTGCCATGTTCTTCAGAAACTAAATATACTAAGATTTTGATAATTTCATTAATTTTAATATTTTCAAACACATCCATAAATGCCTCCATAATCAGGCTCCCCAGGTGCTCAGTGACCTGGTGGTTCCACTTAGAGCTTCTGGCTCAGTGACACATGGAGCAGCCAACAGGAATTGGTTCCCCTGTGTAAATCCTTATTTGGACAAACACCTTTTTCTGTCTGTGGAATTAACAAGTGGAATTCTTTACCCACAGAACTTAAATTGGATCCTGATTTCAATCACTTTAAAGTCAAACTGTAACAGTTTTTGAAGTGGACTCTGTTATGCAGTCATGAATGATTTGGTGCTTCCTGTTCTATAGTGCTAATTATGTATTGCAGTTTGTGTCCTGTATTGTTCCGTCTGTACTTTGCACTGCCACTTGTGTTTTTGTTGCTTAGTCTTTTGTATTTTAAGGCCCAGCTAGGGACGGGCATTGCAAATTAGCTTAGGCTATAAATGCTGTGGTGTGTGGCATTTATGTATGCTACATACTTGTTCCTATACAAATAGGGTTCTTTATAAGACATGACAAGGGAGTTTTTAAATGATAAATGTATATTGTATTGTTCACTTGCAATGCCATATATGTCCTATTGTGCTGAAATTTGGGGAAATGCTTACAAAACAAATATAAAGCCTATAATCAAACTTCAGAAAACAGCCCTCAGAATAATATATAAAGCAAGTCATTGGGAATCTATTTATCAATTGTTTATAGCATCTTACATCTTAAAATTTCCAGACATTATGTATTTAAAAACATTGGAAATACTTTTTTGTGTTGTCAACAGAAACCTTCCTGTCTGTATTCAAAATGTCTTTAGATTAAGAGAAGGTAATTATAATTCAAGAGGGATGAAACATGAAAAGTGAGAACCAATGTAAAATATTCTTAAAAAGCCTTAAAATGTAAAATTATTATGTATTATGGGGCGTCGGTGGCTTAGTGGTAGAGCAGGCGCCCCATGTACAAGGCTGCTGCCACAGTGGCCCGGGCTTGAATCCAGCTCATGGCCCTTTGCTGCATATCATCCCCTCTCTCTCCCCCTTTCATACTTACCTGTCCTGTGTATTAAAGGCAAAAATGTCCCCCCCCCCCCAAAAAAAAAAAATTATTATGTAAAATGGGGAAATTAAAAAAAAAAAAGTTGAGGATTATAATTTAGACTATAATGTATTGAATTACTTTCCTTTCTTTGGTAATGTTGATACTCTGGTGTAACCTTTGGTTAATATAGGAGAGGCAAAAATAATCCCGGGGCTTCAGTGTTCCGTTTTCGGTTATTAACTGTGAGAAAAATTGTGTGAAATAATCTTTGTTTTTCCAGATGTATGTAACCGAAATAAAAATTATTAATTCATTCATTCATTCATTAAGCATTAAATAAATACATTCATATTAATAATATATCCATTACTAAATAACATAGTAACTTAAGCAATAAAAATAACCCAAAAATATGATGTGTGCAGTAAGTATGGTTACATAATCACCAACATTCAAATATGTAGCTGTGATTTAAATACATATTTTTGTCAGTAACTGATTACAATTACATTCATTTTGTAACTTGTACATGCAACTAGTTACATGTAATTAGTTACTTGCAGACATTGCACTGCATATTTACTACACAAATATATCCTCCCGAGACCCTCTGTCCTCATATGAGGACGTCACATTTTGGGTTTACTTGACCTTATACTTAATTGTATTTAAGTCAGACTTGTTGTCCTCGTTTGTAGACACTTTTTTGTGTTATCTAGTGGTAACAAGAGCAAAATACACAAATCCACGTAAAAACAAGATGGCAGCCAAGTCAGTCTGCAGCCATCCTGACAAAAAAGTGGACAAGGCACAAAACCTGATCAGATTTTATGGTTTAAACTTGTTTATTTATGAATAATAGTGTTTCTAGTTTCATATGGCCACAATTTCAAAATGGATCAATTTTAGCAACAGTAACAAGCTAAGACACTGTTAATTAGGAATTACTCATTTGAGGACATTGGGACTTTATTGTTGCCTTGTTTGAGGACATTGGGACTTAATTATCATTGAAAATGTTAAGTTTTAGTAAACTTATCAGGTCCTACTGATCCCAAATTGCTAGGAGAAATTAAAAATGCATAACCAACAAAAGTCAGGAGGATATGTTATTAAGGATATTTAATCTTGTTTTAAGAGGCTCTGTAGGTTGTGAGCACCACAATAAATAAGTGGCATATAAATTCTCGCAATGTAGTAATAAAAAAAGAACAAAAAATTTAATTAAATGGGTTTAAATTAAAGTTGTGCAGTGTCATAACTGCCAAATAGCAGTGACAGTGTTGAGTGTGGACCTAACCCTCCAGCCCTTTGTTGTTGTTCTCACGCTAATATGCGAGATCCGTAGACCCGACTCAACTGCGCGGTCACATTCCGCCCCGACTTCCCCTCTGCCAGCGGCCTGGTGGTTTGAGATGAGTAGAAGATGTCGGTGTCGGGGCTGAAGGCCGAATTGAAGTTTCTGGTGTCAATTTTTGACCCAAACCACGAACGATTCAGAATAATAGACTGGAAACCCGATGAACTCAGCTGTCAATTCAACGTAACAGGAGAGAAGCTGCTGATCATTCACTGCAACATCACGGTGAGTCCAGGCAGGCCAGCTCTGCGCACAAGCTAACCCCAGCCACTGACTATCGACTGAAACCAAATCATTCCGCGGAAGGTTCCGTGTTTACAAATTAACTGCGATTAAAGTGCTCGCTTTTATTTTCACGGTGTGTGTAAAGCCTTCATTATGTAAGTTACCCCGCTGATTGAAGAAAACAAGGCGGCAGCGGCGTTAAAATCACTTTGAAAAGTGTACAAGAAAACGTCGTTTAGTTACGACGCTGCGGTAGCTTCTTGCTAGCCTGTTAACTGAAAGTAACGTTGACGCTAGCTTGTCTTGTTAGCCAAAATAACTGCGTTACAGTTCGCACTTCAACGGCTGCTAACTTTGTAACTACTGAACCGTGTCTAGTTTAATTTTAACGTTATTTAGCGTATTCACAGGGGGACGTTTAAAACACTACAGCTGCCTTTTTAAAATTATATTTAAAAAGAAGACATTTATCTGAACAGGCTTACCGCTGAATGTCCAGTTCATGGCTTTAACGTTAAATAGAGGCGGTTTAATGGAATGTTGTTCCACTGTGTTTTTCTGCCTTTTCAGTAAATAGACCGATCCCTGTGGCGAACTTGTGTTAAAGCTGTGACGTTAACCGCTCCTCTGTCAGGACACCAAAATATGTACAAAGCGATATAATGTAGATATGAAGGAGTCTGCACTGTATTATATTATTGCGTAACCAACTGATAATGTGAGCTTAGCTGTAAATATATTTTTAAACGTAGATATCGTCAAATGGGCCTGGAATTTTTTATACATTTTCACACCAACTCCTTTAAGAGGTGTATATACATTATTAGAAATGTGAATAATCTTCAAACTTGTGCAAAACACATGAAGTCAACCATCAGAAAGTGTAGGTGATGTCACAACTGAGGCTCACTGTTGTATGGTGCAGGTGGTGCAGATCACTAACACACCATCCAGACCACATCCTCCTCTCTAAGCACCCACACACACACACACACACACACACACAATCGTAGTGCAGGATTTTGGTGGACAGGGACATGGCTTTCTGAAATGTTGTGATTGCCCTGTCATGTTCAGACTCAAGTTGTGTCAGTCGCCTGCATCATCTGCAGTCTGCTCAATCTCAAAGACGACATTCAGCATCACAATCTGGATCTAGAGAATGAGAAGAGAGTAAGTCAGTCCTGTGCTGTGGGTAGTCCACGTCCTGCACATTTCCCACGTCTGATCAGCTGGATCATGTTTGGTCACCAGCTCATGAGTGCCTGAACACACCTGATATAGCAAATCAGTGATAAGAAGAGCAGGTCCAGATGGAAAATGTGCAGTGTTTTTCATACTCAGGATGAGGAATGGGAGCCACTGCCTTAGTTATCTGTGTTAATGACATAATCCAGTGTGAGTCTTCTTTGAATTTGGCTTTAAGATGGCTAGTGCAAGATCCAAAAAAAGGTATGAATATAGCTGGAATGTTAAATAGCATTCACATAAACATACAAATCATATGCTTACAATTTTTCTGAAAACTCTTGATATATCTGACCTGGTGCTTGATAACACAGAAGTGTCTGAAAACCAAACAGACACTGATGCCTCATGTCAGCCACATTCGTCATTCAAAGTAATGAAATTAAATTTAATGGTTATATAGCTATATTGTCAATACACAGAGCTTTAAACCCTTGCACGACCAACACCAAAATTATAAAACCGCCTTGAGTTATCCGATGATGTTTGTTTGCAAGTTGTGAACATGGGAGTCTTTCCCATCTCTAGCATCCATCTCATATATAATATGATGCTGCACTATACAATCCTAGAGTCATACACTAACCCATCTATAGTTGTATACCTAAATATCACCATTGCTGTATAAATATCTGGGTATTTTTACTTTCTGGAAATTGGACATGGGATCCTTACCACTGAAAATTATTACCTATACATTACATACTGTACTTACCACACAGCTTGAGCTTACTTACTAGACTACACAACAGTCCAACTATATTTATTTTTCCCCCCACTATACCATAATCTCCTGGAATGAAGGATTAGCCCTCTATAATTCATTCTCTTGCATCTTCAGTCATGTAAACTGAAGGTCACACATGATTTAATAGCTGTATTAAGGTCTAATTAAAGGTTCAGGGCAGTACACAGCCACTTGTCATCTGGTGCTGGAAATCCTCTTGCTCTACAGCTGCTGGCAGTAGACAAATCATTTTGTTCAGTGGGTGTCTGTGTGGGCAAAGACATTCAGTCTGAAATCATTTATAGCTTTGGAATAAACTTTTATGTAGATTAGATATCCTTGGGCAACATTTTGGTTACATAAAAGCAGTGGTGTTCCCTGTTAAGTGCTAATAGACAATCTGTGGGCAATAAAGGCATTTACATACACATGACTGGCTAAACGTCAATGTCCCACTGTTGACTCTGTTGCAGGAATCCTATCCCTCAACACCCCCAATATGGTTTGTTGACTCTGATGATCCGAGTCTGGCTGAAGTGTTGGAGCGCTTAGAGGATGTGAGAAAAGGCAGCACGTTGGTAAGTTGGCTGATGTGGATGCCATTATTCCACCTTACTGCTCTGTACAAAAGGTACGACTACATCATGGCGGACAGAGTTGTCTCACCTTTAAGCCAGCAGCAGAGGGGATAGTAATGGCACCAAATTGATGCCTGTTGAAAAGGGACAGCTGGCAGAAGAGGACCATGGAAGAAATGGGTGTGATGGTTTGATGACGGGACGTGACCCCAGTAGATTTAAAAAGCAGCTAGAAGCAGTTAGCAGCTAACTCATAGAAGAAGAACAAAATGCCCGCAAATTGGAGAGACAGTGAAGTTTAGGAGGTCCTTATCCTCCCCAGCAGAAGGAGAGATCAACTGACATATAACAAGGACAGTAAATTATTGCTAATGCCATGTAATGTAATTTCTGTCGTTTAGCAAGTGCTGCCGATGCACATGTTGTATGTCACTAGAGGCTGACACTGTTGACACTAGAGGCAGCAAAGGGTGGAGCTGAACCCAGGCCGCTGCGGCAACAGCCTTGTACATGGGGCGCCTGCTCTACCACTAAGCCACTGATGCCCCTTTGTGGAGAATTTTATACAAATATGCCTCATAAGAGTGTGATAAGTGGCTCTTCACTGAAAAGAGAGATATTAATCACATCATTCATTTATGATGAATAAAAATGTGAAAATTACAGAAGCATTTCACTGCTGAAAAGATGGCCTTTTTTAATAAAACTAGGACGTCTATGCAGAAGAAAGATGCAAATATTTTGGAAATTTGTGCCACATGACCAAAGAAAACTGACTGAACAAGACCTACAGACACTCCCGCTGGTGGTTGACATAATGCCATCTCATCTGTTTGAAACAATGGCGGCCGACTGGCAACAAACGATTTTGTAATGATTTTGTTTAACAGTAAGCTAAATAATTTTTCTTAAACATTTTAGGTGGGAAAAAAGCAACTCAGTAACAGAATCATCGTTTTATTTTTTTGTTTGTTTGTTTGTTGGTTTTTTTCCAGACTCATTTTTGCTGTCCAGAAAACAGTGGGGGGGGGGGGGGGGGGGGTCGCGCTATCTAGGCACTGGTTAGATAAAGGGAAGTTTACCACAGTTCATTTACACATACTACCCATATTTTGATATAAAGTTGGTTGAAATTTGGTGAAGTATCCCTTTAATTAGTTGCTTTGAGATTGAAAATGAAAATGAAATAATGTGTTTGAAAAACTACTTGAAAGCCCTTGAATTTCATTTTGTAATGTCTGCATGAACCCGGTGTTTAATGGCAGTTTTGTTTTCGTTATTGATGTCTTATCTTGCTGATTTCACCTGCAGCTCCTTCAGCAGTTAAAGCGCCTCATTTGTGATCTCTGTCGGCTTTACAACCTGCCACAACATCCAGATGTAGAAATGCTCGACCAGCCTCTACCCGCTGGCCCAATTACCCAAGAGCGAAAGGTACTCACCTAAAGCAAGAGAAGAATTCAATATCTTTTTATTGCATTTTTAAAAGGTACTTTTTGTCAACTCACAATGTTTCACCACACTGCAGAATGGGCCATCAGATGAGGTGACATCTGAAGAGGAAGAGGAGGAGGAAATGGGAGAGGTATTTAATTGTATTCCTGGTGGTTCAGCAAATTTAGATTCTTCATAACCTAATGGTCCAATTTGTTTTGCATCCTGTCCCTAAACATATTTGATTCACTGACAGCAGGACATTGACCTGGACCAAGACCTGGACCATTACGACATGAAAGAAGAGGAGCCAGTTGATGGAAAAAAGTCAGAAGATGACGGGATAGAAAAAGAAAATCTGGCCATCTTGGAGAAGATTCGGAAAAATCAGAGACAGGATCACTTGAATGTAAGTGCCTGATCCATTCAGTGGGGTTGTAATGAAGCTGAATCCAGTATCCTTGTTCCTTTGGATGTAGATCATTACTTAGCAAAACGAAATGACAAAACTCACCCCCCCCCCCAAGAAAGTCGTGGATAGCCCATATATTTGTCCAGACATCCAACCCTTAATTAGGGGGTATATTAAGTAATACCTAACTGAAACTCACAAAGTCAGTTTAGATTTGTGATCACCTTTTGGTTGCTGAGAAGACTTTAACGCTGTACTTGCAAGTGGCATCCCAAATAATGTTAACAACCTTTCACTTTCTGTTATCCTGGTAATTAGATGAGCAGCATTAGATATTAAAGTTGATCGAGTTGATCAAATTCCTGCTCCATGAAACAGATGTTTTCTGCATTGCTCTTTATGAATAAAAAAGAATAAGGAGAGATAAAAGAATCGATTTGGCAAAATGGAACCCAAATCTTCTCCTGGATAGTTTCCCAGTACTATAGTATTATACTACATCCACTGGACATAAATTCATCTTTCTGTTCCTTGTGTCAGTTTCACCATGTTCACATCAACAGCAGCACAGTGTCCAAAACGCAGACTCATTGTTCCTTTCAGTGCTGACACAGTGTGGCTGCTGCCGCAGAGGGCTCCAGCTGAATAAAATGATATAGGCTGTCCAGCAAAAAGTTTAGTTGGCTCTAAACTTTCAGAACAGCGCAGCCCAGCATCATTAGACAAGGCAGTGGATGAAAGATGGCTGCTGGAATCAGGAGCAAAACACCAGACTGTTGTCGAAATGTCAGTGGACTGAAACATACAGGACTCTCATGTCATGATCTCTAATTGCCCTGATGTAGCCCAACATCATTTTACAGTGCCCTGCATCTTCTTATTTATCCCACTGTCCTACCATCTGTGTGATCCACTTCTGTGATTTTACATTGCAGGGCGCAGTGTCTGGCTCTGTGCAAGCCTCAGACCGCCTAATGAAGGAACTCAGGGAGATCTACAGATCACAGAGTTACAAGACAGGTGACTGCAGTGACACATTTCCCCACAGAGGTGGCTTTTATTGTTTTAATGTCCTGTCAGCAGATTGAAGTGAAGCTGTGTTTGTGTCACAGGTATTTATTCATGCGAACTAGTCAGTGACAGCCTTTATGAATGGCACGTCAAGTTAAGGATGTAAGTGCTCACATTCAGTTGCCTTTAACATTTTCTAGTATTGTGTTACGTAGTGTTTTCTGTTGGATTTGACTTGTTGTTCTTTATTACAGGGTAGACCCAGATAGTCCATTACATAGTGACTTGCAGGTCTTAAAAGAAAAGGAAGGAGTGGACTACATTCTGCTCAATTTCTCATATAAAGTGAGTCCCGTAATAATATTTGACAGTTGTTTTGTTCGGGGAGAGATTTTTCTCGAGACTCAAGATATGTTTTTTTCTTCTTCTTCACATGACAGGATAATTTTCCTTTTGACCCACCTTTTGTACGGGTTGTCTCACCTGTGCTCTCCGGAGGGTGAGTGTGTCCCCATGTATAGTTTGTATATGAAGAAAGTATTCACTCATTGGGACTTGATCCACACTTGTTATGCACACAATTTTGAGATGGTTTTTAGACCAGTGGTTCCCAACTGGTTCAGCCACAGGTTCCAAGTTTCTCCCTAGTCTTTAGTTTGAGGTCCAGACAGTTAAATATATTCAGTGTCATACTTGTGTTGGGCAGTGTCGTCGAGCTAGTTCGTTGTCTCTGTCAAGTAGCTGTCCGTTAGTCACTCATCACTCAGTCTACAGGAGCAAACGGCACTTTAAAATAAAAGGTCTGTGCCTGAAATTCACTGTACTTCAAATTGAAGTGTTTTTTACAAACTTGACACATTCACGAGTCACTTGTGATCCATTCAGAATGGACCTGCAACCCACCAGTTTGGAGCCACTGTTTTAAACTTTGTTGGGAGAAATTTACTCACAATATTTCTTCCATCATGGATGAAATAACTTAATTTAGAAATACTAACGCCAAAGGTTTCACATCAGATGTTGTGCTGGCAGCTGTTGCGAATGTGTTGACACTACGCTTTGCTTGCTTACAACCTGATGTCAGAGCCTGTCAGATGCAAATGATCATCTCTGATTCTTAAAGTAAATAAAAGCATCGTGATACATTAGTGCAGGTGGCTATCAAATGAGAACAAGACGTTTTGGGAATTCATTCAATGCCTTGACTCTGTGATCAAATCCATAGTGTGTCTCATATTACACAGATCCTTTAAGGGTTCTGATTATTAATGAAAGGCATAAACAAATCAGCCTGGAAGATACTTTTTGTGTATCATAGTACATCCAAAAATTGTATGCACAACAGTTTCTAGATTCAGATTTCCTTTCTTTGAAAATCTCTCCTGCAAGGCAAATCAACATATTTTGAAATCAGTTTGATGCACAATAAATTTGTGAACACTTTTTTCATCAAATGTACAAGCTTGCTCTAATACATATATTATTTAACACTAAAACATACTTATGCTGATTTTTTTTATTTTTGTTTTCAGTTATGTTCTAGGAGGAGGGGCCTTGTGCATGGAGCTTCTCACAAAACAGGTTTGTAAATGAGTTTGATACATTGTTAGACACAGTGTTTGTCAACTTGAACAGCAGCAGCATTAATGGTTTTGTGTGTTTCCAGGGCTGGAGCAGTGCCTATTCCATAGAATCTGTCATTATGCAGATAAATGCAACTCTGGTTAAAGGAAAAGCCAGGGTGCAGTTTGGAGCCAATAAGGTAAGCGTTGTCATGAGTCTTGTCTCAGTGTGCTTAAAATGAACAAGGTGGTATTACATGTTGTTCGACCACTGGGGAATCCACGGTGAGGAAATTTCCCACCGGTTAACAACACCGGCATCATCGATTGCACTTACATTTTATAAGAAGTTTTTTTTGTTATTTTCGGTTGTGACTTGTGGCTCCTTCCGCCTCTTCATCTCTCTCTTTTTCCACGGGGTAAGCTCCCCGCCCGGGGAAGACCTCTTCTTTTATCATCCTTATGGTCTCCTCAACATACAGGTCAAAGTCACCCCGGTTGGTAGCATGGGTCCGTGAATATTCCCTTGTATATAGGGTCCCGGCTTGCTTGTGTTAGACCTTGCTGCAGTCACGCTATCATTTTTTTCCCCCCGGTGAAGGTTTTTTTTTTTTTTTTTTAGTTTTTCCTTGTCCGCTGCGAGGATCCTAAGGACAGAGGGATGTTGTATGCTGTAAAGCCCTCTGAGGCAAAAAGTGATATTGGGCTTTATAAATAAAATTGATTGATTGGTGATTGATCATCTACACTGACAGCAGTCAGCTCTGTGTGGCAGCTCTGCTGCTGCTGTACAGAGCAGACACTTTCAGTTTAAAATTCTAGCATGCATCATCCAAGTGATAACAGCAAATTAGAGTTTTTTAATTTGATGAATGTTGGCGCTGAAATGCAAAAATAAACTGAACTGGGTTTTATTTCTGAAGGCAAAAGTGTTTATAGCTGTTCCAAATAGCCACAAGGTAAAAGAGCCTGCTGTCAGAGAGAGGCGATGAATCCTATAAATGAAGAAACCCGGACGTGCTTTAGGACAGTTTCTCATCAAAGGCTTTCACGATGTTGCACGCTGTCGTACACATGCTAAGTAGCTGTCTGGGAAAAAAAGTATGCTGGAGTAGGACGAGGTTTCAGGCACTGTTTCAAGATAAAACAAGCAGCACACTTGAAGCATACTGAGGCTTTAATTGTGCAGCAGTTTGATACAGAAATTGAGTGATGGGAAAAGTGTCTCAAGTTAAATCATAGGTCCCATTTGCACCCATAATTTCAAGTGTCACTTGTGTTATATTTCGGAGGGCTAAAGGTTACATATGCGTCTTGCTGTTTTTAGTAGAAAGATGACGAGTAAGAGTTACGGGTAAGAGAGATGTGGATTGACATTCTGTGCATCTTACAGAACATTATTTGTTTTTCAGAACCAGTACAATCTTGCCAGAGCACAACAGTCGTACAAATCCCTCGTGCAGATCCATGAAAAGAACGGTGAGTAAATATTTCCAAATGTTTGGGCTCAGCAGACACAAAGTGGTATGGATCCATTGGCAAAGGGGTTTCTCTTTGTGTTTCTACAGGCTGGTACACACCACCTAAAGAGGATGGATAAGGAGCTACTACCACTATGCACTGGGAACATGTCTTTGGGTCAAAGTATCTTGTTTTCTTTGGAATATTTTCCCCCCTCTGACTTAACTGGGGATATATCATCTTTCTTGCGGAAACCATCTCGTTGGCTCATCTGACAAGTATTCCTTCGCCCCGCTCCGGGAAGAGACTTTATTCTGGTATCACTTTGCTTCTTTCCTCAGTGTTTTAGTGAGGAGGAGGATGTGAGGGGTATCACTAGTCCTGTTTTCTAAATATGCTCATTTGTCTTTAAAAAAAAACCTTTTCTCCCTTTAAATGTGGGGAAATGCTTTTTCTTTAGCTGCTTCGACAAAGTGGGCTTCACAAACAGTCAGTTAACCCTCTTTAAATGGGAATTTTAACAGAAGATTGATACTGAAGCTCTTGATGTGGCACCTCATAGCACCTGTTTTTATTGGCCACTTTCCCCCCTCCCATCACATCTCAATAAACAATCAGTTGAGATGACCTACAAACTCAGTATCTTTTAGCTCTTACTTTTTAAAATGCGCGAAGAATATCGGGCCAAGCAGAATCAAAATGCTGCAGTGTTGTTGAACTAAGATTAACTGTTGTCTGTGAACAAATCCACCCGTGGTTGATAATAACACAGGGCCAGTGGACATGAAATATCTTCAAATCTGTTTGTTGCATATCTTTGGAAGAAGACACCTACATTTATTTTCACCAGAGGATGATAAGACGACTGTTGCAGCATTATTTTTGGAAGTTTTAACAGGTCTAATGTCAAAGCTAAAGAGCGCTTTTTGCCTCAATTCTGTTAACACAGAGGCCCAGCAAGCACTCAGTTTGGCTATTGGTGTTTCTACTGATTATAGCTGTAGAGATTGATGGCTAGTTTGATGCTGAAAATGAAGCCATGTGTGTGCAAAGTTAACAGCATACTGCACCGGAGCCTTGTCTCGGCCACTGTTACAAACAGGGTTCCCACTGCCATGAAATTTGTGGAAACAGTATGAAACTTTTTCCAGAATGTTTTGGAAAAGTTTTGAACATACATTGTTTTGGCTTTTGTTTAAAATATGTTCATAAAAATCCCAAAACACGTCTAGCATTATGTGAAGTACGTTCACCATATTAATAACTTAAAATCTAGTGCTAAGCTGCTCGCCAACGACTTGTCCCCTTTTGGGAGAAAGAAGTACATATGAGAAGACAAACAGGAAAATACCAAAAAGCTGTTATGTAGCCAGTTAAACAAGGCTTTACGCTGAGATTTGAGGCTCAATAGAAATGTGAATATTCGCTGTCAGTGCAGTAAATGTCTAAATGATGCTAGTGACAGTTATTACTGATGGATAGCTAACATTAGCCGGAGTGCCACGCTGCTACAGTACAGTCAGTCAGGACAGCAGCATCAAGCTGTCATCACCAGTTAAATCTCAGCCTATAGATCGAACAGTGTGCCATTAACAGTTTGATTATTGACAAACACTCAGCCTAATGATACCTGCCGATCCAATCCAATATTTATATTTGATTGAAACACCAGGTATCCTGATCAGGACGTGTATACATGTCTAGACATCCTGATAAGCAGGGGTCATTCCTCCACTGTGATGTGGGAAGAAGGAAAAGACATGACGGCAGTCAACCTCAATGTAGTAGGGTATCGTGAACGCTCAGGTTCAGGCAACATCACAAGACAATTATTAAACATGTCCGTAAAACAAACATTAGTTTAACTAGAAATACTTCCATACAAACATGTAAAAATTATGATCCAAAATGCGTCACATTACATCTGCATCTACAGCATCTTTGGTTTTCTGTCCCCCAAATGGTCGAGACCTTGACGTTCCTTCAAGTACCCATATGTGCCAGTCTGGTCTGTTAGCATAAGAGGGTAGTTAGTGGCGGGAATATCTGACTGAGACATGAGCAAGTGCTAGCAGGTGGCTTATCCGCAAATGTGTGGGAAGTGCGTATTTAATTATCTATGGCTTTATCGCAGTGTAGGCTTACCCAATAGAGACATGGAATATTATGGAAAAGTTTTGAAAATTCATTAGTAAAAATATGTGGGAACCCTGTACAGAAGGTAGTTGGACTTTTTTCCAGTCACTCTGTGAAGCTCTGGGCTTTACAGAGGCGATAAATAAAGGGTGTTTGGATGTGATGTTTTCATCATTTTGCCCAGTTTAGCAGATGCCTGTATGTCACCTCCTCCTGACATACATCGAGTGTAGTGGTTTGCCCAGTTTGGAGTTGAAACTGCTTCCCTGTTACGTGACGTCACACATGTAACTGGATTCATCCCCTCCCGTCTTTTTTTTTTTTTTTTCTTTTATCAGTCAGCAGTTAAACATCCACCATCTTCAGGGCTTCCTTTGCCACAGCAATGTAACACAAACATTTTGGGTGCCACTTATGGTGTGTAACAAGGATCCTTCAGAGCTGACGTGGAACTCAATGAAACCGTAACCATGCAATATACATCACAGTACATCTTCACTACTGCTGTTCCCCCATACTACAGCGACACACACTGTGTCTATCAATCTGTCGGCTCTTTTGCAGTTTATTTGTTAACACTGTCTGCGAAAGTATGTTTGAATGGCAACTCAGGTAACAAACAATACTTATGAGGGGAATCTGTACATGTACATGTTGAGTTTGGGGTTCTTTTCTTGGGTTAATTAACGCTCTGTACCGCTGACGTTAAGGCTGACTCACCCACTGATCTGATGTCAGACACAGAAAATGTAAAGAGCTTTATAAAAATATGGGCCACGTGTTTCCTTTAATTCGAGTGATGTAAGAGGAAGATGCCATTTTAATAGGATTGCAGTAGCATGATGATCACCTCATGTAACTGCTCATCAACACCCATTGTAGTATTGTATGCTTTCTTTTCCTTCCAAGTACTGAAGTAGAGTTGATTTCTTCTTTAAATATTCCTGATAAAATAATATTTGCACAACAATGTCCCGGGAAAGGTCAATTACAACAAACACACTCTGAGCGAAATAATTTAAAGTCACGATTTTTTCCTCTCAGCACACACATCCTGTTGTTACATGTCCAATAGAGCCGAGGGGGGGAGGAATCATCAGGTCTCGTTATCAGGAAGTGTCCTCACCTGATATTCAGAGATGATTGGAGTTTGACAGTCATGCCGTGGTGAATATAGACTTGCACGCTTCTCTAACTGGACTGTGTGTTGAAAGGATTCATTTATCTCGTCTCTCGATTTAATTTTCTGGCACCGACGAGACACGATCAAGTCTGGCACCGTTGGCTCGCTTTGGTTTTTCTTTTCTTTTTCATTTTCCATTTGAAGAAATTTTGACCATGTACAGTAATTTGTAAACTTGCATCAAGTTTATGAATAAAGAATTTTAAGATTATCGCTGTTTTACTGGTTTCTGTGTGTATTATTTTTCCCTGTTGCTTCATGAACTGCAGATGTATGGAGCTGATAATGATATTTTATTAAATGCGTAAATGACACGGTGGTGCAGTGGTCATTGCTGCCTCACAGGAAGAGGGTTCCTGGTTCGAACCCAGGATGGGGGAGCCCTTCTATACGGAGTTTGCATGTTCTTCCTTTGTCAGCGTGGGTACTCCAGGTGCTCCAGCTTCTTCCCACAGTCCAAAGACATGCAGGTTAATTGGTGACTAAATTGGCCATAGGTGTGAATGTGAGTGTGAATGGTTGTCTGTCTCTATGTGTCAGCCCTGTGATAGTCTAGTGACCTGTCCAGGGTGTACCCCGCCTCTCACCCAATGTCAGCTGGGATAGGCTCCAGTTCCTCCCCCTAACAGTGGTTAGGAACGATGGATGAAATTATGTACTGCTGATACAACTTTCATACTGTCAAAATGAGTCGAGCTCTTCAGTATGGAAGTCCACATTTCTGTAGTTATAAATATTTAAACCCACCAGTGAACCTAAAACTGTATTTTTACTTTATACTTGGATTTACCTGTTGGCAAAATGTAGAGTAGTCTAACTCACGCTAATTACCATATTTTTACATTAAACCCACTTATGCATGGGACCACACATACCAGAAAACTCTTACTAGCCTAGTGTGGCTACACATTTTGACAAATAAAGGCCTGTCTTAGTGAGATGCCTGGTCTGGTTGCCAAGCAGTTCATTTTTTCTATACGTTTTTTTATGTGTTTTAATATTAAACAGGTTGTTGCCTACTTACTTGACCTAACATAAGTTAGCTGCTTCAGTGGCCCACACAGATATAAATGTTAAACCTCTGTCAATATGGAGATGCTACATATTGTTAGCTCACTTAGATTCTCCACAATTCTATCATTAAGTTTTATTGAAACTAATGTATGAGCACCAGAGAAGACAGTAATTCATTGAGATTTACCTGCCTGATAAATGAGGAAAAAAAAGTGGTGACTCCCTACGTCACCTCTGAAGTGGTCATTTAGTCAGACTATGTATCCATACATTGATTTTCCTGTAACATATTCATGTTCCTTCATATTCCATCAAAATAATCAAGAGGGTTTTTCATAGAAATTAATCCAAGTTATGAGTATTGTTTTAACAGGATAAGGTGGTGTTGTGTCAGTATGCCGAAAGTTATGAGTGTCGTAACTCTGAAGTGCTGTCTCTCGGAGCTAGATTAAATGAGTGATTCATAATTGATATGTTAATCGAAACCTAATTTTTATACAAATAATATTCATACTGGTTTAAATAAACATTTTTATTATTTTCTCTCAATTTTGTTGAGAAAAAGTTTGTGTGAAAGGAATTAAAGGCCTGTCCCATATAGACACCCGTTGAGTTCAGTGATTTAAGCAAATAATAGCCAGGATAATAACTGAAGTTTACAGTATACTACTTGTCTTGATAACTTACCTGCAATGCCTTCACAAGAAAAAGATTATATGTCCAAAAATCAGGCTTAAACTTGGTTAAAAATTATCTTTAAAAGGTCTAAAAAAAAAGCCATAGCCATAGCAGGTCTTAGCTTTTCATTGTTGCTGACGTTGTTCAACACTTTACGAACAAATCAGTATTCATCACAGGAACAACTCTGTTCAGAGCAACTCACAATAACTTTGATTTAAAGCGAGTTTTAAGGACACAATAAATAATTCACATTTTGTTGGAGGGCATTTATGGATAGGAGGGTGTAGACCTAAAGTTTGTGGCAGCTGTTTTTTAGTGTGTTTTTTTCTTTCCAGTCTTTCAAACTTAAAAAAAGATCCATGTTTCTTCTACATCTTCAGCAGTGTGGGACCAGTGTGCAAACTCATCAAATAACAAAACAAGATGCAACAAGAACTGTTTAATATCTATTAGGGTAAGACCAAATAATACAAAAGTAATACACAAAAATGTATTCCTCATTTACTCCACTCATGGAGACACAGCCTCCTCAAACGTTTCATTCACCTAATTAGAGCATGTTTCTATTGAATGTGTTTATCCATGGCAAATATTTACCTCACCTCAAGTAATTATATATTTATATCTAGTTATGATATAGTACATGATAATACATATCAAACAACATACAGTACATGTGGGAACGTGGGGGAGTTGATGGGAGATGGCTTTCCGAAGCTTTGATACATTAAGATGAAATGCAGAGTCTTAGTACCCAATGCACTGCAGTTCCTGCTGCACGATTACTATACAGCTGTAGTTTCCAGAGTCACATTAACTGTGTTGTATGTACATATGGCAAAAAAGAAAAAAAAACAGATCCAAAATTCACCTACGCACAGAGAAAAGTAGCTTGTTTGTTCACCTCTGCAGACTTCACACTTAATTTATAGAACAGATCTGCTAAACTTTGTGCAACAGATGAGCGTGTGGATGGTTACGGTTTACAGGGTTATACTTCATAACTACTGTATGTGCATCTGCTGGTGAGAATGTTATGCAGTTGTACAATTATACTAGTGGTGTCCAACTTGAAAACAGGCTCCTTGTTCATTTCGTAACAGTTTACGTTACGGTCGTTACGTCTATATTTCAGGCCTGCACAACAGGACCCTGCTTAATCTACCATACTAATGTTAGTATTGCTCCACTGTGATCCACTGTGACTTAAGTTTGCACTGACGTCGACAGGTAACCCAGTGTAAAACATTATCTAAAGTTTTTTTTTTTAAATTATAATTAAAAAAAAAATCTCAAATTTCCCACAGCCATGGAAAGACACAAGGAACATGTGCTTCAGACTCATCCACACATCATCCAAAATACACACACGAGAAAACAAAAGGTCAGTACAAAAAACAACAACTGAAAATTAAAACAACAAACAGCCTACTGAATACCACGTCATCACAATCAGACAAGACGACTCACAGGTTTTGAAATAACGAGCATTCAGACACAAATCTTCACATCTGTTTCAAGTCTAATACTGTATTACTGTAATAACCACCTAAATCTGAATCTTGAAGACGTTTTTCAAAGAAGACTTGAGAGACACTGAATTCAACATGATGCTGTCTCTGACCGAGTGGCCACACGCAATTATCCTCTCTCTCAGTTTCACCTCATACAGAAATAATTGGCTTGAATTTTATATTTTCTTTTATATAAATATCATATTACACCTACTCATAGATTAAACACCAACAGCCACGAAATGACACACTAAGGCCTGAAATCCAGAGCTTCAGAAACAAGTAGTCATTTAAGCATTTACATGGAGGGGTAAAGTGGGAGAATTTGCCAAAGGGGTGAAAACATCCATCACTTCATACAATGCTATGACCACCTACGACAATGATTATTAATATTTACTGTGTGTCCAACCTGCAAGTGTTTTGGTTTTCTTTTAACCTGTACAACGTTTATTTGGAATGTTATATCCAATGAACTGCAATCCTAATCCTGCATGTGCTTCACTTTAATATGTCATAATAATTAATTTCACCGAAATCAACCTGCTGAACAGAAAACCAGTGTGCGATGATGAAACCAAACACCCCGGATGGTTGAATGATGGAAATTAAAAGGAGACAAAAGCCAGACATGTTAACACTTTAAGGGCTTTTACAGGAAGAATTTAAAACCAGCTGTCACACCTTTCCTGAGAATGTAAAAAATAATAATAATAAAAATAAAAAAATTAAAAAATTAAACTGAGAGGTTCACTGATGTAGAGCAACTTCTCATCGGTTAAAATAAACAATCAGGTCACCAAAACATAAATTTTAGAATATTTTCTCTGGGATTTAAAAGTTTTTGGGTTGGGAAAATTACTTTCTTGATAAATTTTGTGCCATCTGATTTCAGTCGTGTGACCAATTACATTTTTATTCATCTTCCCTTAAAATTTCATTTTATTTAGGATTCTGTTATGGAGTTTGGGGTCAGGTTAAACGTTTTCTTTCTCAACAAAAAGTACTAAAGTAAGAAAATTATTTGCCAGTATTAAAAGGATACTAGGCTGCTAAAAATATAACTTATGCTGCATTCACAAGGAATTAGCAGACAGTAGATGACAGACGGAAAACAGCATCTGGACAACACGAAACATCTACGACAATATGTTGCAATGGTGATGCCACCTTTTAACACCTTTTAACCAAATTCAAGACAGATTTTTTAGGTATATTATTTCAGTATTATATTTTGTTAAAGATTTGTAATATTAAAAATGTGAACTTTTACATAGAAATGCTCCGCTCATATTCACAAGAAGAAATAAAAAATGGATAAATGAAAAAAAAAAAAGGTATGTAGTAGTTAAGACCTCACAAAATAAAAATTTAATACTGTTTAATGACTTTTAAGGCCTTGTTTTATTGTTGTAATATTGAATTTAAGACTTTTAAGGACCAGTAGACACCCTGCTAATTTTAACGTCCTGCTGTCATCCACTAAAATAACCGGTTTGCTGTCTACTATCACCCTGATTTCACGTGAACACAGCATTACAGTTTAGTTATACCCTAAACTTGTAAAAAAAAAAAAAAAAAGAAAAAGAAAAAAAAGATTGATACGCTATCATGTCTGTACAGCTAATATGAAGCTATGGCTAGCTGCTTGTTAGCTTAGCTTAGCACAAAAAAACTGAAAGCAGGGGGAAACTGCGAGCCTAGGACTGTGTATTATGTGTTTCCAGTTTTTTTTTTTTTCTAAGCTAAGCGAAGCAGCTGCTAGCCATACAGTTAATATGAAGCTACCGTTAGGCACTGGTTAGCTTAGCTTAGCACAGAAAACTGAACGCAGGGGGGGAACTGTCCGACAAGATACTGTGTGTTTATCAGTGAGTTTAGAGGTGCTGTAGGTGGGTTTTGTTGGCTAACTGTTTTCCCCTGTTAACATTTTTTTGCTAAGTAAAGCTAACCAGCTGGTAGCTATACAGTTAATAGGAAGTTAGCTTAGCACATAAAACTGAAAAGCAGGGGGAAACTGCTAGTCTAGCTCTGTCCATTAAGTTATTTTGTGTTTATTAGTGAGTTTAGAGGTGCTGTAGGTGGGTTTTGTTAGCTTTGTTATGGAGCCAGGCCGTCTTCCCCTGTTTCCAGTCTTTTTGCTAAGCTAAGCTAAGCTAAGCATCTGCTAGCAGTACATTTAATATGAAGCTATCGTAAGCCGGTGGTTAGCTTAGCTTAGCACAGAAAACTGAAAGCAGGTGGAAACTAGCTTTGTTACAGAGCCAGGCTAACTGTTTTCCCTTGTTTTCAGTATTTTTGCCAAGCTAAGCTAACCAGCTGCTAGCAGTAGCTTCATATTTACTGTACAGACATTAAAGTAATGGCTCTTCTCATCCAGCTCTCAGCAGAAAGCGAATAAGCATATTTCCCAAACTGAAACAAGCAGCTACAGTGCATCAATGGAGGGGCAATTGTGTTTGGTGACCTTCAAGGCTAATGAAAGTAAACACTCTTAACAATATAGTTACTGCAATACATCAAAAACACATTAAAAGTAATTAAAGATGTTATCAAAGTGTGACCGAGGCAGAGGCAGAGAAGTCGCTGACCACAGATGAACCTACCTGAATAAACTGATGAAGCTCAGGGGACTGGTTTGACCTGTTATGTGTCTCCATTAGAAAGCAACACACACATTGATCGGCTAAAATTGAGCAGCATAAGAGATTAAAAACCTTAAATAACTGGCTGTTGATTTAAATGTGACTTAAATTAATAACTCCCACATGAGTCAGAATTCAACAAGAGTACACTTCCACCAAAAACAGGACTTTTCTCTACGTTGTTCTGGTTGGATTCAGCTTGTACAGTGTTACAGTGAAGGGCACCTAATTCTGAATTGTGTTCTTAATTGATCCCTTTTTATCTCCCCCACTCAGCAGCCTGGCCCCCTCCTCTGCCCTACATTGGGTCGTCGTAGTTGTAGGTGGGAGCGGCTGAGTATTCATTCTGTTGCATGGCTCCCTGCGCAGCTCCCATGGCCGCCTGCTGGGCTGCCTGCTGAACGTGGGGGTTCTTCCAGGCGCCAGTGGCCCACTCCTCTTGGGCCTTACCCAAGCTCCCACCACTGCCACGGTAGAAGTTATGAACCTGCAGAAAAAAGGCACTATTATCATCACTTCACTTTTCCTGTGCCTTTCCTCCACCTTTCACAAGTTTTTAAACATTTGAAGCCTGAGAAAATTGGTGTGATTTCTTCTAAAAACGTGGGAAAAATGAGGCACTTGATAAGAAATGTCCCACAAACTGCATAAAATGAATAGATTCAGAATTTTTTTTTTTAACTAGGAAAATAAAGGAAAAAAACTAGGGGAAAATAGGTTTATAATTATTATTATTATTATTATTATTATTATTACATTTTAAAATTATGTTACAGTATTTTTAAATATTTTTAAGCACTACTTCCAGGTCATTGCCTGGTTTGTTAGTTTTTAATTTTTTCCCCCTTTTTAAAAACTAATTTTCATGTTAATTTCTTAAATATTTCTGGGGTTATTTCTTCTTTCATTGCCGATTGCCTTCTTCTCATGTTTTTAAAAGAAATCAAGAAGGGTTAAGGAAAAAAAGACAACAGTATTAAAGTCAAACTAAAATTATTATTATTATTTTTTTCTTCATCTTTCTGCAGTGACAGAACTACATAAGTGCTCCTCAGGTGGCATGAATTTTTCGTATCACTACACCCACACACAGTATCTTTGTGGGCAGGGTGACAGACGTTATCAGCCTTTGCTTGGTACTATCTGTGATTTGAGCACTCTATACTTTACTCAGTGACTGCGTTCATCATGGTCAGGTCATATGGGATGGATGGTAAAGATTCCCATGTTAACAACTTGTAAACGTTCATATCATCAAGACAGTTATGTTGTAGTATTTTGACTGTAGAGTTAATCATGTAAGGATTAAAATATTGTGCACTGACAATATAACATCATATCCACAAAATCTGGGTTTAATTACACTGATCAATGGTCTCTGGCTGATGTCAAGCCTCCATGTTGGTTCAGGTTACAGTTGCTTCCACATTATTAAATGCCAAGTCAGATAAATAAGAGCTTTCTGAGAAATCTGAGTTTGCCAGTCAACTTGAATAGGCGCTGCACCTAAGCTACATGAACATAAAAACAAATGTAATGTGTAATAGTATCATTGTAGTTTACATTTGTCGACTTCACCAAAAGAGAGGTGAAGTTAAGTTTTAGACTTATAAGAGCCTCTTAACCAAACATATGCCCACAATATATTTCTGTAGAAACAGCTAAAACAGTTCAGTGTGTTTATTTTCTGAAAGAAGAATGTGGAAACGTCTGGGTCACCTTTGTGAGGGCGATGAAGGAGAGTACAGCCACCGCAGTAAACATGATGGTGGGAATCAGCATGACCACAGCTGAGCCGATGTTGGTGCTGAAGAAAGTGATGGTAGCCAGCCAACCACTAATGGAAACAAGAAAAGAGTAACATTTCAAAGCTATGGCACTCATGATCTGTGACAATGCAAATTTGTGTCGTCACTGGTTTAAAGCCAAGGGTTTCAAACTGTGCTGCACATCTCCCCAGGGGGGTGCGAGAGAGAGGGAGGGAAGTGAGGTAAAAGAGGCAGGTGCATGTCGGTGTAATTAAGTTACTTTAAATCCTTAACATCGCAATGCCGCAATTTGCATCCAAACTCGCACTCATCCTCAGAGTCAGAGCACAGTCAATCTTAACACTCAGATATGACAGACTTCCCAAGGATAGCGTTATCTCTCCACTGAAAAATGAACATGCAAAAACCTGTTCAACCTGCAGAGACCCGTAAGCTGGCATCCATAAAACACAATGCCAAGAAAACCCTAATATAGCGAGGTGAAATGCCAAACGAGAGTGAATCTGAAGTTGGGTTTTACTTTCACTTTCGCTGGTGAGCGTGTTTACACACAGTAACCCACAATCCTGCATAGTATACCTTTAAGTTAATATGGGACACAATTTGAGGGCTTTTTCTAAAGGTAAGCAGCTGATAACTGTTCTTGAAATTTATATAGCTGTATATATGGGTTTTGTCTCCATCCTATGTGAACCACATTGTTCTGACCTAAACAGTAGTATATTAAGGGGGAAAACATCTCTTCCAATATTCAAATATGCTGAAAATGTCCCTCCCCAATATATTATTAAAAAATGGCTATGACAGGCAACCACGCACCAAGGTCTGAAATAATCATTACCAAATGTAATCAGAATCATAAATAAACTTAATAAACTTGCCATTATTATTACTACTGGTTCTAATGTTACAGTGTACTAGAGTTGTGCTTGTGGTTTATCCAAATGGTGTTTCCATACCCTAGCAGACACCGTTGCTTGACTGCTGTGGGTAGGTACAATCAATAGCCCCTTTAACACTGCCTGTTCAGTGCGGGAATATCACGTTGTTATGCCGCCTCGTTGTTCTGTATATAAGGTACAATCGCGGAAAGAGGGCACAAAGTGGTCCCGCCAAAACTGTGTCTGTATAAACAGGATATATGACAACATGTTATGTGTGCAACCCACAGTGGGAGATTTAAAAAGCAGCTGTTAGCAGTTAGTGGCTAACTCAAAGAAGAACACCGTCCGTAAATGTCTGCAAATAGGGAAAACAATGAGTTCCATGCCCTCTGAGCAGAGGACAAGGTCAGCCGCCATATAACAGGGATGGTAAATGATTGTTATCGACCTTTTAATGCCATTGTTATTGTTTAGAAAGCGCCGCCGATGCTTATGTTTTATGTCACACTGGAGGCTGATGCTGTTGTGTTACATGTCACGCCCATCAGGCCTCTTTTGATTCCAGAAGGCCACGATGCTGTTTACAACCACACACGGGAGCAGAATGATGCTGCCATCGTTTGGTTCTGTGTAAAAATGCAAAGGTTGCATAAAGAAGGGACTTTGTAGCGGCCTTACCACGATCTCTGTGTGAAAGGGGCTAATGTCAAACACTGTTCTCTCTATTTCTTCCCCTTCAAATGTATTTAAACGTGGTAAGCTAGAATGTAATATGAGTGTAACACAGGCTTCCTTCACTGTATCCTAACAGTGTGCCAATCCACCATCCGACTGCAGCACACTGTGAGGACGGAAACAGAGTGCTCAACAGGGATGGAGAACCTGGGAGGGGGGCAGTTGATTATGACCCTGGTTCTGGCAAACAGAAAGCCTGCGGACTAACCTATTCACACCTTTAAGTGAACTGCGCTGTGTAAAAAATACCTTCTGTTTAGTGCCAGTTATGGTAGAGCACACAGAGGTGATGGAAAATGTTAAGTATTTTTGCTTTAAACTCTTCATCTTGGGTACAGACTGGGTGACAAATTTAAGGAGAAATAAAAGAAGTGGAGAAACTAAAGACAAATACTTGGATGCAGAGATCACTAAATTGTTTGAACGGTATGAAAATGAGGTGGACAACCACCACGTGAGTATATTTTAGAAGAGCAACAACTTGTGCAAACAACTTCATGTTATTTTTCTTCTTTACTTTGTCACCCATCTGTATTTACACTTCACATCAAACATATCAGATATCTGTGTTTGATTATCATCCGTTCAGGGCTCTTACCATACTCCCCAGCCTGGAATGCCAACAGTCTGGATAATACTGATCACCACCTGGGCCATGAAGACGAAGAAGAAAGCCATAAAGTTGAAAGAGCTGTCGGTCCTGCACGGGGAGAGTAATAAACGTCAGGAACGATGTGATTCAGCAGAACAGCAGCAGGTACAAAATGTTGAGTAAGCTCAGAGTGCTCACTTGAAGGCCTTATAGATGGGCCTGAACCAGCACACGTAGGAGCAGGGGGTGAAGAGGATGAGCCACAGGATTGCCATGCCGAAGTTGGTCGCTCCGCCACCTCCACACATCCACGCCAGACAGCCAATCAGATTAACGGCCAGTGTTGCACTATTCACTGTTAACAGCACAGAGCAGGAGCGAGGATGACCAAAACATGACAGACTGAAGACAAAAGCCTCCGTGGTGAAAATCCCACAGGCCGCATTACTCATAATTCAGCAGGATTGAATCACTATGAATCTCTGCAACGACCAAACACCAGATTCTCTGTTCTATATTAGAGCTATAAGACTGGAGCTACAATTTATTTAGCACACACAGCACACAGTTTCTACTCTACAGGTACCAAAAATCTTGTGTAAACTAATCTACTTCTTCACCAGACTTACATTCTTGTTTTCAAATGGAAAAACCTATAAAGTAATGAAAAGACACCATGATGCACATGTGAATATTACAGTTTGATTGTACTGTTATCACTGGAGCTGCGACTGTAACACCTAAATCTGTGACCCATCAGATTCTGTCACCCAGTACCAGACTCACTTACTGGTTTGGTTCACAGATTCCGATGGGTCGCAGGATTTGGTGTAACACAGCTAATGACTTTGCCTTGTATCAGAATTGTAAACTCAATCCATCTTCAGTCTGACATTACGTCCACTCTAACTGATTTCCCGAAGGGGAGGGGGATACAGTTTTCCCAAACCAAACACTACAGACCAATATAACCACCTGAATCCAATACCATTTTATATCCACACTGATGTGTAGCCATGCCAACATACATGTATTGCCAGAGCTTTTACGAGTGTAGTGGAGGAAAGCAAAACAATCCATGATGTCGGCCAATATTGAGAAGACATGGCAATTTAGAGCAGCCTCGATAGCAGCATGTAACATATCTATAGCACTCGCCATTGTTGTTATTAATCCTCATTAGTTCTGCCGCACCCCTTGACAACGTTTGACATCAGCTTGACAACAGTGTTAGTCCCGTCCGTGGCCCTGATTGGCTTGTCATAGTCTCTTAGTGGCACTCATTAGTTATGTTGTATTTTAACCAAAAAAAACCTGCTGTTTCATGTCACCATGCCAAATGAATTGGTCAACTCTGTGTAGTGAGTGGATTCCAAATTCTGGACCCAGCTAACCAATTAATCCTTTTGCAACGAATGAACGAACAGATAAGTCATTGGTCTATTTAAAAACAAAAAAATGTGATAAAAAAGTTTCCAAGAGCCCGAGATGTCTAGAGATATCTTGTTTTGTCCGACCAACAAACCTAAACTCAAAGATATTCAATCTTTAATGATTTCCAACAAAGAAAAAAAAAAAAGCAAATCCTCACATTTACGAAGCTGGAGACGGAGATTTCACCATTTTGCTTGAAAATACTTAAAAACAATTATTTTTACGGCAGCCTCAACCCTTTCTGTGTAAAAGTGATACACATTAGGTCACAGACCCCCATTTGATAAGATTTTGCTTCAGGGAGCTCCATCTGAAAAGATTAGGGTGTTAGATATGATTAACAATTCTATAGACGAATCACAATGTTCCAGGTAGAAAACCTCCCAATCACGCACATAAAACAAAATGGCGCTGAGCAAACACTTCAACTGATTAGTTTTCAGCCTGCTTAAAAAAAGGCTGACCAAAAAAAAATCATTATGACTTTAAGTGTACGCTATACTTAGAATATTTCCACTGCTTTACCTTGCTGTCAGACAGCGATTTCCCCAATTATCTCAAAACTCCATTGACAAAAACAGCCATATCAGAACTCAGGATGTGCTGGTCTACCGCTGCCTCTATGAGTTCATTTGTGAGGTAAAGCAATGAAAATATTCCAAATAAAGCACTTACTAAACCTAATATGGATTTTTGTAGGTGAGTCTTTTTAGGTGACTAAATTATGTTTAACTGTAGCCCCCGTCCACAGCAGCTGGCCTCCATCGCTTAGCTTCCATGCCGGTAGGTTTGGTTTATGAAAGACAGTAGCAAAGCAACACAGAAGGCACAGCAGAACCATCAGATGGGTCAAACCACCTTGTTTAACTATATATCTAAAAACGTTATAGTTACAGCTCAAATTACGACAGAAATAAACAAGTCTGCCAATTTCACATATGTCCGCAATTCAAAACAAATGCCGGCTGTCCACAAGGAAGTGTTAGCGTAACATCACGGTGATTCAGTCTAGAGTGGTCATCTACAGTGGAGGAAGTGAAACCTATGATCAGAAAAGTCACTCCATACATCCATTTTCAACTGCTTATACGAAGCAAGGTCGCGGGGGCAGCAGGCTGAGCAAAGCACCCCAGATGTCCCTCTCCCCTGCAACGCTTTCCAGCTCCTCCTGGGGGACCCCGAGGTGTAGGATACCCAAGCCAGATAAGATATGTAATCCCTCCAGCATATTCTGGGTCTACCTCAGGGCCTCCTACCAGTGGGACGTGCCAGGACCATCTCTTACAGGAGGCGCCCAGGTGGCATCCTGATCAGATGCCCAAACCAGCTCAACTGACCCCTTTCGACACGAAGAAGCAGCGGCTCTACTTCGAGCTCCCTCCGCATGTCCGAGCTCCTTACCCTATCTCTAAGGCTGAGCCCAGACACCCTTCACCAGTCACTCATGACCCCAACACACATTAGGCTCACGTCTATTGTATATTAAAGAGTGAAAATAAACTATTCCTCATTTTTCTCAGGACCTCCTGGGACTCCCCGAGGGTCTCTGGACTCCTGGTTGAGAACCACTGCTCTAGTTGACCTGCTAGAGCCTACACCCACTATAAGCTGAGTCCTTAGCAGCAGCCAGGATTTGAATTCAATGTCATCCCCTCCCTCTACCCACTTTCCTGTCACTCTCCAGCTATCTGTACCAATACAGGCATTAAAAGCCCCCAAAAGTAATCCTTAAAAAGTATTTTCTGCCGATCAACTTGATCAAAACTAACCTCAGGTCCATTTTAGATTTGTGAAGAACAAAAAGCAAATGTGTCAAGCAAACATAGACACAATATTTCAATCTTGGCATGAAGATGCACAAGAAAATGGGAACCTGACAGTGAGACCGGTCAATCTGGTTTCACAGCTATACTGGAGTGCCTCTGATGTCTGGCTCTCTCATGATGTTTTGGGTAAAACAAAGTGACACGGCATGGAAACACAGGAGCTATGGACATGTTAACAGCTTATACCATGATGCAGGAAGCAATCCACACTGAAACTTGAGTTGTACTTAAAGATGTTGCACATGTACATGCGATACTGCAACTCAACAGTCAATGCACAAACTTTTACAGCAGGTACACTCACAGATCCAGAGGTAGTAGAGCCTCTTGCACATGGTGCGACGCTGGTCTGGGATCTCATTGAAGTCTTGGTAAAAACATGGCTTGAGGGGGATGAACCGAGGCAGGGGAGGGAAGTTGTTTTCTAGGACACAGAGACACAGTTCAACGCAGCTGCCCACACACCAAATACATAAAGAAATCAAGACAGCTGCATGAAGGATTACAATTTAGCCTTTATAAAGGGGCTGTGCATGGACTCCAAAATCACACGCACACTGTGTAGTTGGCTTACCTGCCATGATGACCACTCAGTATTTTCCTCCACTTGCAAACAGGCACACAAAGTCCAATCTCAGCTGCCTTTTACACCAAACTGCAGGGGAAGGAGCAGAGCTGTTTTATGAAATGCAACATCACTCACTCACACTGCTCTCCTTGTGGTGGTCTACAGGGCCACAGTCCTCCATCAGGCCTTCCTGTCCATGCATTCACACTCTTCACTGGAATCAAAGACTTTAAATCCCTGTATGATTTGATCAGAGGTGGTGCCCAGCCCGTCCAGTGCATCCACCCACAATGCTGCATCATTCATTAAATCGACAGAGACAAACATGTTTTCTTGACCACACATTACAGCTGTGTGATCCGCGCGGTGGGAAACTGTGGCCTTGTCGCGATTCCTAAAATGTATTCATAACCTATGGGCGCAAATTAGGCGTTTACAGGCCTGTGGAGTCAACAGATTGGACTATAGCTGATAGACATGTTTGTATAGCCATAGGATATATCAACCACCTTCCACATTATATCTGAATGTGTCTGTGAGCCACATTTCAATGCATGCAATGATGGTGGATGAGTGCAGCTCTGAAGGGCATCTTTCTGCCTCAAATTAAAGCCATCTCAGCTCAGAAAATCAAGCTGATCCTGGTGGATTTTTGTTCATAATGATGCTAAAACTGTCCTCTATGTGTGTTTCTGTCGGCGGATGGCAGTGATGCTGCAGTAGGGCACAGTGCATCGTGATCACAGGCGATGGAGAAGCGTCCTTCAGCCTGTGCGACACGGTGCATCGGTGCTTCCTCTCCATCCGGACGGAGCAGGTCAAGCCCAGACACTCCTCACAATAACCCACCCAGGATGCAGATATCGAGGCTTTACTGAAGCTTATTTTAATACATTAATGTCCCTCCTCCGGTAATGAATGAACGTGCAGTGATTAAAACGCCTTACCTCCAGTTTAGTCCGTGAATGTGGCTAAAATCCCTCCGTTCGTTTAAATAGCATCCTATGATTCAATCTGCCTTTGAACGCATCAGAGGAAACGGCCGCGCGCTGCTTTAACACATATATGTTATTCCTCAAATGATGGGTTTGGGAGTAAGAGGCGGTCACGTGACGTAAGGTCTTTTCTTTACGCACATACACCCCCCCTCCTCATCCGCTGCCTTTACCCGCCCGGGCAGGACCACGGCCCCGGGAAAAAAACGGGATTTGTTGCTGGCCTGAACTGACCAATCAGAGAGCAGGAATATTCCAACAAGCCCCGCCCCCTCTCTGATTCTGTACACTGCTGAAAATAAGAGGATACATTACACAATCTGATCTGTGATTGGCTGCCTGATAAATAAACTACTATACAAATATTACACAAAAATAAAAAGATGTTTGACAGGCCTGGTGTGAGGGAGAAGAATATCAGCTGCAGGCTCAGTGTGGTTTATTCATAAATAATACAATGGATAAACAAATAAATATAAACAATACAAATAGAATAAACAAAATAGTGACTGAAAAGGCTCATGAGTAAGAAAAAAATAATAATTCAGACTAGTATCCCTCAAAAATAGCTTTTTTTAAATCCTTTTTTTAACCATAAATAATTTACATATTTTTTAATTTGAATAATGGCATTGTTACACAGTTTAACCCAAACAATAGAAACACATATCTTTCCAATCTTTTTTGGCTTTTTGTACAGTAAATTTACAAATACACGTCAAATTGTATTTGCTCTCCTGTGCAAAATTAAAAAAAAAAAAAAAAAAGTAAAAAAAATAATAAAAATAATAATAATGTACACAGTCTGGAGTGACTTTATTTCTGCTCTGAACATTATTTGCATTATTTTATGATAAACCAAATCATTAAAAAACAACACATTAGTGTGATCATAACCAGCCTTATTAATAATACACATAGCTTGCTTTTGTAGTAAGACTACTGAATTTGTAATCATTTTAAAGGTCGACCCCACAATTCCACATGATAAGGAAGAATAAGTGAACAATAAATTATATTCATTATATATAACATGTTTTTATTGTCTGTACCAAGGGTACGTGCAGAGTTTGGTAAGAGAGTATTTATGTATGCAGCTCCTTATATGTGGAATCTTCTGCAGAGGGGAGACTTGGATTTGCACTCTTTGGTTCCTCTCGGCCGTTTCAAAGCACTGTTGCAGGATTTTTGTACACAGTCTTCTATGTGCTTATGTCACGACGTGTCTTAGCTGGTCTTTGTAATCATGTGTAGTTGCTGTTTTTTGCATTTTTGTGGTTGACCTCTAGTATACATTATCATACTTTTTGGCTTTTCTTTGTAGTAATCTTATTTTGTGTTTTATATTGCTTGTTTTAGAGCTGTATTATTCTACATTATTTGTCTGTCTATAACGTATATTGCTGCCTGTCTCGGCCAGGACAGTCTTGAAAAAAAGATTTTTAATCTCAAGAGGTTTTTCTGGTTAAATAAAGGTTAAATAAATAAAATATACAAGGCCTTACAGTTGGCTTCATACTATATAGGATTGCTACTGACTGACATTTTTCTTGTAATATAGACAATATGTTGTTTCCATGTTAATCACAGTAATAGGAGGGGATACAAACTTAATGAACAAGATGGCTACATATGAGAGTTACATTTAGTATAGTCTCGCCACCAGACAATCAGAGATCTCCACCTACTGATAAGCAAAGTGTCTAAAGACTGACTTGTGAGTCTACATTTAGCATACTACTTTAAGCAAGTTTATTTGTGTTGCACAGTTTGTATACAGAGACAATTTAAAGTATTGAACATAATGCACAATATTAAATAAACTGAAAAAAAAGGTTATACAGCATGAAACATTTCAACACAAATGAAATGGACAGCAAAAATTTTAAACCAAAGCAATAGAAAAAACCCTAAATAAATACATAACACATGGTGCACAGTTCAGTTAAAGGCAGTGAATAACATAGCCTAATGTTTCAATCACACCTCTCAATAATTTACTCCTTACAAAGGGTTTATGAGTTGAAACATTTACTAACAGATGCTAAATTGTTCACTAATATTTTATAGCAGTGGTTCCCAGTTGGTGGGTTGCGGTCCAAAAGTGAGTCACAGATCCATTCTGAATGGGCCGCAAGTGACTCACGAAGATGTCAAGTTTGTAAAACACACACTTTACTTTGAAGTACAGTGAATTTATGGCACAGAGCTTTCATTTTGAAGTGCTGTTTCCTGCTGTAGAGTGAGTGACTACTGGACAGCTACTTATTAGAGACAACAAACTAGCTGACATGGCCAAAAGCAGGTATGATGCTGAATTTACTAGATTGTGTGGACCTTGAACTAATGACCAAGGAGGAATCTGGACAGCGTGGTTGGACCAGTTGGAAACCACTGATTTATAGAACAGTTATAATGTATATCTTTTATGTTTTTTATTGTGTTGTTGCTTGGCTGCAACTTGTCTGTATGCTGCTGTCTTGTCCAGGTCTTCTGTGATGATCAACAGGATTTAACTGGTCAAAAATGGGTTTTAAAAAGTTAAGACAGTTTTCAGATTACAAAAAATCTCTCTTGAGTTAAATGATTTATAGACAAACAGCAGTAGATGTCATTTTATTCTATGAAACCAGCACAGATAACTACATTTCATTGTATTTGTTAGAACTGAGTTATGTAGGCCTTGACAGGAGTCAGTGTCAAGGTAAGTTTCAGGTTGACGGGTTGAATAGACTGTGAAAGTTCAGATTTTGCAGCTCGAGGCACAAAGAGAGTTTTAAAGTCAAATCTGATGTCAGCATCAAAATAGTCTCTGGTAGTGTGTCAGCTCTGGACTGTAGGAGTAGGAAGATGTTGCCTGGAGCATGTGACTTTTTGTAGTCGGGAGTTGAGTGAGCATATTGTCATCCCTGGCCCTTTTAGTCTTGAATCCAAAACAATGTATTTTAGGTGGTACATATAAAAACAACCATACTCCCTGTTATGTACATCAGAGCTACAAAAACTGCACTGACACTGATTTTGCTGTTAAAGTGTGAGAAAGCGAGAAAAGTTTATGCATGTTTGTGCATTCTGTCACAATCGACCATGCCCTTATGATCTGGGGATATTGCCTTTGACTTTCTCATGCCTGACAAAGTCTGTCCCTGGCTCTGGGCAGCTGTTGGTGCAGGAGGAAGAGTGATGTTTTGTTTCTGCTGCTCTGGACATCGATCCCGTGCTGCTTTCACTGCTCCTCGTTAATTACAAGTTATTGGTGATTCTCGCACATGATAGAACGAAGATGAAAAGCGCACAACAAACTTGTATAAACGTTTTTACCAGAGTTGGTTGTGTGCTCTTCTTTTGTATTCATTTACTGACACATCGCCCCACGTATGCCTCTTTTTTCGGTTATGTATCTGCCACGCTTGTGTTAACACATTTTGCTTTTCCGCTATTTCCACTTGTCATGAACGCAGCAGTTCCTGAAGCCAACGTTAGCTCTTCCTGCAGTGCTATGAGTTGAGGAAGACTGAAGGTAACGGTAAATAACGCTATTAAACTAGTGTCTGTCATGTGAAATAGGTCTGTGTGCCACAGGGGTGTATTACTGATATATTCAGGATCCCACAGCAGTCCGACAGAGCTGTATTTGTCATCAGTCGGCGACAGATAGCAGCCCTTCACTTGTTGTAGCTCGGCTAATGCTAGCTAACGTAGCTTCCTCCTCACACCCTCCTGTGCTAGTGAAGGGACAACATCACCAGCTAACCTAACACAGCAACTTCAGGTATTTACAGCAAAGTTGTCAGCGTAGGAAAAATAAGGTTTGTGGGACTTTTTGTGTTGGAATTACAGTTCTTATTTTGACGTTGACCATTAAAGTTAGAGTAGACATTAACTGTTGACGTAGGGCTTAATTTAGCAGTAGCTTTTGACTGTTTGCTAAATTAGTGGATGAGGTTACCTAGGTCAGTTCACTACAGGTACAATAAGAGCTAAGCTAGGTGTTGTGGTAAATGGTGTATCCCTGTCAGAAAATGTTCTCCCTTTAAAGTAAGGAAGGATGAGGAGGAAGTAGACCTCCATCACTGATTTTAAACTATGAAGTTAGAAGAGATTAGTTGATTAATATATTAGTCGGTCGACAGAAAATTGATCTAGTGTCATTGATTGTGATATTGATTTGTCATTTATTTTTTAACATGTCAAATACTAAATGGTTTCAGTTTCTTACATGTGAGGATGTTGTACTTTCAGTTCTCTTGAATCATAGTAAACTTAGTAGTTTGGAAATCTGTCCTGTTGGTTTGACAAAACAAGCACTTTAGTTGCAGGGCAATTGTTACTGCCTTTTCTTACAGTTTTCTAAAGATCAAATAATTGATCAGTTAATTGACAAAAAAATAATCTGCTGATTAAAAATGAAATTAATCTGAAATTTTTAGAAAAATTCGGGAAAGAGATATTAATTCAATTATGAAAGAGGATGTTTGGAAAACTACAGTGGCCAGTGCCATATGGTCAGTTAGAGATGCACTGGGCAAATTTACACAAATCAAAATTATATACTGGTATTATTATACCCAATATAAGCTTCAAAGAATGGGACTTTTGGAGGATAATTGTTGCTGGAGGTGTCAAACAGGTCCCTGCTGCCGCCAGGTATACCTAAGCAACAATTTGGGCTTGCACTGGCAGGTTTTGTCAGGGCATCAAGGACTTGTATTTCAACCGTTTCTCAGTTACTCAGTGTGGTATGTTGATTCATATTGCAGTCTTTTGTTTATGTTGTGGAAATTTAATGAAATACTTGAATTACAAAAAAGAGAAAATAATCATTAAGGGGGAAGATTCTGATGAGTGTACACAATCTGACACACCACTTTTTACAACTCCTCCCTCAGGGTGTCAGAAGCACTGAGTCAGTGGACTGGTACCTGGGATTAATTCACCCATCAGCAGTTATAATTCCATAATTCATTTATTATATTTCAGCTGTGCAATAGGGACCTAAAGGTGCAGTAATTATCTTTAACACTGTCTTACTGTATAATAATTGGTGCAATAATTGAACTAGAGCAATACTCTGTGCAATTATTTAACTGTGCAATATTCTTCAGTATCCTAATTTGTAACAACACCACTTTTGAATGTATATTTAACATGATATATATCAGATATATTTCTTACTCTAATTTTTATTCATACATATGTAGTGTTGCACACACTGTTGCATAAAACACATTTTTTATATTTACACACTTTACATTCTAATCATATTATACACATTTTATATTTTTAAATGTTAAACATTGTAGCACAATGCGCATATTTTTATTTTTATATTTTAGGTACATTGCACTTTTATACTTATTATTTCCACTTCTATCATTCTCTATGCTTACATCAGAGTGGGGATGTGTGACGTTGAATTTTTTGCAGATATCCGATATGCCAATATGTAATAAACTCATCTGACCAATAACCGATACTGATATTGATATATTCCTGTTTTTCCCTACCTAGTTTTATTGATCAAGTCTCTCATGTTGGCCAATTCATTTTAAAGCCAATATCTGCCGATACCAATGATGTGCCGATATTATCATGCATCCCTACTGAAATGTATCAGGGGGATCAATAAAGTATTCTGCATCTAATTAGTCAGTTTCTGTTTGCCCTCACATATGTGGTCATGCAATGTAACTGTGCTGTTAAAAAATGAATTTATTTTGTGGCTGTGCCCTCTGTGTGCTATCTTATCACCTCTGTTTGCAGTGCTGGGAATGCAGCCACCGCTCCCACCTGAGGCAGTCAGAGAGCTGGTGTGCTCCTGTCTGCACAGAGACCCGGTCGCAGCAGACCTCCGCTGCAGCCTGTTTGTTGCTGCTGCACAGAACTACAAGAGGGACTCCTTGCTCAGACCTTTCCCTCCTAGATACATAAGTGGGGACAATAAGGACTTTGAGGAGCTGGTAAGTCATAGAGTGACAGTCAGAAGTTCTTGGACACCCTCTATTGTAGCATTTGTGCATAATTGAATTATTTGAAATGCCTTTTAGATGTTATAAGTAAGCAATAAAGGCAGTAAGTGAGTTGAGAAAAAACTAAAAAAAAAAAACCTGCTTAGAAAGAAAGCACATGCACACCATGAGTAGTATGGTGGTGGCATGATACACCTGGTGGCAGTAATGTGCTGTTAAAGGCAGCAGTGTGTCAGTAAAGAAGGCAACGAACAAGACTGCAAGACAGTGATGCAGATCAAATGTCAGATCAGTGCATTAAAATTGATTTGGAAATGTTTAAAAATAATATATTTTGTTAGGAAACACTGAACATACATTAAAAAAGAAATCCTCCACAGACACTTTAGTGAAGCACAAATTAGGAGTCACAAAGATTTTTCAGCTTGGCAGGTGCTTACAAATATGATTTATGTCTTTGGTGGGCCACCTTAAGTGACTTGTTAGCCGCCATGGGATGGAAGTGTCAGATTCAAGTAAATTGTCATTACCCTGAGAAGTGAAAGGCTGAATCTGCTTGTATCCATTCTACAGTATTTTATCATTTTATTGTATTTGAAATGAGCATGTCTCCAAAAACAACGATGTACAGAACATTTTGATTGGCAGTGTGTATATCTACTCTATATTACAGATTTGTATCTTTGTATATACTGATTTTGATATAGAATCATTTACATGGCCAAATATTCGTTATGACGTTGAGGCAGAGATGATAACTCAGTCTCAGAGGAACGATAGCACATAGGCTCCTCTTGATGTGTCGATATGATTAAAAGAAGTTTGTTGTGTCTAGTTAGCAGATGTGCACTCTCTGCCTGGTGTGAGGGAACTGGTGAGACTACGGCCCAGAGAGGGAGATCATCATCTGGCTCTCACACACTGGATCCTCTCTTCAAAGAGCTTCGCTGTGAAAACACTACAGAAAGAAGAGGTGTGTTACTGCAAGTATAAACACATAAATCACAGTATCTTTTACTGCTCGCTTATTTGTTTACAGTGTGTTTCATTGATCTCTTCCAGTATGCCAAACTTTGTGACTTGACGCAAAATGAAGGGATCTCTGCGCCTGTGCCAGACTTCCTGTTTGAGCTGGAGTACTGCGATCAGATGAACGCCAGGTTCGAGAAGACGAGGGAAGGCAGAGACGTCTTTTATGCATTCCATGGGAGCCGCCTAGAAAACTTTCACTCTATCATTCACAATGGGCTGCACTGTCACCTCAACAAGGTTAGTGCAGTCATCACTGCTTCATCTCTTCTGTGACTTAAGAGGGCTCTTAGCTTAAACACTGAAATCATCCCTTATAGACCTGCTGTTGTGCAATATAGTAAATAAGACTTCATGGAGCTGTTTTTTGTCTGCGTGTTGTGTGCAGAATTCAGTGTTTGGAGAGGGGACCTACCTCACCAGTGACCTCAGCATGGCTGTCCTCTACAGTCCTCACAGCAGTGGCTGGCGAGAAAGTCTCCTGGGTCCACTGCTCAGCTGCGTTGCCTTGTGTGAAGTCATCGATCACCCAGATGTAAAGTGCCAGGTGAAGAAAAAAGGTGTGTGACTCACTGGACTCACAGCATAACACGCATTTGAAATCAGAATAAGATTTATTACCAAGGAGGTTATCAGTTACAAGGAATATGCTGTGGTTTTTGGTGCATACATGAAACATACAATTAACATATGAAGAGGAAATAAAAAATAAGGTCAAGTACTGCAAAACTCAAAGTACTATAATATAAAAAAATATATAGAAAAATATGAAGCTGTTTCAGAAATAAAGCTGTACAGTTTTGTGCAGGATGTGCAGAATATTAGCCAGGGGATGTGCAAAATTCCACAGCAGAGCAAATCCTGTAACCCTGATTTTTAAATTGCTTCATATCAAAACGAGTCACTCATTTCCCATTTCAGATTCTGAAATCATTGACCGTCAGCGCTCAAGAGCAAAGAACAGCGAAGGGGGAGACGTCCCGCAGAAGTACTTTGTAGTTACCAACAATCAGCTTTTGCGAGTCAAGTACCTGCTTGTTTACTCTCAAAGGAGGCACCTTTCCAGGTAAGAGTCACCTGTGGGTAAATGGTGAAAGTGCTGGAAAAGTGTTTATAAGCTACATTACACACAAAAATGTTGCTTTGAAAGTGCTGTGCAAAATACACATACATTCCCCGTGATGGAACTTTTTCAGTTTAAAAGATGCATGGAAATTCGGCGTTCAGCAAATACTAGCTTCTTTGTCATGAGGTGATCCAGTGGCATCATAGGCAAATATCTGCCCAGTTGCAGCTGAGTATGTAAAGTCTGTGCTAAATGCAGACACACTTTAAGGCTTGAAACACTGACCTTCACCGGAGAGAGTGATTGCATCCCGTAAGATTCTAAAGCCAAACCCTGTTCTTTTTTCCTGTTTGTTGTTGAAGGAAAAAAATGTCAATTTGCAGTGTTGTACCGATGTAGTGCGTTTATTTTGAAAGAGACTGTATGTTATTGGTAAATTTCCTGTGAAAACGGAAGTGTATTTTGAAAGAGGATAATGCATGTAACAGGCATAACTTGACACAGTGTCAACAACCAACACACCCAGGGTACTTTGCACGTCGTATGCAGAAGCGGAAAGTCCATGACCAAAATGTCAATATGTGACGAGGTCAGAGTGAGAATTGCTGAAAATAAAAGAGGAACACATTAAAGCAATTAACAGTCATTTAAACCATGAAATAAAAATGTCTGCAGTATTTGTTGCTACCTCTCTACAAATGACTGAAAACAGGAATAGAGAACAGAAACCGCTCCTCAGACGCTAACAGAAATACGTTTCAAAACAACATTCATATTATTATATAATTACTATTCTACTTGTTATTTATTTAAAAGATAAAAAGACCAGAAGTCGCTGAAAACAACACATCAAGTATGAACAAAGTGAAATGTGCCAAGGTAACGGCCATCTTGGTGTTGGTGACATATTTCTTGCGAGACCAGAGATGTAGTTCACTGATCGGTTTCACACTAAACTAAATGGTAAGACAATCTTAAGACAAACTGCAACATTATTGACTGGCTGAGTTATCTTTTAAACTGAAAGACATCATGTGTGTAATTCATGGCATGATTCTGGATCAAAAAAATGATTGTTTCTTGCTGTTGACTGCTTATTTTGGCTCCTTTTCCAAAATAAGGTTCCATGGGGGACACTGGAAGGCCTTTTTTTGTTTCTGGAAATGAAATATTACCAAACCCATGAGTCAGTTTTGGTTGTTGCCCATAAACAAAGGGTAATTCCTGTGTTTTTCCTCTCCAGACGTTCCCGCAGCACCTCCTGGCTCCTCAGACACCATTTTGCCATCATGATGAGTCTCTACCTTCTGCTGCTCATATTCATCGGTGCCTTCAACTCCACCACCTTCGTATCCTTTTGGAACAGACTGTTCAGGTGACGACACAACCAGACAAATGGCCTAGATGTGTGTGATCCACAGTGCCTTCCTGATCGGAGACTGACTGGAGGCCTGAGCAAAGATAAAGTCTTATGCACCTTTATACTGTTTCCTCTCTGCAATCCTTCTTTATTTGTGCAAATAACTTTAGTTACTGTTATTCCAAGATAACATATCTTTTCAAATATTGGGATCATGTTGTGTTTCAATTTTGTTGAAATGGGTGATAAGGCCATTCTGCATTTTGACAATGTTATGCAATGTTATGTTTGTAATTTGTTTGGTTTAGTAAACATCCTGTTTTTTTTTTTAGATATGTTCTGTTGCTGTGTGGTTTTAGTTATCTGAGGACACAGTCTTACTAACAAAGGGTTAAAAGAAAAAGCATCTTGTTTAAATTACTGCACAGCGACAAGTCAAGCATTAAGATGTTTTTTTGGTTTGTTAGGGCTGAAGTACAGAGGATTATCAGTGCATTAAAGCTGGGGTAGGCAGTTTTTTTGCATGACTGGGCAAAAATCCCATAATAACCTTTCAGCATATTGTAAATCAACTGGTCTGAGAGAACACTGGGCCTCTGCACCTCCTCTTGGCTCTGTCTTCTGGCTTTAGAAAATGTAGCCTGTGACGTGAGACTTCAGCCAATCACAGGTCATCTCAGAGAGAGGGTGTTCCTATTGGCTGTTCTTCAAATGCAGATGTGCCTGCATGTTCCTTCAGATGGTGAGAGTCTGATTCAGAGGTGGAAAATCATGCAGAACAAGATGCTATTCCAGCGAACATTGTAAAGCAGCCCATAAAAGGAAGATGGATTTATCAAAAAGGGGGTCTGACAGTAAACCACATGTCAGTATCAGCGAAGCGTTTCAAAGATGAATGGAAAATGTTGCCAATAGTTTAGCCTTTTGCTAACCATAACCAAAGTTTCACAGCTGTTGCTAATTATAAGTTCATGTAGGGCTGTCCCTGACTCAGAATTATGTCAGTCGAATCAGATTCGGCCATTTAGTATGAATATTGGATGACTTTTTCATCTTTCTTTTTTTTTTCATTTTTCAAGTTTGAATGGGACTTAGCCGGAGGTTCAGTTTGACAGCGGCATTTATGTAATATAGTAATCAAGCTAACAGCACTAACAATGGAACAGAAATGTGCAGCAACATTTTTTACCGACACTAGATATCAAACAAAAGCCAGAGACTGTGTCGTATTAAGTATCTGTGAGCTGTAAATTCACCATTTCTAAGCAGAAGAGAGAAGAGAATGTTAAAGTTTCTCCTCCTTTGTGTCACTGCATCATCGCCGCAGCTGACTGTACCAAAAAGTAGCATGAAAGTCCAGAGAGCTCACTCCACAGCAAAATCTGGGGGGTAAAATGTCTCAAAAAGTACACTGCATAGCACACTAAATAGCAATAAAAAAGACTGCTTGACTTGAAGCTATCTCAGTCGACTGAGGGGTCTCCGACTGATTATTCGAATCTCCCACTTTCAAGGGGCAGCCCTAAGTTCATGTTTCAAATCACAGTATATCATCTCATCCCACAGGATGCTAGTTCTCATAGAAATGCTGCAGCCCAGTCGTCAGAAGAAAATGTTGCCATTGTACATTTCTGAAAACCACGAATGTTCTTACGCATCACATCAGCATTTGTAAAGTGACGTAGTACATGAGCTAATTTTATCATTGGTAAAGGGTTGGTGTGATGCCTAAGGGAGATGCCTGCCAAGCTACAGACAACTGGTTGTGACCTACTGAGTCATTGCAACCAGAGCGTTTGTTTTTTTTTAGGTACGATTTTTCTTTTTTTTTTTCTTTTTTTTACTGTGACATTGCTGCTTTCTCCTGCTGGGATTGTGCCCCTGAGCTGGGTATTTTCAGCCCAAACCTGATCTTTTCCTGACTGAAACCTGACCAAAGTGTTTTTTGTGCCTACACCTAACCACATGTTAACCACAGCGTTGTTGAAACATGAAGTTTCGTGCAAATGTAACATATTTTTGGTTTAAAAAAACGTTCAATGCCAACATTTTTTCTGGCAGTTGGGTCGATGCTGCTATCACAATCAGGATGACTGAAATGAATGAATAGTTCTCGTAGTACAAGTTGCTTTCCGAAGCGTGTGCATATACCTGTAATTGTCTGGTGGGAGGGACTCAGGATAGAGAGGGAAGAGCTGCAGGAGGAGGGTGTGTTTTCACATTCTGGCATTTCTTTTGTTTGTTTGTTATTTGCTTTTTCGAGAAAACTGCCTCTCCCATCTTTAACTGATCACATTGACTCATTCTCACATCGCCTGACAAGCAGGCACTACTGACAATGTCTCAATTTAAACTCTTACTTTTTAATGTTATGATTTTGAGTCACTCAGTCATGGGTAGGGACCTTTTATAACTCATGATTTAAGTGTAACTTTAAGGTTTTGATTTTAACGGTTACATTCAATAAAGGAGAACTATATGAGGTTGTTGTGCTGACGTAATGTATTTATAAGGACGGATCACAGAAAGGCCGATGACGACCTCATGATATGCTCCTATATCCTGATATTAGTAAAGGAAATAAACTGTACATCCACAGGTTCTGAAAATTTATTACAATTTTTGACACTAATAAAATTATACTTTGATTTAAGTTGTTTTAAGGGGTCAAATGAGGTTAGTTTGTTCTAAAGGTGACTTAAATATTATTCAGACATGCTGCGAATCTCTGCCAAAATCTATGTGAAGGTCACTCCTTCATAATAATCTCTTGTACTTTTCTATTGTTTTGTGTCGTATTCAAACTTTAACATGAGTCTCCTCTGACAGGGGCACATTTATTACCGCTGGCACGCAGGCAGTCCTTTGTTATCCGTTGTTTTTATCAGTAAAAAAAAAAAAGTGAGACGGCTATATGGGATTGATAACACAGGCGGCCCGCTTTGGTGACAGATCCTGTCCTTATAATAGAGACCTGATATGCTGCTGTGCTCCACAGTTAGAGACACAAGAAATGTACGAAAGAAAGACATTTTAAACAGTTATTTTTATGGTTTGCCTTTAAATTTGTAAGATGACAAAATATTACCTGATATGAGTACTTTGATTACAAATTTAAAAACAGTTAAGTTATAGTTTTAGCATTAAATATATCTATTTTCTTGTAGGTTTGTGAGAGCCAGAGGTGTAAACAATTAGATTTAGATTAGATAATTGCTTGTACAGACACAGGACAAGGCGCCACACACTCCTCATCTGTCTGATTAAACACCGGGTATTATTTAGATATCGCAGCACTCCGGTGATGCAACTGACTGACAAGTTAAAGGAAGATGAAAGAAAATGCAGGCCTTTGTTTTGGTATGAAAAAACAATTCCTTGTTGTGAAATCCCTTCCAGATAAACTGCGTCTCCTCTTCAGAAACAGCTCACATTTGAAGGACACAGAACAAACTGTCCATTGTTGGTCCCACACTTTATTCCCTTTCTGCACAAGCTTCATTATTGCTGCCTCATAAACCGTCTGTTATTCAATAACCATCAACTGTCAGGGGGGCAGCGACGGCAGAGGGGACTCGAGGCGCTTCACTTCTCCCGTGAACCACAATAACTCCCAAAAGGGGAGCCGTTCAAACAGAAGCGACACGGCGCTACACTGATATGATGATTTAATTTATTACGTTGTTGTGCTCATAATATTTCACCTCATTTCTCTGTCTCAAGGTCAGTTTTGTTTCTCTAATGCTTGCTGCATTGTTTCTAATTCTAATGCGGTGTCCACATTGGTTCAGACTAGAAGACTAAACTTGAGAACAAATGCTAATACAATGCCATAGAGTGCTGGGAGTTCTAGGTTTATTGGAGGCCAACATGAAGTAAACATCGCCCTGGTTCCCTCATCAAAAAGCCAAAGAGAATTTTCGATTGGATTTTGGATTTTTACAGAAAATAAGCTCTGTGGCAAACAAAAGTTTTTGAGATTTACATGTCTTGTTCAGCAAGATAATCTTCACAGACCACTGATTCAGTTTTTGAGGTGTAAATGCAATTGTCAGGTATTTGGTGATATTAGATTTTCACTGAGTGTTATCATGGCCAAAAAGAGTTCACGATAACCATTTTATCATGATATTTATAAAAGATTTGAGAAAAATAATAATGCTATCAGTCAGATTCATCTTAAACTTTGTTTATTGTGTGTTTTGTCTCTTTTTTGGCAAATGTATTACAGTTAAAATGTGAGTGTAGGGAAGGGGACAGAGAGTCTTATACTATAACTGTACAAAACTGCACAAATCTGGCAGCTGTTGCTCAGAGGTAGAGCGTGTTGTCTACTAAATGTGAAAATGGCAGATTGATCCCCGACTCCTCCAGTCTACATGTTGAAGTATCCTTGGGCAAGATACTGAACCCCAAATTGCTCCCGATGGCTGTTCCATCAGTGTGTGAGTGCATGTGAATGGTCACTGAGTAGCAGGTTGCATCTTGTATGGTAACCTCGGCCACCAGTGTGTGAATGGATGAATGTGACATGTAGTTTAAAAATGCTTTGTGTGGTTGGAAGACTAGAAAGGTGCTGTACAAGTGCAGTCCATTTAACATCTATTATAAAGAGCATTTATGCCTAATGGATAGTAAAAAGGCAACCAGACAGCCTTAGGGGAAGGAGACAAAGTGAGAACTGAAAGAAACGGAAATTATTTAAGAGGCGTTGGATTATTTACACAATATAATCGTGTATTAGTAACATGATATCGATATTGCATTTTACATATCATGCTTATTGTCAATACCGGTATATAGTGACATCCCGAAGATCATAAACCACAGTAGTGGACAATTTTACATTTGAACCTCATGATGGGGTGACATGTAAAGTCAGATGGTTTATCCACAGGAGGACATGAATGTCTAAACTAAGTTTCTTGTCAGTCCATCCAAGTTGTTGAAATATTTCAGTCTGTACAAAGTGACAAACAAATATTGCCATCTTCAGAGCTAAAACTGTGTCTGCATTGTGGAATTAACTGACTCCAAATACATGGAGTGTAATCATTTCAACAGAGAACTTTTTAAAGCAGGTGGAGTTTGTGAACTGGTGACTTTAACCTTATTAACTGTGTGTCCACATAGGGAAATGTGTCTTGCAGAAAAGTAGAAATTCGGGGCACTGTCAGGCGTTAACATAAGATGCACATTTTTTTCTTTTTTAAATGCTCAAACCCACAAGGTCACTGATAAAAATGTACATCGAGAGATATGTTAACCCATTCATGAAGGGGTAAAACATCACCATTATTACCATGGAAATAATAAAATCAAAGAAAGTACAGTATGACATCATTTTATTTCACATGATTTAATAATACATTACATTTCACAGTTTTATATTCAGGTTTACATGCATACAAAATGTGATTGTTGGAATAAGAATCTTCAGTATACACAAAGTTTATAGATAGCTGCCTTTTTCCATGTTGCTACATGAGCTGCTGAAGAGTTCCTCTCTTTACGTTGTTGTGTTTGGACAGGCTGGGACCAGACACAGAAAATGTCCCTCAGGATTTGCCTGCAGAGAAAAGAAGGGAAAACACAGTGTTGGATTAATGACTGTTTTAAATGAGCACAATGTAATGAGGAAATACAGGTTGTTGGTGTAGCTCTCACATACCTGCAGGTTGTTGTGGCACACAGCGTTATGAGTGGCTATCAGGTGATTGTGCACACACTTCCCAAAGTGGTGTAGACAGGAGTGATCAGAGGGGCTGCAGGTCTGAGGACATGACGGCGGTTTCAGCAGCAAGCAGCTTGAACAGGAGGTGTGTTGGCAGGAGCCCTGGCACTCTGTCTTCTCCAGAGACACAAACCTACAGAGCAGCACGTTCAGATTTCTGTTACAAATCCAGCACGAGACATTACAAAAGAAAAAAACATCTTTGTTTTCAGTCACCTGGCGGAGCAGATTTCAGAAGGGTTGGCCTGACAGTATTCCCTGGTGCACTCTGGGTGACAGCTCTCCTGATCCGACGATTCAATCACTGCACAAAACAACATTTAAACACTTATTTATTACTTCTTTTCCCGAGCAGCAACAAAACATGAAGATCTCTAATCTCGTACTACGTCTGATACTGTATCAATAACGGCGGCAACTCAGGTTGCCATGAGGAGATAAGAGGTGTAATTATGGCTTAACTCGGAGCAGAAACCTTTGAATCAAAGGAAGCCTTGACCACGCTATCAGTCTTCACAGCTCATAAACAAGATCCACCACATTGGCACCATTCCCACTGCAGGGGGACTAAGTGTGACTGAATATCAGAGGGAAATCTACTTTTTTTTACCTCATTACCTTTATTTCACAGCTATAGCTAGGAGTTATTTCCAGAACATATGTGTTGGTGTAGCTTAAACTTCCCAATAGTATATAAAAAAGTCCAAACTAGCTTCCCCTCGATCAGCTGTAACATTAAAATGCAGCTTATATTTTAGTGAATTCAAGGGCACATGTTTAGTTTTAACACTGGAGGAGGGGGCGCATATTGAAAATGGCGGATGAAGGTTTCCTGCCAGAGAATTTCTAAGGTCAAACACTTACATTTCTGCATTCTGATGAATTTTTATGCACCATTTTGTGCCTTTGCTACATCAGTTCAAGGTGGAAATGTCTTTAATTTTGTCCTCTGCTACTTTAATGCCTATGAATTAATCTGTAATCATGATACAGTATTATAATAGATATAAATATAACACAGGAGCAATTCTGCTGCATGATAGGTACTTTTATTTTTGATACGTTAAATACATTTTACTGATATTGCTTCTGTATTTATTTAAGTGACATTTTGACCTCAGGACTTTTACTTGTACTGGAGTATTTTTACTTTTCTGTTCCCAAAATATTTGTTTAAGTCCATATAATTGACTTTTTGTGATTTTAAAAATTAATTTAAAAATTTACATAAAAAAAATTAAATTTTAAATTGATTTTGAAATAAAGTTGAAAGTTAAACAAATAATTAAAAAAAATAGAATTTTAATTTTAAATTATTTTCAAAATAATTTAATTAATTTAAAAAATACTGCATTTAAATTTTTATTTTTTTTAAAAAGGTAACTGATGCATCAATAAATTTGTCTCACTGCAGCATATTGTATTGAAATGGATGATTAAAAGTCATCTGCTTGGTATTAACCAAGGTTATAAACTCTAGTCTCACCTGCTTTACAGATCCCTTTGCGCTCTGCGTCTGGTTTGTCAGCCGAGTCCTGGTAAACACACACCAGCCCCTCATCACACTTGCCCAGATAGTCCCACGTTCCTCCACAAGTCTCCCCCTCTGCTCTGGCACACACAGGGCAGCAGCCACACACGCCTGTCGTGACACCACCTTTACACTGCAGCTTCAGCGCCCGCTGGGTGGAGCAGTGGATCTGCTCACAGGGCGGGCAGTGAAGGGTCTGAAGCTGTTGAGCTGCCCCCGAGGCCGTATCCAGTGGTGACCCCAACGCCCCCAACAAGGCACTCAGAAAGAAGAGCATCCACATCCTTGTTCGATCTGATGTCGTCCTGAGGTGAGAGCACCTGCCAGCACCTTTTATATACCTGGGATTACACAGTTTATGAGCCACAACCTCCACCCCCCACCCGCAGCCAATAGATGAGGGCAGAGGGGTTCTCACTTTAAATGACTGTCCCCACCTCTTATCGTCACACTATCAACACTGTGATTTTGTTTGGAAATAATTCCTCCTTTTGAACGCCTGTTAGATAAGTCTGATGAAGACTGGCCCCCTTTGTATTTGGAGTCACATGACCTCTGAAGGGGCAATTCAGTGCACACCTGCAATCAGGTAATGACCTATTTCTCCAAAGAACAAAAGGATTAAGACATCAGCGGGGTTATCTGATCAGGACATCTCGTAAGTCTCCTATCTCCGAATAAAAACTCAGACGGTTTGTGTACATAACAGTAAAAGATGGCCACTGTCACTGGAGATCTATTAAACTGGAGGTGTCAATATAAATGCTTTTTTCTTTTCATCTTGGCTCCTTTGTATAGGACGACACACAGCTGAGGAGTGCAGTAAGTTAACTCATAGGTCACACTGAAGGATTTAAGGCACAAGGTATTTTAACGTGATCAAACAATTGCTTCCTTAACTCAAACTAAATATTAAAAAAGCTGTTTTGTGCCTTAAAAGTGAGGAAAAGCATAATGTAGCATTTCAATATGTAGAATCTTTATTCATGTTTGCAAAATATGCAACAGTCCCTGAAGGTCACATGACTAAAAATAGTTTTTAAAAGTACTGCAGGTGGGGGAGCCCTTCTGTGTGGAGTTTGCATGTTCTCCCTGTGTCAGTGTGGGTTTTCTCCAGGTACTCCAGCTTCCTCCCACAGTCCAAAGACATGCAGGTTAATTGGTGACTCTAAATTGCCCGTAGGTGTGAATGCGAGCATGAATGGTTGTCTGTCTCTATGTGTCAGCCCTGTGATAGTCTGGCGACCTGTCTAGGGTGTACCCTGCCTCTCGCCCAGTGTCAGCTGGGATAGGCTCCAGCCCCACTGTGACCCCCAAAATGATAAGCAGTTACAGAAAATGAATGATTACTGCAGTTTGTGGCAATGATAAACCCATCTCAGTGTTTAAAACATCATTAGCCTATAAAACTAAATGGAAAAATGAAGAGGCGTGTTCACCCCCAAAATACCACTTATTCCTATGATATTAAAAAAAGTTTAAAAAATAAAATAAGCACACACATTTTGATGATTTGTGTGGCTCTCGAGTTTTCCATTCTTAGGTTACGTGCTGTTAGTGTGATGGTTGCAGGCCTGTGTTAGGTTTTTTTCCCATCCATAACCAAACCTTTTCAAACATACCTAATGTTTTAATTTGAAAGAATGAAAAATGTTCCAATAAAAATCAAAAGCTCAAAACAAAAAAAGGGCAAAAGGAGACGTCTTTCGTTTCTCAGCTTGTCCCAACAGGCTCTTTTCACTGCAGACATTCTGACCTGTCAAAGCAGGAAAATCACAGGTGTAAATAATTACATTAACAGTGAGGCTTTCAGGGCCATTCAGTGATTTTGAGTTTGTACTTCGAACTCAAACTGTTGTTTTGATGTTGTGTTCCTTAAAAGACTTGAGCACATGAGCTTCAGTTGGTCAAGAGACCATTTAGTGGATATCATTTACTTTAAAGTAAGTTTCAGATTTTAAGGTATTCAAAGATAATTAAACAAACCCACAAAAATGCATGCTGACATGCAGGGTGGTTAAACACAGAGTTGAATATTCATGTTGAACTGCAAAATTAAATTTGAGTGACATCATTCTGACTGGGGTATAGCCTTTGTGTTGACAAAAAAAAAAACTGACTCAAAATCCACTTACTTACATGATAATTGAGTAAACAATGAGGACAGTGACAGGGTCAAAAGTACTTAAGTGAATGAGTAAGTGGCCTTTGAGTTGAGACAGACCTTTTTCACAACAGACATTTTGACATGTCATAGTAGGGAAAGCACAGGTGTATCCAATAATGTTAATGATAGCTGCATTACGCTAAGGGGAGGCCTGGTATTGTTCATCCTAACTGACTAGAATATCTTACTGGGACACTTGTTTGTATTAAGTGATTGTTAATGTGATAAGTTAAAGAAATAAATCAAAATGTTCTGAAATATAACCAGAGTTATGTATTTAATAATCAGCAGGAGGCTGTGACTCGTATAAAAATGTATTTATTTTCAAGGAAACCATTGAGTAACACTGAATACAACAGGAGTGATCATTCAATAGTCAATAAAACTTGTGACTCCTACATCATAAAGATCCCACATACAAGACGCCTTGGAAAACAAGATTTCAAAGCAAACATGTTGGCAATTTGCTGGTGCTACAATTTCATTTTTTTTTTTTACCCCCCCCCCCCCCCCCCCACATAACAAATCGAGGTGATACACACCTGTATAGAAAAGTGACAAGATTTTACATCAACTTACAAAGGGCTGGATGTCAAAGTGCAAGATGCCTGAACCCCCCCACCCCTCCCCTCATCAAAGAGGACGATCAAGGTGTCGAAATCAGAAATGGACAGTCCAATACAAATCTCCAAAATTATAATTCAGCCATTATGGCTTTGTATTCAGTTGAGACCCAAGTCTAGCTTACATTACATAGCTTTAAAATATCGTTTCAGAAACATTTTTTCTCCCAAAGAGACTGTTTGTTTTTTTTTTAAACTGCACCTTATTACAGACAACTGCATGTAATGGAGTAAAGCATCACAGGAATAATGCAGGCATACAACAGAAAAGCAGCTGTTCATCAACAACTTCAAACAAAACACACTAACATTTTGTTGGTCTATAAAAGCAACCGAGTCAAAGAATAACATACTAAAATCTGAAGTGAAAATAAAATGACTTAAAAACCTTGAAGAAAAAAAACTATGTACATGTATTTACAGGTAAATAGAGTGAATATTATACAGGTTTGACTGGCCTTTCGAGGTCAGGCCGAAGCCACCGAGGTCCATGTGATCCAACACTGCATGACATTCAGTTTTGTCAATCCAAAATGGTTCTTAAAAAGACAAAATACCTTCCAGGAAGCCGCCTTCAAAAGTCGCACTAAAAAGAAGCGAGCGAAAAGTGGAAAGTCTGTCAGTTTGTTTGTTCTGAATCTGGTGTGAGCGAGTAGAAAAACATCCAGGGCTTTTTGACGCAAACGTAACTTTCAATTTTTTTTGCATGATTTTCTTTTAAAAATAATAATAATTATAATAATGGCAATGTTTGCAAAGAGAAATCCATTGAATATATTCTTCTGGGAGTCCGTTTTTTTTTTTTTCCCAATGTTGATACCATCTTGAACTAAAAGACGAGGTCATCAGTCTGGAGGAAGGAGGTTGTGCAAACGAAACTGTTCTCTGATGTGCGGTCTGACATCTTCATTCTGTGATAACGAGAGAGAACAGATCAGAGACTAATAATAACTTTGTTGATGAAGAGGGACTCTAGTTTAACAGCAATGTGGGCAAACTGACAGTAACAAGACTCAAAAGTGACACACAGTATTAAGTCCAGTTCAGACCAAAGATTCTCGACAATAATAACATGTCAGTTCACACTAAAGCAACTAGATGAGACGTCGTATCGTCTCTATGCAACAACTCTCTGTACTTCTGTTCTGATTTCCAGCTTTTCAGGCTTATTTTGTGGCTGAATATAATTTGTAGCTTCTTAAAATATGAATGAGGATAGTGATGGTGAGATACTGGCTACAGCTGCATTAGTAGTGGTGATGAAACGGCAAAAAACAGAAACAAAACAAGCATCAGGTGGACTGTATTCATAATAAATACACCACAATAATATAAATAAGCAGCGCCAATTAGTTAGTCAATGAGAATATGTGTGTGTGAGGGGACATGAGCACATACAGCGAGCAGCAGCAGCGACCCACTATCCGACACCAGCACACCGTGAGCACTGAAACAGAGGGCTCGGCAGAGACAGAGCACCTGTCACAGCAAGCGAACACACCGTCTGTGGTTGACTTCACTACAAGCCGACTGGCTGTAGAAACAGGTGACATGTTTTACATTCTGAAACCATCAGCCAGCAATTTGACCAACTGAGTTGCAGGCGACAACATCAACCGGCTTGAGTCGAGCTCAGACTGGTCATTTCACACTGCTGCAACTTGTCTCTTTAACGTTCTAAAACTGTTTTGTCTCGTCGTGAATCTTTGGTCTGAACTGGGCTAAGATCCATCAGTGTCCAGACTAATGCAGTCCAAGACAACAGTCCTGCAATAAACCCTAAATACCTTCATGGTTATAATGGCGAGTTGAAACTGCTTTAGAGGGGTGTTGATTCAATTCCACTATCTTTCTGGAGGCTGCAGTTTGTGGTGCTGCTGCACTGTACAGCATTATACTGAGAGGTATTAGTATTATTTTGTCCACCACACAAATGGGTAATTAAATACCAGAAACACTTCTCATTTTAACACAACAGCAGCAATGCAAACAGCCTCCAAAATGATGATGCAGTCAAATCAACACCTCTCTATCAGCCCGTTGATACCTGGTATTAGTGAGTAGTATTAGTGATCTAAACACAAGTGGACAGCTGAGACACATCTTCGTTCACACCTGTATGTATCATGCGTCTCCAGCTGACCACTTGTGTTCTGATTTTGTCACTGCTTTGTCATATACTGGAAGGTAAAAGGGCCCTGCACATGATTATTACGTCTACATCCTCATTAGCTGCTCGCCAGTCATGTTAGTGGTTGTGTCAGTACAGCTGGAGATTTTGCTGTCAGGCGAATTCTAGCATCTAACTCATTGTTAAATGTGCAACCACCACGTCCTACATTTATGACATAGTCCTTGTCAGGGATGCACCAGTAAACCGCAGCGTTTACACTACAAAGACATGTGGTCAAATGCGTCCCCGACCACCTTAGCAAGTGGTTTGAGACATCACATCACAATGCACCTGAGTGGTCGTTTACACTTGTATTTGGTGCTATCCGCTTGTGACCATCTCGCCCAAGATGCATGTTAATACCAGGTATAAACAGGCTCTAAGACAGTTCAGTATCTTACAATGAGCTCAACACACACTGGACAGAAATATAAATGCAACACATTTGTTTTTGCTCCCATTTTTCATGATTAAAATCAAAAATTAAAACTATTTCTATGCACACAAAAGCACCGTCCCACAGCCATTAAAGAGGAGTGGGTCAAGAGGCCACAATCAACAACCTAATCAACTCCATGAGAAGAAGATGTGTCACATTACACGATGCAAATGGTACATTTGATACTGATTTCTATCTATGACCCATAAAATGCAGTTCTGTAGAGCTAGTCCTGTCAAGTCCTAATAAGGGTCTTTTTTTTTCCAAGATAGAACTGCACATTTAGGAGTGGTCTTAGAGGCCGTTTACACGTTGCCGGCTATCTTCATAAACGGACATTTCACCGTCTCCGTTTTCAAAAAATTCTTCGTTTACACTTACCTGTGTATATATACACAAGAGCATGCCAAACCTGTAGGTGGCAGTGTAACGAGAAGCTCAAGCCTTCCATGTATCCATTGTCACCATAGCAACATAGGTCGCACTTTTGACACAGGCGCAAGTTCTGGCGCATACTGTGACGTGGGCTGCCTATAACTCCGTCTATCTCCGTTTATCTCAGTTTACATGCAAACGCGCAACCGGAGTTTTCCAAAATCTCCACTCTGGCCGGAGTTTTTAGAAAGACTCATTTTCAGAGGAGAAATCTCCATTTGCGTGTAAACGAAGGGCACAAACGAAGGAAGATGTCTCTGTTTATCAAAATCACCGTGTACGTGTAAACGGCCTCTTATACTGTGACCATCCAAAGCACACCTGTGCAGTAATTATGCTGTTCAATCAGCACTCTGATATGTCACACCTGTCAGGTGGATGGATTATCTTGGAAGAGGAGAGGTGCTCACTAACATGGATTTAAACAAATTTGCAACCAAAATTTGAGAGAAATAACTCTTCTGTGTGCGTAAGAGACTCTAAGATGTTTAACTTAAACCTGTGAAAACTGCAGCAACAAAAAGTGTTGCATTAAAATATGTGTTCAGTGTGCTTGGATTATTTTGAGGAATCTTTTAAAAAATATTCCTATGATCTTTGTCATCTGTAATAAATCTAAACCCTGTGACTTTATCCACATTAATCTTAGAATTCATCATAATGCAGTACGTTCTGTCGTAGCTGCTCAACACTGATGACATGTTTTTCTTACATCAGCTCTTATTATCTGTAAATATAAAAGGCGCTGTGTGTCTGTGCATCTAATCGTGAATCTGTCCACAGTGGGAGAGTAGGTGGATTAGTCACAACACACCACCGGTGGTGTTAAGGTGTCAGTCTAACTAGACAGAGGTTGAGATACATACCAGCTCCACAAGCTTCTCGAGGAAAGGAACAAGCTTTAGAAGCTCGTTGTCATTTCTATCCACAAACCAGCTCTCGATAGGGATTCCATTGGAGAGCTGCAACAGACACAGAAATCTGTGCTCAGATATCACGGTGACACACAAACACTGGCAGAAACAGCAAGTTTAAAAACAACTGGTTTACTGGTTGGTGTGAAAAAGTCGTACCTGATAGGCAAAGGCTTGGGGTGAATTGTCGATTATTATCGTCTTGGAAAGATCCCGTCCAAGAATGTTTAGGTCTTTAATATAATTTCCTTGAACACACACACAGTGCTCACGAAATAGCCTATGTCTAAAATGAAAAGAGAGAGAAAGAAAGACTAATGCAGTAATACAGCTTTACAACAAGATCTTCACAAGACAAACAAAAAGAACTGATAATATCCCTGTAGTGGAATATTTAAAAAGGCCATATTGACTTAAAATAATCCTCATTTACTTTAAAAAAAAAACAGCACAATTAAAGAAGAAAGAAACTGGTATAGAAAAGGGCGACTTCTTCACCTCTTCATACTGACTTTGGCACTATCCAGATATGTCTGCTTTTTGTTAGCAAAACAGGTTCCTCTCATTTGTTTATTTGACTAAAGGAAGAGGAAGTTACTGCTGCATCCACCCAGACTATTGTACAGACTGTATTAATGGATGGAGATTTATTGAGACGTCAGAGGTGTGGAGGAGATCAGAAAGCACGGGTGTGTGTGGAGGATAAACAAAAACATCAGTGCATATATTGATGCTTGTTTCACTGTTGCTACGACAAGCAAACTTGATTAACTTGAAAACCAGCAACAGCACTATGCAAACATCCAGAAACATCCATTACAAAACACACCCACGACGAGGAAGTCACAATGAGGGAGGAATATTTGCTGTCAAGCAAAAAAAATGATTTTTATTTCCTCATCTATTTGTCAGAAAAAGAAAGCGAAGAACTCAAGCTTTGAGTGATGACATGTTTCACTTCTCGAGGCTGTGTGTGTTCTGTGTTGCTGTCCCTTTTCCCTCCACTGTAGATCTGTCCAGGTGTGCTGCATTACTTAATGATGTGCATCACACCTGGCATGGAGGAGGTGTTTAAGAGCTCCTGTGCCAGCAGCAGAGGAGAGAGGCCTCTGGTGTGGGGACTGCTGGTCCTGCTGCCTCTCAGCCTGGGATTTTTGTTGTCTTGTTTGCTTGTTTTATTTGTAATAATTCCCCTGGCTTTGAGTGTTATAAAGGTGTCTTATGTGGTAATTTGGGTCAGTGGTGGAGTTTTGTTTGCCCCATTGGGCCACTTAACGGTGGGGCGTCTGTACAGTAAGGCTGGTCAACTTTCCTGGCTGAATCATGCATGATAGGGCTGTAACAGTTCCTGTATTCATACTGGACTGATGCACGTAATGTGGTACTAACGTGGAACCAAAATTCACAAGCACAAGTTCCGCCTGGATATTTTTAGCCTTACGCCCTTAGCAACATTTTGAGGTTAGACAACAAGCTGATTGGTGTGTGGCAGAGTTGTGTATAAGACAACAATGGTGTGTCTGCACTGCTCAGCCATTAGAGGAGATGGGAATGGAAACACATCGTACATGCTAAGATACATTTGCCAGCATTCAATGACATCACTCAGATGTGCCAATCACCAGGATGATTCATGTGAGCGCTCTGAATGTTAAAATTCAGCCACAGTGGAACTAACTGTAACACTCCTCCTCATCCACAAGTTTTGCTTTTACTTTTATTTCTCTATTTAGTTTGTATTTGGATATATAATGAAAAAAGTTTACCAAAGTTGCCAATGGGAAAAATGTTATCTCATTAACAAACCCAGCAAGAGGATTTCGTCTGTCTTCACACTTCTGCTGACTGTTCGAAATTGATATTTTGTTTTTTATCTGCTATACTGAACTTGCACCAAAGTGACTTCTGTGCACCGTTACACCCCGACTCGATAGCAAACTAGTTCCTCTAGCTTTATTGTGGTTGCGCTTGTACATCCTGTTAAAATCTGAGCTGACACTTTAATTTCCTCCTCATCTCTACAACTAACTCGAGGCACATTCACACAGAGTGTTAAACACAATATTTATCATAAAAGCTACTTCAAAGTCTCGTGTGGTAACTGACCTGACCAACTGTTTCTTCGGATCCAGGATGTTGAGCAACTTGTCAGCGTACACTTTCTTTGAAGCGGTGAAGAGAATAATCTGAAATTGAAACGGACAGCAGCAATAAATGAGCAACATGTAAACCTTAATTTGAACAGAAACTTTCTGGAGTCTCTTGGAAATTGAAGCTGCATCTCACCTCATACATTTGAGACATGCGCTCAAGAAACTCACGGAAAAAGGGCCTCAACCGAACATACACCTTGAGATTAAAAAGTAAAGAAGAAGAAATTTAATCACCACAACAAGTAAATAGAGACCTCTAAATTAGAGAACAACATTTAATAGTTATTACCTGGTATATTACATCTTGAAAGAGCACAGGGAATGTCAGGGCTGCATCTTCTAGCTCATTCAGACTACAGTGCACCAGAGTTTCGTCCTGATGACAGAAAAAGAAGGGAAAAACCAATTACAGTCAATGTACTTTCATTATGTTATATATAGCAAGAAACGGTTCACTGCTTACCAGATCCAAGACGAGAGAAAACTCTGGTGTGCTGCGTGTTTTCAAAGGTAGCGCTGGTTTGCGTGTTAACTGCTCTTCTGTCAGCGGAGGCACGTGCTTAATGAAGAAGTATCTTAAAGCAGAGAGACAGTAAAAAAGGCTCTCATTTAGTTAATCAATTACCCGACAAAAAGCAACACTTTTACAACAAGGAAAGTTTAATGTTAGTGTTGTTAATCCAGCTGAAATATTAAGAGGTAAGAGCACAGAGTCTGTCTTGTCACCACTAATTTAAATACTGCAAAGGTCTGAAAAGATTTAAATAAGTGTTTAAATATTTAAAAGATGAGTGAATCAGCTGAACTGTTATATAATCTTTAGTCTCATGATGTACAGTAGTGGTGTAAACATGCTGTCTCATGACATCAGAGGCTCACAGTCCTGTGTTTGCTGCCATCTAGTGGTTTAAAGTTGGCAGCATGTAATGTCACCTTGGATGTGAGATGACATCTGATCACAAAAAGCTCCTTATTTTTGCTTGACAACTTATTTTTAGAATTATTTTTAATAAACACTGTTGTTAAAAGCTGCTTACAAACCAACTTACGGATCAAAAACTTCCCATTCCTCTTCATACGTTGTTTCTGGAGGAGCTGCAGGTAACGGATCTTGGTAACCACCGTCTGGCATACAACCAGGAGCTGATCGGCAGAGAGATGGAAAAGGAGTTAAAATATTATGTTCCTGAGCAACAAAGAGTCAAAGTTATGACTAGGGCTGTGGTGGCATGGATTTTTTGTTACTGCAGTGACTTATTTAAGAGCATTATGTGCGTGTACATCATAAATATAATTGTATTTAACTGTATAATTCTCTGGTTTATCAGTGTAGTGTCTGAACAGCTCCTCAGAATGGCCTCTCTATTCACAGCTGACTCATATGAACAGTCCACTGCGGGTTAAATGAGCATCAGCAGGACCGTGCCATCTCATTCGCTTTACTTCTCCTTGCAGTTCTTGCACTTACACAACTGAAGTTACATCCAGTGACTTCAATTAGCAGTCCGCTCGCTCACCAGAGGAACTCCAGTCTCAGCCTTTCACTGTGGCACAGCAGCCTTCAGTGTTGATGGGCTATTACTCGTGACGTGTAACCAATGAGACAATGCTGTCACGGGACACTGAGTGAGGCTACAGAGTGGTGACTGCAGACAGAGGGGCTGCATCAGAGCCAAATCAGCATTTTTTTTCAATGAATTTATTGTATTTATATTTTTAAAAAAAGCAGTGCTGACCTCGTCACCGTAGCAGTGCCACATGACCACAGTGACGCACTTATCGTCACAGCCCTAATCATGACGTCACATTCAGATTACCCTCTGTTCCACCAGCTTCTGAACATCAATATCTTATTCACCAACTCTGTCATCGGTCTGTCGTGAAGCCTCTTCCTGGGATTTACTGTCCATAGTCACGAGACAAATCAGCAGCACTTGCTATTAGAAGTCGAGGGAGAGGCTGCGACATGTGACTGGAAGTTAATGTCGCGGTTTCTGTCTCAGTTTCAGAACCTTTACACCCCATAACGTTTACTCACAATGGTCCAGAGCTTATAGGGAAGGCTGTTTGTTAAAGGCTAACTAACTTTCACTACCATCTTTACCTAAACATATGGACACTGCTGAGAAAGGCTCTAATCCAAGGCTGGATTTTTAGTTTTCCAACTAATGTCAGTGGGATTCTGAATGAGGTTTTCTTACTTCTGAAACGGGACCTGAAGTTTCACTTTCACTTTGGCTCTCTATTGTTGAATTACAAAGCTGAGCGACAACCATGTTAACAGTTTGACTGTTAACGACACAGAGAAAACCCAACTTGAGAGCAGTGTCATGTTTACAAATCTGCATGGCCAAAAGAAGATTAATTTGATTTGACATCCTACTATTGTAAACTCCACCCATCCGATCATCAAAGCAGGTTAAAAATAAATGACAACTGTTAGTGTTTATCTTCTGAAAGTCAAGAGAGTTTCCCACATTAAAAAGAACCCGCACAGTTTCTCTCTGACCATTGACAACTCAAAAGTCCGTCCATCCCCTCAGGTTAGAGTCCGGGTGTCATCCTGGACACTACACAGTCCTTTGAAGCCCACATCAATAATGTCACTCAGTCTGCACAAATTTCATCTACGAAATATTAATCGTCTCCGCCCGTCACTTACACCTCAGAGCGCTGCTATCCTTGTTCATTCTTTGGTTACATCTTATATTGATTATTGCAGTTCTGTCCTCTTTGGGCTCCCTCTCAAGTGTATTCATAAACTCCAGTTGGTCCAGAATTCAGCCGCCAGTATCATTTCTACCTGTCTGAACTCCTACACATCTACACACCCTCCCCTACTCTTAGATTCTCTTCTGCAGTCCAACTCACATCACCATCTGCCCGCTTGACTACCATGGGTTCTAGCGCCTATAAATAAAATGCATTATAATTATTATTGAGAGTGGTCGTACCTGTTAATGGCGGCATGTCAGTCTCTGTGACTATTTCTCCTTCTTCTATGGTTGGATCGGAGGTAATCTGAAGCCTCTGCGGTAACATCGGGGCAGGGTGACACGGAGTGATGCCCTCTGTGGATGTCAGAGTGCTGCTTGGCATTTCTTCTGCCGGCTCGATGTCCAGCTGTTTCATGATTTCTTCTGCCTCCACCGCTTGGCCAGGAGAGTCTGAACCAGGAGTGGCTACATACAGATGACAAGAGCGGTCTGTCAGTCAGTTTGGTCACACACCACAGAAGAACATTTAATTATTCCAAAACATTTCTGACATTAATATTAAAGCCATCTTTTATATTACCAGTTTTAGTTGCTGGTGAGAAAAAGTTGAAGACTGGAGAGAAGATGGTTCCGAGCAGGGTGGTGCGTGGTGGGCTGCTTGCTGCCTCGACGGGGACCTCTAGTTTACCGTTTGGTTTCATGGGTTTACTGTTGCAGGTCATAGTGTCTGAAAAACAACATCACTTTAATAACAACCCCAAAAATGTCTGTACAGATTTCTGTTTATCTGTATATGGTTTCTTTTTTTTTGGTTAAAGGCTTATGATTTGTACGCTGCAGTGAAGCTGAGACATTTCTTTTACAACACTTCTTACTGGGTCTTAAATACCTTTATTTGGACTTTTTCGGCAAACTCTGGAGACTGCTTTGTTGGTAAGGCCTCTAGTCTGTGGTGTTGAAGTAATTAGATCGCTCTCAGAATTACAATCAATACGACTCCTCTTTGCAGGGATGTCCTGCTCCACCTGAGGAAAATAAAACCAGAGATACAGAAGCGAGCACTACTAGATTCAGCATGTTGTATTGATGTCGGAGCTGGTGCAGCCCGTCTGTGAATGAAATCACTCTGGCAGTTCAGGCCAGTGCACCACAAGGGAAACTAAGACAAGCAAAGCAAACAAACAACTACAGTCAAGAGGGTATAAAACAAACTTTCTGCACTAGGCAAGATTATTTTTTTGCCATTAAGCCCTTAGCAGAAACAGTTTGTACTTGTTATGTTATTATGTTATTGGTAAATATGTTCTTTCAACACTGGGTTGTGTTGTTAAAGTGCTAACTGGCTAACTAGCGTCTTGACTCCGTCCTGTCAGTCTTCTGGTTTCCCTCAAATACAGACGACTGCTGCCTGCTGGTAGGGAGAGTTATTTCCTCTCATGCAACCGCAGAGCGCCCATACTAGTTGGTCGATGGCTGTAGTTTTTGCGGTGTGTTCAAGCACAATATTTTGGCCGAGACACAGCGACATGAGGCAACAGTCAGTCGCCTTTGGCACTAGTTCTTTTATGTAGGTTTGGTGTGTCTGGGCCTTAAGACTCTGCACTTTATTATAATGAGAACGCCAATTAGTAGTGTTGTAGGAAAAAAGTAATGATAGCAAATAAAATCATGATACCATTGTGTCTCAGTCCACATCTAAAAAGAAATGTACTAAATTTAGAAATTATGTAAAATTATTTTTTTCCACCAAACTTATTTGATTTTATTCTGTGCACAGGAGATGATAATATCATGGTGTTTCACAGAGTTTGTAGAGTGCAGGGAAATAAGAGACGTATTTAATTTTATTCATTTCATACTCACTCTGCATCTTTTTTACTTTGAGCTGCTGCACCCTTTACTTACATTCAATTTCGACTGTGTTGAAAGAGTCACAGAAATGTTACAAGGTCCGACCCAGTATGATTGTTGTTAAGACTTTCATGTAAAGCGACTCAAGTGATATTTAGACACCCAAGTAATGAGAACCATGTCTGAAAGTGGCTCAAGTAAAAAACAATTTCATTAGTGGGGAAATGTTTTGCTTTAAGAGAAATGCTCTCAGCCTGCTCTATTTTTTCTGTTAAAAACAGACACTATGGGGCTTTACAGTTGGGAATTACCATACCATTAATCATTATAATTCATAACAGCTGTCACAATGTAAACAGCGGAAGTTCAAAGAAACTTAGTGAGAAGGAAACAATGTTGGCTGTGTTGAGACTTTCTGTCAGGAAACTTAAAGCACTCCTCGCTATTATGTGTGAGTCACTGTTTCAAATTATCAGCACAATATGCAGCTGAGGCACTGCTTTTCTCTGCATTAAGCAAGAGAGTGTGCTCCCACGTGTATCATTATGTTACAGCGGCAAACACAAAATGGTAAAAGAGCAGCTGGGAATCTTAATGTGAGCTCACCTTAACAGCATTTCCACGGATGAATTTCTTTATGGTGGAGAACAGGCCTGTTTCATTCTTCTGCATCTTGCCTTGACCTCTCACCGGAGATGGCTCCACTTCACGGTGTTTCCGCTTGGCCTGGGTCGGGTGGGTTCGGCGGCCTAAGTTTAGCTGCTGAGGAGCTTTACGCACTCTCAGCCTCATCGTGCTCCGACGTCACATAGAAAAATCTGACAAGAGGGAAAGGAAAGTTAAGAAACAATGCTTAAATGATGACGGCAACACCAAACACAGCGGCCTGAACTTCTTGAATGTTACAGGGTGTTACAAGCAGCTTTACAAGAATATTCCCTAATTAAAATCAGCTAAAAGTTTTAATTAAAAGGAATACATCATCCCCCAAATGACAATTTGTATATTAATAACTTACCCAATGCTACGTTTAATTCGTGAAGAAAACTTGATTGACAAAAACAGTAATATTACCTCACTGAACTCGGGAGCTGCTGATGTACCGCTGCCTTGATAGGCTTTTTGTGTAACTCTGTGACTTTGCTGAATCTGAACTAACTAAAACACCAAAGTCACACAAACTAACTGACCAAGGCAGTGGTAGACAAACAGCTCTTGTGTTCAATGAGGTAATATTTCTGTTTTGTCAATGAAGTCTGGCTTTATAGAGAGCATAGATATGTTTTACTTATACTTCCCCGTCGAAAAGTCCTGTCTGTTTGGGAGGAACTGATCATACTGGACTAAATGAAACTTGGTTTGTACTGCACAATAGCTTTGCTGTTTAAACCTTTGAACCTTGAGTAAACTGGTGCAATTTCTTTCAAAAACCTGGGGGGTAGAAGGCAATGAGCAACTTGGTAAGAAATATCCCACAAATTGCAAAAAGTTAATAGATTTAAAAAAAACTATCTAAAAATAGAAGAAGAAGAAAAGGTAGGGAAAAATCAACAGTTATATAGTTGATTATATAATCAACAGGTTAACAAGATAACTTGGTCAATACCGAAAAAGTTACTAGGCTTTGATACCCAGCCCTGTACACTGCATGTTAAATTCATTGATAGTTTAACTAGATTTCAATTCAACTTTTCAAAAGATATGTGGTGATTTTTATACATTGATATATTGATGTTTTTAGACATTTTTTGCTCTCAGTTTAAAAAGTAGAGACAATAATTTCATGGCATTATTGTTTTTCTATTTTTAGCTTTCATGTAATGTGACTCAGTGAGTCATTAACACCAACGCCAAAAAATATTACAACACTGACACCCTTCATCAGCCTGGTCACATTACATGAAAGCTATTGAAACAAAACATCTAACTTCTAAAACAATACTTTCATACAATAGTAGAAGAGCCGTACTGACTGAATGGAAGCTACTGGAATAAATGACATTATTTTCTATAAAAAATATGAGTAAAATAAATGTATTACGTTTGAGAAATCAAAATGAGTGAGCTACATTAAACCAGTTTAATACAACTGTTTGATCATAATCATGCTGTAGCTTCAGTCTAAATGTTACGATCAAGTAAGGATAAACTCATATTTCACTGGTTGCCACGGTTACTTAACAAGATCATAAGTAAGTTTAGGGTACAAATTATTAATGTACAGTACGCCAAACAGACCGGTCAGTGGAGCAGGCGGTGCAACTTAGGTGATAAACTACATTATCAGAGGCCTTTAATATGTTCAAATTAAGCTGATGTTTAGTAAACGCTTTATATAAGCATGTTTGGTGCATTATGCTGCAGCTTTATTATCTACCTGTTGCTAAATCATATCTGGTAGCATATCAGCATCGCTGTCTGTCGTTATGTAACATTGGACAGGCTGTATTAACACCAACGACGTCAGCTAGCGCCGTTAGCCAGCTGCTGGTATTTAGCATCAAAAGCCAAGTGTACAGCCACCGCTGGTTTGACGCTGGTGCTCAACACACGTTAGGACAAGACTGTGCGTTAATGTGCCAACATCTGGCACCTATCCGCTGAACATACCTGCTATCAATATGACTGTGTCTTAATGTAACTTAAACCAGATGCTGTCAGTGGGTTCCGCGGCTAGTTAACACAAGCGGCTACAGTTAGCTTCCAGGCTAACAAAACGCCAATGGCAGCAAAAGCAAGGCCGTGACATTATTCACTTCAGCTTCCACAGCACGTCTCACATGTGTCCCCGTGAACATATCTGTGTTTAACATGCAAACTATACATCTATGCATCGGTAGCATAAATCCATTTATCAGCTAGCTATGCTGTTGCTAGCGCGTCATTTAGTTCGCTTCCATAATTATTTTCAGCCGTTAGACTACGCCCCCTTCGCTGGCTAACGCTAGCCACTAGCTAGCTAGCTAACAGCAGTCGGGCTACCGGGGGGGGGACAAACATTTTTTGTTTACATGTTGACGCCGCTCGTTACTTACTGACGATCCAGGGAGCTCTTCAAAACTTGCCGCAGCGTTGTCAGCTCTCGGCCACGACCGTGGCGGCCACCGGTGGAGGTGGAGCCGTGGTTGTTGCTGCCAGCTGTGTCTGTCGCTCGGTAGCTAGTCAAAGACCAAACATGTCTGCGGACGCCATTTCCCGCCTCATCACAAACATAACGTTGGTGGTGCGCAGGGGAATGCGACACACACACGTAGGAGAACCAACGTGGCGGAGTCAACAGAAAAAAGCCTCCGATGCGTGTGCGCAGCCTGACTGAGACTCAACACTGCACTTTATCCCTGCTGGTATTGTTGTGCGACTACAAGGAGGCTGTAAAGAATGTAAAGACTGCTGCAAACAATCACCACAGCAGTTACATTATCTGTAGTGTGTGTCACACATTAAGAAGGACAACACTTTTTGGCATCTTTTTGCCTGAAGAGTGCCAGAAGTTCTTACATGTTTGCAGCCATGTTTAACATTGTAGTGATTGAAAATTAAAGTGCATAACAATTAACATTGTTTTTTTTTTAGTTTTCAGTCCAATGCAGCTGAAAGAGCTCATGTGGGAAACTGCAGATAAGAGATTTAAGTTGGCTGGTGAGCAGCACTGTGATTATAAACTGTTACTGGAATATCAAACTGAGTATACAAACAAGCAAATATGTGAGGGGTCATCTGAATTTCATAGCTTTTTGCTGTATCCCAGCTGTCCAAACTTTACACCAGCAAAGAAGAGCATTTGAGACACATTGTGTATTCAGCTGCATTATTAAGAAATAGATATTCACTAAATCAAATTGTGAAGCAAATTTCAGGCCCTGGAGGGATGAAACTTGCTTATGAAATGAAGTGGCTGCCTGGAGGGCAGTCACAGCCAAACTACCAATCAACTTGCTGCAAAAAGGTCTCTATCAGTGCCTCCCTGAAGTGGAATGCAGCTATCATTGATGTTATTAAATACACCTGTGCATGGCATGTCAAAATGTCTATCCTGGAAGTCTATCCTGAAGATTTTTGACGACTCAAAGGCGTCATTTTTCAATCTGAAAACAATACTGCAAAACTATGGGAATTTTCAATAATGTAAAATAAAAGAATTGGAGTGCAGTTAATATGCTTGGACATGTAAAGACATTCCTAACATCCCTTTCTGCTACAGCACCAGAGTCAAATGGGTGGTGTGCATTTACAGCCAATTTAGTAGAGTAAACATTACACATTTGAATGCAGACCATGTAGAGTCGGCCAGTTGTACACCAACTGCAGATTGTGCTCTGAGGCCTAAAGAGAACATACCAATCAGGGACCTCAAAAAGCAAACAATAAAATATAAAAATCACAGCATAATTAACTCAAATATAACATTCAGTGTTTCAGTAATACCAGCAGATGTAAAATTCCACAAAGTGCAACAAGACTGAAACTATACTGAGTATATATTTATGATTTTTCAGCAACAATTTCACTTTGTTCTTTAACAGCGTAATTAAAGATTCATAAGTGTACAGAGTCATTTAAATGATTAAAGAGTAATAATTTTAAAAATACAATCACAAAGTCAGCAGTGACTGTATAACCACCAAGATGTTATAACTCAGTTAAGCACTCAGAAAAATAATCACTATGTACCAAACTCTATATCTGACATTCATGTTTACGTGTAAGAAAAGCACTTGTGGTCGTTTCCATGTTAATGGTCGACCCTTCCCAGAAGACAGTGACTCATACTAAAGGTTTGGTAGCACAAATGATTGACATAGTACTATGAAAAAAATACATTTTCACAGACTGGATGCTTTAGCGTTTAAAATGGAGACAACCAAAATCCTTAAATGGCAAAATAGTACACACACAATAACTGACCTCCACCAATACACACAATCTGTAGTGGAGCAATCTGAAAAAGAGTACATCGTACACTGTGATTAATGAGAATAGTTGTTCAATAATCCTATGTGAAAATTAACAAATAAAATTGGATGCAAGTGGGCAACATGGATTATATACCATGCAGCAAGAAGCTGAATAAACCTTGGAAGAACCTGGCCAACCCCAGTAAGGCTGTGGGACTCAGGTGAAACCTACTGGCTTATAAAAGTATAGTGGTGCACCTACAGTAGGGTTGCAAATCTACAAACTTTTGTTCTAGACTCCAATAAAAATCTCATATCTGCTTGGATAATGGGGTTGGTGAAAGCAGCAAGACATTACATTCAATGAGCCGCAAAAAAACACAAAACATTGACCTCTAAGCAGCTAGAAGTTCCACACAACAGCAGAATTAAAATTTAAATCTCACTTTGTTTCTGCTCTTTCTCATTACAGGGAGTCATTTTATTCCATGTTAATATCAGCGCACCACTTACAGCAGATTTAATGTTTCAATATTCATGATAACTTGATCGATCTTCTTGTGATTAGTCTTGATGTCCAGGCCATACATGTTACCCCTGTACGGACCCCTTTATGGTGAATTTAATGTGCTACGTCTTTGCCTAAAAGTTTTGGGAATATAACTGTTATCCTGCAAACTGATGGTGAGGTTTCATTTCATCCCAAGATGGAAGAGTTTCCTGAATGGTCCTGGTCCGCCCCACAGGCCCCTGACAGAAGGAAAATAAACAGACCATTAATGAAATGTGATACGATGCATTACAACCAACTGTTAAAGCTGGAGTGCAGAACTTTTGTCTGCTACATCTGACAGTGAGAGTAATTACAGAAACTACAACATGCTTATCACCATAGACTGTGCAAATAATGGGTGTAACCGTGATGTCACCCAGTGGTTTGTGGACTCCCATTTCTGATGGTCGCCATCTTGGAATTTTTGAGCCAAAAGTGACCCTATCTGGACGTGAGGGTAGAGATAATCCTTACACTAGCTGCTAGCTTGATCAGCATGGTGCATTGCTGGGGAGATGTCCAACTCCCCAGCAACATTTTCCAGCTTCCCCAAGGCATTCCCAGGCCTGTTGAGATATATAAATCCCTCCAGTGTATTCTGGGTCTACCCCAGGGCCTCCTATAAGTGTCACATGCCCGGACCACTGACAATGCTAATGCTAATTTTTGCTAGTGAACAGGCTTTAAACCATCAAAATAAAATGTACGCATCGCACAATCTAAACATATGACTCCTGAGAGGGTCTTTAAGTGCAACCAAATGCTAAACAAAAATTTTTTAGACAACCAAAATGTTACATTATCTTTCATCAACTGAAAAAAAACAACAACAAAAAAAAACTTAAATAGCCACAGCTACGGCTATACATTTACTTTAATTATTATTCTCAAATTTATTTTATTATTATAACATTTAAATAGTGAGTTTTATAAAAATGTACCCCCTTACAGTTGTCAGGAACAGATAAACTAGCTACAGAGACCAAAACTTTTTATTTCTGCTGTAAGTTGAACATTTTAACATGGAGGTCTGTGGAAACTGACCCACTCTTGGAGCCAGCCTCAATGGCCATTCAAGGAGCCGCAGTTTTTGGCACTTCAGCTTTGGCTTCATTTCTCAGACCAGCAGGTTGCTGCCTGCTTATGACACATTCCTCTGGCCTGCTTCCCCATCTCCCCCACCCCACCTGAACACTCTCTTAAAGTCTTTCTCTTATTTTATCCTTTCTCTTAGCGCCAAGTTTCTTTTATATTCGGAGCATCAACTCCAGAGACTTCTTAGGATTTTCCACCCCAGCTTCTGCCATACTCCTAGCCGCTGCTCCGTGGCTATGGTCTTTCCCTCCTTACTTTCCCCTTTGGCTCCTGTTAGTTCATGTAAAACACATCGCTTTCATTGTCCCAGCTTGGTAAATGTTACCGTAGACAACTCCAGTATATGTGAAATAAGGAGAGCTTTCCCTGGTGGCTTAATCAGCATTGTGAGAGCTCGTCTGGTAAGGGCTTAAATGTAACAGACGCTCATTTAAATGTAAAAGTACCGCACTCCAGCTTCAACATGTTATTGGTAAGCCTATAACCGTGTACATACCGTAGAAACCCATGCCAGTAGAGGATAGGCATCACATCAGCTTTCATGTGGTACATGAGTCTTCGTTCTTTGGCTTGGTTGATGGGAAATGTCTCAAGGGGTTGTCCATTGTAGTCAAACTCTGCCAGAATGACTGTGTTGTAGCTTGTGACCAACGGACACGAGGTGTAGCCATCATACTGTGAACAAGGAGGTTACTCATTATGTATATGCACATTTTTTTTTCAACAGAGAACAAATATGAATAAGGTCTGATGTTAATGTGTCACTTACTATTTTATCTGGCTTCTCATTTTTCAGTACTTTGCTGATGGTTCTGTTCAAGACGGCACTCTGTGCAGCTGAGAATGAGAAAACAAATGATAAGCTCTTTGAAATGAATGTGTTAGTTTTCTTTTTAGGAATCAAGAAGACTTACACTGTGTCCAAAATCCATCCTACATACTAGTTCTGTGCAGTGAGTACTACAACTGTCACAGTTGTAGCAGTAAGCACACACACACACACACACACACACACACACAAATCAGCATACTTTACACTGACAAAATGACACAAAATGTCCATCAAACTGTGACTTTGAAATGTTTCTGCAAGTCAAACTTCACAAATAAAAAGCAAAGTGCCATCCTTTAGACTCATTACTTATTTTTGTTCTCCAAGATCTTTGTGGAGATGCATCACCACCATCTACAATTTATTTTAGCATCCATCTACAGCACCTTTCCAGTGTGAACATACTATAAAATAAAAATCTGCTTAGAATCAATATGTAGTATGGATCTGGGGCACACTGTAGAAGTTTAGAGACCAGAGGGGCTGTAGTAAAACACAAAGGAAAGGAAAATAGTTTGAATAAAAAATGGTAATGTAGCTATTCTTTGGTGCCCTACCACTAGTGTGGCAAATAATTTAAAGTTTAACATTTAATGGCGTAAAAGAAAATCCAGTGTTTTTTTTTACTATCCATACATGCATGTTCATTATCCACTTATCATGTGAGAGGGTGCATGGGGCCTGAGGCCTCTCCCACCACACACTGGGAAAGAGGCAGCGCACACACTGAAAAGGTCAGTAGTGTATCACTGAGGTGGCACACATGTACAAACACTCACACTCGTGGAGGATTAAGAGTTGCCATTTTACCTAGCAGATGTGTCTATGGACTGCGGACCCAGAGGAAAACAGGGAGAGCATGCAAACTTTACATCAGCGGCACAGTGCAAAAATCTACATGTGCCGCCTGAGTGGGCTTGAAGATCTTCTTACTGTGAGGCAACAGTGCTAACCACGAAACCCCCGTTTTCACCTAATCCAAAATGTATCCTCTGTAGCCACGATTTTTTTAGACTTAGAGTGCATTAATTTTCATATAATCCATGTAAAATGTGTGTTGGACTTCCCATGAGTCAAGAAGCAAACAACTGAGATGACTGACCGAAGCAAACTAAGTGAATTTGGTCTACATTCTGCCCAAAGCATTTTATGTATTTTAAAGGAGAAGGCTGTAACAGCAACATATTCTTTTATTGGATGAGACTAGCATTTGATTTATAGTTAAACTGATGTACATACGAAGTTTCATCAGTAGAGGGCTCACTGAAGTAGGGCATCAAGGGAAAAGGTGCTCAACAGTCATCCAAGCTCTAAGTGGTGAGCCTCAGCTGTTCTTTAAGCTTGCTTTCTAAAGTGGCATACTGTGTTAGCAAGTTAGTCATCTCTATAAAAAGATACATGCCAAAGTATTTAGAATTTGTAGGCAACGGGACAAGATTTTGTTTACTTTAGTGTTCTGGTGTCCATTTGTACTCTGAGTAGTACTGACCAATCATGGTTGAGCTGCACGTAAAAAGTCAGTGTGGAGAGGCAGAATACATTGACTGAAATGCAATCTTAGATCACACCGGCTATCGTCTGCTGATGACTTCGCCTTAAGAGCTTTTTTAAATGTATCTGTATTCATATGCTGATATTGTCATATTGATTAGCTGAAATGACCAGCGCTAGGAAGAGAAGGTCTTGGCCCAGGTATCTGCTTGCTACGCTGGATCTCCCATATTATTGGCCACTGGCCCCCGAGGCTTTTCGGCATCAGACCAACAGTCGATTGATTCTGAGACTGTCATGTTCATAAAGTTAACTTTCCTGCACTAAAATGTTAGCAAGAATTAAGTTAGCTTGTTCAACATGCTTAGGTTAAAATGTTAAAAACACAACATTAGCTTTAAAGGTCTAGTGTAGGATTTAGTGGCATCTTTGGTGAGATTACAGAACTTAAACTTCTCCCATATGCCAAGCTTGTAGGAGAGCGACAGTGGCCAATGTGAAAACATGACAGACTCTGTGAGAAGAGGATCCACACCTTCTGTGTATAAACGGTTCATTCTAAGGTGACATAAACACAATGATTCTTGTTTTCAGGTGATTATAAATGAATGAAAACATAGTTATGAGAGACATTATTAAGGTATGGTATTTCACTTATGACTAGGTGTGTCATGTAGCATGACATACCTCGCACGAATACACTGAATCTAAACATGATGAGCACGATTAGGCTAAATTCTTTACTGCAGTCAGACTGCAGTTGTGCAAGAAGTCATAACACAAATTTACAACCTGATGCTATCATCAGTGATGTGAAATTGCCAGGAAATTCCCATTACTAACAGCTAACAGACAGGAAATGGCACAGACACAGTTAGTTTAAATTAGCCAGGCACAAAGGGTTATTTTTGTTCACCATATGTCTGCATCATGTGCAAAACATTTCTCAAATGTAAGGGTACACTCAAACACAAAGGTAAACTGAGATAATCATACAACATGTCAGATACCAATCATTAATGTCCCGACATTGCAAGCTTTATCAGGCGTGGTCTATGTTTTTATAGTCTTGTGTAAATACACAATTGTGCAATACACTTACTGAGGACAGTACGTTTCAAATTACAAAACCCACAAGCAGTTAACAAAAGATTTAAGTACAGGGACTGCATGCAGCAATAGAGAGCTTTCCAGTGTTGCGTTATTACAATGTTCACACTAATGACACAATGATCACCTACCGACAGCAGCGCCTGTTTTGGCTGTGGGCAGGTTGGTGCAGTCTCCAATCCCAAACACATTCGGATACCTGTTATGTTGGAGGTTGTCTTTGTTGACATCCAACCAGCCAGCCTCATCTGCCAGCGGACTGCCTTTGATCACAGAACAGGGTCCCATTGGTGGCGTGACGTGAAGCATTTCATACTAATAAAGACAAACAGCAAAGTTTATTTCCTATTTTGGCATATCTTTATGTGCAAAGGGAGAAATAATCTGTTCTTTATTAGGTTGTTCATAACACACAGACAAAAAACTAAGAATTTAAAGAGGAAGGAACACACACAGCACGTGATGGAATAGGTTGTCCATTGTATGAAAGTTAATACTACACTACGATGTTGAAATTATTGTTTACTACAACAGTTTTACCTCCACCACACTGGTTTCGCCTGGCTTGTCGAGGTTTTCAAACACAGCTTCTTGCTTGTCTGCCCGCACTTCAATCAGATTTTGTCTCAGGTTCACTTGTAGGTCACGTTGTTTCACAATGTCCCACAATGAGTCAGCATATTTCTTGATCCCGAAGAGCACAGGAAGCGATGTGTTGTACATTACGTTGGCCTTTGCTCTTTTTCCTGTCTTGGATAGAAACATAAAAATACCTTGATTTAATTTGGAAAAATCACACTTGATAGTTTCAAATTGTACAACGTTTACATGACATTTGGAATTTTAAGTACTTTTCTGAGAAAGGCATCTGATAGGTACATGATCTTCTGTGGAGCTCCAGCACATTTCACAGGAGTGTTTGGGAAAGTGAACACAGCGTTGCCCTCTTTGAAGTTCTGCAGTGCTTTCCACGTTTTCTCCACGGTTTGGACCGAGTAGTTCGACCCAATCTTTGGATGCTCAAACCCCTCTGGCAATCCTTTGATCTGCAGCGTAGAAAAGCATACATTTCCTGGGATTTACTAACTTTATATACAATGGTACAAGTTTACTATAAATGAACAAAGCTTTATTTTACCTTCTCATAATGGAGTTGCATACCGAGAGCCACAATCAAATAGTCATAGGTGATCTGTGATGTGAAAGAAAGTAAATACTCAGTGCCAAGCCAGTAGATGACACATTATTAAATGATTTTATAACTTCAATGCACACGGCAAACATACTTCAGTCCCATCATCTGTGCGGACAGTATTTGCGTCTGGGTTTATTTCCTGAACTTTGGATTTCACCCACTTCACTCCAGACGGCATAACACTCCCTGTGGGGCGACCTGATGAGGCTACAGTTTTTGCACCAGCACCAACCAGCGTCCATATTGGCTGATAGTAGTGCATCTGAAGAAAACATAAATGTTACTGTCATGTTTCTGAGGAGCTGAAACATAAAAATGTAAACACGAATTCACAATTTATAGCTTGTTTTGTCTTCTAGTGACACACAAAGAGAAGTGTGGGCATTAATTATCACAGTCTACTGGATCCTTGCCTCACTGGGCTCCACAACAGCTACATTCTCAGCCCCCATCATCCTCTTCATCCGTGCACTCATCGTAATGCCACCACTTCCTCCTCCGAGCACAAGCATTTTGTAGTGCTGCTTGGCAGAGGCACGGCTGCTCGTGTGAAAATGTGAGATAGCAATGCCCGTGGAGTGGCACTGCTTCAGACGACGCAGTGCAGCCATTCTTTGTAAAAAAAAAAAAAAAAAAAGTGTCAAGTCATTTCATTTGGCAACAATTCAGTGTCCTGGACTCAAAATAAATCAACATGCCCTTCTTATTATGCTGATCCACATTTACAGTCTGACAATTAGGAGGTAGAAAGGCAGTAGATTTGGCTTTTGGAGTCATGACTATTGTAAATAACCCAGGCAGCAATGTTTGGAGAGTGGCCTGGAGACAGTGTTCTGACATGCACTAATGATAAACAATGAGGTCATGATTTACAGCCCATAGCTTCATAGCTTAAACTGACATGGGAAAGCAAACATAACAGGAGCACATTCATACCGGTGAACTCTTCTTTAAGGTGACATGTCCTAACAACTGTAGGAGTACACGTTAGCATAATAAGGGCACCTGCTTTAGCTTGAGGGAGACACTCAGACTTTGTCAGATACTCTTCAGTCTCTACCCTACTTTGACAGATAACAGAGAGCCGCACAGCCGCATCATAGGTAATTTATTACACATAAAATGTAGATTATCTGGGGCGTTTACATCCTCTTCTGTGAAGCCTAACCTGAGCTCAACCGATGCTGCTGCATGCTGCGTAATCAACTGTCAGCGCCTCAGCACTGCAATGTAAGAGAATTCAACACTTGTTTAATACTCACCTTGACCACCACTTGTGTTCACCGCTCGTTAAACCGTCTGTCTCACCGTTAATTCCCTAAAAACCGACAGGAAATAGTCCCACTGGCTGTGACTCGGTGAGGAAGGCAGGACTTCCACAACCCGTGAGCGTTACCCCGACGTGAACTTGCCGTTGCCACCCCTGAAGTTCAGAATGTTCGTCCCGCCCCCTTTCACCTTTCAACCAATCAGAAGCGATCATTACTGTCAGTTTAAGGTTCCTGGTTGAACAAACGTTATTTAGCTAAACTTCATAACAACCGAGCCGATATCAGTCACTTTCACAAATTGACGTCCTCCAGGTGTTTTGTTGTATTAATAAGCTGTCGAAACAATTCCGCTTATCACAAAAAATGTGGATGTGGCTTCAGGCACATTAAGGTGGGCGTGTTTGGATGTTATTCCGCCCTGTCGAGTAGATTATTGGCTCTGTCTGCCAGCGCGTAGCCCTATTGTAGTGTACTGTAAACCATATTTAGGCTACAAAATAAACTTAAAGGTTTTGTTGTTTTCCTGTGTCTACAGGATGAATTACTGGCGAAACGGGCGAAACGGACAAGTGCAACTCTAAGTGGTGTTCGGAAATGTCAGATATTCCTGATTTACGTGAACGCAGCATGTACTGTCGCAGCACGCCCACATTGTTTTCTGTTTCACTGTAGGAGACTGGAGCTGTAAATGGAGGAGACTTTTGAGCAAGGAGCCCAGTGTCACTTCAGTTTACAACTTTTGGAAGTATTACCTGGTGTGATTTGAGTCCCATCTGGTTCTTTGTGCCTGTTTTATTGAGGGATCACAACTATGGCACTGATAATGGCTGCAGGCAGCATAAAACTGCCCCACCCTGTCTCCTCTAAATTATATTTATATTAGGCCTATCCAAGGTTCCATGAAGGAAATTAAGTATAATGGTAATGGCAAGGTTATATGACTGTGACAGTGTTTTTTCACAAACAGTTGTATCCATTTAGTACAAGAATAACCTACAGATCAAGTCATACAATAATATAAATACAAGACAGAAGAAACAAACAAACAGCTAATTTCTTATCCACAGATTCTTACTGTTACATTTCCTAAACGCACAGTGATAACTTTTATGTCTTAGTGGCATCTATAGCAAATGAGCCAACAGTTCATTAATCATTCATGTGGCCTGAAGAAAAATGTAATAATAAAAGTTTGTGATGCTGACAAATCAGAGCAATATGACCCGATATGATTCACAAATGTTGCCTCACTCTTCTCTGTCTGAACTTTAATATGTCTGTGTTCAAGGGTTGTGACATATCTGGACTCCAAGCTGCACTCACAGTGTTGTCATCTACTGCACTGATCATTGTCATTTTCTTAATCTTAAATATGGAATTCACTGAGCAGTTTCCAGGATTCAGGAAGTTTGTATTCACAACAACACACTTCTGGCTGACCTTTGATAACGTGACCATGTGATAGTCACTGACTGTGGAGGATATTGTTTGGTACACATTATTTTTTCATCATGGAGCCGTTTATCACAAGCTACAATCAAATACTGATATGCTATCTAGACATTAAGAGATATAGTGTATGTCTGTGTATTGTTTGATCAATATAACAATGCATATGTACAGTTTTTTTTATAAGACAACTTGTGTACATACGCATGTAACAAAGCCAGAAGAAATTATACAAAAGAAAAACATTTCCCAGTGACGTAACATCCTGCACCAGAGGCCTGTGAAAACACACTGTTCCACAAATCACTCGCTTTTATTCCTCATCTAAAAGCATATTAATGACTGAAGTACATTTTGCTGATGGTACATGTTTGCACTGTCTTTGGGGTTTTGAAAATATAGTGTTTGTCCTCATGGGGGCGACATTGCAACATTTTTAACTAGTACAGCTTCAAGACAATTAGAAGGCAATTAGCCTACTTAGACTTTACTTTTAGAGTCCTAATTTATTTGTTTTTAAATGTAACCTTAATGTCATCCCTTTAATATGATAATAGTACTCATTTGGTAAAAATATGTCAGTGTATGCATGTAGGCCACCAAAAGTCGTTATGCAGAAGGGCCCATTTCAGAATAATGCTGTATTATATTATGGAATTATACTCACTGATGCATTGTTATGTAGGGTAGTATAGGTCTATCTTTATCCATACACATGCATCCTCCTTTATATGTTAATTATATATTGTATTATTGATCTGGATCTGCTAAGTAGCTAATGTTATGAATTAAATTTAGACTAGTGGATTTAGAAGTACAATATTTCCCTCTGAAATGTAGTGAAGTAATTACAATGGTGCAGCTTAGTTCAAGCCAATTCAAATGTTTCCATAGCTCATAATTTTATCATCATGAAGTGTCTAATTGTGTTTTAATGTTTATAAAAAAAATCAGTTGGGATTTTTTTTCATGGAGAGATAGAGAGAGAAAATGCAACATCCTCTAGGAGAAGATAGTGTCAAAGCCATAGATGTATGTCAGTGCATGTCACAGCCAGGGGTGTAAATATGAACAGTGCAGGCAGTGTGGCTGCCTTGGGGTTCCTCAGGGTGGGGGAGAGAAGAACAGGCACTTACAAGTGATTCAGATTGCCACCTCAGACATACAATTGTGATCAAATAAGAACTCACAGTAAATTGATAGTGATGCTATTTATGTCTTATTGTCTTTTTCCTTATATTTTCTTTTTAGTAAAATAGTCTGTGGCAACAAAATTATATGCTTATTTTACATACGCTATAAAAGCTATAAATAAACTATAAAAAACATTCAATTTGAAAAATAATTTCTTATTTTCTGTGGTATTTTTTGTCATGTACATTTAATAGACTGTAAAAATAACAGACATGGCAACCGTGATTTCATCCACGGGTTTGTGGACTCCTGTTTTGAAGCCTTGAGGTCAGTATTTTTGGCTGTCACCATCTTGGTTTTTTGGAGCCAGAAGTTACCAATTTGGGTGTGAGGGTGGAGCTGTGGAGAAGTGTGCAGACGGCCTGTCACTCAGAGAGACCCCGCCTTTGATTATGCATCACTTTAAGACTTACTAAAATCCAAATAGGTGAGTTACATATAAAAATCATGTACTGTATAGTCGTCACAAACAGGGCAATTAGCTATAGAGACCAAAACTGTATTTTATACCAGGTTGTCAACATTGTCGATATTTCTGCTGTAAAGTTGGGCATCTTAACATGGCGGTCTATGGGGGTTGACTCACTCTTGGAGCCAGCCTCAAGTGGCCATTAGAGGAACTGCAGTTTTTGGCACTTCTCCATTGGCATAATTTTTCCAATTGGTACAGATATGTAAAGATGATTGCTGGGTAATATGTACTGTACGTTGCTCCTGTCCAATGTATAGTCGCTTTTGACAATGTAATGACATGACACAATAAAAAGTAGCTATTTTAGCGGCAAAATCTAGCACTAGGGCCCGTAAAAATAGCATGCACTGGGGCCCATCGTACCTTGCAAGAAATTTGACAAATTTTAGCAACAGTACAAGCTAAGACACTGTTTATTAGGAAGTACTCATTTGAAGACATTTGGACTTTATCATCATCTCATTTGAGAAGTAGCACTGACAATTTTTAGTTTTTTTATACTTATCAGGTCCTATTGATCCAAAATAGCTACAAGAAATGCAAACAAAACAAAAGTTCGGGTCTCAGGGGGATATAGTTCATCTCATCACAGATCACACTCTGCCCTTTTATTTTCTATTTATTTTATTTATATTTAATGAGTAAAGTTTTTCCTTTAAAATTTTTGTAATAATACATTGTTGTTAATTGTTTCTAAGTTTTCATTATCTTACATTGTAATTGTGCTTTGGCAACACATAAAAAACGTCACGCTGATAAAGTCTATTGGATTGAACTGAACTGAGAGAGAGAGATATATAGGGAGAGGTGCTCATTGCAGCGCGCGCACACACACTCGCGCACGCTCCCGCATCTCCCCAGTGGAGGCTCGAGCTCAGTTGGCTGATTCCTCACCAGTCTCACTCTTCTTTCCCTCTTTCAGAATATCGTGATCGCTTTTTGTTGGCTGCCTGCAGCCATTTTCACAGCCCACACCGTCTGCTGTCTCCTCCTCCTTCTTCTCTTTACTCCCCGCAGCTGATCTTTGTTTTCCATTCAGCCACACGGGTCCATCCATGTCTGGAGACTGTCTTTATTCCGGAGGAGGATAACAGCTTTACTGCGGATACATCTGCGGAATGTGGTGCTTGAGATAAATGACAGGATACATGGAGACAACAAAAGACTGCGGCTGTGACAAACTTGTGCGAGGTAAGGGACCGACATATATCCTTGTACATTAACTCAGGTGAAGGTTACACTCCAGCTCTGTGTTGCTCACCTGGGATCTTTCGTTAAGGAGACACACAGCTCACTGGGGATTCACCTGCTGCTGCTCACACCAGGAGTTTAATTAAAGTTTCTCCTATAAACAGAAAAGAAACAAGACACTTACACACACACGCACACACACACACACACACATTGACTCAGTCATCCACCTGCACCCCTGCGCTGCAATACTGCAAAATGCTCACACTCCGCACTCCAAAGTGGAGATGCTTCATGGTGGTTTCCTCCAGTGGTGGATCAAGTATTCAGATCTTTTATTTAAGTAAATGTAGTCTAGCGATGTAAAATACTCCACTACATGCCTGTGCAATATTTTATTTATTTCAGTTGTCCTCTGCAGCTGTGAATCATGGACATACAGTTATTATTGTATTTATTTTTATTTAATCTAATTTGTATTTTTGTAATATTTCTGTCCTTTTTTTCTTAGCTCTCAAGCACCTTTTTCTTTTTTGCATCTTGCATCTTGCGTCTCACTCTTGAGCTGCTGCATTGTGTGAATTTCCCCAGTGTTGGATTAATTAAGTTTTATTTATCTATCTATTACAAAACATGTCACTTAAGTGAGTGTATGTGAGTGTTATCAGCAAAATGAACATATAAATCAAAAGTTAAAGTACTCGTAAGAACCAAAATGGCTTATGTACAACAAACTAACAAACGGAAACATGTCGTCATACATCACTCTGCAGGGTCGCATAATCACAGAGTGAGTTCATAATTATGTTGGCTTATCTTCCATGTTGATATGAGTCCATAACTGGTCCCGAGGAGATACTCCTTTTTCCTGATCGCCATTTATTCTACTGTGCATACATTCATAAGATGCTAGAACCCATTCTTTCAACGTCCGGGGGCCTTTGTTGTCGTCCAGTGTCTTAGAGTAACTCGGCAGACAGTTATTAGACCCACGGTAATAACAACAAATACACACTTGTTTTATATTTTCAACAACTTCATTCTGTAGAGTCACATGATATGATATTATGATATTATCTATGCAGTAACTTATGTTGTGTGAGCTTCCCCCTCGCTTCCTTTACATATTTACCACATCCTGACACAATTGCATCAGGATCTTATCAGTTTTATAGCTGGCTGAATTGACAATGCATTCCATTTTTATCATAGTGTGTGTTTTGTATGTAAAATCTAAACCTATAAAGTGACTAAAACTGTCAAACAACTGTAGTGAAGTACAGCCTATAGTATTTCCCTCTGAACTGTGGTGATGTAGACGTGTAAAGTAGCATTAAATTGTAACATTTAAGTGAAGTAAATTGTACTAAATGCATTTACAAGTAAAAAAAAAGTGGATATGTCCAAACGGTATAAAAAATGAGTTGCATTTTGTTTTCTACTGTCCTTTGTCTTGTGATATGTGTGATGCTTTGTTCTGCAAGATAGACATATTGATTTTGTAAATAAGGAAGATGCACAAAGACTGAGATGGCTGTTCACATATGAAATGTAAATTAGCCAGTTACCTGGAGAAAGCCTGGGAGAGGAAAGAAAGAAACTCTTTGCCAAGATAATCTGTAGATATTTTGTAGTTTCTCATGCAAACAGTTCATTTGAGATATTGTTTTTAGTTTGTTTGTGTTCTGGAAGATGTTTGCAAAAGTAATAGTGTCTTGTAATCCCATGTGGGAGGGGCCAAATGATCTGGCATGACACAAAAATAAAAACTAATGGGTAATAATGCAGTGACACCTCTTCTTTTTTCACGTGAATTTTAGGGAAACCCTCGGGAGGTCCCTGGAGAAGATGGCATTCTGGAGGAGAAAAACTCACATTGGTAAGATGTCTTTTGTTTCTGGATCTTAAACGATGTAGAGGAGAACAACAGGGAAGAAATGGTTTGACGTGAAGACAGGTTTGAGGTGTGTATATTGTTGATAAAGGCTAAATGTAAATTGCAGTTTCATCTTTTGTCCTGGTGCACTGCTTAAGAGATGAAATTAAACTGTATACAGAAGCCTCTCTCCTTCTTTGGGCGTGTGTGTGTGTGTGTGTGTGTGTGTGTGTGTGTGTGTGGTGTGTGCATTTATTTATCATTTGCAGCATCCTGTCATCGGTATCTGTCTTACAGTGAGGTAGTGAGTAGAGTGAGGTGACCTTATGCTTCGCAGGGACGGACTCAGACTCAGATTTTTCCATGTTTTTAAATGGTATTCAACTGTATGTAAATGTATATTTTATATTTCCATAAAATAACAAACAGTTGTCATCCCTTTGGAAAGGAACATTTCGTGTAGCTACAGAAACTGATGATCTAAAAGCTTCCTGTATCGATGTTATACTCCGGAGGAATATGGTCTGAATAACTTCCTGAGCCATTTATGAATCATTTCACTATACGCTGTTTGAACTTGCAGTCTTACTCAAGAAAATAAAATGCTTCTCCAGAAATCAGCCTGTTGGAAACACCAAGATAATACTTGTACTAGAGAAACAATATTGTGTTTACACATCTTCTAATTAAATGTTTAAGCAGACCAAAGCCTTTCTCAATAATTAATCGTCATAGTAACTGATAGCAGGGTGAGGGCAGTCTATTGTGTGAGAAGGTCTATCCTGTTGCAGCTCTGTGCATGTGTTATGCATAATTCAACAATGATTTAACCTCGTTTGGAAACAACAGATCTAGCAGCGGGCTGCCTCGGGCATTTCTCTGCGTTAATAGTTTAGAATGCTTTGATAAATGGTTTTGTCATGTTGCAGATGGCTTTTATTGTGTTGTTTGTGAGTGAATATATTTCCTGTATAAAAAGCACAACTAAGAATGATAATGAACCCAATGAATCACCTTGACGTACAAGCCGTGAGATGAATGCCAAAGCGTGTAATTGCGGATGAAGTCTTCAGTTCTTGCGTAAAAACAGGCAGGCTGAGACAGAGTCCACATGTCCCAGACACTCTTACAGCTGTATTTTATCCAACCAATGAAGCAGACTCACACAACATATACTATAAGATATCATAAGGTGATTGATCTTATTATTTGAAAATCATGCCCTGCAAAGTTGGAGTGGATTTCTGAAACTTAGTCCATATGGTGTTTAAAGAGAAATAAGCAGTCGACGCCATGGCAGTGCACCAATGACAGGCTCACAAACCCGGATTCAGACATCCAGGGTTTCATACATCATACATCAAAAGGCCCTGACACACCAAGCCGATGGTCGGCCGTCGGTGAGCGTCACCCTAGTGTTTGTGGTGTGTGAGTCACGGTTGGCCCTCGTTAGCCCTTGACGGCTTTTTTCTCAGCCAATTCAGCGTCTTAAATCGGTGTCAGAGTAGGCAGAGTCTGTTAATGAATGAAATCACTTTGACTGTCAGTTCAGCTCAGTGCACAAGACAAGACATGTAAGGCTACAGACAACTGCTTTCTGCTGGTGTGGAGACTTATTTCCTCTTACACAGGTGCAGATCATATGTGCTGGTTGGCTGTAATCTCTGCAGTGTGTTCATATGCAACTTTCTTGGCTAAGACACAGGTGATGTGACGCGACACAGCAGTCGTCTTCTGTCGCTGCTAGTTCTTTGATGGCTGTTTGGGGTGTCTGGGCCTTAAGGAACCAATCCAGTCAACTTGTGGGTTGGGGCTTTATATATCATTAGCATAACGCTATGGTGAAATGACAGGTATCAGAGGAGAAGCCAGGTGTAGCTATGTAGTGGTATATCGCAAGCTAAATTTCGCTGTTAACTATTTTCAAAATGATTGGCAAAAATGTGTGCCTATATAGTGCCTGAACCACTGCCAGCTACAAGATTAGAAAAAACCTGCAAGATAATCTTCACAAATGTACACCACTTTAATGATTAATCAAGCTTAAATGCAAAGTAGAAGAAGTAGAAGAAGAAGTAAAAAGCTAACATTGGGCAATAAACAAACTACACCACAGTCACGTGACCTATCGTCACCACCATAACAAGACTGTAAAGCCGTGTTCAGCTCAGCTTACTATTATCATTCTGTGTTACAAATATCAAACCATATCAGTTACAAACAGCCAAAATCAGACAAAAGACTGATACCACTCACATGTCTGTCCACTAAATGTGAAGCTACAGCCAGTAGACATTAGCTTAGCTTAGCAGGAAAATGTAGCTGGAAACAGAGGGAAACAGGTAACCTGTTGGTCATAACCATCTGGTCATAAACAAAGCAGTCTGGAACACTTTGGCTGGGATGGCACAAAAGACAGTCTGGCTGATAACAATGGCTAAAGTGCAGGAACATAATTGAGAGTGTGTTTGGAGGTCAGGTGATGTGGACACACGGGAATACACTGAGCACTACTGTAGGACACAAGGCAGTGACAAGACGTACTACATGCAATACTTTGCAGTGATCACCTCGGTTTCTCAATACAATCGATTCCAGTGTCTGCCAGTTTCACTGTATATGATTGAACCCATTTAATAAGAAGTAGTGGAAGAAAAGAAGGAGCTTTATACCATCCTGCACATTAAAATTAGAATTCAACCTGCATTGTTTCTGTTGAGAGCCTCTGAGGGCTCTGACTTTATCTTTGTACAGTATACTTTAATAACAAGGCTGCTTCCTTTAGCGAGACGATGCTCTCTGCTTCAGTGGATTAAAGAAAAGCCTTCGACAATATTGAAGTAGTAGAAAGACAAGTACAAGATTCTCCCTATGAAAACTCTCACTGTTTCTTTAAACATAATGGTCTGAGGTATTATATTATTTTTATTGATCTGTACTTTGACTTGTCTCTTGACCGTGTGCTCTCTGAATGTAGAGAAGGAACGCCATGTGAAAGCCAATGCACGGGACTACAATGACAAATTCTCTTATGCAGTAAGTAGATCTAAATATCAGATTCCTATACACACAAGTGAAGGTTGTGGTTATTTCATCAGTGCTGTTTCTGAATGTGTCATCTTCAGGACAATCACATCAAAACCTCAAAGTACAACGTCCTCACCTTCCTACCCATCAACTTGTTTGAGCAGTTCCAGAGGGTCGCCAACGCTTACTTCTTAGTGCTGTTGATACTGCAGGTAGGAGAACTGAGCTGTCTTGTCGACATGTATTTGCTTTAATTAGTGTAGGTTTTGGGGGGAAACACTGTGTGAAATTGAGTGAGCTAAGCTGCTTTTCTTTTCTAAAGGTTATTCCAGAAATTTCCTCTCTGTCCTGGTTCACAACCATCGTGCCTTTGGTGTTGGTGCTGGTAATCACAGCTGTGAAGGACGCCACAGATGACTACGTCAGTGCAACTATTAACTTTTAACAGCTCTCCTAAATGCTCCACTTTTATCTCGCATGGTAAAATAATTACTCTTTTCTTTAAACTTCAGTTCAGACATAAGAGCGACCAGCAAGTCAACAACCGGCAGTCTCAGGTTCTCATCAGAGGAAGGTACTTTATCCTCTTTCTCGTTTAGATGCTTTGTATAACTGCTGGAAAGCCAAATCACATGCATAAATGATTATGTGCTCAATATGTACTGTTCAAGGATGTTTAAGTGTTCAGAGGGACACCTCACTCACAGACACCTCCCCATTTGTATGTCAAATGACTCACCCTGTGTTACGCTGAATTTCTGATGAACACCTTGTTTGTCTCGCATGTCTATCAAGCATCCGTTCACAAACTCTCACAAAACTCATGCAGTATAAAGTCTTATTTATCCAGCCGTATGCTCAGTACTTCCCCCACATATGCATTTTTGCAACAGCATCATGATTTAAAACAGTAGCATGTAAGAAAATAGTAATGTTTTAGCCAAAATGCATGCGTTTTGGGAAGTACGGATCATATGACTGGACAAATGAGACTTGTATTATACCGCACAAGTTGTGTGAGAGTTTGTAAACTGTTGTTTTAATACAGCTCTGCTGTTGCGGCCCTCCCTTACTTCAATTGACCCTTCACTAAAGCCCCATTTCCACCAAACACTTTCAGTATGGTACCTTTGGAACCAAAAGTAACCCTTCAGACATGGTACCTAGACCCTAGCGTTTACACAGCAAACAGTACCCTTAAATGGGGTTACTACCACTCACTACTCCATCCAGCACTCATTGTATTTCCTAATAGATGGAACTTCTGCACCTTGTTTATTGTCCACAGAGTGCTGTTGTGTGCTGACATTTTCTGAACAACATAAAACAGGCTGCAGCGAGAGTCTCTCTCCATGGGATATTTAAAAGTAGCGGCTTTGTGCTCAGTCCATAGGGACTTGGGTTGGGAACCAGAGGGTTGCCTGTTCAAGTCCCCCTCCGGACCAAAATATGGTGCGTGAACTGGTGGCTGGAGAGGTAGCAGTTCCAGGGCTGCAACTAACGATTATTTTCATTATCGACTAATCTGTTGATTATTTCTTCGATTAGTCGACTAATCATTTTTATGGAAAAATGTGTTAAAATGTTGAAAAATGTTGGTCTGTCTCTCCCAAACCCCAGAACTATGTCATCAAATGTCTTGTTTCATACTCTCTCCAAAGGGTTTTAGTTCACCATCATGGGAGAGTGTGTAAAGCTGCCAATATCTGAACGTAAGACGCTGCAGTAAGAGTATTTTGGGGTACTTTTATAGTACTATTTTAATAGTCAATAAGTCATCGATTAGTCGACTAATCGTTGTAGCCCTAACCAGTTCACCTCCTGGGCATTGCCGAGGTGCCCTTGAGCAAGGCACCAAACCCCCCAACAGCTCAGGGCGCCTGTCCATGGCAGCCCCCTCACTCTGACATCTCTCCACTTTGTGCATGTATAGGTCCTGTTTGTGCATGTGTGTATTTCGAACCTGTGTTTTAATGACAACAGAGTGAAAAAAAAGAATTTCCCCTCAAAGGATTAATAAAGTATATAAAATTAAATTAAAAATAAAATTAAAATTAAATTAAATTTAGTCTTTCTCAGGCAAGCTTGGGGGTTTAGTGTTGCCAGAGCCCACACGACACTCTGCAACACTTTTTGTCTCCGAGTGAGGATTAGAATATATGCAGTTCACATAACCTTGTCAAAATTAATATATATAAACGCTTGAAGATCCACTCATTACTTAAAGTGTCATATAAAAACTTTGTGTGCTGATGGATTTACGTCATCAACTCATGCATTGAGCAACATTTTAAGTTAACATTCCACCTTAAAAGTGGCTGACAATTAAATTATTTTTTTCTCCCTGATTGTAAAACCCAAATCAGACCCTGAAAAGTGTACAAACACAAAATCAAACACAAACGTGATTCATTGTCCTCTGTCTCCATCGCCAGTGTAATGGTGGTTCATTTTTACACGGTGATCTGTACATTAGACTTTAGCCTCTAACTACCTTCATCTTTTTAACAGTGTTTTTCTGCTGAGAAAGTTTGACATCCTGGTTATATCCTCTTAATGCATTTTGTAGACCCCTCTGTCTGTTTCTCTCTGAGAAAGCTTTTTCAGTTTTCCAAAAATTTGATAATATTTCTTCACGGAGTGCAGTTAGTTACAGTGTGGGCTGCATGCTGACTCCGACAGCTTGATGGACCACCACTAAGGGGCGGGGCTTAGCAAAGAGTCAATTCATCAAGGATTTTCTTTTTGATTCTGTCTTCACTGTGGAGGCATGTGAGAAACAGTTTTCTTCACGAATTCAATGTAACACTGAGTGAGTCGTTGATATACAAATGGTCATTTTGTGAGTGAAGTGTTCCTTTAATTATCAGTCTTTGTTTTTCATGTTCAAGTCTGCAGAATGAGAAATGGATGAACGTTCGAGTGGGAGATATCATCAAACTAGAGAACAATCAGTTTGTCGCTGTGAGTAAACTGTTTTGTATGTTATTAAAGGATGTTCAATACTGCATCTCGTGCTCACATATAAGAGAGGTGGAGGTCAACAATTAAAGGTTTCTGCTGGGAGATCTGGAGACTGCTCGGGTTCAGTGGTGCAGAAATTGATTTCTTTTTGCCTTTTCTCACTGAGTGTTTCATATTGGTTTTACACACAGGCAGACCTCCTCCTCCTCTGTAGTAGTGAGCCCTATGGACTGTGCTATATTGAGACTGCAGAGCTCGACGGGTAAGTGCCGCACTGGTTACGTAAAGTAAAACTGGAGATTGCATTTGTTTGTTTGTGTAAAGGAGGAAACTGTGACCTTGTGATTCATGTAGTTGATTGTTCTCACAGAAAAGTAATTTCTACACTTCTACATCAACATAGACACAATTTGTTTTTTCCATTTCACCCCAAACAGAGAGACGAATCTAAAAGTTCGTCAGTCGTTAACCGTCACCTCAGATTTGGGAGATATTACAAAGCTGATGGACTTTGATGGTGAGCTGACACTTTACACATACGCTTATTTTGACATTTGTGTGACTCTTCAAGCTTTCTGCATGTGGACGTGTTAACTCCTGTTATGAATCTTCTCCTGCAGTGATGACTGATGTCGGTAAGACTTCATTTGCTTTGTTCCTCAGGAGAAGTCATTTGTGAGCCACCAAACAACAAGCTGGATAAATTTACTGGAACTTTGTACTGGAGAAACAGCAAATACCCTCTGGATAATGAGAAAATGCTGTTGCGAGGTTGTGTTCTCAGAAACACTGAGTGGTGTTTTGGGATGGTCATATTTGCTGGTATGATTTTTTTTAAACTATTTTGAGGCTTTTATTCTCCACATCCATTAGACATAAAGCCTGTTATTGTCGACGTTCTCTAATAGTTGTTTCTCCTCTGCGACAGGTTTGCAAACCAAACTGATGCAGAACTGTGGAAGGACTAAATTTAAGAGGACGAGTATCGATAAACTGATGAACACTCTGGTTTTGTGGGTAAGTTGTTTGTTGCTTTTATGTGATCCATTAATAAACCAAAACAGTTTTCTAAGAGCTTTAAATGATGATCTATATTTCAGATCTTTGCCTTCCTCATTTGTATGGGAGTTATTTTGGCCATTGGGAACACTGTTTGGGAGAGCTGGGTCGGCAGGAACTTCCAGGTATTTTTGCCGTGGGATGAGTTTCAGAGAAGCGCCGTTTTCTCTGGCTTCCTTACCTTCTGGTCCTACATCATCATCCTCAACACTGTTGTGCCCATCTCACTGTATGTCAGGTGAGAACAAAGTTTATTTCCAAAATGCCATATAACATTTCACTCCGAAGGTCAAGTTATGTTGTTCAATAAACCATGTGATTAAACCTTTCTTCAGTGTGGAGGTTCTGCGGCTCGGTCACAGTTACTTCATTAACTGGGACCAGAGGATGTACTACAGTCAGACGGACACTGTGGCAGAAGCTCGCACCACCACCCTGAACGAGGAGCTCGGCCAGGTGGAGTTCATCTTCTCCGACAAGACGGGCACCCTCACTCAGAACATCATGGTCTTCAGCAAGTGCTCCATTAATGGAAAGACGTACGGTATGGAGCTTTTTTTTTTAACTCCTCAAAACGTTAATACTTATAAATCACTGTTTTAAAATCGGTCTTGGATCACTTTTAAATTATAATGATAATGTTACCAAATACTTGAGTAACTGAGATGGACAGAGAAAACAATACCAACAGTTTTTAAGAGACTTGATTAAGTAGACACCTCCATAACACCACTTGAAGACCAAAAAATGTTTTGTATGTCCCAAAGAATAGTGAAGGACCCAACTGTACCTTAAAGCACTGCCAACCCAACCCAAAAACTTTCATGTGTGTTTTAGTAAGAGTTTTATGATAGTTAGATATTTCTCTGATCATTAAATGTTTTTTTTTCACGGTTTATTCTTCATATCATAAAATTCTGTCAGTATAGCTTTTATGAAAAAACTTAAAGGGACAGTTGAGCCCCGAAATCAGAAATACATATTTTATCAGTCTAGATTGCTTTGGTGTGAGTTGCTGAGTGTTGCAGATATCGGCTGAAGGGATGTCTGCCTTCTCTCAAATAAAGGTGCTGGTCATATAATTAGAATATCATGAAAAAGTTGATTTATTTCAGTAATTCCATTCAAAAAGTGAAACTTGTATAATGTATACATTCATTCCACACAGACTGATATATTTCAAGTGTTTATTTCTTTTAATTTTGATGATTATAACTGACAACTAATGAAAACCCCAAATTCAGTATCTCAGAAAATTAGAATATTGTGAAAAGGTGCAATATTGAAGACACCTGGTGCCACACTCTAATCAGCTAATTAACTCAAAACACCTGCAAAGGCCTTTAAATGGTCTCTCAGTCTAGTTCTGTAGGCTACACAATCATGGGGAAGACTGCTGACTTGACAGTTGTCCAAAAGAAGACCATTGACACCTTGCACAAGGAGGGCAAGACACAAAAGGTCATTGCTAAAGAGGCTGGCTGTTCACAGAGCTCTGTGTCCAAGCACATTAATAGAGAGGCGAAGGGAAGGAAAAGATGTGGTAGAAAAAAGTGTACAAGCAATAGGGATAACCGCACCCTGGAGAGGATTGTGAAACAAAACCCATTCAAAAATGTGGGGGACATTCACAAAGAATGGACTGCAGCTGGAGTCAGTGCTTCAAGAACCACCACGCACCGACGTATGCAAGACATGAGTTTCAGCTGTCGCATTCCTTGTGTCAAGCCACTCTTGAACAAGAGACAGCGTCAGAAGCGTCTTGCCTGGGCTAAAGACAAAAAGGACTGGACTGCTGCTGAGTGGTCCAAAGTTATGTTCTCTGATGAAAGTAAATTTTGCATTTCCTTTGGAAATCAAGGTCCCAGAGTCTGGAGGAAGAGAGGAGAGGCACAGAATCCACGTTGCTTGAGGTCCAGTGTAAAATTTCCACAGTCAGTGATGGTTTGGGGTGCCATGTCATCTGCTGGTGTTGGTCCACTGTGTTTTCTGAGGTCCAAGGTCAATGCAGCCGTCTACCAGGAAGTTTTAGAGCACTTCATGCTTCCCGCTGCTGACCAACTTTATGGAGATGCAGATTTCATTTTCCAACAGGACTTGGCACCTGCACACAGTGCCAAAGCTACCAGTACTTGGTTTAAGGACCATGGTATCCCTGTTCTTGATTGGCCAGCAAACTCGCCTGACCTTAACCCCACAGAAAATCTATGGGGTATTGTGAAGAGGAAGATGCGACACGCCAGACCCAACAATGCAGAAGAGCTGAAGGCCACTATCAGAGCAACCTGGGCTCTCATACCACCTGAGCAGTGCCACAGACTGATCGACTCCATGCCACGCCGCATTGCTGCAGTAATTCAGGCAAAAGGAGCCCCAACTAAGTATTGACTGCTGTACATACTCATACTTTTCATGTTCATACTTTTCAGTTGGCCAACATTTCTAAAAATCCTTTTTTTGTATTGGTCTTCAGTAATATTCTAATTTTCTGAGATACTGAATTTGGGATTTTCATTAGTTGTCAGTTATAATCATCAAAATTAAAAGAAAAAAACATTTGAAATATATCAGTCTGTGTGTAATGAATGAATATAATATACAAGTTTCACTTTTTGAATGGAATTACTGAAATAAATCAACTTTTTGATGATATTCTAATTATATGACCAGCACCTGTATAATAGAACTAGATGCCACTTGGCTTGTGGTGCTCAAAGTGCCAAAATATACATTTGAAAAACTCAACAGCAGTGTCTCTTTCCAGAGATCATGACCTGGTTTCTCAGGATAATCCACAGACCTTTTTGTGAACCATTTTTTTGGTGACTGAACTACACCCGCCAACTGCGCAGAGGGAAACGTTCATCTATGCATAGACAAGAGAATCATGCTCATGGCAGCGTGAGATGTGAATGTTAATGGCATCCTCTTCGGCAGAGCTGTAATGTTAGCTAGCTTAGTCGAGCTAGGTGAGCTTGCAGTAGATATACACTTCCTCCAGCGCATTGATATCGTTGGCACACATCGCTAAGGCCAATATCTCTTACACTAACACTCGGCAGCTTACACCAAAACAATCTAGACTGATAAACAGCATTACAGATAAGATAAAAATATGTACTTTTGGTTTTGTCCCTTTAATTACTATAATTATGTTTGCAATTAATCAGCAGTTTCATTCTGAAAATTGGGTTAGCGTGGACGTAAAACTATACTGATCCCCAGCACAGAACTGATTACCTATTACAGTGGCATACATCTGATATTCATTACTTCCCCTTTTTTCTCTCTTAGGTGACACTTATGATGAATTTGAGCACAAGGTGGAAATAACAGAAGTAAGTGAGGCAAAACAAGCACCAATTCTTAACTCAGTAACAATATTCATAACAACATAAAGATAATAACTGTGTTGTTGGTCCCTCAGAAAACAGCCTGTGTGGACTTTTCCTTCAACCCTCTGTGTGACAGAAGGTTTAAGTTCTACGATGGCAGCCTGGCTGAAGCCATTAAACTGGAGGATCCTGCAGCGCAGGAGTTCTTCAGACTGCTGGCTTTGTGTCACACTGTCATGCCTGAGGAGAAGAGCGAAGGTAAACTGTGCACACGGTCCTGCTGCAGCAGCAGTAATAACAGAAATAGCTGAATATATCAAAGTGGTTCTGACTGATGTTTCTGTTAACATGAAGGAAATTTGGTGTACCAGGCCCAGTCACCTGACGAAGGAGCGCTGGTCACTGCGGCGCGAAATTTTGGGTTTGTCTTCCGGGCCCGAACCCCTGAGACCATCACACTGTGGGAGATGGGACAAGCCGTCACTTACCAGCTGCTGGCCATACTGGACTTCAACAACGTGCGCAAGAGAATGAGTGTCATTGGTTAGGTCTCCCTTTAGCTTGCAAGAAGTCAACATGACATTATGCGCACATGAATCATTTAGAAACCAACAGTTTCTCTATTGACCTCCTGCATTTTTAATAATAGCTGAGACAATTAGTCTAAATCTGTATTTTCTAAGAACAGCATGAAGATGACAGTGTCTGTGTTCATGCTTCTGTTTGCATTTTGCCATTTATTTGTTGTACGTATGCAAATAGGATTACAAAAGTAATGTTATGTTCTCTTGCTGTGTTGTTTCTTCTGTTTTATAGTGAGAAACCCACAAGGCCAAATTAAACTCTATTCCAAAGGAGCTGACACTATCATCTTTGACCGTCTGGATCCATCCAGTGAAGACCTCATGTACACTACCTCAGAACATCTCAGTGTAAGTGTTGTTCAATTGGATAACATCAAACTACATTATTAAATATGTGCACTATGCATCTGTATTTATAGCTCTGTAAAAATCGATAAACCAGACTAAGTATAAAAACATCAGCGTTCGTGAGTACATAGTACTGATTTCTGTGATTTAATGTTTCAATAGTTTTATCATAATTTCACAAAGAGCTGGATTGAGATTGTGTCTGTGTCTCTATTGAACAATATTAGGTTTAAGCATTAAATATCACGTCCTTTGACACGGCAATGAATGATAATCCATCGCTCTTACTTTGCACGCCACAGCTGTTACATGTCTTTGTTTGTCGATCATTCTTTGCAGGAATTTGCCGGAGAAGGCCTTCGAACATTAGCTCTGGCCTACAAAGATCTCGACGAAGATTATTTTGATGTTTGGATGAAGAAGCTTCTGTTCGCCAGCACTGTAATTGAGAACCGTGAGGATCAGCTGGCTGTTCTCTATGAGGAGATCGAGCAGGGCTTGAAGGTAATATTGACATCCTTTTGTTTACACCATTGAGGCGATCGATCTCATTTAGGCTCTGCAGACTGACTGCTGTCCTCGTTGAAGCTTCTAGGAGCCACAGCAATCGAGGACAAACTTCAGGAAGGAGTCCCGGAAACGATCGCCTGTCTTAATCTGGCTGACATCAAGATCTGGGTCCTCACAGGAGACAAACTAGGTAGCATAATTCATCTAAATGAACTTAACCAGAAATTGATACTGTGAAAAGCTACTGAGATGTTATTTGTGTAAAACATTTCAGAGACAGCGATGAACATCGGCTACTCCTGCAACCTGCTACGAGATGACATGAATGAGGTGTTTGTTATCTCTGGCAACACACTGCTGGAGGTGCAGCAGCAGCTCAGGTGACACCCCCGCACCTCCACTCACAGAACAGGCTGATAATCTCACAACAACTGCAAGTCCTGACGCAGGGGTTGCCAGCCTTTACTATCAGAAGAGCCACTACTGGCCACAAATAAAAATCTGCCCGGAACCACAAAACATTTTGAGCCTTTTAATGAGGGTGACACAACCTTTTGAATCTAAATCAGCCTATTAACATCACTAATGGATTTAAATGAGCATTCATTAATATGTTTACCACAAAGCAGCTACTCTGCAGCGGGCTGTTTATGAATATTTGATACTGTAACTTTGCAGCAAAGAAAACAAATCTATCCACGTACTATTCAGTTCTCTATGTTACTCTAAGACTTGTATTTGAAATCTATAGGTAGCCTAGGTAGACTCAAGACCAGCCATCGCTATTGAGATTTGGCAAAATTTAGAGGAAAAGGCTCCAGGCTGTAGATGTATGACACACAATTTACTCAGTGCACAGGCCACACATTTTTACAGTTAGAGGATGTAAGAATCATTTTAAGATTACAACAGTGACAACTGAAAATGAAAAGTTTTTATTTAAGTATTTTATATTATAAGTATTTATTTCTATGTTTTTTTTTTTTTTGTAAAAGCCACAGGGAGCCACTGGAGAGGTATTTAGGAGCCACATGCAGCTCTGCAGCCACAGGTTGCCTACTCCTGTCTAGAGGAAATCTGCTGTGACGCTCTTAGGGGCCATACAAATGCCACTTGAAAGCTGGCACAATAGTACCGCCCAGTGCCTGACCTTGCGTTTTCAAGTTGGTTAAAGACGCGGCATCTAAGGGCCCTTAGGGTTCCCACAGTCATGGAAAACCTGGAAAGTAATTTCACAGTTACATATTCCAGCCTTGAAAAAGTCATGGAAAGGTCTGGAAAAACTGTGGAATTTGATTGTGTATAATGAAATTGTTACTGTTGTCATCCATGGATAACCTTCCACGTAACTTAACATAATGGCAAAAGTATTTTCTGAAGCTGTTGACGGAACACAGCTCTAATATGCATCAATATGTGACATCACTTGTTTACCATCACTTAGTTTCTCAAGTTTTTCCCTTGTTCGGTCTCTCCCTCCATGTATGCCAGCTAGCTCAAATTGCAATTTTAGGCAAGAAAAACATAAATTTATGTAACCAAAGGACTCCAGTGTTGTCTGCCTTGTGTTTATGATAAGAGGCCCAGACTGTGGATATCTTTGGAGGCAATCTCTGTTTATTCCTGACAACTGACAGCTGGAGGTAAAAACAAAATCCTCTGTCAAATACGACGATAAAACTGTAGCCCCTCTCCCACAACAGCAGAAGGGGAGAGGCAAGGCTGGAGACACCCATCTATAGGTGAGGTACCTCCAAAGGTGAATGTCGGGGTACAGAAACTGAGTATAACATTTTGAAAATTCAGAAATTCAGTGCCTATAGGTCACATCTTATCCACTTGATAACGATAATGCTGTCATTCATTACAAGCTCAATAAAGCTTTTACAAACATACTGAAAACGTATGTCTACTTCTCTCCTCTCTCCTCAGGAGTGCTAAAGAGCACATTCTGGGCCTGAGTCATGTCAGCAGTGCAGGAGATGTTAAGAAGGCAGATATGTTTGCAGATGACTCTGTGTTTGAAGAAACCATTATAGCAGAGTACGCTTTAGTCATCAATGGACACAGTTTGGTGAGTTACTCCAATGTGTATCTTTGAGGCATATTCCTTTGCTGGAGTGATGATTTAATCCTCTGCTTGTTTTTATTTTGGTACTGGTGCCTGAGGTTTGTTAAGCAGTGGTTGTGTTGCTCTCTGCTGAGTCTGGCTTCTCTGTACCTGCTGCTGACTATGCCGAGTCTGTAATGAGCTGCTGTGTCGCCGAGGGCCCTCTACTCTATTACAGGTCTTCATTAACATCCATTTCCTGCTCCCTCACTGTGCCTTGAGCAGCGTGCATGATGCAGCAACAGCTCAGTGGAAATGTTACTTTGAGCTATTGCTCAGTGTTGCCTCTGCAGGGAATTGACGTTACAGGATGGGTAATGGTAAGGTTTAACAGGTGTGGTGTTTGTGCTCCCCCTGCAGGCTCACGCTCTGGAGCCACAGCTGGAGCACATCTTGCTGGATTTGGCCTGCTTGTGTAAAACAGTCATCTGCTGCCGGGTCACTCCGATGCAGAAAGCCCAGGTGGTGGAGCTGGTGAAGAGGCACAAGAGGGCCGTCACCCTGGCCATTGGAGATGGAGCCAATGATGTCAGCATGATCAAGAGTAAGTCTCAGAAATGAACTTACTCATAGACCCAAAGCTAAATAAACATAAGCTGTATTGTTGTGATGTATTGTTACACCCCTGTTTCAGTTTCAAAGGGCAGTGATCCACACTGTGTGTCTTCCTCAGCTGCTCACATCGGTGTTGGCATCAGCGGTCAGGAGGGGATGCAGGCGGTTCTGGCAGCAGATTACTCCTTCGCTCAGTTTCGTTACCTACGGCGGCTCCTGCTGGTGCACGGACGCTGGTCCTACTTCCGCATGTGTAACTTCCTGTGCTATTTCTTCTACAAGAACTTTGGCTTCACGCTGGTTCACTTTTGGTACGGTTTCTTCTGTGGCTTCTCAGCTCAGGTAAGAATACTGTGTACCGTAATACATGTTGAGGTAATTAAGTACATGAACAATCCTGCGCCACAGAAAAACTGTCTACACACTGACAAATAGCTGATGAGTTCATGCAGTAACCTTTCCTCTCTTACATCCCTGCTCCTAATTGGTCATAACGGTTAGTCTGTTAGCCTTTTGATGTCTCTTATTCTGATTACATGTTCTGCTGATGATGGTCCTTTGATGGATCATTCACTTTTTGTCACATTTTCAAACTGTCATCTTTTTGCACATAAAATAAATTAATGATTGATTAATTTTGCATCATAAGGGCCTTGTCTACTTTTTTGTCAACGTGCAGATAATTTTACTCTGAAATGGTAATGTTGAGTTTAGCTACATGCACCTGCCATTATCTTTAGTCTGCCTCTGTGATAGCCGTGGCTGGAGGCATTATGTTTTTGGGTTGTCCATCCATACTTTTCCTATATCACGTTTGTGATATCTCAGGAACACCTTGAGGGAATTTCCTTAAATCTGGCATGAACGTCCACTTGGACTCAGGATGAACTGATGAGAATTTGGTTGAAGGTCACTGTAACATCACAAAATATGTATTTGGCCATACTTCAAGTATTTATATATAATTTATGACAAAATGTCATACAAATGTTCGATAGGATAAAATGATGAAGTCATGACATTTTATATTCAAAAGGTCAAAGGTCAGCTTCACTGTAAGATCATAACATTTAACAAAATTGCTTTCTGGCTGATATTAAACGCCATAAGTCATGAACAAAAGGGGAGACATTTGTTGGTTACTAATCTTGAGTGATTGTATAGATCTGACCACTTTATAAACGTGCATCTTAGACACTTTTGTTTTGTTCTGTATATTGGTTTGTCTGTTTGTATTAACATGTACAATCTATTTAAAACCATACTTTTGTGTAGTTTTTACTAGTTTGATGTATATGTATATATGTCAACCTTGGAAGGGATGGGGTTCAGAGTGGGAGACATCACCTGTAACTTTGCACCTTTTCCTCTGAATGGAAAAATCAAAATAAAGTCAGAAGAAGATAAAGAAGATTAAGAGGGATTAGAAGGGGAGATTTGGTTGTTTACTGAATTGGTGACACTAATTGTGAGTGATTTTATAGATCTTATTTGCTGCCAGGTTGAAGGTGTTTGTGAAGCATCCATGTTTTAGAATTTGTAGCATCTTTGCAGCAACATCCATATTTGAAGCATTGTCTACTGTCATGGCTAAATATGAGTCAACATACAACCATGACGCAGTAATTCTATGACTGTCCTCTCTTCACAGACTGTGTACGACCAGTGGTTCATCACCCTCTTCAATATAGTCTATACGTCCTTACCAGTCCTGGCCATGGGACTTTTTGATCAGGTAATACTGTTAAATATGCAAAGATAATAAATCCTGTTATTTATTTTACATATCGTATTTTTGTTGGTAATTGTCTGTTTTCTTTTTTTTTAATTTAGTGTGCTATGGACATTTCTCTGTGGGGTTTTATTATTGTTATTATTATAATTAAGCATTGACTTGTATAGTAGTAGAAATTACCTTCTTTCTTTTAACTTCATTTCTAAATTTGGACTAAAGTCCATTTATTTTTCCAGCTGAGAAATGATACTGTCAAGTCAAACAGGTGAATATTTTATCACAGTAGACCTACTTTACTGCGTCATAATGATTCCTAGTTATCTAACCCTGTATGTGTGACTGCTAGAACCCATAACCTGATTAACTCATTACACACAAACAATGCTGTATGCTGTTCATCTATCATTTTGAATTTACCATTTGCAACAATCAGGCCTTCAGTGCTTCACCCTGTCTCTGCCATTATACATAATATTATAACAAAACACTCTTGATATCTGTTTCCTACAGGACGTCAATGACCAGAACAGCCTTCGCTACCCGAGCCTCTACAAACCGGGCCAGCAGAACCTTCTCTTCAACAAACGCCAGTTTTTTCTCTGCACACTGCAGGGGATGGGCACATCATTCCTCCTCTTCTTTATCCCCTACGGAGCCTTCTCTGTCATGGTGAAAGAGGATGGCTCGCACTTTTCTGACCAGCAAGCATTTGCTGTTACCATAGCAACATCTCTGGTCATTGTCGTGAGTGTTCAGGTAAGAGTGTAAACAGACAGAAATAGCCCTGTGTATTAGATAAATAAACGTTTATGATGAATGTATCTATTCCTAGATTGGACTGGACACACACTACTGGACAGCTGTCAATCACCTCTTCATATGGGGCAGCCTCATTGTTTACTTCGCCATATTGTTTGCAGTGCAAAGTGACGGCATATTTGGCATCTTTCCAAGTAATTTCCCATTCATAGGTAAGTTTGGCTCAGTTTTACATATACGTGAAGAAAAAAATACAGATTATTGGAAGTTGATTATAATTAAATGTGTGTGTGTCCTCAGGCACGGCACGTAACTGTCTATCAGAGAAGAGTGTGTGGCTGGTCATTCTGCTCACCACTGTGGTGTGTGTCATGCCCGGTTTAGCAGTCAGCTTCCTGAGAGTACACCTCTTCCCAACTCTGAGAGATAAGGTACAAAAACTTTGATGCATCTACAGCAATAAAGACTTTATTAAGTTTCCCCCATGGCTTAATGTAAATACATTTACACAAGCACATTTTTGAGGTACTTGTACTTGGGTATTTCCATTTTATGTTACTTTAGTTCAGGAGGAAATATTCTACTCTTTACTGCGCTACACTTTCGTGAAAGCTAAAGTACCTTCAGGTTACAATTCTCCAAAAAAGATGATCATCTTGATAAAAAAAAAACACACATTGTTAAAGATTAAACCAGCGGTTCCCAACCTTTTTGACTTGTGACCCTTGAAAAGAAATGGTGTCGAGTTGGGTCTCCTTGTCACGTTTCAGATATCTCTGAGTTGTTAGCAGTTTCCCCAAAGAGACATTTCCCCTCAAAACTTCATTAAATGACTTTTTGAGACCTACAGAGGTCAAATCCTTCAATATTCTAGAAAGGAAGCAAAGAAAAGTAAAAAGTGAATATAATCAGTACAGATCAGTGTAGCAGAACTTTATTTTTCCTTCTTCCCTGCCCCATTATTCATCTCACAACCCCTCAGATTTATCCTATGTGTGGAAGTGCCTGACCTCGAGGTCAAAACTAGCTCCACCTTGACCTTGACAGCTACTTACATATTGATGCGTTAGTATTAACAATCTAAAAATGTCATATTATATGTCAGTCACGGAGGCTACTTCATGCAGAATGTATACTTTTTTAATACTTAAAGTACATTTTGCTTTAAATAATCCTGTAAGCAAAGTAGTTACTTGCAATGGAGTATTTTTACATTTTGATACTGGTACTTTTATTCAGTACTCAGATATTTTACTTATGTAAAAGTAGCACTACCACAATGTACAAGTACTGTATTTTGCTACTAGTAAAGTCCTGCATTCAGAATCTAACTTAAGTAAAAGAAAAACTGAAATATTAGCATCAAAGTATACTGAAAGTATCAAAGTAAAAGTATAGTAAAAAGTAAAAGGCCCATCTCATAATCATTTAATATATTATTGGATTCAAATTATTGATGCATGAATGTGTTCCATCACTTAAATGTTGCAGGTGGTAAAGGTGGCGCTAATTATAATTACCTTATATTCTGCTGGGTAGTGTAATCTGTACTAATACAACAAATGTACCACTTAAGTACTAATATCTCAAAATGATGCTTAAGTACAGTACTTTAATAAATGTACTTCAATACATTACACCACTGCTTATACTTAAGTGAAAAAAATCTAAGTACTTCTCCCACCACTGCTGTATTTTAACAGGTTCGTCATCTCCAACAGTCCAGAAAGAAACAAGGACCTCAGGAGCAGAACTTGAGGCGAGTACGCAGAACGAGCTCCCGCCGCTCTGCGTATGCCTTCTCCCACCAACAGGGCTACGGAGAGCTGATTACTTCAGGCAAAAACATGAGGATGAGCACAGTGTCGTCTGCTTGCTCCCCTGGAAGAACCCCGCACAGCTCCTCATGGATAGAAAACATGTTGAAGAGAAAGAACGAAGTCTCCTGCGTCCCTGATGAAAGTACAGGAGCACCAGAAAGCAGCAGCAGAGCAAAACAGACTCAGCAGCACACAGACTGAACCAGACCTGACAGACAGATAGTGTATTATACTACAGCATACCGTGAGCATGGATCCCACAGACTGAGCAGAAGGTATGAGTGTCCTTCAAAGTCCTCAAATCCAACTACACAGGTGTACCTCATATTTTTTATGAACTTGGGTCACATATACTCTGTCGAATGTTAAAGGCCAATCCAAACATGCTTAGGCTATCTAAAACAAAAGCCAGCTGATTGAAAACACATAAAGTCCACACAGACATTTGTTTAATGTGCAACAGCTTGGAAATCTCAGGACAACATTATGCATGAGTTGCCAAAATTAAAGAAATATTTGTCCTCCTGCATCAACCGATCCAAGTTGATCTTTAAGTGGTTGGTGCATTTACTCAATATTATTTTAATGGCATGTACGTTTCTGATAAATAGTGAAAGTTTGGGATACCTAAAGGGATAGTTCAATCTTTTTGAAGTGGGGTTGTATGAGTTACTTATCCATAGACAGTATATTACATACAGTAGATGTCAGTCAGCAAACCCCCAGTTTGGAGAAGCAGGTGGGAGTCCGACATGGAAGCTAAGCAGTGTACTGCTGTGGATGGGTCGGCAACAAAATGTATTTTAGCCACCTGAAATAAAGTCCCACCTAAAAAAAAAATCAGTATCAGTTTAAGTATACTATATTTAGAGTATTTTCACTGCTTTACCTTTCTGTCAGACAGTGATTTCCAACTGTAAAATGAAGTCATTACATCACTCTCTTCAAAGCCAGACTCCATTGAGAAAAACAGTGATTTAATATTGCTGAACAAAGGAGCTGCTGGTTTATCACTGCATTGAACAGTTAGTGTGTTTGTGTTATTGTGTGACTTTGGAGTTTAAAAAGGTTAGTTCAGATTCACCAAAGTAACACAATAACACAAACTGACTTACTGATCGAGGCAGCAGTAGACCAGCAGCTCTCGTGCTCAGTGCATTAAAAATACTGTTTTTGTCAATGGAGTCTGGTTGCTTTGACGAGAGCATGGATGAAGAACTTCACTAAGAAACTAACGAATTCCCCGTCACAACGGGCTGACGGAAAGGTGAAGCGCTGAAAATACTCTCAATATAGCGTACACCATAACTGATATTTATTTATTTAGATGGGACTTTTTTAAGTGACTAAAACATGTTTTAATGCTAACCCCCTCCACAGCAGTACATTGCTTCTCCAAACTGGGGGTGTGCCAACTGACATCTACTGTAGGTTATAGACTACGCATAAGTACCCCATACAACCTCACTTCCAAAAATACTACCCATTTTAGATGAAGCTTTAGCTGTCACAAAAATAATAACATATAAATGACGGGCATAAATAAAGGTAACCTTGAGCACTAGTACAACAAACTTAAATAGACCTCCGTCTGTAAAGCCTATGCACTAAAACTCTCCTCTTACCCTACATCTTAAGTGCTTAAACACAAGTGTTTCTGTAAATACTGATACAAAGCTGCTAAATATGACGATAAGCACAACTTAGTTAGTGATTTAAAGTGGAAGCTGACAACTTTTTAAATATCAAGAGATAGCTACTGATGGCAACCGGGAAAAACAAATTGTCTTCCTGTTGTGTTTCCGCAGTGGTTGACACACTGTACTTCCTTTGCGGCATAAATTTAGCCTTCTTTTTTCTGGGAGATCGTACCCGGTGGCAGACAGAATAGGGAACCCATCCTTACAGGGAACCAATCAAAACACAGATGGTCTCATTATTCTATAGCCATTGCATAGTGTAATTAACATTCACAAAAAGTGCAAAAAACATGTCTATTTCCACGTTAAATACATTTTACTGACTCCTTATTTTGCCAATAAACAGTATCTCTCTGTTCGCCCTGTGCTGTGCCTTGTATGGTTCCTGTTAACGATCAAGCTTTCTTATTTGATATTCAACAGCTCCTCTGGCTTGAGTTTATTCAAACAAATGTGTGAGCTGGAATGCATGGCTTGAATCTGATATCCTTAAAAAAATCCAGTTCAAAATACTGATTTATCACTCAGTTAAAGCAATGCACAGTTGCTGTGCAACATTTGAATGATCATTATCAAACTCCAAACGTGACGGCTGATTTAATTTGGTTTTTCCCAACATAAAGAGAATGAATAAAGCATAAAAAAGTGGAGATTAGCTTTAAAAAGCTCAGGTATTCAAACCAACAACAGTTACATCCTCTCTTCTATTAAGTTTTTAGTCCATATTTAACCATAACAAGTAAAAGGGGAAAATTGTCTGGGTGAGGTACGATGTGATAAAAGTCCCTGAACAGATTTTATGCTGCAGGTACATTCAGTACAGTACAGTGTGCCTTAGACCACCAAGCCTCCACCACCACCACTGCTCTCTAATGATGTGAAAATTGCTCCTGTGCAGGAGCTGCAGCCCAGCGTGTGGTCTTACAATCAGGACTTTTCTACACTGATTTCTACGCGGCTCTCACATCTTGAACACAGCACAACCCCGACACACTGTAACAGCCAGATTAAACATGTCGAAGTGATGCTGCTCCCATAATCACTACTTCTGAAGCACATGTAAAACCTGAAAATATTCAGCTTATTTATTTCTTCTGTCTTTGCCCTTATGAGCTACATTATGTTCATGTGTAAAATGTAAAAAGAAAATGGATGGATGGATTTTATACAGCAGCACAAATTAAACGTGATTGTTATTTTATTTGTCGTCGTCTCTTTTCTGAGGTGGACAGTTAGACGGTGATTGTACGGTACAAAATCAATTTATTACAAAAGCCTTCATGATTTAAGACACAAAAAAACATATTCCCTTTTTCATCACTTACATTCCAGAATACAATGTAAAGAGGTAAAATGTAAAAACAAAGAGAGATTTGCATTTGACTTCAGAATCAAGAGTCTGTGTAAACATGCGTCATTTGTTTCCCCAGAGCTGCAGTGTATTTGAATGAATAATTGCTGTATAAACAAACATGGATGATGCATTTCACTCCTCGAGGAAGATTGCAGCTCCCCCGCCCGGCTTTGACACAAACAAACTCTGTTTTTCCATCGCTGCTCTGCGTGGATCGGGGCGGTAGTAGGCCTCGCTCACTGCCTGTAAGAAAGACGCCACCTTCTCTTCGGGAACCATGGAGACGGCACAGCCACCCCAACCTGCTCCTGTCAGTCGGGAGCCCACTGCCCCCGACTTCCTGTCACCAAGAGAAACAAGAAAGAGGCGTTAAGTCAGGAACTCAGTAAAGATGATATTTCTGAATCCAGTGTACACAGGGATACTGTACATGTATGACCAACCAGCCAGCACTAAATATACACATAAAGTTTATATCCAAGTTGCTTTTCAATGTGAGGCTGTAGTTTTGCACAGTTGTGCTTTGAGCTAAATGCTAACATTGATGCGAACATGCTGATATTAAGCAGGTATAATATTTACAATGTTCACCATTTTAGTTTAGCATGTTAGCATCCATATGCTTATTAGCACTAAACACAAACTGAGGCTGATGGGAATGTCACTGTGTGCTGTTCAGGCCCATAGGAACACAGCTCGGCCTTGCTTCCAATTATTCCCAGTGGCCACGTGCAGCTAAAAAAACATCCCCTGCGGCCCAAAAAGCATTTTCCCCATAGACCACTGCTGTAAAATAGACGTCTGTAAAACTTGACAGATCACCTAAAACTGCAAACAAGAACAGTTATGACTCTTTCATAATGAATTTTTGATCCATGTAGCATTTACATATTTGTAAAAATTATTTTAAAATCCATGTGTCGTCACATTGTAAAGTCTGCGAGCCAAACAGGAACTTGCAAACTTGCCGTTAGGGCCAGCAGGAGGAGCATTTGTTGGTTGTCTAAAACTGCACTGGTTCATATTTCATTTTACCCCATCAATTATTGGATTTAGGACTCAGGACATGATGATTATGTCCTCCTGAGTCTGTAACAGGAGTAAGCTGTATACTCACAGACAGATGTCCACCAGTTGATCCAGTTCAGGGCAGCTGCACTCATACAGGTCTCTGCAGCTTTCATGGCTCTGGTTCATCAGGTCTCCCAGTAGCCGTATGGAGTCGGACGGCGCAGAGTCACACACACTCTTAAATTGCAGCACCCGTGCACCTTCACCGTACACGTGCTTGGCTCGCTGGTAGAGCTTAAATTGTGTCACTGAGAGAGGTGGAGAGGCAGATATTTGTCAGGTCGTGTCAAACTTCCTGCTTGGTTGTGATATTATTCTGTTCTTCTATTATTCTGAGATATAAAAGCACAGAGATGTTTCTGTGTACTGTTTCTCACCGTGCTGAGTGTTGGCGCTCAGCAGCTCTGTGGAAAACTGCTCGGAGGTGATGCCAAGCGCCTTGCAGATCTCCTCTCGGCTGTATGGCTCAGGATGCAACACCTCATCCACCAGAGCCAGCATCTCCTCCAGGGAGGCCTTCAGCTCCGTCTGAACCTGCACCAGCTTCAACAAGCTGCTCGAGTCCAGACCTCGCGCCTGGGCCAGCATCTGAGAACACACACCAACCCAGATGTGAGATTATTTACCTGTCTCTCCACCTTAACTGTATTAATATTAACACCCATATTTACTGAAGCTCTAACATAAGGACTGCCATTTGAAATATTAGCCATGAATCATCTTTTACACCCCCCCCCCCCCCCCCCCCAAGAATCAGGTTGAAAACCTCCAGACAGGATCACTGTACCTTTGTGGCGATTCGACACTCCACCACACGGATGTTAAAGTGAGAAGAAGCAGCTTTGTTCATCTCCACGCAGCAGTTGGAGATCACAAACACAGCCCCATCTGGGAGCTTGACATCAGTGGCTCGCAGAGGCTGGAAGTCGATCAGCTTTGCCTGACACACAATTAAAAAAAAGAAGTATTAAAACAAGTGGTGACTGTTCAAGTCACTCCTTGTATGGTAGGTACTTTACACCAATCAAACATACATTTGTCCTTGCATTCTTCCAGATGTATCTTTAGTGTGTTAATAGTTTGGATGAACAAATGATCCTCATCAACCTGTACAACCTGTGTGACAAAATGTAATGTAAGAAAAGGGACGTACAGTTCCTCTCTCTGCCAGGAATGAGATAGACTGGTCCATGCCGCCTCCCTCTGTGCCAATGTAGCGCTCACTTTTGGCACATATCTCAGCCAGCGTCACCTTAAGGGTTACAGAGAACAATGAGAACAGGACTGAACAGAGCATCTGAAATGATAAAAACTGTGCCGGAAATTCTTGTATTGTAAAGCATTTACCTTTGTGAGTGACTTCTGATTTGCCTCCATTGTTACGAGCCCTGCACAACAAACTAAGGCACTAGAGCTGGAGAGGCCGGAGCTCGGAGGAATGGTCCCATCTACGACACAGGACATCCCGGCTAAAGGAGTGATCCCAAACTTCTCCTGTAACAAAACAGCAGGAAGGTTGATCCCTTTAATTTACTACAGAATTTTATACTAAACTGTAATGAATAAAGACTATCTTGATCGTACCTGAATACCTTTTACTCCACAGAGAAAGTAATAATGCCACTTTGGGTTCTCTCTGTCTATGGCGATGTCCTCTGAACACGACACGGTGAAATCCCTGCAAACACATGATGACATGAACGTGTGTTTTAAGCTCCTGAGTTAACTACACAAGCACAATGTTAATATTCAACAATAATAAAAGGGTCCAAGTCTTACTTGTACTGAGGATTTGTGTTGGCCAGAGTGATTTTCCCTGAAGAGTTCACTGAAACAGCTGCCAGGATGTTTGGCTCAATGGCCATCGGAAGGACAGAGTAGCCGCAGTAGTCGATGTGCTCTCCTGTTATATATGACAGATTAGAAGAAAATGATCATTATTAGCAGAGACCATTCATCTCTTAAGAATATTTTGGAGCACCAGCCATTTTATTAGTTACACCTATTCAACTGCTCGTTAACCCAAATAGCTAATCAGCTAATCAAGTGGCAACTCAGAGTACTGAGGCATGTAGACATGGTCAAGACGACCTGCTGAAGTTCAAACCGAGCATCAGAATAAAGAAGAAAGGTGATTTAAGTGACTTTGAACATGGCATGGTTGTTGGTGCCAGACGGGCTGGTCTGAGTATTTCAGAAACTGCTGATCTGCTGGGATTTTCACACACAACCATCTCTAGGGTTTACAGAGGATGGTCTGAAAAAAGAAAATGCCTTGTTGATGCCAGAGGTCAGAGGAGAATGGCCAGACTAATTCAAGATGACAGAAAGGCAACAGTAACTCAAATAACCACTGGTTACAACCAAGGTCTGCAGAAGACCATCTCTGAAGCAACAACACGTCCAACCTTGAAGCAGATGGGCTACAGCAGCAGGAGACCACACCAGGTGCCACTCCTGTCAGCTAACAACAGGAAACTGAGGCTACAGTTCACACAGGCTCACCAAAACTGGACAATAGCAGAGTGGAAAATCGTTGCCTGGTCTGATGAGTCTGGATTTCTGCTGCAACATTCAGATGGTAGGGTCAGAATTTGGTGTAAACAACATGACAGCATGGATCCATCCTGCCTTGTATCAACAGTTCAGGCTGGTGGTGGTGGTGTAATGGTGCGGGGGATATTTTCTTGGCACACTTTGGGCCCCTTAGTACCAACTGAGCACCAACACCACAGCCTACCTGAGTATTGTTGTTGACCGTGTCCATCCCTTTATGACCACAGTGTACCCATCTTCTGATGGCTACTTCCAGCAGGATAACGCGCCATGTGACAAAGCTCAAATCATCTCAAACTGGTTTTTTGAACATGACAATGAGTTCACTGTACTCCAATGGCCTCCACAGTCACCAGTTAATAAAGTGGCCGGTGAGCAAACGTGACTAGAAAAACGTTGTCAGCAGACAACTCAGCAGGTTTAAGGAGCCTAACATTTGTTCTTTGAGGTCTGCTGTGTCTGGGACAAATACAGAAACATCAGCCAAATATGCTTTCATTGCCAGCCAACTGTCTTGACTCACTAAGTAACTAACTAAACCCTAATGTATGAAATTAAATTACCTATTAGGTTGACTCTTCCGGGTGCACATGCATAGAAGAGAGGAGATTCTCCATACTTTGTTTCAAAAGTATTTTTCAGGTTTTGCAGCCTGTAGAGAATTACAAATAAAGAAATTAAGTGAGAATCACATTCATTTCCTTCTGTCTCTGTCTCACTGACAATCAGTAAATCTCTCTGCTACTCACCTTTCATTAGCGCCAATCGCGACCTTTAACTTGGGTGGGTTTGTGGCCATTTCTACCTGTTAAAAGTAACTACGCCTGGACTGCTTGTTGTCAGACAGGAGAGCTCACAGCTTTCTGCAGGTCCTGGACGCGATCAGCTGACTGTCACAAGAGGATCCGGGACACCGAGCCCGCTGACCTGCGGTCAGTTCTTAAAACATGAGTTCGGCTCAGTTTAGACGTGTTAAGTTCCCGTTTGTAACGGAGGAGCTGACTCTGAAACAGTTCAGGCTGTAGCGGTGAAAACACGGAAGTGTGTGGACAGGGGGCGTGGTTAAACACATAGGCTGTAGAGTGTATCGATGACGTCACAATATACATTTATATCAGATTAATATCAACTGGTTTGCACAAAGTTCCCATATTTGTCTTATGTTGTGTTACTGCTGTTATGTTTTGAATAAGGATGTTAAAAGAAATCTAAAAAAAAATAAGAATTTTAGATTTAGATTAATTTTAGATTTAGATTAATTTATCTTATCATTTTAAAATTGTATGCATTTAAAAGCAAAATTGTGCAATTTAAATATTGACCCCCTGAATTCCTCATGGGATGATGGTTCAATACTTCACTATGGGACACTGGTGCCATGTCACTGTTTGACCACAAGATGGGAACATAATATTAGTGTAGAATTTTTTTTAGAAACCTCAGGATTTTTTTTACTGCTTATAATGTGACCTAAATGTTGTTTCCGAGACACAAGTTGTGTACAAGTGCATCTACATCAATAAGGCTCTTGTGATAAAGAAAACCAAACCACGTCTCAAAAAAATACAGAGGTTATGCACATAGGCCTACTACTGCTGTGATTATGGATGGCCATTGTAGACCATCCGTGGCTTCTTTTTTCCAGTTGTTGGCAAGAGAAACACACGAAATGCATTTTTAATCTTCAGTTGTCAAACATTGTGACTTTATGTGTATATGTTCTGCAGTTTGTATGGTAAGATGAAGGCAGAACGTTTGCTTGTAGTCACAGATTTTCGAGTACTTACCAATTAATAGCATGTTGCTCTGTTTTAATATGTGACCTTTTTATTTTTTATCATGAAGCAATATTTAAAGAAATATTTGTTTTTAGTTTTCAGTGTTTCTTGTGTGTTTTATACCATGCTACTTAGCGGCTGGTGGTGTTTGCTTCCTTTCCGAGGTAACACAGCGACTACACTTCCCACAGTTCTACACGCGCTGTTACCACGGAAGCGCCATGGCTAGTTCCGGGACTGGCAGCAGCAACATAAATAATATTAAGAAACAGCTTTACCCTTTCTATTATGCATTGTTTGTTTGCAAGAGTGGACATTAAACGAGTATGTGCGTCTGTTAGTGACATAAAGTCAGTTATAGTGATATAAAATCATAGTATGTAGCGTACATTCGTTCTGACTGCAGTGATTTGGCGCTGCTAGTGCGCGCGAGTTTTCAAAGTGGGCGAGTCCGCTGCTCTTAAAGAGGACGTCCAAGCGGCTAGCCGGAGCTAGCTTTATAAGTTACCACACATAGTTCAAACGTTTCAGCTTTGCCTAAAACTGGTGCCAACCGTTTTGTTTGCTAGCGAATCTACATATTTGATCAAACGTATTTGACGGAAGGGCTTCAAAGTATGGCCAGCTCGTTTTTAAACTTTCGTCGGCCTCGCTGTTGCTAAGGCAAGCTAACATTGCCACGCTAACGCTAGTTAGCTAGCTAGCGTCAGTGCTTTGTAATGTAAACAGTACTGTATGTGGCTAACTTAACTGTTAGTTAATAACGTCGCTCAAATAACGGAATAAACAACCCACCTGAAGAGACGTTTGTCCCATTCATACAAACAGGTAAGCTAGCGTTATGTGTTTGTTTTAAGTGGTCTTTATCAGTGCTTTTAACTTTTAGCTAACTAGTACTATAAACGTTGGCTAACGTTAACTTAATGCTGACCATTTAACGCCAACATTAAACGTAACAATTTCGTTTCCTGTTTCCGTAACGTTTGTTTGTGCACCTCTTTTCACAGGGTACCCTGCTCTGTGAAACTCAGGATCTGCATCATGTCTATTGATTTTGATAGTGCTGCTCTTCAGACACAGCATGATGAAGAGGAATACGACCAAGAGGACTATGCAAGGGAGCAAGAGGTAAGACACTTAATCACAGAACTATAACGTTTTGTGGACAGACTTTGGGTTACAGATGTGTTAAACACCTGTCCAGTTGTTGTATTACCTGCCAGTGTTATTAAAGGCATTCTTATTGTCTGAGCTCCTGCTGGTTTCCTGGTGATACATATCAACATCAGTTATGCAACATATCAGACGACAGGAAATATCCAGGGCATGCTTGAATTATAGAACATTAACCCGTGGTATGTGCACTGCCCTAGGCATTACTTGTCTCTACCTCAGTGATAACGCATATATGCAGAACACTGAAAACTATTTATACTCCTTTTTAAACATTACACTTGCCAGGTATTTCTTAGTTAACATTGTTGTTTATTTGCTGAAGCATTTGAGGTGTGCACTGTCTGAGTTCCACAAGCACCATCAGCTTCACAGCTAGACAGGCATGCTGTGTTATTACTCACACTTACAATCTGTTGCGCCATGAGCCTGAGCTATTATTGGCTCAAGGAAAAGGCAGCCTTCCAGGTGTGTCACACTGAAACTAGCTCTGCCCTGCAGTTTTACCTACTTTCTCTCTATTAAGGTTACCTTGTTTCTGTGCTTAGCTCCACTTGTAGTTAAGTAACTGAAGCGAGCATGAAGAAACTCTGCATGTCTTACCAGTGGACTTCAGTACTGAGAAGAATGGGACCTTGACCGTTAATTCTCAAATGGATTTTGTTCTTCTTTGGTATAGCCTATTCAGTGTACACAAGTTGGTCAAGCGGAAAATGTTTGCCACCGGTAATTGGAATCTTTCTGCTCCAGTTAATCTTGCTATATGTTTTGCCCAAACAATGGAGTTCTCTGGGAGCAAAACACAGCAGTACCACAGGGAGCCGACAACATACCAGGCATGTTTTGGACATTTCACACAGAGGGTCTTCTCTGCAGAAAGATTAGACTAGTAGGTTATCATGTGGCGTTACAGCTGAAGCAGGAGTGTCTTTTCAATCTTTGTTAAGTGTGTAAGCGGGATAATATGGGTCCTTTGGTTGTGGACACAGTGGAGGATTTGAGGAACATTCAGCAGTCCTTGTGGGAAGTAAGTCCAGCTGACTCTGCTTGTTCTATCACACATGGCTGGTTGTAAAGGAGGCCTGGTCAGTCTGTTACTGATGCAGAGAGTGATTTGACTTGTTTTGTGTCAGCTAAGATGCACTGATAGAAAATACACTGTTGTTTGTCAGTTCTTTGTTTCTCAGTGTGATTGTATGGACCAAAAGAATTGTTAGCACATTTTATATAAACGGTACAAATATTAAGACTGCAATTAATGATTTCCTTCGTTACTGAACAGAGAATCTTTGAAAATGTTGCTTGATAAATGACTAATTATTTATTGAAATGATTACTACATGCTTGAAAATGACATACAAGAACAAAATGATCATGCATAGTAAAACCTGCGCAGAATGTTTTCATGAGCTACACTGAGACTTCCTCTCAAGACAGTAGAACTTTGTTTTAAGTTATTTTCGAATCTCTTTAGAGGAAAACTCCACAAATGTACCCCCTGACTCCTTCTGCCTTTCAGACTGTTAGTGATTGCTTTTTTGTGTTGTTTTTGTTTCTATCTGCATAACTTCATAACTCAGTTGCGGGGCAACCTTGGTGACTCATTTCCATGTGCTTTTTTTTTTTTTGCAGCTGCACAAATTGCTCACCGACCTGCCCGATGACATGCTCGAGGATAGCAGAGACTCCTCCCCAGAGCTGGAGTGCTCTACCTGCAGCAATAAAAACACTGGTGGCAGGTAACACACATGTTGCTGTTAACTCATTGCTAAACTCGGATATCAAGAACTCAGTGTGGTTTAAAACAATCAGACATACCTGATTGCACTGTAACGTAATTATGCTTTTCCCCCTCTCTCCACTCAGTCCAAAGTCCACATGGACACAGCAATGGTCCGATCATCCAAGGCCGACCTCTCATGAACAGGTAGTTTGTTTATTTCTTTTCACTGATAGATTTTTGTCTTCTGAACTCCCAAAGAAAAAAAAATCACAATTACTGTCACTGTCTCTCTAAAGAATTATGAAGATGACTATGATCAACATGCTGATGATGAGTATGGTTATGAGGATGGAGCAGTTCAGATCAATGGACATCACCCTCAAAGTCAACCTCTGCCTCACACCTGGAACCAGGATCATCAGTTCAACCAGGGAGATTATACATACACCAGCATGGGCACAGAAAAATCTACAGAGACCAATGATTTCTCCGCAGACGAGTATGAGTCCAGACCATACCCTCAAGACACTAATAATGCTGTAGTTTATAATGGAGAAGGAGGACGCAGAGACAATCAAAACTATGGGGACCACAACAACGGCAGGAATCATTTTCAAGTGAGTGGAGTATGTCATTGCTGATATTTTTAATAATACCTGTGATTTAAAATGTACTTCCTTGTGTATGGAATACACATTAATTTGTCTTACATTTTCCTTTAGTAATTTAAAATAAACATCTTGATATCTGGCAGTACACCAGTGTTCAGCATTTTGTAGTTTTGTTGTGTTTGAAAAAGAGGCGGCAGCGTCATTGTGTAGCTTTGAGTTGGTTTATTGAACACAGCAATGCTTATTTTTCAAACCTCCTATGTTTCTTGTGTTTTGATCTTCAGAATTTAAAGTCTACACAGTTGGATAGAGGAGTGGATCAGCACAAGGCCAGCTACAATCCTCACCATCCTGCCCATCAGCCAAAGATGTTTACCTCACAGGCTGTTCACCAAGACGGTCAATTTGACCATCTGCAAAGAGAATTCCTTGACTCAACACAAAGTGAGTGTTACTGTCTTGATTTTGTTGCTGGATTAATAGCACACAGGGGTGCTGTGACATGTAAACCACAGTAACAATTGAAAAATTAGGTTTTTAAAAATGTCAGTTGAGTAATTCCCTGAACGAGCTGAACATATTTATCCTGGTGAATAATCTGAATCTGAAGAGTTGTTTTGTTGCTACAGTGCACTGTTTAAGTGTTTTTATAGCTGGTATATGGATTGACATTACTTTTATTTAATCCCCCTTTCTCACTCTTTTTCATGTCTCTGTCAGAACAACTTCATTTTTGTACTACTGTCCACAGAGTAACTTAAGTAAAGCACATCATGAGAGTTAGTTGTATTGCTCAGTATTTCAGATCAGCAAAGTTAACCAGTTAACCATTGAGATTCATCAGCCTCGAGACAAACCAAATTTATTTGAGCTCCTGCACAGAATCTGACAGGAAACACTGGGTTCAGTATTTTGTTTCTAAAGTGACTTAGTAAAAACAAATCTTGTGGTTATGCCTGCCTGTTATGTTTCTGTGTTATGAAGAGCTGTATTGATCAGCCAGACTGCATGAAAAGTGTAATTTTAATTGCCATTGCTAAGTGGCTTTAAGAGCCTTAATTTGACACTCACACTATTACTGTATAGCACCCACCCTCTCAAATGGCATTGCTGGAAATTAAAACATCTTCACACTGTTTAAGTAAGGGGCAAGTGATTTATGTCTTGAATTTAATTTGTGCTGTATTTCAGAAACGGCTGATAGAGAGCAGCTTGCCCAGCTCCAGATTTTAAACAAGGCTCAGCAGAGGCAAATTGAAGACTTGGAGCGAAAACTGGAGGATTCGAAGCGTAATATTAGATATATCGAGCATCAGCTTGCAATTGCCAAAGGTATGTTTCACCTACTGTAGTAAAGGGTGGGAATCATTATTCACTTTATTACAATGCATAGCCAATGTAAAGTAATGTGATTATACAGATTTTGTGATACTTCAAGGATTGAAATTTAGTGTTGCTGCATGTTATGATACATTGTTCTTTACTGACATGCATTTAAAAGCTAACAGTTTAGCTATGAAATGAATAAATCACTCATTCTTGGCCCCTTCAGGAGTTATGATGACAACCTTATAGTTTATCACTATGTCTGACTATTGTCTTTGACACTTCTGCTTTACAAATATGTTTTGTTTTTGCCCATACACCATTAAAAGCTAAAGGGCTGGTCATCTATCGACCAGTAGCATCAGACAGAGGGAAATAAAAGAGAATGTCTTCTGACTTGTATATCTGCCCCCTTGTGGCTGTCAAAAGGCCTGCACAGTGGTCCTGTGCTGGCCTTTTGTGTCCTTGATCTTTTGCTGATCATGCTGCTTGTGGAAACTTAATGTCATTTTTATCATCAATAGATGAAAAGGATGGCCTAGCCGTGAGTCTAAAGGAATCAAGTCAACTGGTTGAAGAGGCCAAAGGGAGAGAGGTTCAAATGCAAAACAAATTGAAGGCACTGGAGCAGCAAGTACAGGTCCTCGCTGAGAGAGACCAGGAGGTAAGCTCTGTACTGACACACACTGTTGCTTTCCTCAGCAATGCATCAGGTTGTCTGTAATTAGGAATTATGAAACTAAAAGAGAAGATATAAAGTCTTAGAAGGCAGTAATCATGAAGCAGTTTATTTAATGTATTCAGAAGCAGTTTTTGACTTAACAGGATCAGAAAATCTGGTATGAAATCATGTAAATGCCTCACTGAAATGTTATGATATGCATACTCAGACTGACCCAAAGTGATTCTGCTTGTATTTGCTTTTTGAAACTTTTCAAATATTTTCTTTTGTTTGCAGAACACAAAGAAGCAGAGGGTGGCAGAGGCTGCAGTGGACAGCATGAAGCAGCAGATGTTGGAGCTTTGTCGCTCCGATACCCTGTCCAAAGCACGTCAGCAGCATGACAGAGACCTTGCCATCATAAAGGAGCAGCATGAGGCTGCACTGTTGACACTGGAGCAGAAGCTTGACTCCACAACTCAGGCTCTGAGTGAACAGGTCTGCAGTGTCACTGTCACAGGAGATACAGTCGCAGTCCCCTGCAGACATGGTAAACTCCAGTGTTTTTGTGTTGTTGCTTCCAGATTGATGTTGGTCAGAGGTTACGAGAGCAGGTGAAGCAGCTGGAGCGCCAGAGGGAGGAAGAGCAGCTGGAGAGAGCCAGAGTTGTTAATGCCCTTACTCAGCGTCTGGAAGAGAGTCAACAACAATGTGCTAAACTGCTGCAGACGAGTGAGTGAAGGTTGGAGTATACACTGCAACCACCCTTTTTGTCTTTTTTGTAACTTGCTAAAACTCAGTTACGAAGAAATCCCAAAACATTAATGAGTAACGTCTGAGCACGTGTTGTCTTTTTAATTTGTCCAAATCGAAATCATAGTTTCTATTCTGTTGTGGTTCTGTTTGTTTCAGGTGCAGTGCAGGAGATGAGTCAGATACAAATCAAACTCCAACAGGCTCAATCAGCCAAAGCACTGAGTGAAAACATGAACAAAGTGTTACAGGTTTGCCCTCTGATTATTCTGCCCCATAATAGAACCCCTCTCAAAGCATAATCATACAGAAAAGATGTGCTTAAACATGACTGATTAAACTTTTCATGTTTTATTTTTATCCTAAAGGAGGATCTGGCTGATTTGAAGGAGCAGATCACTCTGTATGAATCTGCTGTGAAACACGGTGTCATTGCTTTAGACCTGAGCACTGACTGGGAGAGCCAGCTGTCTGAATCCTGTGTGGATTTAGGATTAAAGAAAGTAAACAGGAAGAATGGCTTACTTCACAGGTACACTGTCATTATTCAGTCACTGTCACCATTACAGTAACTCTGAGCCTTTCTCTGTGTCATTTTGTTTGTGCCACAATTTATATACTGTGAAACTGGCGATATTTCTTCTTTAATATCACCACTCCCTTTAATCAAAATCTGACTTTCCTTGCTGTCTGATCAGAACTGCCCTGGCTAATCTGTCGGACTCGAAGCTGCCCAAAGATGAAGCTTTGCGGCTGCTGCGAGTGGAGATGCAGCGCTGTCTGGGTAGCTTGAAGGGGAAGCGGCAGAAGATCAGTCAGCTGCAGGAGGAGCTCCAGCTCAGTCAGGGTCAGGTGAACGAGCTGCAGACCCAGTTGGAAGAAGCCAAGCTCTGCTCTTCAGTGAGGACTCCTCTACACGACCATCAGATACAAGTTTTAATGTTGCATTGCTGAGTATGGCATTTAACACTGTACTGGCATACACTGTCTGATGGCTATTACTCAGATTTAAGTAGATTAAAAAAAAGAACATGGTAAAATTGGTTCAGATAAGATGACAAAACTATTAAACTAATAAATGTTTTATTCATGCATGTTTCTACCCAGTTGTGTTAGCATAAAAATAAATTTTTGACACCAAAGCTCCTGTAAATGGTGTGGTACAAGCATGAGACAATGCATAAATACAAGATAAGAGATTAAATTGCTTTAATTCAAACTGTATTTGTGTTCACAGGTCAGAGAGACGAGTCAGATGAAACATCTAGACATAACTGGAGAGTCTCAGAAAGAGTTCATGAGACTACAGGAAGACAAACGACACTTGCAGGAACAAGTGGAGGTAAGTTGTGGTTTTGTGAAATTAATTATATTTTTTGTTTTTAGACTATGTCATGAACGGTGGTGGTGTTATGTCTAAACTCTAGGTGTTAGAGAAGAAGAACACGGAGCTGAGACAGAGTGAGGAGAAGGTGAGGTCTGCCAACTTGGAGCTGTGCACCAAGATGAGGGAGATGATCCAGGAACTGGACCAAGAGAAGCAGGAGGCTGCTCAGAGGTAAGGCACAGAGGAGGAAAATGAGATTCTGTCAGATACTTTACCTTTAATCATCCCTAAGTGTGTGCTCATACAAATTCCCTTTTCTGTGGGTTCATGCAGAGCTGAGAGGATTCATCAGCAGTACAGGGACGACGTGGTGGACCGGGTCAGAACCGAGCTCATGCTGGAACACGATGCTCAAGTTGAACAGCTGACTGCACAGCATCAGCAGCAGGTCCAACAGTTACAGTAAGTCCTCTGCACCTGTTACTAAAAACTGTCGTTATCTGTAAACCTGTGCAGCTCATTTACAGTACATGACTTCTTCACAGGACCCAGCTGTCTGAGGCCAATGATAAGATTTTGGGTGTGCAAGAGTGCTACATATCCGTCTGCACGGAGAAGGACATGCTTGAAGAAAGCATCCGTAACAGGGAGAAGGAGGAAGCTTTGATCAGGGAAAATGAGGTATGAAAGATCACTGTACACTATTTGGTATTGTTGTGTGTTGACGTTAGTAAGTTAGTGTTTTCTTTTGACTTGGGACACAAAGCTACTATTTATTTCTGACAATTTGTTTATTGCTACACACTGTATTTCACAAAGCTGTTACTGCTGAACTTAGAAAAATTGATTATTTGTTTTCCAGCTAAAGATGAGAGAAGAGAGTGGCACAGCTGTGGAGAAGCTGCGGGCTGAACTTGAGGCGCAGCATCAGGCCTCAATAAACCAGCTCAAAGCTGTCTGGTCCAAAGAAAAGGAGGCTGAGATCCAGCAGCAGGTGAACTCTCATGTAGCTTCAGCCAAGGCTGCTTGGAAGGAGGAATTGAAACAGGTATGATTTTCCACTGCCCAGCTCCCTCAACCCCCTAACTGCGATTTTTTTTTACATCAGACCTGAAAGTTTTTGATGCCTCTGTGCAGATGGAGAAGACCTGGGTCCAGAGGCTGGAGGAGGCCAGAACAGAGAGGCACAGAGAGACTGCTGAGGCAGCCTGTCAGGCAGATGAGACTGATGCCAGCAGTGTGACAGTTACCGCTGAGGAGCTGGACTCCCGGCTCAGCGCCCAGAAACAGCAGCTGCAACTAGAAGCTGACAAAGTCAAACGCAAAGCTGTGGAGGAAGCCAAGAAACAAGCCCAGAAAGAGCTGCACGAGAAACACCTGGAGGACATGGCCAAACAGGTCAGTGGGTTTCTTCTTCTTTTAATACCTGTGCTAGTTAGCCAAATGTGCTTTATTGTACATTTTGTTTGAGTGGCAACAATTGGAGTCAATCCAATGCCACTAGTATTGTAGGTCACACACAGTTTAGATTTTTACTCATTACAGTTTTAGATGTCACAACAACATGAGGATTTTTCTGATTCATCCCCCCATTATTTGAAATGAAAAAAAAAAACAATTAGTGGTGCATCAAGAATTAAATGTTGCATACCATGCTATTTCCCAAACATTTTCAGCTATCTTCAGGGTGACCCTGGATCCCTTAAGATTCTTAAAATGTCTTACATACATACAGTACAGGCCAAAAGTTTGGACACACCTTCTCATTCAATGCGTTTTCTTTATTTTCATGACTATTTACGTTGTAGATTCTCACTGAAGGCATCAAAACTATGAATGAACACATGTGGAGTTATGTACTTAACAAAAAAAGGTGAAATAACTGAAAATATGTTTTATATTCTAGTTTCTTCAAAATAGCCACCCTTTGCTCTGATTACTGCTTTGCACACTCTTGGCATTCTCTCGATGAACTTCAAGAGGTAGTCACCTGAAATGGTTTTCCAACAGTCTTGAAGGAGTTCCCAGAGGTGTTTAGCACTTGTTGGCCCCTTTGCCTTCACTCTGCGGTCCAGCTCACCCCAAACCATCTCGATTGGGTTCAGGTCCGGTGACTGTGGAGGCCAGGTCATCTGCCGCAGCACTCCATCACTCTCCTTCTTGGTCAAATAGCCCTTACACAGCCTGGAGGTGTGTTTGGGGTCATTGTCCTGTTGAAAAATAAATGATGGTCCAACTAAACGCAAACCGGATGGGATGGCATGTCGCTGCAGGATGCTGTGGTAGCCATGCTGGTTCATTGTGCCTTCAATTTTGAATAAATCCCCAACAGTGTCACCAGCAAAACACCCCCACACCATCACACCTCCTCCTCCATGCTTCACAGTGGGAACCAGGCATGTGGAATCCATCCGTTCACCTTTTCTGCGTCTCACAAAGACACGGTGGTTGAAACCAAAGATCTCAAATTTGGACTCATCAGACCAAAGCACAGATTTCCACTGGTCTAATGTCCATTCCTTGTGTTTCTTGGCCCAAACAAATCTCTTCTGCTTGTTGCCTCTCCTTAGCAGTGGTTTCCTAGCAGCTATTTGACCATGAAGGCCTGATTCGCGCAGTCTCCTCTTAACAGTTGTTCTAGAGATGGGTCTGCTGCTAGAACTCTGTGTGGCATTCATCTGGTCTCTGATCTGAGCTGCTGTTAACTTGCGATTTCTGAGGCTGGTGACTCGGATGAACTTATCCTCAGAAACAGAGGTGACTCTTGGTCTTCCTTTCCTGGGTCGGTCCTCATGTGTGCCAGTTTCGTTGTAGCGCTTGATGGTTTTTGCGACTCCACTTGGGGACACATTTCAAGTTTTTGCAATTTTCCGGACTGACTGACCTTCATTTCTTAAAGTAATGATGGCCACTCGTTTTTCTTTAGTTAGCTGATTGGTTCTTGCCATAATATGAATTTTAACAGTTGTCCAATAGGGCTGTCGGCTGTGTATTAACCTGACTTCTGCACAACACAACTGATGGTCCCAACCCCACTGATAAAGCAAGAAATTCCACTAATTAACCCTGATAAGGCACACCTGTGAAGTGGAAACCATTTCAGGTGACTACCTCTTGAAGCTCATGGAGAGAATGCCAAGAGTGTGCAAAGCAGTAATCAGAGCAAAGGGTGGCTATTTTGAAGAAACTAGAATATAAAACATATTTTCAGTTATTTCACCTTTTTTTGTTAAGTACATAACTCCACATGTGTTCATTCATAGTTTTGATGCCTTCAGTGAGAATCTACAATGTAAATGGTCATGAAAATAAAGAAAACGCATTGAATGGGAAGGTGTGTCCAAACTTTTGGCCTGTACTGTATGTACTGATTAAAGGCCTTAACAAGTATAAAACTGTCCTAAATTCAGTTCAGTTCAGGGTCTTAAATGTTTTTTTAGTCCTGCCATTAAGAGACTTTTCAGTTTTGGCGCTACAGGAAGCGTCATTTTAACAGGAGGGAAACACTATTTGACGGCGGAACTGACTTTGACACAGCATCTGTATGCAGCGATGCCCCTATATTCACCCCCTCTTGGCATTTAGATAATGCAATGAGTCTGTATTGATAAACTAAGGCCAGCTTGTTTGTTTAATTTTTCTGTGCTTAGAGCGGCAAGCATAAAGAGTGTCATTGGTGTCGTTTTACCTTTCTATTAATTTTGAAGCCACATTCAGGTGTTCACCTGGAAAGAGTATGTTTTTGCTTTTGGTATTTCCATGGCAAGTTTGGTCTTAAATGTCATTTAAAAAGGTATTTAAAAAGTCTTAAATTGAACTTGTAGACACCCTGATCTTGCCGTCACCAGGGCTGACAGATTTAGTGTTGGTGTTTCAGGTTGAAGGTGCTGTAACGAGGGCCTACAATCGCTGGATTGAGGATTTGACTTCATTACCAGAATACCAAACCTCTCTCCAAGCAGAGAGGGAGAAATGGGAAGAACTTCTAGAAAAACACACAGAGCAACAGGTAGGACACGGTTTTATCTTTGTGTAAATGTGTCAGCTGGCTTTTCTTTTCTGATAATATGTTTGTGCCTCGATTTAAATGTGTCAGGTATCCCAGGCCCTGAGGAACGCAGAGGAGCAGTGGCACAAGAAGCACAAGAACCAGCTGGAGGAGCAGACCTCTGAAACACAGAGGGTGGAGGAGCTCCAAGAGGAGGTGGCAGCTCTCCAGAGTCAGCTGGAGCAAGGAAGGAGAGAGCATGCTGCCCTACTGAAGGCTGAGCTGGCCGGAGCCAGAGCAGCCTGGAACAGAGACAAACAACGGGAGATCTCTGTCATCCAGGCCCGCACTGAGAAGGTGTACCAAAGCAAGCTGCAAGAGCAGCACAGAAACCTGGAGCAGGCTTTGCAGCAGACCAGGGAGGATACTGACCTCCACAAGAAGGAGCTGCTCCTACAGATGGAGGCCAAGCTACAGCAGAATCTGAGGGCCCGAGAGGAGGAGTGGAGAAGTCAGCATGCAGAGAAGGAGCAGGCCCAGAGACAGCAGGTGAGAGATGAATTACTGGCAGAGCTTCAAACTGGTTTGGCCAAGGTCCAGTCACAACTTCTCAGGGATCCCAGAACAGATCAGTGGGGCACTGAAGACACCAAGAGGACCAGCGGGGCCACATCAGAGGGCACAATAACGCACATCATCCAAACATCCTGCAAAGACATGGTCAACAGAGCAGTATCTCAAGCCAAGAAGGAATGGACGAAAGTGAGTTTCGATTAGATTATTATGTATCTGAAAATAGTGATTTTATCTGTATATGAATTAGGAGGACTGGCTGTGCTCAATGATTAATTTATTAAGGCTGCAAAGAGCAAAGATTGTTGATACAGCTGCAGGAAAAAGCAACAAAAAAGGGAGAGGCTGTTGGCACACTGAACTTTGCAAGTTTCCAAGTAATTATTAATGCAGTATCCAACCTTAAAAGTCTTTGTCAAGTTTTTACTTGTAGGTTGAAACATTGCAATAAACTTGTGGGTTAGCAAATTATTATTGTGCCAACAGCCTTGCCTCAAGTACTTCGATGTTTTAAATGCTGCAGTATTTAACTGTAATTTGTCTCAATGTGCTGTTTTATTAAGTTGTGTCTTTTAATGTTTATGAGTTGCTTTTCCCTTGATGGTTTCATTGGTGCCCCCACAGATAAGTGAGGAGAGACTAAGCCGTGTGTTGAAAAAAACGCAGGAGCAGCATGAGAGAGAAATCGACAAAATAGAAAGTAAGTAATACACTCTTATTGTCTCTTCACTAAGCAGGACGTTGTAAACTCTTTCTACTTAAATCCATATGACATGCAGTGTTAATTATTTTTATTAGACTATATGGTGTAGTGCCCATCAGCAGGTTTACATGATAATATTGTCCACCGTTTCCAGGCTCTGTGACGCAAAGGAAGGAGCAGGCTCGCTGCAGGACGGAGTGCATTGAGACTTTAGGTAAGCTGCAGAAGAAGAACCAGGAGCTCCAGAGACACTTGGAGAAAGCCTGTCGTCAGCTCCAGCACAGCGTTCGAGAGCACAAAGCAGCCATGCAGCATCTGAAAGGTATTTAATGCATTTAAAATGTTTCCTTAAGTGTCATTTAAACAGATTTACTCACCGTATGATGTATCTGTGTCTTGTAGATGAGCATGAACGCAGCTCACAAAAGTTAAAGGAAGGACACCTGCAGCAGCTAGAGGAGGTGAAGAGAGCCCAAGAATCCTCAGGGTTGGTGTTGTTTTTATCATTTCTTATTTGGTGTTCAGTGTCCAATGAGATTAAATTAATTATTGTTTCCCTGGCTGTTCATTGTTGCTCTGTTTATTGTTACATGTAACATTATTCAGAAGATAATCAGATGTATATTTTTTTATATCAAATGCTGTCCCATGTCTCTTCATTTCAGTATTTTATTTTAAGTATCTTGCATTTTAGGGGCATATTTAGATTTTCCATCGAATAAAGTGGTATAGATTTTTGGGACAACAAACGTCTCCCATCATATTAAATATGCCAGTCTGCTGTGATCATTATGATGACTAGCTCAAGCAGGACTTTTACTTAAGTATATTTAAATCAAGTCCTATTAGACATTATGTCCAGCCCTGACATTGAGATCCCTTCAGAAACCTTACCAAAAAGCATTTGACAGTTACCAAGTTTACACTTTCGATTGAGCTACAACATAATAAGCTAATTGTAAAATGTAAAGATACTTTGTGTTTTAAAGGTCCAGTGTGTAGGATTTAGGGGGATATATTGGCAGAAATGGTAAATAATTGTGTGTTTTCATTAGTGTATATTCACCTGAAATTAAGAATCATGTTTTGGTTACCTTAGAAGGAACCGTTTATGTCTACATATGGAGCGGGTCCTCCTCCACACAGTCCCCTGTATTGTTTCTACAGTAGTCCAGAATGGACAAACCAAACACTGGCTCTAGATAGGGCCATTTGGTTTTTCGCGTCGGCCACAGTAGTTCTCCTACACGCTGGGCATGCAGGAGAAGTTTTAGTTGGTTGTAATCTCTAACCTCACCACCAGATGCCACTAAATCCTACATACTAGACCCCTTAGGCTACATACGTTTTATTTCTTTACAAAGCCCTGACTGTAACAGATTTTGATTTTCAATAGGTGAAGAAAGCTGAAAAAGCCAAAAATAATTAAGACTCTTTAATATACAAAAGATTTATATGGTTAAGTTCTGAAATATTTAAATACAGGGAACAACTGGGAAAGCTTAATGTTTGAACATGTAAAAATAAATTCCGTAAGCTTCCTTTGTTTGGGTGGCAAACAAAGTAGTTACTTTAAAATGGCTGAATGTGCACTCACTGTTATAAGTGATTACAGCGCTCTGAAAAACAACCATCAAATCTTCCGTACATTACTTTAATAAAGTTTATTATTTCATATTTACAAGACCTGACTTTAGTGGACAATAGTTAAGTTCTCTAAGTGAGAAACTGGGTATGGTGATAATAGCATTACACAGTTCACAGCAGCAGGTAATAATGAATTTTAATACAATGATGGCAACAAACTAATTGTTCCTGCTTACAGGAGTTCTGATCACCAACAAAATGTCCAGCAAGGCCTCGAGGAGATGAAGCAGCAATACCTGATGACTGTGGAAAAGATCAGAGGTTGGTAATGGTGCTGGTTTTCGATACAGCTGTGTGGATTATGTATTTAAGGAGACCAGAACTTATGTAAAGATGGTGCAGCGAACTAGACACTGTGGGTGCCTTTTTATTATGGCAATGTGTCTCTTCCTCACATCTTAGCAGTGAGGATGTGAGAGAGAGAGATGTGAGGAAGTGACGTGAGTACAAGTTTAAAAATCCATGGTTCCATTGCATTGGTTTTAAGTGATGTCAGGGGAGAGGACGCGAGTTAGCGTAGTTTAGCATACTGAAAAGCCCCCTGTGATGTCCTGAACAATACAATGCATTTGTTACGTCCTCACTTGTGAATATGATGCAGGTTTGCATGTCTGTATAAATGTGCATCAAACCTCATGGTGTCATTTTCTTGTGCATGTACCTAGTGAAAGGCACAGATCATAACTGTGGGTTTTTCATGGCAGGAGACATGCTGCGTTACCTTCAGGAGAGTCGGGAGCGAGCAGCCGAGATGATCCGCATGGAGGTGCAGAGGGAGAGGCAGGACACTGCCAGAAAGATGAGGCACTATTATCTGACCTGTCTGCAGGAGTTACTGGAGGACGGAGGAAAGACTACAGGGCAAGAGGCCATAATCGTCCTAAACTTGTTTGCTTGCTTCATCATGGCTCCTCAGGCTAATTGTATTGATCGTCTTGTATTCTACAGGGCTGAGAAGAAAATAATGAATGCTGCAAGCAAGCTGGCAGCCATGGCTAAAGTGCTGGAGACGCCTTTAAAAAGTAAATCTGGAAAGAACTTCAGTTTACAAAGTGAGTCCTGCTGTGCTGAACTGGTGTACTGTATAATGTTTCTTTTTTGCTTCACAGTGTCAGTGTGGTGGGAAACTGTGTTTTGTGTGAACATTTTGTTTGTTTGACGGCTGTGTTCACAGCGGACTGCCTTCCAGGAAGAAATGCAGGTTTCACCAAGAACCAGTCAACACTAACTGAGCTCCCTGACATGAGGCCAGAGGGAAGATCCAACAGGGAAAAGTCCTCCGCTGATTCAGAACAAAAACAAACTGCTGCAGTGAGGACAAAACCTCTGAGTCACCAGGACATTTCTACATCTGAGAAGGAGGCGGCCTCAGTAGATGCAGCGCTGAAACCCCAAACTGCTGATCACACACACCTCTGCTCTTACAAACCTTCCCAACAGATTGCTTCTCCGTCCCAGGTCGAGTTTGTCAATGTGTCTGTGAGGAGTAAGAGCAGGGAGATGTACCTGCAGGGAGCAGACAACTGCAACGACTCAGAGCGACAGAGCAAACCGTTCCTCATCCAGGAGGCTCCTGTCAGAGACGAGAGAAGGAATGACTGGAGCATGACCAGTTGTGACTCAGACACTGGCTTCCATGTTTCTTCACACTCTTACTCAGGGAGGAAAGTAGAACCAGTGAAGCCCTTTTCTGTCTCCGCCGCATTCGCCAGTGACTTAGGAGAGTTTGCTGGCCTCACTCCGGATGTTTCTGACCTTACTGTTTACAATGAAATTGCCAAAAACACACCCCACACCCAGACCTTGAACTTGCAGCATGCAAAAATGGGTACACACAGAGAGCCCACCCCTGGCTCTGAGGGTGAGAAGCAGCATGGAGTTTGTTCCAGGCCTCTGTTCTCTGAGTTGAGACAACGCCAACAGGACAGCGGCTTTGACAGTCCGTTCTACCAACAAAAATGACCAAGTGAAGGGCAGGTTGGAAGGGAAGTTAGGAGGCGAGTTTGGAAATGACTTGAGGATTTCAGTTAGCTCACCAAATAGTGCCTTTAATACAGTGTATAATGTTTACACGATGTAGGACCTTTGCCTTCATAGCTTGTTAAAGGAGTAGTTTTACAGAGTTGTGTGAGTTGGGCATGAGTTGGGTGAAAAGATTGATAGCACTGTCATGTCTGTATATTGGGTATAAATGCTAGACACGGCCAGTTAGCTGTTAACAGCTTGTCTCTGTCCAAAGGTAATAAAATCCACCTATTAGCACCTCTAGCACTCACTCATTAACAGATTACACCTCTTTCCTTTGATCCGTACAAAAACCAAAGGGTCAAATTACAACAGTAGTTTCATGTTAAGTTATGTGCTGGACATTTCCAGGAGTATTGTTGTCACTGTGATGTTGCCAGGCAACCAGTAGAGACTGCCAAGAAATGGAAAACAAAGGAGATCTAACTTGTAAATGAACATTGTTGAGGTTTAGAGTTACAGATGGGTCAATCGTGTTACCTTGGGACAGAGCCAGGCTCGCTGTTTCCACTTTTGATGCCAAGTGAAGGGAAGCGTACCTTCCAAACCCTGACAATGACACAATAGTGGCATCAATCTGTTCATCAAACTCAACAAGAATGCGAGTTAGTGTTTTTTATATATGAGTAAAACTGCACATTGAAGCAAAAGTGTTGAGTTTTATAGCCATTTTTTGGGAAAGAAGCAGTGGCTACATTTTGTACTTCTCTACCTATGACCTCTCACCTCAGGTACACCACAGAGCTCTAGAAATATTTGTTTGTTTCTTTTGGCCTCATACACTCCTTTTCAACCTTTCAGTCTAGCTGTAAACATGCAGCTTTGAAAAAAAATGTTTATAGTTCCAAAGCCTCATCTGTGCCTCAAATGATCCTGGCACCTTATTGTACCCTGAACTAGACCAGTCAGTGCTGGTGCAGGTTCAAGCTCATATCAGTCTTCTGAGTTCTTTTTCCTCTCTGTCTGAGTCCACTGTGCCTTTGCTTTTATATTTTTTAAAATATTTTATATCACATTAATGAAATATGCTGTGCATAGATTGTTTTTTTTTTATATATATATTTATTTCATTTTAATAAATAATTTCAATACAAATTAAGGAAGAATCATTTGTCATGAGAGCAGAGCCTTTACTGGAAGTCATGTTAAAGAAAGTAGTTTATATCAGAGATTAATTTTGGTAAATACAGTCCTACTTACTTTAATTTAAACCAAACACTTCTTTTAATTTTCTGTTATTTTATGAGCTAATTAATTAATGGAGAAAATAATGAAATGAAAATACTTTACTTTAAACGCTTTTGTTTTTGTTGCCATTTTTCACAGATTCAAATTAAAGATCGTGAACTTTTTTATGCACGTAATAGATATATTTCTGTCAAATTTTGGTCGCAAATGTGTTAAAATCCATGTTAGTGAGCACTTCTCCTTTTCCCAAGATAATCCATCCACCTGGCAGGTGTGGCATATAAAGATGCTGATTGAACAGCATCATTACCACAGGTTTGCCTTGGGATGGTCAAAATAAAATGCTACAATTTTAGGGCCATTATAGTGCTGACTGCAGGAATGTCACCAGAGCTGTTGGCCGTGAACTGAATGTTCATTTCACTATCATTAGATGTCTCCAATGGTGACTCCCTGAATTTGGCAGTACATCCAACCAGCCTTACAATAACACACCACGAGGAGTTACACCAGCTCAGGACCTCCACACCCAGTATCTTCACCGTCTGAGACCAGCCACCCAAACAGCTGATGCAATTAGTCTGCACAATTGAGCGTAGTGTTAGTTCAGGCAGGATGTCAAGCTCAGCTCACATTCCAGCTACATCAGCTGATCTCAAACATCCCAATCAACTGATGGAGTAGCTGATAGATCACGATTCCTTTCTATGCACCCTGTTTAAACTGCTCTGGCCTGCCTATTGTTGCTGCTTCTTCTGCAAGCCGCTTTGCAACCCGCCTCCACCCCAGCGCCTACTTTTCATGTTGTGTAAGAAAAGGCAGAGGGGCCCCAGAACAGAGCCATATCGCCAAATATAATACTGCAAATGCAAATAAAGTTTTCTTTGACCAAAGAGTTCCTGACTGAACTTAAGAATTTCTGCACAAACTGTCAAAAATGGTCTCAGGGAAGCTCATCTTCATCCTCACAGAGGTCTTGACCTGACAGCACTTTCAGCACTCACTAACATGGATTTTAACAAATTTGTGACCAAAATATTAATAGATTGGTGTCACAGATTCAACAAGGTGCTGGAAACATCCCTGAGATTTTGGTCCATATTGACATGACAGCATCACACAGTTGCCGCAGATATGTCGGCTGCACATCGAAGATGCAAATCTACCATTCCACTGCACCCAAAGGTGCTCTATTGGATTGAGATCTGGTGACTGTGGAGGCCAGTGGAGTACAGTGAAGTCATTGTCATGTTCAAGAAACCAGTTTGAGATGATTTGAGGTTTGTGACGTGGTGCTTTATCCTGCTGGAAGTAGCCATCAGAAGATGGGTACACTGTGGTCATAAAGGGATGGACACGGTCAGCAACAATACTCAGGTAGGCTGTGGTGTTTAAACCATGCTCAGTTGGTACTAAGGGGCCCAAAGTGTGCCAAGAAAATATCCCCCACACCATTACACCACCACCACCAGCCTGAACTGTTGATACAAGGCAGGATGGATCCATGCTTTCATGTTGTTTACACCAAATTCTGACCCTACCATCTGAATGTGGCAGCAGAAATCCAGACTCATCAGACCAGGCAACGTTCCAATCTTCTATTGTCCAGTTTTGGTGAGCCTGTGTGAACTGTAGCCTCAGTTTCCTGTTGTTAGCTGACAGGAGTGGCACCTGGTGTGGTCTTCTGCTGCTGTAGCCCATCTGCTTCAAGGTTCAACACGTTCAGAGACGGTCTTCTGCATACCTTGGTTGTAACGAGTGATTACTTCTCCTTTGACCTGTGGCATCAACAAGGCATTTTCACCCAGAGAACTGCTTGCTGAATACTCAGACCAGCCCGTCTGGCACCAACAACCATGCCACATTTAAAGTCACTTAAATCACCTTTCTTCCCCATTCTGATGCTTGGCTTGAACTTCAGCAGGTCGTCTTGACCATGTCTACATGCCTCAGTACTCTGAGTTGCTGCCACATGTTTGGCTGATTAGTTATTTGTACCTAATAAAGTGGCTGGTGAGTGTATAAAATGTCTTACATTTTAAACCTGTAAAAACTGGAGCCAAAACTGTGTTGAGTTTAAAATGTAGTTCTGTGTGTGTGTGTCACAACTGATTTGGTTAATATGTTGAGCACTTTCCAGCCCTTCTTCTGATGCCTGTGCTCCTCCTCTGTCCTGGGGACCATTTATGCTCCGACCCTCTTTTTCCCTCAGCAGATCTCAACATTGAGTCCTACTACACACTGGTGTCTGCAGCTGTCCACTGATAAACATGATTATCTGGATCCTGCTTGCAGCTGCACTTCTTGTCGCCCTTTTCCTTCGCTATCCTTACTTTATCCAGGATGTCCGATTCCTGCGGGATCGGTTTAAAGCAAGGGAGCTTGTCTTAAAGTACAAGCAGACCAACTACTCCATCCTGGACCGTTTTTTTGAGGTGGTGAAAGCGCAGCCACACAAACCCTTCGTGCTTTACAAAGACGAGACGTACAGCTTCCAGGACGCGGATGAGCTGAGCAACAAAGCCGCACGAGTTTTCCTGCAGATCGGACTCAAAGAAGGAGACAAGGTCGCGTTGTTTCTCAGAAATGAGCCCATGTTCCTGTGGATGTGGCTGGCCTTGGTGAAGATCGGATGTTCCGGTGCTTTTCTCAACTACAACATCAGATCAAAGTCCCTGTTGCACTGCTTCAGCTGCGTCGGAGCCAAGACTCTGGTTGCAGCTGGAGGTAAGAAGTACACACATCGTGCACTGAGCAGTAACTGTGCAGAAACTTAGTTACAAACAGTGTTAGGTTACTTTTGCAATAGGTCACAGATCACTAGTTACCATCTTAATAAGTAATGCAACTTTTTGAATTATTTCATTAAAGCAATGCAAATAATTACATATGATTATTCTCTTTTAAATAAATGTTTTAACCTGGGCAATTAAGCTGAAAAATGTCCTGCAACAGGCCAAAAGAAGGCACACACCTTTGTAATCACTCACATTTTGATTAGTAACTAATTTAATCACATCCAGCTATCAGTGCCAGGTATCAGTACCATTCATTTTGTCATTATCAGTAACTGCGTATCCTGGTGCAGGGTCATGAGGGGCTGCAGCCTATCCCAGCTGACACTGGGCGAGAGGCGAAGTGTGTCATTATAGCAAAGATCCAATAATATGTGATACATGTAAAACTAATCTCATAGAGTAGGAGAGAATTCAGTGTTTGCCTCTAAAAATTGCTCTAGTAAAATCCAAATACCTTAAAATGGTACAAAAAAGTAGAAAACATCATGTCTTATGAGTTATCTTCCACCCATAGGTGCCTCTCAGTACATGAAGGAACTTTTTAGTTTGCTTTCTTCCAGGAGCACAGGGCTGCATTTATGTCATGCAACCTGAATGTAACTTAAGCTCCACATGCAGTTTACTGTAGGTTTATATCCTCAGATTAAGCTCTGATGCATTTAGCATTTATTATCTTCAGCAGGGGTGTAAGTGAAAACACTGCAAGAAACAGTGCATGAAAATGTTGATTGCACGAAGTCAGTGTAATAGCTTTTGTAAAGGCTGTTGGGCTGGTTATGTGCTTTCCACTGAAGAGTTAGTCATTCATATGGAGCCTAACAAAGCAACATCTGTCCTCAGAAAAAAGGAGAAACTTGGGTGAAAGAGAAGTGTCTTATCAAGTTTAGCTACTTCATATTTCTCCCTTACATGTCAGTCAAATATTGCACTTTTTATTGCACTACGTTTCTTGAGAGCTTAAGTTGATTGTTATATAACAGCAGGAGTGTCAAAGCTGAAATTTAATAGTGGGCAATGAGCTTAAAGCAAACACCTATTGTGTTGTATTGTTAAGATGCAAAATGTCACTGGGATCCCATTTCCCTTCACTGAAATTCCTTTTGTCTGTGTGCCAATGTCTCTGCCGCTCTATTTTTTTTCTCAGCTCACTTGCGCCAAACTGACTCTCTGTGCCAAGTGTCACTCTGTCTGCTGCGCTCAGGTTATAAAAATAATTGATAATAAGTAGGGAACCACATATTTATATTATTATTATGTTTTTAAAAAAATGCTAGAAACATCTGGTAGACCGAATCACATCTTATGATGGGCCATCTCTGGCCTGCAGTTTTACAAAACATATTATCATTTTATGAAATAAAACACAGTGTTAAATCTTACGCCAGTGATTCCCAATCTTTTTGGCTTATCACCCTTTACAAAAATGGCAGTGCCTAGTTATCACCACTGATTGTCGCCCAAACAGATGAGAGTATTCAATATTCCACAACACATGCAAAGATAAAATAAGAAAAGTACCCAAAAATGAATACTTTTTTCCTTATCCTTGTTTCATATGGCTAGAGAAAAACTGTCTGATGATATGTGGTATAAAGCAAACTTACTGTCTCATGAAGAAGAGTTACAATATTGAGCCTTATGTGAAGTATAATTTAAACAAAAGACAGTTATACTCAGGAGCATCACCATTAGCCTTAGAGCTGTAGAGACCAGTAGGTTTAATGATACTCAGAGGAGGACAGACGTTGTTTGATGTCTGACATTGGTGAAAATATTTTACTGTCCTTCATATGATGATATCAGGGACTTTTAGGAGTAATTTTAGATCTTCAATTAAAATTTGATAAACATATAAGGAAAATTTCAAAAACAATAAAGATGAACCTTAATTGTTTTAAATTGATAAGGCACCACATACCCACACAGGCAGCCCAGTTATATCATAAATCTAAATTTGGACAATCAGCGTTTTCCATAAAGGGCTGTCAGCTCTGGAACACATTACCAAGTGAAATCAAACTGATTACAGATATAAAATCCTTCACAACAAAGGTCAAATGCAGGTTAAACGCAAACCAGAGCTGTAGCCACTCTTAGCTGAATGCGCTCAAACTTTTAGGGGTATTAGTGTAAGTGTTTTGGTGTATTGTGGTATGTGTACTTGTCTTCTGACTTGTGGTTTTATCCCCAGAGTTACAGGATGCTGTGGATGAGGTCCTGCCCACTCTGCTGGAGCAGGGGATCACTGTTCTCACCCTGGCTGACCGAACCGAAAACGCACACATGCAGAGCTTCAAAGAAAAAATGAACCAGGCCCTCTCGGGGCCTTTACCCAAGGGTTTAAGGTCACGTGTTAACATGATGAGTCCTGCAGCCTACATATACACATCAGGGACAACAGGTAAGCTCCCTCAGGTGTGACATGTTCGGGATTTATCAGTAAAAGAAACCGGACCTACATCACATGTGCCTCTGGCTTGTCTTTCAACAGGTTTACCTAAAGCAGCAGAGATCTCTCACGCCAGACTGTGGTTCATAGTTTGCTTCATGTCTAAAATGGGAATGACCACCAAAGATGTGATCTACATCAGCCTCCCACTCTATCACACTGCCGGCTTCATTGGATTCGCTTCAGCCATTGACATAGGTACATACCAGGGCTGTTAACACTGGGTCACGCAGAACGTGACCCAGTTTTTTACAAAATTTTTCTACAAAAATCTTCGATCAGGAGTTTCCAAAGTTTTGATGACTGAGTGCTATTTTAAGGGGTCTGCATATGACCTCCAACCTCCTTTTAATATTCTTCATCTTGTTCCTGTGTGCAGGTATCACCGTGGCTCTGAGGGATAAATTCTCTGCATCTAACTTCTGGGACGACTGCAGAAAATATAACGTCACTGTCTTTCAGTACATAGGTGAAATCATGCGCTACCTCTGCAACACACCAAAGGTATGAACTATATGTCACAACATTAACGGTACTCTCACATTAAAGGTCACAAGAAATAAAAAACAACTGTTGTTTCCTCCCTGACAGAAACTCAATGATCGAAGCCACAAAGTGAGACTTGCGATAGGCAACGGGATCAGAGCTGATGTTTGGAGGGACTTCATCGACAGGTTTGGAAACGTCGAAATCAAAGAGTTTTATGGAGCAACTGAGGGGAATTTCGGTCTGGTGAATTACGTCGGCAAGATCGGAGCTGTTGGCAGACACTTCTACTACTTAAAGGTAAATGTTCATATTTCATTTCACATTGTGAAATAAAAACCTGTGAATCAGTCAGCAATGTTTGATGGCTTTTTTCTTATCTTGCAGAAGCATTTTCCTTACGCTGTGATCAAATTCGACATAGAAACAGCAACACCTCTGAGGGATTCTTCTGGTTTCTGCATAGAGGCTGACAAAGGTGCGTTAGACCCAGGGCTGTACGTAGGTACCACTCAGGACACGGAGGTCAGGTCCTCAATTTTTGTTTTTGTTTTTCCTCGGTAATATAGAGATTTGAAGTTCAGTTGAGGACACCACCGTCATGTCCTCAATTTTTTTCTTCTTCAGGGCTTATGGATAGTTAATAATGACTTTACACATAGTGTTTTTTTAACAGATTCAATGTCCTTAAATTTGATCATTTTATACCAACAAATTTAAGTAATGCAGGTATTGAATAAAATAAACTGACAGAGTTTATCCCAGGTGGACTAAAGAATAAGCTTACAAAACAATCTCTAGATTATCAACTGTAAACAGCTGTTTTTAAATGAATGAGGGATTTAATAACATTAATAGAGCGACTCACAGTGCGCCGCAATTGTCATTGCTAGTTTCAGGCCGACACAGTTGTCATTGTACCGGTTAGCGCCAACGTTGTGTAAGCAGGAAATGCACTTGCCCCCATGGCTTTGTAGGTCTTAAAATGAGGTGTTGTCAGGAGCATTGTTGATGTATTGCTATTTTTAGGCAGTGAAATTGATTGCACCATTGACCTGCAAAAACCTGGTCTTAAGTCAGTGATGCAGTATTCCTGCTTTTTAAAAGGCGTGTTATTCAAACAGTAAGATGCGCCTACATTGGCGGATTCACAACCAGTGCACACTCTGCTTGTTACGCACACACAGGGGCGAGCAGATGGGTTGAGGGTGGTTGAAATATGACCTCATTAATGAGGAAAATATTAATTACATTCTCTTTACATGTGAACATAGAAGAACTGCAGAGAGAGACCCTTTTTTTTTACATTTATACACGAGGAGCAGCGTAACGTAATTTTTTCAGAAGCTAAAAGTTCAGTTTTGTTTCACCTGTCAAGTTTATAACTATATACGTGCTCAGGCATGTCATTGCACATAAAATAAGTTATTGCACTAAAGAAAAGAACTGTAATGTGTTTTAGTGGGTTCGCTTCAGCTCAAAGTTCAGTATGGTGATGGCTTTGGGGTACAGACTGTATGAATCTTGTGGTGCGTGTCTTGATGTACCAGTAGCATCTTTTGGAGGGCAACAGTTCAAACAGGTGATGAGCAGGATGGAATGAGACACGCATATCATTAATTAAGGGTCTAAATAAAACCCCTTTGCCCCTTGCGCCGTACTTTGTGCCCAGATAATGTGTCGTTTAACTAGCAAGTGGAGTTGGACATGCCCTAAATGCACTTGCAGTTCACTTTATACCAGCACTTAGATGGTTTAAATAGTGCCCAGAGAGTCTACAGCCATGTCAGCAGCTCTGTGAGGCTCTGCTTGAGAAAAATACTCATATAATCAACTCTCCTGTTATCGTCCCGTTTACTACACAGTGTCTCCCCTCGAAGATAACAGGAGGGTTATTCATTTCTGTTGTGATTTTTCAGTGGTGGTCCAACTGACACATTAGTATTTCAAATGCCTGTTTGTACTTTTAGCCAAGTGTTGGATGATTCAGTGCATCAATAAAAATACCGAAATCCGTTTTCATATCCTTCTAAATCTGTAAATCCGTCACTGTGCTTTACAATTACTAAACACAGTGAATGTTTTTAATACGCTGTAAAATGCCAGGGCATTCTATCTACTGTTTATTACACCTCAACACAACTGGTTTTATTTGTGCTTCAACACACTGGTGTCAAAGCGAGTTACAGGATCACCTTGTGGTTAACCCTCTGCAGGTGAGCCTGGACTTCTGGTCACTGAGATATCACCGTGTGCTCCGTTTGGCGGTTATGTTGGAGACCTTCAGCAAACTGAGAAGAAGAAGCTGCGGGACGTCTTCAAGAAAGGAGACTTGTACTTCAACACTGGTGACCTGCTGCGCATTGATAAAGAAAATTTTTTCTACTTCCACGATCGAGTCGGAGACACTTTCAGGTGAGCTCATCCTTTGGTTTCAGCCACCTACTTTAAAGTGAAGCTTAAAAACCTGAGTGCAATGAGTGATTTATTTTAATACATAGATGGAAAGGAGAGAACGTGGCTACAACTGAGGTGGCTGACATCCTCACAATGGTCGACTGCATTAAAGAAGCCAACGTGTATGGAGTCACAGTGCCAGGTAATTATCGCTCTACATCTTCTCTTTTTTGTCAGCAGCAAAGTGTGAGAGCAGAAATAGTCTTCATTCATTCATCTTCCATAACCGCATGTCCAGTTGGGGATCACAGGGTGGCTATCCCAGCTGACATTGGGCGAGAAGCAGGGTACACCCTGGACAGGCTGCCAGACTATCACAGGGCTGACACATAGAGACAGACAACCATTCACACTCACATTCACACCTACGGACAATTCAGAGTCACCAATTAACCTGCATGTCATTAGACTGTGGGAGGAAGCCGGAGTACCCAGAGAAAATGTCTGTCACAATGTCCCACAGCCTAGTCTTCAAATTTCTGTTTTGTCTAAGCATTTTATAGACAGTCCAACACCCAGAGATATTCACTTTACAATAACATGAACAAAGAAAAATTGGCACATTGTTTCAGCTCTGAGGTAAACTTCATTTCAGGAACATGAAGAACCTGAGCCAGCTTTCAATATTTCATTAAAGGTCGTCTTTGTTTGAAATAATTCAGATGTTGACTCTATTTAATTCCTCTCACATTTACATTCGTCTGATTGCCTCAAATAGATTTTCAGCAGAAACTTGATTTGAAATTATTTTCACTCCAGAGTTGATTAGCTTTGAGAAACTTCTGAAAAACACCTCCCATTTATGTTTTTCAAGGGTGTTTTTCTTGACTGAGCCTGTTGTTACAGACTGACAAGACCTGCCCAGTTTCTTAGAGAAAGGAAATGCAGCCTTTTGAAGCCTCAGTTACACTTTCCACACGCTAGATCTCATGGACATATGCTGGCGCAGAATCCTGGCAAGGAAACGTCAAGGCCAAACGGTGGAATTACAGTCTCCAAGTCCGTCACGTTATCCCATGGAGCCCTAAAAGGAATTTTCCCATAGACTTGCATGTGAAAAAGACATCTGTAAATCCGCAAATTATCCTTTTTTGAGCATCAAGAATTTTATCCATTTGGTCCAATAACATTTAGACAGTGGAGAAGAGCAAGAGTTCACGTTAGGTGAGTGCTAAACCAAGAGTGCCTAATGCCATTATCGGTTCTGCTTATCGGTCTGATTCTTTATCAGTTCCCTCATTGATTTCTGATCACTTATCTGCGTGGAAGAAAAAGTAGGTCTGTGACAACTGTGACATAATCTCTAAGTCTGAACAAAGTGTACAAACAGATTAGAAATAACGCGTGCATGTGACTCAGGTGTTTTCTTAGTCAAAGACAAAAAACCTGCTCAGCCTGTGTAGAGGAAAATGTTTTACCTCAGAGTTTTAGTGTGATATTAATGTGTTATTTTCCTTCCTGTTCACCTGATTCAGTGACGAACTGTTTCACACTGATTAATAGACCCCTGTGTGTAAATGTCACAGCTACTCATCCAGGAAGACATTCTTTGAGGTGCTGAGGGGATCAGGACAGATTGAGAGCTTTGTTGCCACTCAGACATATTGATTAGCCCGACTCACAACCCACTGTTAGCTTTTGATGTAATAATAATAAGGACTACTCCATACCCATTGAGTGCACAGTTGCCCACGTACAGTTTCACATGGTGTGTGTTTGGGATACAGGTCATAGGAAATTGCAGATTAAATAGTCAACTGAACCCATTAAGAAGAGTAATGTATTCAGACAGAGTTTTTGTGAATTTGATAGTACGATTGCTTTATTGAAAGTACAGTAGTACCATTGCCAGTAGTGGGATAGTTAGTGGGCTAAACCTGTACATTAGTAGTTGAGGTAGCACGTTGAAAGGCAGATAGTTAAAGTCATTCCCTTATAGAAGCTCAGTTTTACTAAGTTTTCCAACTTTTGCCAAGAGCGAACTTTAGATATTGGTCCCTAGATTATGTTCACCAAGTTTCATGCAGATCGGTCAAACTTCCTAGGAAGAGATCGATTTGAAGTGTTTTTCAAAAAATACAAAATAGCAGAAAATCTATATAACCGTAAGTTATGGGTTCTTGAGGCAAATTTGCTCCTCATGAGGAGAGGCATCTCTGTGCACAGTTTCATGTCTCTACGACATACAGGGCATGAGAAATGCCCATTCAAAGTTTGCAATTTCAATCGGTTGCTATAGCACCCCCCTTTGGCCAATTGATGTAATATTGCTTCATTCGCATCCTCCCATGACCCTCTACCACTGGAACAGACACACCCACAGATGGACAGAGTTCTCCTCATTATATAGTAAGATAAGAATAAGAATAATGATAATAAACTTTATTAATAAAAACGTTACAAATTGCTTTACATGGTTGATCCTGGATTTAAAACAATGCGGGATTTAAAGGGCCAGTGTGTAATATTTGGCATGGTTTATTGTCAATCTGAATCTGAATCTGAATATTCTACCCATTAATATGTTTATATAAGTGTATAATCGCTATAAAATAAAATTTGTTTGGTTTTCGTAGCCTTATAATTATGCTTTTATATATATATATATATATAGCAAGGGCCTTGCTTTAGAGAGGTCGCCATCTTGCGCCGCCATGTATGTAAGGCAGCCCGAGCGGACAGTCCAGCCAGCCAGAGAACGCGTTTCGCGTGTATAAATGAACCAATGAAGACAGCGGAAGGAAGGAAGAAGGAGGAGGAGGAAACAGCAGAGAGTGTTAGTAGTTCGTCGATAGAGAGTAGTGAAAAGTTTTTTTAGTTATAAAGTTTGCGAATGGACCACACTTACCACGCAACAGGAGAGAATGAACCCGAACCGTCATCTGCGAGGAAAAGAAGACGCAACTTCACTCCTTGTGATGCACTCTCTGCGGCACTTTTTCTCCTGATGATATATCTCCCCAACAATGGCAGCAGTAGCATCGAATCCCATTCTGTGCATTCAGCCTCTCTTCTCGCCCACTCAGCATCAAACACATGGAGTTCCTCATCTGTATGCTCCGGCTCAAACAGGTATGGCTCTGGGTCTGTGTCCGCTACAAGAAACTCTTCAAAATCGCGTTCAAAGTCGTCCATTGCAGCTACTATAGTCCGGAGATATTGCTAGGCTAAATAAACAGCTGAGCTCTGTTTACCGGCTACGCTGTCAGTCAGTGTGCGGGCTGGAGATTGGTGGAGCAGAGAGGGGAGGGGGGTCCCCACTTAGTATGGTAAACGAGTATGTGTGTAAAGTTATGAAGTGTGTGTGTTACGCTAGAAGAGTCAGAGTTTGGGACGGAGTCTTTTACCCCCTGGAGTGTTATCAGAGTTTCTGGAGTGCTCAAATAAACGTGCCTTTTTCCCGAACGCTCCTCTGGTCTCCTGCTCGTGAGGGATTCATTACAATATCGTAACATGGTTTAGATTTCTAAATAAACATTCACCTTGTCGCTAGATAGACCTACTCCTGAAAAACTCGTGCACAAGGCTTTTTGTCCCTACGAGGCCACCGTCCTTTACCCGATGGGAGGGGTGAGCGAGTGAGCCCTGCAATCTAGAATTTGACCACTGATGTCACTGTTTTCAACCCATTTTACACACTGGCCCTTTAAGCAAATAAAATGAGGCAATTTTAAGAAATACAAAGAACAGTGACAATTGAATAAAGATAAAATACCATCACTGAGGCTGAGGCAAAGCTGGCAACTAATTGCCTTGTAGATTGCACTGAGGTGTGGGAAATCGAACAATTAGAGTAATACAGAATAAAAGAATACAATAACCGGTGGCAACACAAGATTAAAAACAATAAAAATAATCAAATGAGACATGTATAAAATAAACAGTGTGCTGAATTTAATAAAAGGCTTTTTTGAACCAATAAGATGTCACTGATTCAGCAAGCCTCAGATCAGATCTAACACTATAAAAACCTTGTTCTGAATGTTCATCTTTAGATAAAATTCAACATCCTCACTGTGAACTTCTGTCTCTACTGCGCAGTGAATACAACTCATCTGAACAAGCCACAGAATTGGACCTGAAAAACACCTGCCTGTGCATCACCATGTTATTAAAACACAGGATATTTAACCTCGGTAACAGACGTGCAGCTCAGTTGGAAAGCAGTGGCGCTTGTGTGTAGAGTGTCAGATACATGGCATACCAGGGGCCGTATTCACAAAGCCTCCCTATACAAACAGTTGCTCCTTGTGACAAAATTCTAAGAACATTCTTAAAATTGTGACGCTTTCTTAGTATTGCCCCTTAAAGTTCAGACTAAAGATAAAAGTTATTCACAGAGCATCTTAGCCCTTAAAACAGTTGAAAGGTGAAAACTGTTAGGAGCAGAGAGGAGGACTTTTAAGAGGCTTAAGAGCTTCTTAATCAGAGGAGAAAATAGTGAAAGACAAAGAGGTGGGAGAAATATTCTCCACTGGATGACAGTGAGTAAATGAAATGCTACATATCAGATGCTGCAGGGATAATATGTGTGTGTCATTTCCCACCTAATGCTATAATGCCAGTAATAAAATGATCACAACACCAAGATATTTGGAAAACTGGAAAATGCAACAGTGCAGCAGTGATGACTTGAGTCTGTCTCAACCTTCCATCAGCAGAGTGATCACACCAACAATGACAACACTTTCACGGTCAGCAGTACATTTAATTTCCACTGGGTGTCCTCACCTTGCAGGCTCACAAAAGGGTGTGTCTCTGACAACCAATCAAATCTGTAAAAAGAATGCACCATACCCAGCAACAGGGTCAACTACACCTCTTCACTAAGGTAAAAGTTTGTGTCCCTTCCTTGCTCAGAGTTGCTCTGAGAACTTTCCTAAATCACTCCTAAACTGGGACTGTAAAAGGGATCGATAAGCTCGGACACATGTGATTGTGCTGTATGGACAATTTGGAACCGGTTCTAGATTCCCATCCCTACTCTTTATACATCCATTACACAGACAGGTGAAAACATACTGCATGAGACCCTTGCAAATGCGACAAGCACAAATCAAGCATTATGGCAACAGCTGAAAAACACCTGGCGTCCCAGGTGCTTTCCCCTCTGCTTTTACTTCCTTGAACCCTGCTGTTGTTAGTGGTATTTTGGGGCCAGAGTGGTGTCTTTCCTCTTGATCCATAGCTACCGGCTGGCCTGTTCAGCTGCGCCAGAGAGGGCTTTGATGGCCTGACGCTGGGCTTGGCCTAGTTGATTTGCCCACAAAGCCCCTGCAGCCCATTTGAACTGGGCAGCCGTGTTACGATGTCATCATATTTAGCAGGTTTTTGTCCTCAGATGGCTTTTATGTTTAGCTAGTCCAAGAAAACACAAACCAGACATTAACTGTTTGCCCATGTTTGCAGCCTGAGTATGTTGCAAATCTAAGGGCATTATAGGGGGAAAAAAGTTTGTACACATTTACCACACTCGTTTATCCCTATCTCAGTTAAGCTCATTAATGAGAGGAGGTGATTGTATTGTGTACTTGTGCGTGTGTGTATAGGTAGCATGTATCCGAGCGTGTATGTGAGTTTACTGTGTACTGGGTGTGCATGTGTCTATGTATCTTTTTTTTTTGTTTCCCTTTATTTATTGTGTTGTTTTTCTATTTGTAACCCTTATGCAGCAATTTTTCCCTTCATCCAAATTTCTCCCAAGGGAGACCAATAAAGTAACCTTGACCTCAACCACGCGCTGTTTGCCAGGAGTCCATCATGTATTGAGGCCAATGGGTACCTTTAAACTCTTGCCACAGTTTCTCTGTGTTGTTTACACTTTATTGGGACAGCTCGGGTCAGTGTACTGGTCATAAACTTTGGCCGAAATATTCCAGTAGGCTGGGACCCCCTTCTTGTTGGTTGTATCTTTCAGACAGTCGGACCAGTGAAGTGGGACAAAGGTTAGGTAAGGCTGCAGTCAGCAGTAACAGAGGACAAGCCGGCTGCACAGAGAGCATAGTTCAAATAAGTAAACTATTCTGAAAACAGCAGAAAGTCAATGATTGCAGGTTGTCCTGATGTTTTGACCCGCTCGCTGACATGGTCAACGGTTGCAGCAGTGGCTGTGTGACACAGCTAATGGAGGCAGTTAAGGTACCTGAGGCTGAAAGCCAAAACATGTCAAGAAGTGCAGTGTTAAATAAACACAAGAACATCCTTGCTTTCTCAAACTTTATGGCATGTAGGAGAATCCTAATGGACTGAAAGTCACATCATCCCCCAAATTCCTCTACAAGGTTTAGAGTTCTAGTGTTTTTTCTTAAATTTGAGAAAATTTAATTTTCATTGCAGGGACATCCTGAGAAATTTAAATCCACTCAGGGTCAGATCATACAATACTTTGGTAAATTAAAGACTGTATAGATTCATAACTCTTCTCTGCTACATTGAGGCTCCTTTTTGGCTCACAATTTTTTATCCATATCTTTTCCTGCATTTTATTTATTTATATTGTGTATATGTCTTGAGTTATTATTATTATTATTATTATTATTATTATTATTATTATTATTGTTATTGTTATTAGTAGTACTAGTGGTAGTGGTAGTAGTTTTTTAATATTGGAGGCTGTGTGATTTGTTCTGTGTTTGAGGAAATTACTATTAATAATATAAATTAATAATATAAATGATCCTACTGTTCACTTGATTTATTACCACAGTAAACATTTTCCTGATAAGTTTATTGCAGGGAAACTCAATTTGCTTTGCGGGCCACTTTTGCAAAGTGACAGGAGGACAGGGGCCATTTAATAAACAAACATTAATGATATTTATCAGTACATATAATAAATGAATTGTGTGTTTGCAACCTTTGATGTTTGCTGTCCTCACTCAACTTACTGATGAGGCAAGTCACATCACTCTCAGTATTTAGAATATGCATTTTTATCTTCCAATAAAGACATTAAAGTAGAAAAGGACTTTTATTTTGATGAAATTATAGACATTTCTACCTTAAATCGATGCATAAAATTCACCAGAATGCGGAACATTAAATGTTTGCTGCCCAAAATTTCCCGAGAGAGGACCCCTAAGCCCTTGTTTTCTATGTGTCCCCCCCAGTGTTGAATCAAAACCTTGCTCTTGTTTGTAGGATTTGAGGACATTTGAGGGGTTAACCCTGACCTCTGTCTGCACTTTTTTATGCATTCTGGCCCCGTATTGTACATTAAAGTACAAAAAATAATCCTAGTGTGAATCAGCTGATATCAAGTGTGACCTGGAAAATGGTCGGCTAGCTGCCTAGCAGCCTGTCACATGCCAGGATTGGCCCACAGGCCATAAGTTTAGTATCCCTGGTTTATGGCCTCAATCTCTAGTTTCAAGGCTTCTCTGATACAGCAAGATGTTCAATTTGTAAAGTAAGGTCCCATTTGGAGTAAAAAAAAGTCAATAACACAGCTTTAGGGCAGTGGTTCACAACTGGTGGGTCGAGATCCAAAAGTGGGTTGCAGATCTTCCTGCTGTGGAGTGAGTGACTAACAGACAGCTTCTTAACAGAGACGGTAAACTGGCCAGACAACATAGTCAAACACAAGTATGATGCTGTTTGTATTAAACTGTGTGGACCTTGAACTAATGACTAAGGAGAACTCTGGACCTTGTGGCTGAACCAGTTGGGAGCCACTGATCTAGGGCATGGCTGCTTTGTTGTATAGTGTTGCATAGTGTTCTTTGGTTTTCAGTCAGATCCACCCCTCACCCCTCCACATCTCTGCCCTCTCGTAACGTCACAGTGGCTACCTCCACATCTTTTTCATGCCCACGGTTTGCTAACACAGGCTTTCTCCTCTAAATGTTTATTTTAGAGAAATACTTCACTTGCAAAATTACTGTTTGTTCATCAATTACTCAAAAACTTATTTTTTTCCCCAGGAATTGAAGGTAAAACGCGGTGAGTAACTGATAAACAAATGATCATTTTGCAGGTGAAGATTTCCCTCAAGCCTAAGTGTATTTAATGTTTTACATCAGTAAAGGTTCCTCTGATTTAACTATTCTTTAACTTATTCCAGGTCAGGAAGGGCGATGTGGGATGGCTGCTGTCACGTTAAGAGATGGACAGAGATTTGACTCCGCTGCTGTTTGTAAGCAAGTCGAAAACTTCCTGCCCAGCTATGCGAGGCCACGTTTTCTCAGGGTTCAGGTACAGTTCATTTTATATTTTTACAAAAATTTCTAACATTCAGCCTTACTTGAGTTCTCTCTCCTTAGAAGCTATTTCACTGTGGTTACAGAACTCCATGGACATTACAGGCACCTTCAAGCATTTGAAGGCAAAAGTGGTGGAGGAAGGTTTCAACCCAAATAAGATAACCGAGCCACTCTTCTATCTGGATGAAAAAGTCATGGATTACGTCCCACTTACGCTGGATATATTCAACGGTGTTACATCAGGGAAGATTAAATTTTAATTCTACCTCTCCTGCTGGCACTGTGACACATCAAGCCACTGCGATGCTGAGCTCATTTGAGAGGCTGCTTTCTGATGAACTCTTGTGATTTTATTTTTATGTGTTTACATATGTTCTTCTACTTCATCAGAAATTCCACACATATCCATAAATGACTTAAATTCTCCAGAGAGCATGTCATAGCCTGTTGCACTGAGAGGGCATTGATTTACTTGAAGCAAGAGAGCAAGTTTTTCCAGTTGAGGAAATGGCTCCTCACTCAAACTGTGACTTCTTGCTGCGTACCATTCTGTTCTGTTGAGGCTATTGTCAGTGCAGGAGCTGGAATCTGTGCCTTGTAAACAAAAGATGTCTTCTTGTATATGACTGTTGATCGTTAGGCATTACGTCCCTCCCTTTCTACAGGGCTGAATGATTGGAGGAAAATAATTGATACAGATTTTTTTCTGATGAGTACTGTGAATTGTAACTATTTTCTTAAAATTAAGTGCTGGACTTTTTAGTAATCTATATACTTTTTACACAAACTTTTATTGTAGCAATCAGAAATATAAATTCCTTGTGTTTTTTCTTAAATAGAAAAATGAACTTGTTACTTAGATCCCTAAATGTTACTTGTCATTATAGCTAGTTATATCAACAATGGCTGTCTAAACCTACAGCATATTAAAGGAGTACTTCACCCATAAAATCATCATGTGCATATCAATTACTCACCCTGTGTTACCTTGATTAGTGAAGAAAACTTTGTTGATGAATTGTAGTAATAAGGGGTTTGCATTTACAACAGCAAAACTATTTCTGCAGTATAATCCAAGTCTCATTTATCCAGCTGTATGCTCAGTACTTCCCAAACACATGCATTTTGGCTAAAACCGTACAATTTAAAACACTTCAGCATACGAGTCGTGCTCCTGCAAGTGCATGTGTTGCTGCTGAATTGAATGGACGAGCGGATTTCAAAGTATTCCTTTAAGACGCTGTAACAAAGCTTTTTCATTGCATCAAGCTGCAGGAAAACCACAGGTGTAATTTATAACTTAAATAAGACCTGTGCTCCTCTAATTGGCCTTTTCCACTGTCACTTTTGGCAGCACCGTTTCAAGCCATGCCGCACTGATTTGCGTTTCTATTATCAGTGGAGACACACCATGCCACGCCGGGCTGCACCAAAGATGGACCTTCTATCGAGTGTGTCCAAAAGCCGGGCTGCCCACCCTCAAATGAGTAGCGGTGATGTCACACTGCAGCTAGGCTGAGTGGGCGGAAGTTCGCTGCATAGATCGGCCTCTCATTGGGCGGAACGAGCCACCTGCTGAAGTCCCGCCCTACCACCTCCGGTTGTGTAGCAGTTTTCAACACGTCCTTTACTAACTTTTTCGGTGTTTGATCTTGCGGGGATGTAGCCATTTTTCTGCCATGGTTCGCGTCCTGTAGGTGATATTTTTGTGGGCGTGTTACACCAAAACCTGTTTCCCCCCGGCAATATTTTTGCAAGCACACCGTTGCTGTGGCATCGCCAAGAACGATTGTGATTGGTTGAAAGAAATAAAAAAAGCCGGGGCGTTTTTTTTTCTCCAATCTTTAAGTGAGAGTCGGCCCAGCCAGACCTTTCTTTTCTTGAGAAAGGTCTGGTGAGCGAGACTACACTGCAGCCAACCCCCTTCTCCCTCTCAAAGAAGCCATGTGTGTTGTGAGATCCTACTCTATCTGCTGATACCAGAGAGAGGCATTTTTAAAAGTCTCTGTGTGTTCATTTCTCAGTACTTTTGGAGCTTCTAACTGAATCGCTGTGGTTTGGAGTTCAGTTTCTCTCCTGCACCCTGTTTGTACTAAAGATATCTGCTTTATTTTACTGTTTCATGTTTGCTATCAGCCGTGTAAAGTTGTGTAAAGTTGGTGCTTGAGAAATTCCTTATTTTGCTGCTTCAAAATAAAATCTTTCTGACAACAAAATAACGTGGGACTTTTATTGTGAAGAATCTGTAGGAAATTAAATACGCTTATCACTCAATTAGCGGAACTTTGTTAGCGGCTTTTCTTCAATACTCAAGATTAATAATACAGCAGGGAGGAAAGCTGATGAAAAGCTGTAGATAACAGGCCGATAGGTAAATTTCTTTAACCTGCCTGGGATCAGCCCTCTGCTTTTAAACATCATCACTCAAAACAAGCCGTCATCAGCTAAAGAACCACCTACATGGAGGAAGCCATGTTGTAATGGAAATGCAAATCCCTGCTTTACAAGTTTCAGGGTAACACCTGTGCTTTTCCCTCTGTAAGAGAAATGTAAAGTGGTTTCACATGACTGGTTTATCATCACATAATGTTGAAGTTTAATGTGTAAAAAACTGTTCCCTTCATGTACCTTGAATAAATCTTCTCTGGGGTGCTGTAAGTGTCTCTGATCACTATGACCCACCAGCTTCTGAGACAGAAACTCTCCTGTCACCCTCTGCTTGGGTGCAGGGTAACCCGGGCTGTGTTGCCCCTGGAGCCAACCACGGATCAGCAGGATGCAGGACAGCTTGACCGGTAAAGACACACATGGGGAATTAAGTCAGAAAGCTGAGGCAGGAGGGACAAGCTCATTAACCAGAAGGTCAGTGATGTTAAGAAGAGGATCAGAAAGACCGTAAATCTCTTGAAAATGTGCAACCTAAAGGTACATGAACCGTCCACCATGATCACGTTTTTGACTTTAACTTCATAGTTCTTTTGAGACCGTGACTTATTATGTTACAGTGGAAGTGTTTTTTGCTTTAATTTATTATAAAGTAAATAATTGCACAATGTAATGCTACAGAATAATGACATTTGCGTTTAGACTGGTTCCCTGTAAGCCCTGTAAGAAAATGAAGGCTTCATTTACAGCACAAATGAAGTGTGTCAACCAAAACAGGAAGAAGATAGTGCTTTTGGTTTCCCTGATCACTATCAGTAGCTTTCCCCAGTTACCAAAGAGTATCAAGTTTTTCGCAGTTACTCTCCCCGGTCCTGTGTGTCCTGTGTTGTCAGTGGTTACTTGATCTTGGATTGGTTGAAATGCTGTCTATTGCTCTATTGATATAACGACAGTCCCACACTTCAGTCGACTTCATCTAGCACCACCAACTGGTTAAAACTTACACCTCTGCAACACAGTCCCAAACAAGATGCTGTGACAAACAGTTCTTCTCTTGTCACAACATCAACATGTAATTCAGTAGCTCTGAGGATATTAAACCACAGTTACAAACACAGCTGCACAGTGGTGTCATACGAGTTTAAGATGTATACTGCTCAGCTTTATGTGTCATTTTTACAAGTGAGATGTCAGTGCGACACAAAGCAACATGCACATGTACAGAAACCTGCTGGTGCACCATTCACAAAACACTTACAAGTTATAGAGACTCTCTGTCCTTTTTTCATCATAATCTGTGACAGTTAATCACTGATCAACAAAAATGCCATTGTCTGCCCTAGTTAAGTTTCAAGTGGTTGAGATACAATTAGTCTAAAGTCCTTGAGGGCCAGTGATGACTAAATTACAAGTCTTCCAGGTCTCTGAATTCTGTTTCTGAACATTTTGACCTCAGATCTGTGTTTAAAATGTTTTTTAAAAAGCCGAGACTAAAGACGTGAGCCTACTGTGATTAAATATCTGTGGTGAATTTGCCGTCTTATCTGTCGCTCAGGTTTTTTAGGTCAAAAGTTTTTGTTGTTGTTTTTGAATTCTCAAGTCAGGTTAAGTCTTTGGCCTTAAGGTGAATCTCAGCTGTTCAAGTCTCCACAGGAGTCCATAGTGGGCCCTCAGCCTTTACACTCAGCAGAAAACATGCCCTTGGATAGCTACCTAAACAAATGCCTGTGTTCAAAGAAAACTTCATTTGCTGTATGTGCCGTTGAAAATGCAAACCAATCTCCATCATGTTTTCCTTTCTTTTTTTGTAAAATAGCCAGTAGCAATCTATAACAAAATATTTTATAAAATATATGCCTACTCTCCATATACTATAAATCAACTATAAAAAAACTATACAATTAAATGAATAATTCCTTATTTTCACTGGTATTTTTTGTCAAATATATACACTAACATTGTCACATATATACACAGTTGCCTATATGCTAATTTTTATCTGTACATGGGCAGGAAACAGAGGACAAAGAACATTTCTTTGCTAAAAGCCACTATCATATATAAAACACAATTACAAAATAGAACATATTCATGACACAACAGCTACAACAACAACAACACAGCTACAACACTAAGATATAACAAGATGTTCACATTTATTATTTTTGGATTTTGCAATTGTGATTGTGAGTGATATTTTTATAATACTCTAACATTTTGTAGACTTAACATTTAACTGAGTTATTGAAATATATATACATTTGTCATGAAAATAAGCAGCAGTTGCAGCTCTGCCCCACACAGAGGCAACAGGGAGCCTCACTACTTGATCCTTCTGACGTGTGTGTGTGTGTGTGTGTGTGTGTGTGTGTGTGTGTGTGTGTGTGTGTGTGTGTGTTGTAGTCACGCCCCTCCTCATAAATCACTTGACAAATAGAGCTCAGTTTAAGAAGCTCACGCCCACTACTTGCTCAGATGCGGGTAAACATGTGCAGAGCTGCTGCGGTGCTTTATGACTGTTGTTAATAATAAACATTGGTGGATAAATATCAGTCTTCTCTCTGCTACTGCCACTCTACAAGCTTTTAATATGAACAATTAGCAGAAAATAAACTGCAGTGAACAGTCATTACCTCGAGGTGTCGCAGCTGTAGATGAGTCAGTGTGTGTGTGTGTGTGTGTGTGTGTGAGAGAGAGAGAGAGAGAGAGAGAGAGAGAGAGAGAGAGAGAGAGAGAGAGAGAGAGAGAGTCTGCATGTTCGTCAGGTTTACTCACTTCTGTCTTTGTTTAGCAAGATCAGGTTTTGCAGCACGACAGGCGAGAAAAACAACATGGGGATGTGATAAATATGGATTGAAATAGGTACAAGTAAATTGAGATTAGATGTGGAAACACCCGGGCTGGAAAGTGGAAAACAATCCTGAAATGAAGGAGGGGTCAGCGGGCCTGAGCTGAGCAGTGAGTACCTCCCCGGACTGAGCTGAGTGGGTGAACTTTGTCACAAATCGCTCAGAGCTGCATAACATCCACCTCTGCCTCAGGGACAGATGCCTCCTGTGTAGTATAGTGTAGTGCGCTCTGCAACATGTACATCTGGTTCACAGTGTTAGCCGGACTGGCGATCCTGTCCTTCTCCTTCCTCAGGACGTTTTTCCCATATTTAGGAGAGGACTGCGCGTACATCCTGACGAGCGTCAAACTCGGCTACAGGCTCTTAAAATACAAGAAGGGCAAACCTTTCTACAGCGTCTTGGACCACTTCTTGGATGCAGTAAAGAGGCATCCCAGTAGGATCTTTGTGCACTTTGAAGGGAGACAATACACGTATGGAGAGGTGGACAGACAGAGCAACAAGGTGGCCCGGGCGCTGCAGGCTGCAGCCGGGCTGAAGGAGGGAGACACGGTCGCCTTGTTTTTGGCCAACGAGCCCAGCTACATATGGACCTGGCTCGGGTTGGCAAAGCTGGGATGCCCGGCTGCTCTGCTCAACTTTAACATCAGGTCCAAGTCTCTGCTGCACTGTTTCTCCTGCTGCGGGGCCAAAGTGATCATCGCGTCTCCAGGTGAGTTCAGAGAGGTGTTATTGTGTAACGTGTTGTTGCACATGTGCCAGGGGCGCAGGGGAGAGGAGTGAGGGTCTGCAGCTCCCTGTCCACCATTCATCTGTAGGCTAGGCATGCAAAAACGTGCACGTGTAGAAAATACAGCCAAAATAAATTCGAAGATAAAACACTGTGGAGCAGAGGTTAGAAACCAAAAATGGCTTATGAGGATACCACCCCTATTAAATAACAACAATCATATATAAAAAGAAAAAAATCAAAACAAAGATAACTTGATTGAATAAGAGTTCCAGACTACCACATCACATACCTGGACCAACACTGTAATCAATCAATCACAGACCTCTGACATCATCAGTGTGCTGCTCCTGTGCTTCTGTAAAAATTGCTTTGTGCTTCTTCTGAGCTAAGCTAAGCTAGTTTTCCAATTTGAAATTAGTATAATTGAACGAAATCCTCAGTAACATTTAACAAACGCCCACTGCAGGGTTAGTTAGTTAGCTTTCTAATGAGGTAACAAGTACGAAGTTAAGCTTGCCAGTAGGCTAGAATATCAGCAAGTTAGCTTGCTAACTAGGAAGGCTATGCTAACAAGTAAGCTTGTGAACTGGCTAGAATATTAGTGAGTTGGCTTGCTAACGAGGAATGCTATGCTAACATGTAAGCTTGTGAACTGGCTAGAATATTAGTGAGTTGACTTGGTAATGGTGAAGGCTATGCTAACAAGTAAGTTTGTGAATAAACTAGAATATTAGTGAGTTGGCTTGCTAATGAGGAAGGCTATACTAACAAGTAAGCTTGTGAACTGGCTAGAATATTAGTGAGTTGGCTTGCTAACGAGGAAGGCTATACTAACAAGTGAGCTTGTGAACTGGCGTGTAAATAAGCTAGAATATTGTTCACTAACGAAGAGTGTGGATATTATATTTTTTTCAGTAGCAAATGCCTCTGATAAACATAATTTACCTCCTATTTTATTGCCTATTAAAAACTTTTTTTGCTAGATTTTGCATTTACTTAAGTAATATGCATATGCACAATTTCGAGTTATTTTTACTCCACTTGAGCATTTATGTTTTATGCTGTTTTAGTCTTCTACATTTCTGAGGTTCCAAGATTTATTTTAAAGGTGTAGCTACAGTTTTTTGTTTTTAAAATAAAAATTTAAAACTAACATATAAAATTCCAAAAATACAACACATAGTTAAAGATTAAACCAGTAGTCCCTGTACACTTTGACCTTGTCTTGTTGGGACCCCTTGTAACTAGTGATGCACGATAATATCGGCACACAGGAGCTGTGTCCCAATTCAGGGTCTGCATCCTTCGAAGGGCGAATTTGAAGGCCACTTACATCACAACGCTGCGCGAAGGCTGTCCCAATTCGTCCAAATCCGAAGGCTCCTCCAAATGCACCCTCCTTTTCCCTGCATTTGGAGGATGCACTGCGACTATCTTTCGCGGCCTACCATATCCCGAGGTTCTTTGCGCGCCTTTGTTCAACCCGGATCTTTTTGACAATGGCAGCAAGCTCAAGCAGCGGCACCGGCACCGAATACACTTTCAAATGTAAGTAACGGATTTTTACTTAACACCAGATGTTCAAGGGGCCTTAAAACCTCTAAATGGCTGTTAAAATACGTGACGTTAGTAATGCTAACGTGTCTACAGGTCCTTAAAAAGTCTTAACTTGACTTAAATTCAGATTCGTTTGGTCTTAAATATTTTCAGTCACACTACTGTGAAAATGTCTGCAGCCTGACAGACCTAATGACTACAGTCATTGGACAGACTGAAGAATTGAAATAATAAATAGTATTTATGACAGCGATGAGATTTTGTTTTCTTTTTACTTAAACTCTTTACTCTTTAACTTAAAGTCACCCAATTGTTGTCATTTTTCCTTACTGTTCATTTTGAACTGACAGTGTGTTTTCTTGGAAAGAGTACGTATGTGTCACACACACACACACACACACACATACACATATGTATGCATGTATGTGTGTATACACACATATATACATATATGTTTGTGTAATATGTATTTCCTTTCCGGGATTTGGCTTAAATTTGGTTTAGAAAGGTCTTAAAAAGTCTTAACTTTAACTTGGTTATATCTGTAGAAACCCTGGGCATGTCCTCAGTATCGGCCAATACTGGCTTTAAAGTATAATACCTGAATTGGCCAACATGCTGATAATATCGGTACGTCATCGGTATTGTCCAATATTGGCTCTAAAATTAACTGTCAAAACTGACTAACATGCTTTTTCTTAATTTGCACAATGAATGAATATTACATACATTGAAAAGTATTGTATTCATGTCTCCATCTGCTCATCTCCTGATAAGAGTATGCATAAAAGAGAGTCAAGGATCACTAAAATTAGGTAGGGAATATATCAATATTGGTATCTGTTATCGGTCAAATGATTTGTTACATATAGGCATATTGGATATTGGCAAAAAAATCCAATATCGTGCATCCCTACTTGTAACATTTCAGATGTCTGTGAGTTAACACATCATCCAAAGAGACAATACAACCCTGAACTTCTCACATGATTTCATCTGTTCAAGGCTCAAAGAGGTAAAACTGTCTAATAAAAAATACATTCTAAACTACCAACAGTATATAAAGTAATTAAAACTAGCTCCACCTAGTGCAGCTCCAGTAGTTAAATGCTTCGCACACATCGTTGCATCAGTATTAACAATCTGCTGATGAAATACATAATATTAAATCAGTCACAGGAGACATTTTTCTGCAAAATGAGTCTAGAGTATACTTTTTGAATTGATGTGATAATAATATGTCAGCCACAGTACATTTTGCCAGCAATACTTAAATACTTGCCATTTTGGAATTTTAAATATAGAACTTTAACCTCTAATCAGATATGTTGACACTGTTTTATCAGTACTTTTACTGAAGCAAAGGATTGGAATATTTCCTCCAATACTGTCAGCTTTAGACTTTCAGAAAACACAAAATTCCTGGTGGATTTTGGTTACTGAAACGCATTCCTCTGACAGCTGTATTTACCTAGCAGGTAATGATTGTTTAGCAGTTACATTCAAAGTGTTTGGTAAGTTAAGACCATGATCTGTTGCTGTCAAAATGAAATGAACTTTCGCCCCCAACTGATGGCCGTTCCTCCCACTGTCTGTGCACTTTACAATAACACAGTCACTTTCAGGTGCAGAACAAACACCGGACCGCGCATGGTAGTTTCTTTATTCTGTCTTAAGCCTCAGAAACCAACCAGTCCTGTTGTTCTGTAGCACTGTTCTGCTCTGTATTTGACTGCAACATATACTAAGCATGTGCATCATGTTGACGCACTATAATATGTGTTTAAGACTAAATTTTGATGCAGGGTTTCAAGAAATGTTGCACACAAACACTCCATGAGAACTCCTTAATAATGTCCATGTAGGACTGTTGTGCTGCGATGTAAAACTGAAACAAATCTGAGTTTGTCTTCCACCACTACAACATTAACACTTTTAAAGGTCCACTGTGTAGGATTTAGGGGGATTTGTGTCGGCCACCGTAGTTCGCAGCCCCTCCATGATGAGCCATTGATTTTTAACATTAAAAACTGCTTTATTCAGTGTTTTTACCAGTTTAAATCAGTGGGTCCATTTGTTTTGGAGAGGAGGAGACCTCTGTGAAGAATTAGGCTCCTGGGACAAACCTCCTGAACAATGGACGCCAAGTTAATTCCAAGTGGGAGTTCAGGACTGTCACATGGGAGAAGTTGCAGCTGGTTGAAATCTACAATCCACTATATACGACTAAATTCTACACACTGCTCCTTTAACGTTCACACCAAATAGCAGGCCACATATGGGTAGTAATTGTAGGTCTGTGAAGATAACAACTCTGGCAGCACTAATCAGCCTATATTACACATTTTACACATTTACATATATACACATTTTATCACCAATAAAGGCTGTTAATTATCAGCTTGTTTTAGTCCGCACTGGAGGTGAGACGTACAGACAAAATTAACACTATAACAACTGAAATACATGTTTACTGCGTTCATATGACTACTTTGTGTTTTAGGAAACCAACACTTAAATCAGACTGTCTTGGTATAAAAGCTTCGTCACAGTATCATCAAGACAAAAGACAACTGATAACACATCCGGTCCTAATTTCCACAGAATCACCAAGACTTGTTCTCTTAGACAACATCAAAGTTACCACATCATATGAATTCATATTTTTAATTTCTGTTGATTCCAACCAAACTCTGTTTCATTAGCCATTCAGCCAGGACAATGTAAGAGTCATACAACTTAGTAAAATTTATAAGGAACAAAAGTTAAATCACTTTTCCCCTCCTGGTTTCACCCAGTGTGCTGTACTTTCAGTCCTGATGTCTGACTGCATTTCAGGCCCAACTTGTTTCTCTGCTCCCCCGTTCTGTTGCTAGAGTTTCACCCCAGAGAAATGCAAACATGTAGGCTGAATCTCCTGCACCATGTGCTCGTGCCCCAGTGGAATGTGAGGTAACAGGATACGAGCCTACATGTGCTGCATTGCGCAACACAGGGCTGTGACATACTGTGTAGAGCTTGAATGCCTCTATGTGTCTGCAGAGCTGCAGGATGCCGTGGAGGAGGTTTTACCGACGCTGAGAGAGCAGGGCATCACCGTGTACCTCCTGTCAGAGACCTGCAGCATCCAGGGCATCCACGCTTTGTCGGACAAGATCTCCCAGGCCTCAGATCAGCCGCTGTCCCGTGACCTCAGAGCCAACATCAACATCAGGAGCACAGCGCTGTACATCTACACGTCGGGCACCACAGGTTCACCAAACTCATCTGAAACACCTAAAAATAATGCAACTGAAATAACTCAAAATGTTTTTGTTGAAACTGTTTTAGAGGCATGTTGACTCAATTTTATTTCATTTTGGAAGCTGAAGTTTGTGTTGCTGTTGAACTATGTCTGCTGAGATGTTTCTAATATTTTATCCACACATTTATACCAATGAGGTTTGATTCTTCTTGGGTAGTTGGGAGATGATATTTGCTATCTATACAGTGAGAACTTTAACTCTGCCTTAGACTCATAGTCCTGTGAAGTGTTCAGATCTGTGAAATGGTAAGATTTTGACTAGCATCTCCATTGTTTGATATTTTTTACTGCGATTACACAGGAGAAAAGACTTCATTCAGTATTTCTAACGCAGATGTGTTGGAGAGGAGCTCAGTATCTTCCCACACACAATTTCTGCATTCAATGCATTTATTGAATCAGTACATTACACACTCTGACTCCCTCTGTAGGGACCGAAACATTAGTTGATGTAGTGATTATGTTATTTTGGTAATTCTGCAGATGTTAAAGTGACATTCCTGAAAAAATGACTTGAAATGTGGCTGTAGAGAGTTTACAACAAACAGTGGTCACTGTCAGCATGGAGGAAAACTACAATGAATTTGTCTGCTTGTGAAATCTGCAGGGTTGTAAACATTATCATATTATGACCTTTGAACATTAATGGAAAAAGACAGTTCTGGTCAACTACAAACCATGAACCAGCCAGAAACATGGACAGCTATAAAGCGGCAGCCATCAATGTGAGAATCCACAAAAATACTAAATCACAGAGCACAAGTTGAAGGAGCTGATGGATCCCATTTCAGTGGAGTTGTATTTTGTATAATGCTATGTGTCAGACAAAATGATTGCTTGATTGACTGATTGATTTACAGCTTTTTTACACACCCTGCTGATAAGGAGCAACATTAGTGTTCTTTAGCTGCTCCACTACATTCACCAGCTGTTTGGTAACTCTGTCTGCTGTTTGGTGCACAGCAGGTAGTGTTTAGTGGGTTTATCAGAGTTTCTTTTGCTGACAAGATGCTGATAACAGAGCTTCAGGGCATAAAACCAAAACAATGAGCTGAATGATGCTTACAAAAAATAGAGGAGATCTGCAGAGTTTGTTGATAATTCTCTGTAGGATGTCCTACAAGTGACTCTCACATGTTACACATAGTAATTTGTTGGGATGGGAATCTCTTGGCACCTAACAATTTGATTCGTAGGGCTACAATATGAGTATGAAACGATTATCAATGCATCTTGATGCATCAAAAATTTGTATTTCTATATATGATTTATTTTTTATCACTGTGTGACTACTATGGGTGGGGAAAAAGGCGATACAACATAGCATCGGGATATTTTTGATTGGCAATATCATATTGTCACATGGACACCAAGTATACATTTTTTATCACATAAATTATTAATGTGACAAAAACAAATTAAACTTTTGGTAGCCAACCAGAACAAAATAATCAGTTGCCTTCTCAGTCTACTAGATACATTTTGCTGCAGTAAAAATCACTGAAGTGAGATGAACAGACTCAAAACTTATCTTATTAGATAAAATAAATGTTGACAGTTTTCCTTACTTGCCTCTTTAAAATCATTGCGTATTTGTAATGATCCATAAATAAAATAAACAGATGAATTCACTTTCATTGTCTTTTATTAATACAGTGTGACTCTTGTCCTGGGGTCCGTTTCACAAAGCAGGTTTAGTGAAAACTCAGAGTCTGTTAACCCTGAAATGAGGGAAACTCTGAGTTTTCCGTTTCAAAAAGGGAGGTAACTCAAACCAGAGAAAGAGGAGTAACTCTAGCCTGTTTCAGAGAGAGAGGTAACTTAAGCTCTCGGTCAGTTACCGTAGTAACAGACTCTACGAACCTAACCTGGTCGGGACCAGGTTTTTGTCAATGAACCTCGAGTTTCTCTCTGTCTCCGCCCTCTTTCAGAGCCACACACTCCATTTGATTTCCTCATTCATTCAGTCAGCAGGCGAGTTTTGGCGTAGCCTAGTTCTGCCGTCTGTCATTTTAAAAAATCAGAGACAGTATATTAGAAGTCCATTAGGCACAGTAGGTGGCGACTTTTTTCACTGACATGGCATGTCCTTTTGATAACGATCCCGTGGATGAAGGTGCAGCATTACTGCGCAGAGAATTAAATATTCGTCGGGAGATGGTTATCAGACCACGCATAGATGTTTTAGCATTTCCACACAATTATCTTTTTGAGCGGTACCGTTTCACGTCACAGTCCATCATCTACATACACAACCTAATCCGTCCTTACATTTGCAACATTACCAATCGTAGTCATGCTCTCACATCCCAGCAGATATTATGTGTTGCGCTGCGTTTCTTTGCAAATGGAAGTTTTTTGTACAATGTCGGAGATGCTGAGCACTTGAGTAAGGCAACTGTATGCAGGGCAGTCAGAAAAGTGTGCTCGTTTTACGGGCATCTGCCTTCTTTCTGTTCGCTGAGTAGAAGTCTGTGTTAGTTTAAATAGGCTTAATTATTTAACAGAACATGATATAGATGAGAAGATATTTATGTGTGTGAAAACAGCATTATGTTGGGGATACAACATCTGCACAGTCAAACAGCCACTTGTAATATTTACTTTACAATGTAAAACATGATCAAAATGAAGTACCCCCATGAGATTATGCCGAGGTCTTACCTGTTTGAACAATGTTTTTATATTTCATCTTAAGCTGCTGCCAAGTGCGCTTCTCCCCTGAGGGATTGCACCTAAATGAAATAAATTAATAGGCTACCATTCAAGCAGTTTTCCCCTGTAATATTATTGTGATTGCAAAGGACTACATTTAGACTTACGCATTGACCAATGCAAGCAATGTTCTCTCACACCGTCTACCTCTCTTTTGCAGCTGCAGCGGTGTTGCACTTCTTTTTGAAAACGTGTGCAAACTCACCGTATGAGCGCATTAAGATTTCTAATTCTAGTGGGGTGAAAAACGCAGCCCTCCTCTTCCCCGTTGCCATGGTGACTCGTCGAATCGGGGCTCCATTGATGCTGGCTTTTTATAGTTGTGGTGCACGCACTTAACTCCAGGTGAAACTACTCTGAGTTGATTAAACTGATTCAAATCAGCTGTTTTGGAACCGGAAACTCAGAGTTTCCTATCTCAGAGTAGATCAACTCAGAGTTCAGGATTAGACTCAGAGTTTGTTGAACCTGCTTTGTGAAACGGACCCCAGGTCTCTCTTACCTTTCATTGTATACAAACTAAAATGCTTCCATACACTGGCTTTTAAAGGAGCAGCGTGTAAGATTTAGGGGGATTCAGTGGCATCTAGCGGTAATGATTGCAGGTTGCAACCAGCTGAAACTTCTCACAGTTACAATCCCTTCAGTCTTTATTGCTCAGGAGGTTTTATACCCGTAGCCGAATTATCCGTAGAGGTTACTTCCCCTCCGAAATAAACGGACCAGGTGATTTAAACCAGTAAAACTACTGAGGAAAGCAAATTTCACGTCATAAAAATTAGTGTTTTTCCAATGCTCTTGACGATGTGAAAACACAAATGGCTCAGTCTAATGGTAAATGCTGCCTTTCAAGTTTTCCGACAACTCAAAGCGCTTTTTACACTACGAGTCACATCCCACCCAGTAGAGTCAGTGTTTGGTTTGTCCATTCTGGGCTACTGTAGAAACATGACAGTCCACCAAGTCATCTTTGGAGACAAGGGCCTGCTTCCTGTGTAGATAAAAACAGCTCATATTGAGATAATGAAAACACGGCGATTCTTTTATTCAGGTGATTATACACTAAAGAAAACATACTTAATAGAGTATATTCCATTCTTGCCCAATGTATCCCCTAAATCATACGCACTGGACCTTCAAGCCAGGGAGTGCTGGCAGTATCATATCCTTCTGTGGTTGTTCAGGCTCAGGCATCCTTACCAAAACTCAAGTAAAAGCCTAGCTAAGAACGTCAACATGATGCACATGTTAACGTCTGTTATGTTTCATTATTTTATTGGTTCAACCGTAGGGACGTAGAGCCAAGGCGATCATTATGTCAAGAAATGGGTTTTAAATTTCTGATTATTGACTTGTCTGCATTGAGACAATCTTTTAAGAGAGAATCACGATCTATCTAGCAGATTTTTTCATTGCATTGTTTATATAAAAATATTAAATAGAGCAGCTTTAAAGAAAGATTCTCTGAATGGACACGAGAGAAGTGAATCACACTGCAGGGTTGAGAAGAAAGCACACATACCTAATATTAACTGTACCTGCTGTGTTCGAGAACCTGACATGATTTATGTGTCTTTAACCTTGGAAGGTTTGCCTAAAGCAGCAGTCGTCACCCATGAGAGGGTTTGGGCCGCCTCCTTCCTCCAGGTGGTATGTGGCATCACATCAGAGGACATCTTCTACATCAACCTGCCTCTCTATCACAGTGCAGGCTTCCTCATTGGGATGGTTGGGTCCATCGAGAGAGGTAATAATCCTCTTAATCCTCAAAGTATTCACACACCTGGTTTGGGCACTTTGAGAAGTTGCTGTGTGAGTTAACACACTGAGATACATGCCTTGTTATGTGGTGGTAATTTCAGGTAATACCATTGTTCTGAAGAGAAAGTTCTCTGCCTCTCAGTTCTGGGACGACTGCAGGAAGTACAATGTCACAGTGATGCAGTACATCGGTGAAACAATGCGCTACCTCTGCAACTCACCCAAGGTAAAATCTCATCTTCCTGTTTAATTAATGAAGTATTGTTCTGATGAGAGATGTGAAGCTTTGACTCTGAGTCTGTCTCACTCTGCGCAGAAAGACAATGAGAAGAACCACAAAGTGAGGGTTGCCATCGGCAACGGAGTCCGGACAGACATTTGGTCAGAGTTTCTGAATCGCTTCGGGGACATTCAAGTCAGAGAGTTGTACGCTGCCACAGAGGGAAACATCGGCTTCATCAATTACACGTCCAAAGTCGGTGTAGTCGGGCGAGTCAATTTGGTCCACAGGGTGAGTAAAGGAACACGTCCACTGTTTTTAGCCATGCTAGCATCACTGCTGCACTCCAGACTGAAATATCTACATTTAACAATTGGATGGGTCATTATGAAAATTGGTGCAGACATTCTTGGCCCCCAGAGGATGAATCCTAATGACTTTGGTGACACTGACTTTTCCTCTTGCGCCACCATGAAGTTGGCATTTTTGCTTTTGGGTGGAATGTCTCAACAAATATTGGTCGGATTACTATGAGATTTATTGCAGACAATTTATGTTCCCCCAAATGAATTGTATTTATGTTGGTGATTTTTTAACTTTTCCCTAGTGCCACCATCTCATGGTCCAAATCTGTCGGTTTACAGTCGACAAAATCCTCGAAATTAATGTCAATTGCATCAGCTGCAGCTGTACTTTCCTGCTACCTATAGCAAATGTTAGCACAGGCTAAACTAATGTGGTAACAATTATGGCTGACATTAGCAATTAGCTAATTATTAGCCTCTTTGCCACATTTCAACTTCATGGTTTGACCTGGCATGACTCAGTTTTGGTACCCCTTCAGAGTAAGAGGGATTCTCAGCTGATTGCCATAGCAATGCAACGAAAAACTGCATGTTCAGCATAGTTTTGCAGACTGCCATTTTTCAAAATCTGGCTCAAGCAAATAAAAAATTGCAGATGCTATTGACAGTAGCTTAGCTATTTAGAAGGACAGGCGTGTGCAGGATATCCTGTGTCGTGCTAGTGTTAATTGTCTCTGACCAATCAGTGGTCTGCAGTGTTTCAACTTCACCTTGTAGCATCAGTTCAGCTCACTTGGAACCTCAACTGAGGTGATACCAAAAACAGCATCAGGTACTATCCACACCTTGAGCTAATGGGAAACCAAAAAGAGTGAGTCGAATTGAGTAGAGCCGTGTCGTACCATGCAGTGAAATGCAGCATTAGTCTTATTCAAGCAGCAAAGCTAAACTTCCTCGTTCCTTGTAGGTTGTTAAATTATTCACGAACAACACTTCTTTTAATGGTGAACTTTTTCTTTTTCTATCTAGTATTTCTTCCCGTACACTTTGATCAAGTTTGACATTGAGAAGGAAGAGCCAGTCAGGAACGCAGAGGGTCTGTGCATCAAGGCAGAAAGAGGTGAGTCAATGACAATAATATTCTCATATTATTCTGAATGTGACAGTATTCTGATTTTGATACAGGTCATGCAAACATCATCTTCTGTTTAGATATTCCTCTTTGGAAATGTATACAGCACATTCGGAATATACGTCTCAACTGGGATTTTTACCACAGTTTGCGACACACTGCCTCTTGCCTGTTTATGGTCAGCTCTGTGCATTGTACGCAGACCGACAGTTTGCAAGGCAGGGGTAGAGATGCACGCCCAAAATAAAAGCCAGCATATATGGTTGGAAGAAAAACACACCTACTTTTAAACATTATGAAAGACTTGGATATTATCAGGTTTTTGGATATGACCTTTTTAAGGTGGTTGAAGGAATGACAGAGGAAGGCTAGGCAATAGAATTGCATGTTGACGTTGAAAGAAGTAAAATGACCCAAGCAGCTATGTCCATGCCACATGGTAAACGACATGTTAGGACACGTTAATTGGAGTATGCAGTACCTGTGTTTTATTAATTCTCTTACCTCATTAGTTGTCTTCAGTGCTAAAAACTATTATTAATCAGACGACTAAAACGAAAACTAATTGACCATTGTATTTTTATGAAGCAGAAATACTAACTGTTCCAGCTGCTCAAATGTGAAAATGTGTTGCTTCTATCTGTATTATACCTTCAACATGATTGGGATTTGGAGTGTTTGCTGGTTTCGGGTCTGAGGGAACCTGTGATGGACATTTTTCCTGCATCTCTGCGTCAGGTGAGACGGGTCTTTTGGTGGGAAAGATCACTCAGAGGTCTCCGTTCGTTGGCTACGCTGGCAACAAGCAGCAAACTGAGAAGAAGAGGCTGCGTGACGTGTTGAAAAAAGGCGACCTGTACTTCAACAGTGGAGATTTGCTTCTGATTGATCACATGAGCTTTGTGTACTTTCAGGATCGAGTTGGCGACACTTTCAGGCAAGTAGTGACTCTTTTTGTGTTGATCTGTTAAGTTTGGTGTTTTCTTAATTTTGTGTCTGTTGCTTGTTGCTGTTGCAGGTGGAAAGGAGAGAACGTTGCCACATCAGAGGTTGGAGACATTCTCACAATGGCTCATTGTATTTTGGAGGCAAATGTCTACGGTGTTAAAGTGGAAGGTAAAAACACTGGTGATGTCAGAAGCAGTCCTGTTTAAGCGTTAAACTGTATTCTGTGCTTTGTAATATTTTCTGTATGTATCGTCTGATAAGGTCACGAGGGGCGGATCGGCATGGCAGCTGTCACTTTGAAAGAAGGAGAAGATTTTGACTGTTCGGACACCTACAAGCAGGTCGTCAACTACCTCCCAGTGTACGCAAGACCTCGATTCATTAGAATTCAGGTAAAAGAAATAACAATAATTTGTTTTGCACTTTTATCTTATTTCACGCACATGCAGCCTTGTGGCAGGTGGAACATGGACGGGGGTATTATTTCCGCCTCTCTTTGATCTTCTGTGACTTTGACTGAAACTCATTTGTATGTTGCTAAACCTCTTTGCTCAGTTCAGGTCGACCCTCTAAAACCAGACTGATTACGTAAGATTTTAATTAGTTTTACAAGCAGAGGCAGGTGTAGACTTTCCTGCTTTGCGACACAAGCTGCCCGACCTTTTTGGTGGAGGTTGTGGGGCTTTATGCAGCTTGTGAGGAACTAGTCGAGCTTCTGGCTTGATTGTGTTGCCCCACTTCTGAAACCAAATCTAAACCTGTGTTGACACTTATTTGGATAAGTCCGGATATCTGCTGGTGTCAACTACAGATCTACTTTTCCCCAAATTTCTAATGTGTAACCTGGCTATGTGGAACTGACTGGGGTCATTTAATGTGGCTCAACATGAGGCTGTGGCGTCACAAATGGAGTCAGCTGCCTGTGTAAATGTAGCGGAAACACTGACACATAAGGACACTGATGGAGAAACAAATGTGGATCTGTGACATCCTGCCGTTACTCGATCCACTTATTAAGATCAGTATCTGCGCTGCATCCTCAGTGTGTTGTTCCTCTGTCTTTAAAACACAAGTTGGTACAAAAAAATCTCTATAAAATCCTCAATGTGTGTTTTTGTAGCCCTGCCTGGAGATGACGGGGACCTTCAAGATGAAGAAAGTGAAGTTGGTGGAGGAGGGATTCAACCCAGCTCACATCAAAGATCCTTTATACTTCTTAGATACAGAGAAGAAGACGTATGTGCCCCTGACCGAGGACATCTACGGAGCGATCGCTCGTAGGGAAATCAAACTCTAACACATAATAAGTAGTCAGCGTTGAAGCAGATGACTCGTTCGGTTACAAAGATGTAACATCTCATTCATGGACCTCTTCTAACAATCAACTAATCTCAGGGACAGACTGACTTTGAAACATTACAGACTGCTTTTTTATTAACACAACTACTGTGCATCTGCAGTTCTTGTAAATGTATGCCATAATGCTGACGGTATGTGATGTACAGGTTTGTCTTACTGCCACTGTTAATTACGTAATTAAACTCTGGATGTCTTTTTCCCCCGACTCTGAATTTATGACCGACCAGATAAAAAGTATTTTTAAAAAGTTAAATGTCAGACCAAAAAACGAACTTTAGATATCAAACTTTAAAGACCCCCTCATGTCACACATTGGTACAACCTGCTGTGTTTATCAGTGAACCTTTGGACTGATGTTACATACAGCCAGTCTGTGCATTATCAGCTTGTGTGCACTAACATCAGATACTGCTGGACTGCAGCTTTATCATGTCACAGAAGCGACGCAGTGTTTGGGTCTTTAGGTTGTTCTCCCCCCCAGTTTATCTGCTGTTCATCTACAAGCCTCCGTCATGTTCTCTTGCAGCCGTGTTTGTGGACAGAGCGACTCTCTGACTCGAGAGGCGAGGTGATTGACCCACACAAGCCCCGACATGAACTGATACTCAGTCTTTGTCACAAGCTCAGTCACATGGAAGAAAAAATGTTGAAATAAGCTGGTTTCATTAAGACGAGAAAGAGAAAGTTAAGACATTTTAATGTGATTTGAACTGTTTTTCTTGTTACTTCCCTTAAAAGTTTGGCTTTTCATAACCAGGCTGACAGCCAAAAAGTCCCCTCATGAGTGTGATGTGTTAACTTGAAACCTCCAGTATTAACTTACTGAGAATGGACTTATTACTGAAGCAGCATACATCTTATATCTAGTAACTTTAAAAAAAAAAGGAAAAAATATTTTCATATTCACAGACTTTAGATTTAGAGGTAGGTGTAGGTGTAGATGTGATTTTAAGATTTTCTGACCATGTATGTGATTTTTGTTGTTGTTGCAAAACCACATAAAACACAGGATTTAAAGCAGAGTAGCTTAATGCACTCAGTTGCCAGTTTATTAGGTACACCTAGCTTAAAGTTAGGCAGTCTAATGCTAAAGTCCTGCACTTTGACTTGATTTCCTCCTTCTTAAAACGTGAAGAAGGCAATGAACATCAAAAGAAGAAGTGAGCCCAAAATTAGCAAGAAATTAGTAAAAAAGAAAATTAAAAACAAGTAAATCAGTTTAAAAAAAGAAGAAAAAAAATAAACAAATAAAAAATGACCTGCAAAGAGTGCTTAAAAAAATATAATTCTGTAACATAATTTTATAATAATCATAAATATAGTTTTCTAAATCTTTTTTTTCAGCTCCTGGGACACTTCTTACCAAGTTGCTCAGTGCCCTCTTCCCCATATTTTTGAAAGAAATTGCACCAAATTTTTGCCCTTTTTTTGGCCTTTGATGGGCTGGGTGGGGTGAGGTAGCATGTGGTGGGTGGCTGCAGGCTGGAATTGAGCCTGTGGCTGCTGCAGCTATATATGTATATATAGTATATGGGGCATCTGCTCTACTCCCTGAGCCACTTGGCGCCCCAAAATGGCACCAATTTGCTCAAGGTTCAAAGGTTTAAATACTTGCAAAAGGCATCTGTTGGTCCAGGTTACAAAGGGTTAATCGTGCTCTCATGAAGGTTATAATGTTGAGTTTTTTGTCCTAAGTCTTTTAGAGGTGTTGATTCAACTGTGTGTTGATTTAGGAGGCCGCAGTTTGTGATGCTGTTGAATTGTAGTGCTTTATGACAGGTGTTTCTATTATTTTGTCCATCCTTTTATATCAGTGTCAGCGTAATGTAATACAGTTCAACAGCACCATGAACTTTATCCTCCAAAATGACCATGTAGTTGGATTGACCTCTCTAAAACATGTCCGTGAGGGTTCTCAGTCACCCAGGTCATGATAATCATTGGTGCTATATCGTAGGCAGCTGGACTCTTGAAGACGCTTCACCTCTCATCCAAGAAGCTTCTTCAGTTCTAACGGTCTGGTGCGGAGTTGCAGGCTTTAAAGTCTGTGTGGGTGTGTGAACCCTTACAGAGTTGTTAAGGTCACCTGTGAGTGTTGACCCACCTGGCCATCATGTGTGCTGTTAGGGTTAAATGGGACCAGGTGTGAATGGGTGGTAAGTCGTCTCGGGATGGATCCCGAGACTGCATTGTAGGTGGGTGATAAGTGGTGTCGTAGACCACCTCCCCTCGCTCTCTTTCAACACAGGTCCCTCTTGAGATGGAATCACACCGGCCACAACGCAGGTCTGCGACTTAAAGCAGATGTGAGCCAGGGGCGTAAAGTGTAGGGACCCTTCTCTACTCCCATCCTCCTTGCTCAGACCACGCTCATCTTCTCCTTCATTTCAATCTCAGCTAAACATCTGTAAGGTTTCGTGACTGTCTCTCACAGGTGTGACGCTATCCCTGTGACAAAAGCGATTCCCCATAGTTGTACAGGCTGATGTGAACCACTGCCAGGCCTTTTTTTGACTGCCAAAATAACGCCATATAGCTATTAGTGTTTCCCCTGTGCTCACTCTGGAATTTCATTCATTCTTCTTTATCCGTGACTTACAGCTGCACACTGCCATGAGTCCACTTACAAGCAAAGTGTCTGTGGTTAGTTCGCACGTCTTACTAACAGTAGGACAGTTGTGTGTCTGTTATCTAAACTGCTGAAGTCAGTTGAACTGGTGAGGCAATGATAATGTCTTTGGGACTGGTTACACTGGCTTCTGTGGTAGTTCCCTTTACAGTGGGTGTTTCCAGGATGGCATTCTGTCATGATGACATACACACACATGAAAACACTACCAGCCTTACTGTTGTAGCTGAATGTTTTAACTTTCATAAAAGTCTGTAGGATTTATCTCAGCACTGTCAGCTAGGTGTACCTAATAAATTGGCCACTGAGTGTTCTGTCATTAAACATGTCTGTTTAGAGAAAAGGGAACTTATTTCTGATTTAAAAACAGACGGTGAACCAGAAACAACAGCAGGAAATTCATTTTTAAGGAACATAAATGCTGTTGTGGTTACAAACTAACGGGATGCACGCCACTGACTCCATTAATCTTTAAACGATGACTGTCAGCGCTGGATTTATATCAGCATACGCAGAAAAGTCCACCTGATGACTCGGTTCACTGAGTTTACATGTGGAATAAATTGGGAAGCAGCGTCGCACACTGCTAATACAATCGCCAACTTCACAAACCACAAAGGACTCCTCTGAGCCGTTTGGCGGAGAAACAGCCTGGGTGTGGCAATGTGTAAAACATCTGGAAGTTTAGATCAACACAACACACTGATACGAGCAGCAGTTACTTTAAAAATGAATTTATTTATTAATACAGTGGTATACTTAGAAATGTGTCGCAAAGGAAAAAAAAAAGAAGTTGAACCGAAGAGAAATCAAAATAAATAAAAATAATGTCAGCCACACGGGAAAATAAACTAGTGTTGGGTTGAAGCAGTGTTATCATATCAAAAGAAAATAGTACTGATGTGCCATAATAAATTGTCTATTAGTACAAAAATACATTTCAGGGCACACAATACAGCATCCAGTATCACAAATAAAGGAAGGGACCACTCTTCACAGCAGACCCCCTCAAGTACATCTTTTAAAATCATTTAAACCAAGCACTTCTCTAGTTTGTAAATAAGAATAAAAAGTTTTTCTGACTGTTAAAAATGCCTTAAGTAGAGTGTGTGTGTATATGTTGGTAGAAAAGTCAGACTTATTACTGCTTATGTCAGTTCCAAGGCTCAGGGGTATAACCAGAATACAAACATAACCAATGTAACCGCTTTCTCTTTTTTAACAAATGTTTTCTCTTTTATACAAAATAACAAAGATGTACAAAAGTTAATTTACAGAGAACCAAGGCCATATACTAGCAATATGTACAGCCACAATTTAAACATCTTCTAGCTTTTTGTATTTCCTCAGACTTCATATGCATAGCAGTAAAAGAAAGCATACCTTTTCATCAGCCTCGATTATTCTCGTGTGCTAAAATCCAAGTTCACTGTTTATGAGAAAATGCAGAGACAACTTTTTCTTTCCGTCGTGATCGCTATAACTGAAGGATCCGATGTTTTTAAAGTTTCACTGAAAAGTTAATATGCAGATAAGGCATCACTGCTTGCAGTGTACGATGGGATTTTCATGTGTTGAACTTAGTAGTAGCAGGCTTCTGGACCTGAGTCATAGCACATGCATAGATCTCTAGACAGCAGGAGTTGTAAAATCAAGTCAGTATATTTATCTACGGTAAAACATTGCTACAAAACATCAGTTTTAAACAGAGTGAGCCCCGTCGCAACAGACGGGCGTCTGATACTAATACTTAACCTTCATTCTTATTATTATTTTTTCATCTCTCTTCCTTCGTGAGTCAGGCTCGGCATTTCTCAAGTCCTCAGAGATCCTTCATGAGTGAAACGCATGACCACAGGACTCACAAACAAAAGTTTTGCATATACCAACTTTGCTGTTTGTGAGTGTTTTATTTTTTTTTATATTATTTTGTTTTTTTTACAGTACGCAAAAATCCCATTGCAATATTAAATGAGTTTCCAAAATTCTCCTTTTTTTTTATGTTTCTCTCGCACCGCTCTGACCTTTTACAAAATTAGCTAAAAATGTCAAAATGAGATTATTCAGTCTGTGGCACTGGTCATGCATTCCAACTTCAGTTCCTTTTGTTTAAATAACTTGTTTTAATCTTTATTTTTTGCAAGCCTTGAAAGCACCGAAAAAAAATGAAAGAAAAGAACAAGAGTACAGCGTGTGGGGATGCTGGACTCCTCCAACTCTCCTTGTGTGTGTGGGGTTTTTTTTTTTTTGTTGTTGTTTTTTTTATTTTTGGGCACAGTAAACAACGTGAGAGTGTCAGGTTCATACTTCATCGAGCAGTGTGCGCCCCGTCGCGGCGGTGGGAGTGCGGCAGGGGAAACTGAGGTCCCCTGATTTATCACATTCAGTAACAGGCCAGCTGTTGCCCTCTTCAGAAGTGGTCAATGAGCACAGACACACAGTTTGCACCCACCAGGTAGTTTGGGTCTCCAGGGAGAGATTTGTTCTGCCAGGTTTTGGGATCACCTGCAGGAAATAGAGACATGATGTCAGCTGCTGCAGCGTCTCCCTTCTTCTTAAGAAAAATCACAGCAGATACTTAAACCAAAAGAGATTATTCTGACATATCATCATAAATAAAACAAGTCTTAATAAGATCATGTATGACTGATGATGAGTTAATGCATAAATAAAGCAGGAAATGAATTCCCGTTGCTCAGCGTGAGTGTGTGATTAGTTCATGTATCATTTAAATCTAATGAATATAAACTCAGTTACTTCATCCATGAATTTATGTGCCACCAAATTAACTGCAATCCAGAAACAGAAAAGAGCATTTCAGACACAGGCATGTGATCGGCCTATGAAAGCACAACGCAGCTGTGTTTGGTGGTCGGAGTGGTCGGAGTCAAATAAAGGTATTCTGATTCTGATTCTGATTCTGAACATCTACATGACACAACGGTCTTTGTTTACATTTATGAGGCTGGTGGCTTGACATTGTGGCTAGATGGTTACTCTGGATTTGCGAAGGTCTGGTGAGCCACAAGCTTTTATCTTGCTGTTTTATGGTGTGACAATGCTGTGGTTGAGGTCTGGTTAGGTTTTGGCACAAAAAGCACTTTGTTAGAGAAACATCACGAAACACGGAACATGAAATCTTGTGGGAGTTTTTACAAATCTGGGGTTACCATCTAGACACAACTGTGGCTTGAGGCTGCCTAAACTGCTACTAGCTTAAGGTTACTTGAGTTGCATTCTGGGTAATGTAGGCACCAGGTATTGACAAGAAACAAGAATGTGTGGAAGAGACAGAAAATGTTATCTCTGGTTCTGCTGCATCAGAGTGCAGTGCTAAATCTGTGGAGTCTTCTTATTGCATCACACGAGATCACCTTTAAGGGCTCTTTTATTTTAAGCGTTAGCTACAGAGATGGACGGAGCCTTCTGTCTGTACTTTGCGTTCCTTTTGTCCGTATTTCTGCATGTTATCTGAAAGCTTACGGATACATACAAAACGGAGCAGTACCACCGCAGATCACGGAGGCAGAGTAGTTTAGTCTAAGTAAGATACGACCATGGAGACAACGAAGAAATTTAAATATCAAATCATGCACCTGACATGGCCTTTTTTACGTGACTACTTCCAGCTTATCTTCTGAGTAACTCTGAGTTAACATTTATTGACTGATGATTTACTAATCACGTAAACTGTAAACAGCGACCTGATCATCTTACTGTATGTCATGTGTTACTTAAGCAGATGTCCTGTGACCTTACTATAAACTGCCATCTTGACTCAGTAAATTAAAATTGCAGTCGCAGTACAGACCACATTATAAACAGGTATAAGTGAAGCTCTTTTTTTTAAATACAAAAACAGAATCATTTTCTAAAAATTCGAAGACATTGCATGCTTTCTGTAACATCATGGAACATAAGAGACCACGACAGATTTAATTCCTGGACTTAATCATGTCATCCCTGACAATGTCATGTACAGCTTTATTTTTTTACTGCTGTATTTGCATTCTTGTCAACTAAACTAAATTAAACATGATGTTGCTGTTTAAAATACTTGACTGTCATATTACACAACAGTGATGTAAAAGAGATTTAAGGTGGCAACTATCAATTGTTTTCATTACTGACTGATTAATTGTGATTAACACATTAATTGTTTATAAAAAGGTCAGAAAATAGCGAGTCACGAGTAGAGCTGCAACAACTTGTCAATGAGCTGATCGACAGAAAATTAATTACCAGCTATTCTGATCATTAAATAATTCTTTTAGTCATTTTCTATGCAAAAAAGTCAAACATTTGTGTTTTTTGTTTGATAAAACAAACCATTTGGGGGCTCTGGAAATCTGGCCATGTTTCACTATTTTTTTTTAACATTTTATTGATAAAACAATTAATTGAGAAAATAACAGGCAGATTAATCAATAAGAAGAATAATAGTTAGTGTCAGCTGTGGTCACAAGTCACTTAAAATTGCCTGTTTTTTCCAATCAGCAGTAAAAAAACTGAAGGACTTTAAGTTTACTGTCATAGAAGACTAAGAAAAGTATTAACAATGCATTTTTACTTGAAAAGGGTCTTAATTAGTTCTTCAAATAGGTGACATTGTTCTATGAACTGCCTCAAACCACTGCACTGTAGTGTTTTTCCACTGTAACTGTATGGAAGCACATGATTTGAATAAACAAGGCTCCTCAGTTCAAATTAAGCATGACAATAAGGAAACAACTAAAATCTCCAAACAGCACATGCATGAAGAGGAAGTGAGGAGAATATGGAGACCAGATGAAATGATTAAAATGAGTCAGACACCAAAGAAACTCTCCTCTCTAATCACTAAAGCCAGCCCAAAGACCCCAGAAGGACAGAGGACAGCGTACCCGACGAGGAGTCGGAGGATTTTAGAGCAAAAGACCAACCATCAGGGGTCATAGACGCACAGTGAGGTAAGCGCAGCTCCACGGGCTTCTGGAACTTGAGTCCATGCGGGCCACACATCACCAGCGGACTTAGCAGCGTTTCTCCTGTGCGGACACAACAACAACATTTAAATTCCACAATTTAAACATGCAGGAGTTAATCAGCATGAGGGGTTATTTATTACCCAATCAGGAGGCAGAGCAGAGTCTGTTGCCAGGCCTTCATGGTGAATGAGAATTAACTGTTAACTGACTCGCCAGGTTAATTAAATTACCGCACTCCCCTGGTGCTTAATGTAAATTAAGAAATATTCTAATTATAACTGCTGGCATGGATGTTACTTCATTTAAGAGCATATTTCTAACTACATAACTGTTTCCCTGAAATCAGCTGTTTATTTAGTCCCATCTCTTTAGGGCTTTTGTTTTCTCATAAAGTAGCGACGTTATTTGCTTTTGTCTTATAGTACAACAGCATCAGTTGGAAGTGTAAATTGTAGTTAGTCACAAATGCAAAAAAATATTACAAAATGTAGGCATCAAAAATTCAACTATCCAAAAAAGAGACTGGTAAAACATCCTGATGGAGCAGTTCATTAAAAAAACTCAAGTACTTGACTATTTTTCCTCTCAGACGCAGTACCTGTTTGTTCCTTGACACATTCAGGATATAAAGAATCTCAAGGACTGACCTTTCTCCTTGTCGAGGGGGGGCAGGATACTGTTGTCCCGGCACACCTTGAAGTAAATCTCCTGCTCCACGCTCTCGGGGATGGCACCCTGTGGGATGATGATGCTGACGCCCGTCTCAATGGAGCTCAGGACTCCTCCGTTACAGTTGAAGATCCCCCGAGCAGTTGCCACCACCGTGTGTCCTTCGTCTTCGTCATCATCGTCCAGCGTGCTGGGGCTGAGGGACGGAGGCGCAGAAGTCAGCATCATCAGTCAAAACATCGCAGGCAGAGAGTAATGCTCAGCAGAGGACACGAGAACAAATCCCTGTGAACAAACACGTCTCTTTCTGTCTTTCAGCAGCACAGTGGTTACCCTCAGAGAACTTCCTGTCGCTACTGGATGTAATAATTTATGAGTTTCTCACCTTACAGGGATGGCCTTGGGGATGGCGTTGATGTTATTGTGCTGGTATTTGGGCCTGTTGTCCATAGTGCGCGTGAAGGTGTCCAGGCCACTGTCGTGGTCCAGGGGCTGTGGCGACAGCTGAGGCTTCCCACCGCTGTTGCTCACCACACTGGGCTTGCCGAGCAGGTCCGTCTTCACCTGTGTGTCGTTGGGCAGCAGATTGTGGTTGAACTTGGGGCTCTCAAACTTGCGCTCAAAGGGCCGGGCTGAGCTGGTGTACGGCTTGGGGACGTAGCGGTTATAGCTAGTTGGAGCGGGAACGCCCAGCGTCTTTGGGGGTGCTGTTTCAGTGCCGTTGACGGGGGATTTGTCGGGAACGCCCCTCGGGGGCAGGTAGCCAACTGGTGTGGGTTCGTCTCTGCTGGCCGGCCTGAGAGCTGGCAGCTCGGGTTTAGGATTGGGTGAACTCAACGGCTCGGGTATGGAGTTCCCTGGAAACGTATGAGGGAAGATACAATCAGTTAAATACAGTCTTTGTCAAACTATTTTATCCTCACACTTTATTTGGGTAAGGCTTTCATTGCATTTACATTCAGCACAATAAAACTGTATTTTTAGATTGACACTATGTAAACTAGGGTTGCAACTGATAATTATTTGATGATTATTTTATGATCATTATTTTTTATGAATCCAACAGTTATTTTCCCAGTTAATCAAGTAATTATTTGGTTTATAAAATGTCATAAAATAGTGAAACATGTCCATCACAATTTCCTAAAGCCCAAGATGACGGTCTAACAGTACAAAACTCTGTGCTATTCACTTTACAGTGATATGACACAGACAAAAGCAGCAAATCCTCACACTGAAGAGGCTGGGACCATAGAGTGTTTGACCATTAAAAAAATTTAAAGATTCGTTTTTTTGCCTTTATTTCACAGGACAGCTTCAGAGAGAAGGGAGGAGATAGAGAGAGGGGACGACGTGCTGCAGGTTAGAACTGAACCCTTGGCCGCTGCAGCAAGGACACAGCCTTAGTACATGAGGCACCTGCTTGACAAGGTCAGCAAGTGGGCACCCTTTGTTTGACAATTTAGCTGACGAAATGTAGTGATCCCTTAATTATCAGAACAGCTGCAGACCAATTATCTATCAACTGAATTATCGATTGACTAGATGTTTCAGCTCTAATATACGTAACAACAGAGCTGAAACAACTAGTTGATGAACTTGTTAACTGATAGAATATCAATCTTCAATTATTTTGATCGGCGATTAATCGTAAAGTTATTTTTCAAGCAAAAATGGCAACATTTCTTAGTTCTGCTGCATTTATTCATCTTATGTGACGGTAAACTGAATATCTTTGGGTTTGTATAGATGCTCAGTCGTATGAAGCAATTTAAAGGTGTCACCAAGCTTTAGAAATCTTTTTTTGAAGAACACTGTGTTGACTCAGGAACTTGACTAAGAATTTATGAAGTCAAATTTGATTTGTCAAGTCTTGTCTACTGTCGAATGTGAGCTGAATCTTTTTTTCTCTCCCTCAACTCATATTTTCATCTGCAACATTATTTTTTTTGGACATGGTATAAGAGTTTATTTTATAATAAGATGTGTTCCATCCAGGGCTGTTTATTGTGTTTCCCAAGTGGGTGTGTAGGTTTGTGTATGTACATGTATGCGTGAATGTGCAACAGTGGCGCTGTCCTCAGTACTGAAAGGCAGTGGACGATATCACAAGGTAGACAGAAAGACAGACAGAACACGTCACTTAGTTCTGTCCCTTCTTGCTTTCTGTGGTTGTAAGTGAAACTTTTGACTTTCTCTTAGAGAGAGAAATGCAAGCCGCACACAGCAGTTCATACGTGCCTCTCCCTGCTAAATTGTTACAGCGCTTACTAGTGCTATGTTCTTTTGTGTGTACACCAAAATAGACTATATATCATGATTTTTTGAGGAAAAACAAGCAATTCTATGTAAAATCATACATTCAGCACTCCCACACAGCCTGAATGGAATAATGCTTTGTTTCATAACCACATTGTCAGACACAACTCTGATTCGACTTGAGATTGGCAGTCCAGCCAGGCTCCTTAGATCGAATCATCAACTATTCCGGGTCATTTCTAGTATAAACCCAAAAATAAATCAATCAGTTGACAAATAAATGAGTAGAATTGATAATAAAAATACTCCTTAGTTGCAGCCCTGAACAATGGAAGTGATTCATCTCTGTACCTCTACAATTTTTTATGTTCAGTAGATAAGTTAATTTTGAGAATCGTGTAAGAGAAGTTTTATAGCTTACCGTCACCAGGGCTGAGCTTGGGCAGTGTGTTGGGTGGGATGGCGGACGTGGGGGGGCCGTACTGTGATGACGGGCTGATTTGGGGCAGGGGTTCATATCTTTTCTCCACTGGACTCACCTTCTCCACAGACTCAACTCTGCAGCAGGTAGACAGAAACAAAAACAACAGCTATGATTCTGCACTGACTGAAGGAGTGTTGTACGTCAGCCAACAGCACTGGCGTGAGGCGTGTTGCTCTACCTGTTGTATGGGTAGGACAGTTGAGCTGGTTTGGGCAGATCGTGGAAGCGGTTGATGCCAGGACTGGGTTGGCCCATGGCCTTGCTGTCAAAGCTACGGCGATCAAAGTAGGACAACTGCTTCCTGTAGTACTCCTCATCCTCGTCTTGGTCATAGTGGTTGGAACGCACTACATCCTCCAGGGGTTTAGTGTGAGGCTTCTGTGGCTCGGGGGCCCTGCACAGGAAGCAGAGAGAAACAAGTGAAACAGCTGCAGAGGGTTACACAGCAGGATTGGCCTGAAGCCCACTGAACAACGTTTAGATAGAATACATCAAATATGTCCTGACTGTCATTTTAGTCTTGATTTTAGAAACAGTGCAGTTATTTCAAAATGAATCAATGACACATGAAAACAATCTGGACATCCTGAACAAGGTGAGGAGTGAAGGACAGCAACGAGGCTCAAAGGGAAGTGAGGTTCCTCATGAGCCTGCTAACATGCAGAACTAGCAGTGTTGAAGTTTAGTACCGGGGTCTACTTTTGAAGGAACTACAAGGTTATCTGTGTTTCCACCGCGGTCTTAAGACCCGTGACGATAACCCAAATTAGTCCGCCAATGTATAAGAGGCAACATGAGTTGGAAGGCCGACAGCAAAGCCTAACTTTACTTATAATGTTATCAAACAAGAGAAATGTCTTTGCCTTGTCCTGAAATGGTCCTAATTTGATACTAGTAGGGCTGCACAATTTATCAGATATTAATCCGGATCATGCTTTTGACCTTCCAGTAAATGAACATGATCAAATGCGATATTCACATTTAAAATTTGTGCTCTGCTCATGGAAAACTCTGCTACATATCAAATCAAGCGCTTCCTAACCTAACAACCAGCCTCCACTTTTGCAGAGCTGTCATGATGCTATGTGCACTGTGAAAAAGTTTCCTGAATTATGCGGCTCTAGACGGACAAAACAAAAATCATTCGTTCATCAACCATTATCAGTTGTTTTCAGATTTAGGGGAGAGCAAATTATATGCAAAGGTTGCATGAGACTTGTGTCTGCACCGCAAAGCAACACAACTAACCACACAAAAAAAACACCACAATCAGCAGAATGATGAACGCATGAAGGCCAAGAAGAATAACGTCGCTAATATCATCCCACTGAATCCGTCTTTGTCCAACGTCAACTCACACATCCATTAACAGTGTCTGTACATCATGTCACTGTGAGAGCTGCAAAAATAAATATTAAAAAATACAATGGTGGATATATATCCATCCAACCAACTTTTAAAGACAGACTGAAATAACCAATGTAACTGCAACATTTGGCCAAAGATAGGTGCCCAAAAAACACCTTTATTTTATTATTATTTTTGAGCACAATTTTATCTATAGCACTGAATTCAGGTGAAGATGAGCCTTATTGTTCGTTTTATTTTGTGCAAAGCTTTGTTAATAAGCATGGATGTAGCACAACATCAAAGTGAAAACAGTGCTCTGTTGATTTAAATGTGAAAGTAGAATAAAAATCTGTCTACCTACTATCAGTGATTAACCGTGATAAATAATAGTGATCTTACTATTGATCAAAATAGCAGTGATTATCATTTTGGCCAAAATCATGCAGCCCTAAATACTAGTGTACTTTTTATGAATGAAGAGCTGCATGAGTTGAAGCATCAGTGCTGTGTATTTGGCCAATCTGCAAACCAAGTTCCTGTACTTTCAGAAAATACTATTCCACCGATCAGGGACTTTATGGGGGTGAAATAATGTCCCAGGAGCTTAATTCAGACTCTGGCCCCTGTGCCCAAAACACAGTGAGCTCCTCAAAAAGATTTCTAATTCTTGGGGAAGGTTCCTGCACACAAAAAGGGCTCTGTTAGACACATCACCTTTGCCTTCTGTGTCTCTGCACACCACACCAGTCGTGTTTGCTGCACAGTGACTTTTGTCCACTAGGTGGAGCTCAAGCAACAATAAATGAACTCTAAGACGCCTTAGCAAGGATCTCAGAGTTGTCCTTCACCCACCTTCTCCGCAGCCTGGGGTGCTGTAACGAGGACTACATACCTATAGGTGGATTTCTCCTGCTCCAGGTTGCTCAGGGAATTGGCTTTGAGGACTGGGCCAGGTGCACTCACAGGTTTAGGAACATCTGCAGGCTGAAAAGCAAAGGGAGGGTGTCTCTTCAGCGCTTCTTGCATCTGATCCAGATTTTTGTTCACATGAATGGATTGCATGCACATGGATATGTAGCACTGTGCCTGGCATCTCACGGGCCAGACGATTACAAAATAGACTATCGTTTCACAAAAACAAGCTTGCACTTTCAAGTCTTGCTGTTCTGCAGTTTTCTGACTGATGCATCTGAGGTTTGGGGAAAAGATAATCAGGCCTCCGTGGAGCTTTTTTGGTTATCTCGTGCTGCTTTGAAATAATTGCATATCCAAGTACTAATTGTTAAACCTCTAATAGCTAACAAAGGCTCCCATCTGACATTCAACCTAACATGATCCCCTTTGTACCAGACACTACTATTGTATATATTTAAAGTACACATATTTAGTTTTAGTTGAGTTTCTCTTTAAGATTTTAGAACTCCTTTACTTGTGAAACAAACTTATGCTGGATGAACTGTAAAACAAGCTGGTGATCTTTTTGGGACCGTCCAAAATTAAAGTCATACTGGGAAGGGATTTATACAGAAATACCTGCCATCTTAAATATCGATTTACCACTAGACCCATTTTTTTATGTTACAGGAGCAACCCCTGATGAAACAGAGAAAGGCTTACTCGCTGCACATCCTTTATTGGTGGCAAAATAATACTAATTTTATCGTAGCTCAAACCACTGCACCCATCCTACATGAATGGCAAGATGGGTTAATGAAAGCGTAGCCTGATTAATGGAAAAATAACGGCAAAACTCCACATAAAGACAGAAAAGTTATTAAACCAACTGGCTCTTGTAATTACTTTTTAAGATGACCAATGTGATAGCGTGCTGTACCGAGTTAACTGTGACTTTTACCCAAACTAACATCTCATATTTTTGGAGACTAGTCTCTTTGTGGATGTACATGATGCCACGATTCATATTTTTTATGTTTGTTTGCCGACCGCTGAACAGTTCTTCTCTTTTTAATTTTCTGACAAAGCAGATTTTAGTTATTTATGTTTTTGTTACTTTAGTTTCCTATCTACCTCTTTGAGTGTGTGACTTGGCCCTGGAGAGAAAGAAAGTTCACATTGCCAGTCCAAATCTTTTTTGGCATATACAGATTGTATCCAGATTGACTTTTGGAAGTGTGGACAGCAAAAAATAAATACAAATCTAATCCAAACTATATCTGGAGGTGGTTTGAAATATTTTCCAATCTGAGTTCTACAGATGTGTCATAGTACGGCCCCTCTGGATGCTCAAATCGGGTTTCAAATTGTCTTTGAACACAACACAAAATGATGACGTCGAATCCAAAGTGACAGACGTGCTGAGCAGGTTCATGGTGCTTCGAGCGTAGCATTAAAAAACAACATGAGGAACAACAGACGGTGGACAGATACCAAAATACACTGAGTGGAGGGTGAAAAGATGGACCTCTATTTCTCAATGAAAAGCCTCATCTCCAGCATTGCCTACATTGTTACCACAGCAACCCATGCAGATAGGATGGTGATGTCTGGACACACAAATCTGTTCTGATGACTTGTAAATAACAGTCTGTCTTAACGATCTGATTTAAGAAACAAATCTGATTTGCCTTCAGTCTGAACGTAGCCTCATTACGGTATCTTTCTGTGTTAGCCATGTTTAGAACTGTGATGAAATTACTTTAGAGCTCAAGATGTAGAGTTGTCAGCACACTCACACCCATAGAATACATGGCCTATGTTTAACACCTCTCTGAGGAACTTACCCTGACTGCTGATTCTCCTCCTTCTTTCGCCCTGTCCATAGAAACAGACCGTTTATTCTCAAACATCTTGACTCTGTTCAGCACCGACTGTGGTTTCATGGCCGGGTCCTCATCCAGGTCTTCCCGTGGCGGAGGAGGGAGGGGTTTGGAGCCTGGAGTGATCGCTGGCTCACCTGGAGAGGGCAGGGTCTCTGGTTTGGGAGGGGGAATTGTGGGTTCGGAGTTCATCATAGGGTCATGCATCCCAGGCTTAAAGCCCCGGTTTGGAGGCCCAGGAATGAAGGTGGGCCTCAGACCAGAGTCACTGTAATACTGCTTTGGGGGCTCCGGCGATCGAGGTGAATTAATGGGGAAGCCGTGAGGTTCTGCCTCATATGGGGAGCGGGCATCATAGCCAGCTGGGGGCGGGGGTGGGGGCTCATCATAGCGAACGGGCCCAGGTTTACTGAGGCGTCGTCTGCCATCGTAGGGGGCCTCATCGTAGCGTGGCTGAGGGGGGCTGTAGTCCCTCCCTGGTCCGTCGTCGTAGGGGGACCGGGGGTTGTAGCCCATGGGTTGCTGGTGGCCCGGCTGGTACCCTGCGGGCTGGGAGGACGAGGTCTGCTGGTCATAGGGGGGCCACTGTTCGTTGTAATGAGGCACACGGTTGTCGTAGTGCAGGTGAGAGTCAGTGTTGTGAGGCTTTGGTTCTGTGTAGCCGCCTCCATCGTATCCGTAAGGCGGGTGGTCGTATTCGCGGTATGGCTGTTTGTCCTGGTACGGCGGCTGGTGACTGTAGCTCAAAGACTGCTTCAGGCCATGGTTGATTCGCACAGGGTCCTCCATATTGTACAGATCTTTCTTGTACATCTGTAAAGAAACAACACTAAATGAATACATCCATTACATCATCATCAGTTTGAGTTTAAAACACTCACCATGTTGGAGGACAGAGAGCAGTCAGGGGAAAATGCTTTCCCAACACCAGATTTATAATAATGTCAAGATTAAATTCAATACTGGGATATGAACTGAAACCTTGAGGAACTAAACATGTGTAACATTAACCAAATCATTATAAAATAAATCCATCTGCTATTTAATTAAACAAACATCAATTCAAAGTGCATTTAAACAAGCAAACCTTTGTCTATTATTCAAGAACAGTTCTGAATGCCTGTTTGACAAGATGCCTCTCAAGAATGATAATAATCCATATGGACACGACTGGGATTTACACATTAACGCATTTCATAAATAATGAACTAACAAGCAATTTGCACATTTCTGAAAGGCCTCATTTCAAACATATGATGTGTAGCCTGTAGACAGCAAATATAGTTACAGTACTTCCTATGGAAGAAGGTTGATTTGTTGGCATCTACTCAGAACAAAACTACTCAACAGAAGACACAATGCAGTGTGCTGATGTCAGTTTGGTTTTCCATAGGGAGAATTGCTTGATGGGAATCATTACCAAAGAGTACTGTCTGCAGGTTAGCTTTCATCATGCAACCAACATTCAGTTTGCATCTAATGCAACGTCAAACTACTGGCACTACAACAGACGACACATCTACCACTACGATGCCACTGTAAGTGCTACTATCGTTCATCTACAGAAGAGAGTTAAAGCTGAAAGGAACCCAAAAACATTAGGAGCCATGCAAAGGAAGTAAGAGGCAACAGTTAGGGCTGGTTGTGGATGTCTTCACCCTGGTCAAAGACTCAGATGTACCAGTCCTTCTGGTCTCCCAGCCCACTGTGGTGCATGTGGACTTGTCTGTCGCACATTTTCTCTGGGAGCCAGAGGCACACAGTGGGCTCAGTGAGTCACACAGTGTGGGCATGTCATGCAGAGAGCGAGTGGAAAGCATGTGCGAGAAGACAGGCAGTTAAAACAGCAGGCTGGGGCCCAGGCCCGGTCCGAGTGGCTGGTGAAACAGCGGGTACCTTTGGTTCTGGACCAGGCGGTCCAGACGGGTGGGGTTCATGTGGTGGTGGTGGGGGCTGAATAAGCTCAGGGGCAGGGCTGGGGCTGCTAAGTGAGTCAGCCTGAGGAGCTGCGGCTGCAGCAGGCGGCTCCTCTAGGTGCATACCCTCAAGCTGTACAGGCTGCTCAACAGCAGGGGGCGCTACCACCGGCGGAGGCAACGAGGGCATGGGCAGTGCAGCCTCATCTTGCTGTGAAGTATTGTTAAGAGACATTTATAACACAGCCTGCCAAGGGCACACAAAGTACAGCTCACCCCAACACCATGATCTTCTTCCTTACACTGAATAACTTTTACACCAGCCACAGAATGCACTTGCAAAAAATGTGGTTAGAATAGATAACGTACCAGTAGCTTCTAAGACATGTTTATTACTTAGCAAAGGGCATTTAACCTTAACACACGTCAAGACACAACACTGAAGACAAAGGCGCTATTCCTCAGCTCTGCAGTACTTTTAGTCATACATCCATCTCTAACGGGTGCAGCCTGCAGCGGCCTGCCTGCAGAGCTACATGTGAACTTTACCTGTTGCGGAGCGGCCATCTTGAACCCAGCAGGGTCTATGCGACTGGCTGGGTCCGGCTGCACAGGGTGCTGGTATCCAGGGTAACCAGGGGTGTCCTGAATTACAGGTGGGTCTTCTCGCACAGGCTCGGAGGAGCGGGTGATGGCGGGCTCCGTGGGCAGACCCACCTCGTCGTTCAACGTCTCGTCCAGTTCCTGGTCTGTGTACGCTCCACCCTCCGTGTCTGTGTCCTCGTAGTCAGAAGTGTGGCGGCTGTCCGTGCTGTACATGGAGTATTCGCTACCTGGCGCAGACAGGTAGGACAGACGGTCGTCGTGGATGTCCAAGTCATCCTCAGTAGTGCCATCCGCCTGAGCAGAGCAGAAAAATGATCATCTCATGTGTCGCTCAGTCAGACAGGAATCAAAAAACTAATGTTCGGTGAAATGAAATAACAAAGCTGTCTCTCACCTTGCCCTCTGACACCCACACCAACTGGTTCTGCTGCTGCTGGATTGTTTCTTTCAGAGCTCCGTACCAGCCGTCATTCATGTTGTTCAGGTTAATGGTGGCTAAAAGACATTATTATTGGTTCACAATCACTTCATCAAGACTAAAACATGTAAGAGATGATATACATTTTAAATTAACTACACTCTCTGCACACTCACTGGTGAACAGGTGGTGATTATTCTTCCTCAGTTTGATGGCTCTCTCATAGAGCTTCCTGGCGCTCTTCCTGGACTCTGGACACAGTCTGGTCCTCATGTTCTTCACACCCTGCTTATTATCGGGATTTAGGAAGACTACAATCGGGTACCACTGAGCATAGTTCAGCCTGTCCACAGCGTTCGGGGTGATGTCCAGGACAGCATGTTTGTCCTTCATGAGATAAAGACAGGAAAGAGGAGGGATGAAAAATATATCAACGATAAAATAAACCTTCACTGCTGTTTATGTGATGCAAGGAGGCGTGCTCACTCTGTCAATGATCTGCTTGATGGTGTGAAGACGAATGATTCCTGAACTTCGCTGGTCTGTTCCTGCATCTCTCGGTTCACTCTCTGGAAACAAGGTTAGAGGGATTCATAAAGAAAGCAATTTTGAGTACTAAAATGTTTATTGCCAGTTGTTTTATATGATATATTAGAGCAGTATAATGCATACAAACATACTTGCAAGCTCAAAAAGATCCGGCTCTTCTCTGGCGAGTTTTTCTCGAGCAACATCAGCGATCGGCCCAAATATCACCACAGGTCTCAGGAAACCAGCTGCACAATAAAAAATATAAATATTAACATATTTAGAAAGCAGCTTCAGTCTCATTTCGACATACAGGCTCGCAGACACGGTCAGACTCCTTACCCTCTCTCAGCACAACTCTTTCATAAGCTGGGAACTTTGTTTGCACCGGCTGGGAGGAGAGGTCCTCTCTGCTCTTCCTTAGGTTCCTCTTTGAGCTGCGAAGACCACGAAACCTCCAGAAGTCAGCCCTGTCGCCCCCTGCTGTTTTGGGGAGAGTGTATTGCACGCTGGACAGCTGCTCCGCTCTGTTGACAAATGGCAGAAAGGCAGAGACGGTTCTTAATTTAAAACAAGTTAATGGATGTGTCATAAATTTGGCGCTGCTAACCACAACACTGGCAATACCTAAGGACACTACATGGCAATGATATTCATAACAAATTTGATATAAAAGGACAAATGACTGTCCACTGTTGTGGCAAACATTTATCCAACATGTCTGTCTTTGAGATTACGTAAGATTCAAGCCAAGCAAACACACACGTCTGTCTGGATGCCGTCACCTGTTTTTGTTGGGGATGATGCCCCTCTCCACCTCTTGGTGGTTCTTGCCGATGCGAATAGCCAGCCAGGAGCCCAGCTTCCCGTTGTAGAGGGTGTCCACCACACGGAACACCTCGCCCTTGTTAAAGCTTAACCCGTACGGAGATTCCTTCTCATACTCAAAGTGTGTCCGGATGTAGAATGAGTCACCGACATCCGACTCCACGATCCTCCGATACACTGAACAGCGAAGAGAGTGAGTCAGAAACATCGAGCATATGCGACCAACAGAAAGTAATCTCTTGTCTCCTCTCCTTACTCACTTCACTTACCATCTTTCTTCTTCTGGGCCAGAATGGTGACCTCTTCACCCTTAGGAAGGTCAAGGAGGAACAGCACCGCCTCCTCTCGGATTATGTTTGCAAAATCTACATTATTTACCTGGAAGTGGGGATTTGGGAACACAAAGGTTACTGTTTTACGCTCTCCACAGAATAACATCACTGTTGTCAAGTACTTTTAAGTTTAAGTTAAAGGTATACTATGCAGGGTTTTCCTAAAAAAAAAAAAAAACAATGTATAGACTCATACAAACGTAATCCCTCTCAATCATCATGACCCACTAGGAGTGTGTGGTGGTGTATTTATCTGCAGAGACTCTGTCTTCTGTCTGTATTTTCTTATTATCTTGCTGTAATCGGGATGGTCCTGGTCACATTACACTGGTGAGGTGGAGGACTTTATAAAAAGTTGGGGATCATGTAGTACAGTAGCAGCATCTGAATGGAAGCTACAAAAATTGTGGACACAGTGCCGCACTGAAGGAGGATAAAGAGTAATGCAAAGTTGGCCTGTTTGCTGTTGGACAGGTAGGTAGGTGCTGGCAGTTAGCTTGCCAAAGTATCGGCTTTCACATTACAAAAAAATGGAATATTCCTACAATGGTGCAGTAGCTTGCAGTGTAAGGATGAGGTGTTTACAAACAGTGAGTGACAATTCCTGCATGTTGTACTTCTAGGATCAGGTTTCATTGTTCATAGAGAGTGTGACAGAAAGTGTGAATCTCTATTTAGATAAAGGTTTACAAAGCTCTTCCTGCATTGCCCGGGTAACGGCAGGTTTTACTGCACTGCAAGAACTCAAGCCATTCCTCTTTAGATTTGAAGAAAGGAGGAGGAGGAGGTACAAACAGCGAGATATATGGCTTTGAGGAAATGGGACAAACACAGCAAGAGGAAACACAGTTTTTTTGTATGTGCTCCCTCGGGGCCATTGCTAAGAGACCAGCCTGGAGGTACAGGAATTTTGGAGCAGCCAGTGTGTAAAACCATGAATAAAAAAAAGGGGAAAAGCTTGAGGACGCATACCCCATAAAACATGTCTGTTTACAGACACTATCAGGTCCCATTGTTAAAACGAGGAGAAGATAAAAAGCGATCCTTTGTGACACAGAATAACAGCAAGTTTTGGGGATGTTGCAAACTCATTTTTACAACTTAAAGTCAAAAACAACTACTTGATTTCAGCTGTCAGTTTACACTCTTGCTTTGTTTAAAATTAAGTGTCGCACCCTGAGAATTTGGTCGCCCTCCTCCAGGCCCTCCTTAGCAGCTGGGCTATCCTCCAGCACTCCGGCTACGAAGATGCCCACGTCATTCCCCCCAGCCAGCCGCAGCCCCACACTCTCCCCCTTCTTGAACTTCACCAGCTTCATGCTTGGCCTGGGGATGAGAAATAAAAACAATAGTTGCACTGATTTTCTTTGACACGACACCATTTGATGCCATTTCCCTCTTTCCAATGCAAACATCAATTTATGAATAGCTGAGTGACTCTTGGATGCCAGCCAGGTTTCTCTTTTGTTCAGACTGTTATGTGAGCTTACAAAAGCAAAGATGTAAAATTGTTCGGTAGAAAGAGAGAGAAACAGTCCTACAGAACATCTGAATGCATTTCAATCGTTTTTTAAAAGACAAAAACAACCAGAGTAAACTTATTTAATGGTATGACATATTATGTTGTTGATATTACCGTAGGATGCTATCGTCATGGGCAGCACTTGGCACAGGGGCATCAGAGGGACTGACTGGCAGGTCTACATCTGGCTGTCCAGGCTGAGCATACACCGGCTTGGGCTCTGCACAAAAACACAAACTCACCTTAATAATGAAGAAAGCTGAACATGTAAAACAGCACTTGACATGTTAAAAACACAAAGGACTGCTCCCTCAAACAAAGTCACAACTTAACAGCACCAGATACATGTGTTAAACTGAGAACAATTACAATAATGAAACAACACAACTGTTCAAATCTGCACATAGACAAAGTGCTATCACACTAACACACACACTCAAGGCACAGAGTGTCCTGAGCAGGGAGGTCAAACAGAAAGGCATCATCAGAGCACTGCAGGCTGGGGAGGAACGTCAGACTCGATCAACTCATATGGTTTATTTTCACTTGGCTCCGGGCAAACTCAGCCAGGCTCAGCAGGCGTCTGGAGCTAACTTTTTGCGTAGTGTTGTTTTTAAAAAGGGCAAAAATGACTGGTTCAGACAAGATTTCATTTTACTGTCATGAAATTATTCAATGCCTGAGATGGACTGGGAAACCCACGCTAACATGATGTACTCGCTCACAGGTACAGGACACAAATTATGGGTTTACCAACACGTCTATGTGTTCACTACTGATTTACATATGTTAAGTCTTACATGTACACACAATGATCTGGTTTAATAAACTGGGTATGAATGGAAAGCTGGGACTCCTGTGGATTCAATGAGCCCAATTTTATTCACATGTGATGTTAGCGCCCATAGTAGCCATTTCATTGTAGCAAGACTGTTTTTTTAAACGGACAACACTGTATAAAATGACCTATTGTGACTTCTTGACTAAATCACAGCCGAATGAAACTTTACAAAGACAAACTACAGAACTGAACTATTCAGAGGATGTATGGCTTTTATAGGCATATTTATAATAAAGGGGTTTCTCAGTAGTTTCTAGAACACAAGTGCTTGCCATTCTTAAAGAAATCTCTCAATGTCATGTGTTTCTGATATCAAACCATGGCATGGATTTTTCTGTGATAGTCCTCAAGGTCTTGGTGACTTAATGTGGTATTTTGGAGGGATTTTTGACGATTTTAATCAGTTCTCAAAGTTTGAATAGGCACCTAAACAAAACACACTGTTTATTGCACATTTATGACTAGAACAAAATGACACACAATGCTGAGCTCCATCAAATTAATCTCCAGACTCCCAGCTTTCAGATGATGTATACCACTTCTATGTGGCAAATACTGTTGACCTGCTATCTCCCCCTAAAGGTCCCCTGTGCCCCCTAAAAAAAGACCAAAAAAACCCCCTATTATAGTAACTATTATCACTGACCTGGGAGTGGTGGGAGCTGTTTCTCTTCTCTAGCAATAGCTGCCTCCTTCGGTTTGGGCAGAGGAACCTCCTCTGGTAGCTTCGCCGGTGTTGAAGCCGGCTTCGAGATCCGTTCGTCATCACGACTTCTGTGACTGCAGACAAAAATAGATGTTTTTGTATGATTCATCTTTATAAAGGAAAACATGAGATTATAAATAGTGTATTGAGGAGATGTAGAGCTCGGAGGCAAATGAGCTTTAAGGCTACATCTTGACTACAGGCAACAACACCACTACACAACTCAACACAAACCCTGGACTGTGTGAAATGTTCTCCTGACTGCAGTGGACACGCACTGGCTCTGAGAGGAGAAACAGAGGGAAAGAACGACCCGAGTCGGAGGCATCTTAGTCTTGAAGGTCACCACTTTGTCTTTCCAGTCTTTTGTGCTCTATTTTTAGAGCAACTTATCTAAAGTGTCAGAGTGGATTCTGTCCTCCAGGTGAATTTCACTGCGTGACTCTGGCTGTGGACCAGCAAAGGTTTGACTTCCATGCCAGTTTTAAAACAGTTGGGCTGCGTAAACTGATACATGGTGACCCTGGCCAATTGCAAGTCAGTAAACGATGACAGAATTTCCCTGTGTTTTGATAAATGCTGACATTTCCGATGTGTTTGAAATCAGAGGGGAGCAGGAGTAAGCAAATGGCTCTGACTCCAGCTTCCCGGTCACATGGCTGCTCACTGGCACCACTTAACTGGAAAAATACTGTTTTATTCACAGGCGGAGTGACAAAGTAACCATGCAGGACCCTGTTTGAACTGGCTGCAGAGAAACAAACTTCTTTTTTGAGCATCCAGAGGGAGGCCCTACTTTTAACTGCCAACTTCCTGAAGTGAGAGAAAAAGGGTACAGGTTCAGATAAACAATAACATCCTGTCCCAGCATCTCCTTCCTCTTAATAAAACACCTCAATGAATTAAGTGCTCCAGTAGCCTAGATGTGTCGTAAATAAATTATTACAATACATTGTTGGTTTTGGCATCTCAACTTAAAGTGATAGTTTGGACGTTTGGAAGTGGGGTTGTAAGAGGTGTTTATCCATAGTCAGTGTATTACATGCAGTAGATGGCAGTCAGTGCAAGCCCAGTTTGGAGCTGCAAGCAGGAGGACGGGGACGGGGGCAGCAGTAAAACATTTTTAGCCACCTTAAAAAATCCGTAACAGTTCAAGTGTACACTACATTGATAATATTTTCACTGCTTTAACAGAGGCTGTTAACTATGCGCTCTTCAATGCCAGACTGTTCACAGGAGCTGTTGATCTACCACTGCCTCAATCAGTTACTTAATTAGTGTGAGTGTGTGACTTCAGTTAATCCGAACTGACCATTTTACATGCCAAAGTTTCACAATAACACAAACAAACTAACTGATCGAGGCAGCGTTAGACCAGCAACTCCTGTGTTTGGTGATGTGTGGCTTCAAGAGAGCATGGATAACTGCTTCTTCCTTATCTGCTGTGAAGATCCAGGGACAGAGGGACCTCTGAGGCAAATTGTGATTTATGATATTGTACTTTTTAGATAAAAGGGAAACTGTAATTGAATTGAAATTATCATCGGTACAGCCCTTTGAGGCATGCTTTGTGATTGGGCTATAAGGAACCTTGACTTGATGTGACAAATCTTTGGGTTGCCTTTGGGTATGAAATGTGCTGTGTACGTCAATAAAATATGTTTTGCTGCTGCCCCTGTCCACAGCTGCACATTGCCTAGCTTCCATGGCAGTGCTCCTGTCTGTTTCTCCAAACTCAGGGCATGCCGACTGACATCTACTGTAGGTAATTCACTGACTATGAATATATAACTCAAACAGCCTCACTTCAAAAGATCCAAACTATCCCTTTAATACACATAGAGCTGTGAATATTGTCCCAAAAATACCATCTATTCAACTATAACAGAGCAAAACCAAGACAGACATCCACAGATTTAAAGAAGGATCTCACAAAAGCTCAGCCACATGTAAAAGAGGAGGCAGCTGACACTGATAGTTGGTGACGGCCTTTTGTTCCTCCATTGTTGAGAGCCATATTGTCCTTGTGCCAAATTTGTGGTTTGCCCACCCAAACATTCAGGAGGCACAAGGATCCTGTGACACTTTCACTGGACTCTGTCATCTCAAGTCAAAACAAGACGTGCTGCTGAATAATTGATGCTGTATACCATCCCTTCAGCAATATTCCATCTGCTAAAAACACTGATTTTTCTGACACAATTTCTTCAAAGATGACTGCGACTTCAGTGCTGTTTGTAAACTACGACCTACTTCTCTGTTAATCTACATTAAATCTACACAGGATTTACTACCACTACTATTAGTCACTACTCATATGGTGACAAACTTACGGTATTCTCCAGCTGTTGGCGTATAAAGGGAATAAAAAGGGCAGACAAATGTCATTAAGTGAGTGTTGGAGAGACTGTACTCGCAAGTATGGTGCTTTTGCTAATGCAGTCTTCCTGTATTTGGCATATGGCATCATCTTTAAGACTTTTTCTGTTGCCACATTACATAAATTAGCAGTTTTTGAAACTGGTGTATAAACAAATGTTTTGTTCCACACACAGTAATACAGGTTGAGCACCGAGTTTTTCCACTAAGCAGAGCAGAGTTTTGACCCCAATTTTGACCACGACTGTCTCTTTTGCTTAACTGGTGACTTTTATTTTCCACGGGTCAATAAGCAGTGTGAAAGGGGAACAACTCTGGTGCTCTATTGAGTTGAAATGAAGAATTAATGAGGTACTTCCAAACAAGGTTACAGTCACAGAAGTGCTGAATGGGCTGACGGCTGGTATTAACCCAAACATAAAATCGAAAGTCCTTCACAACCAAAAACAAAGCAGGTCTGTCTTAATAAACACTGACAGAGAGGCGCACATTATGACAAAATCAGTTACAAAACAGCTTTTTTTAATATAAATACAGGGCTGAAACTAATCATTTGTGACCACTAATTAATCTGCTGATTATTTGCTTAATTAATCATCTTGTTTCAAAAAGATCACAGGATAGTAAACACCATTTCTAAAAGTCTACAGTGATGTCATCAAATTACTAACTAAAAACCCCCCAAAACAATCAAATTACTGTTGAATAAAAGAACGTACTGAGAAGTTGGAATAAGAGAATGTGCAGCATTTATGCTTAAAATGTACTTAAACTAAGGATGCACCGAAACGAAAATTTGTAGCCGAAGCCGAAGCCGAATAAAATTAAACGCTTGGCCGAATACCGATGTTTAGTTTTTCATTAGTTTTTGCAGACGAACCCCCTTTAGATTAGTGTTGTCACGGTACCAAAATTGGGACCCACGGTACGATACCAGTGAAAATATCATGGTTCTGAGTAGTATCACGATACCACAGCAAAAATGAGGCAGATGTGTCTTTTGTCATTGATAAAATGATAAATCAATTTTCTATAATACATCAATGATATTTCAATGGAATAAATTACTTATTGACTTATTCATACTTGAAAAACAGCATCAATAAGTGATGAACATAGGGGGGATCAAAATAAAATAAATAAATAAAATAAAAATCAACCAGCCAAATCGCCACACTGCCGACATTTCACTCCGTCCGTCACTGCAAGCTGTTTGATTACGTTATCAAAACACCCCGTTATTATTTGGCCTTGCTTTTCACTTATTCCACCGAATACCGAATGTGTGTGTTTTTTTGCAATATTCGGCCGAATATTCGGTGCATCCCTAACTTAAACAATTAGACTATAATCAAAACAGATGCAGATTTTTGTGTGTGTTGAATGAGTAATTGTTTTAGCTCGAAAATGGTTCCCTTTTAATAACAACAATATCACGATAAAGGAATTCTGCAATAATTCATATATTGCAAGACGATACAGAAATAACACCGTCTATAACAGTGGTTTACAAACTTTTTGTGTCCAAGGCAGATCTCAAGGTACACCTGTACTTATATCCGTAATAAATATAAAAAATATTTAGCTAGCGTTTGCCTCTTGATTGGGAAATGGGTGCACACAACATACTGATACAGTTACAAAATTAATTCATGACCTTTTGTATAGATCCAGTTCAATCTTGCCGTAATAATGTGTGGTTATCATCAGAGAACCACTGCTCTAAGATACATTACGACGTCTGTGTAACTGCAGAAGAAAAAAATAGTCCTGAACAGGCAAATTGTATGACTGCACCGTTGTCAGTTTCACAGAATTTGACAACAGAGATTAAGTGTACAAAATAAAATGCAGAGTCTTAGCTTAGTGCCTTTAACACATTCACACTGTATTCCTTGTCGGCTGACTTAGAGTTGTGGTAGCATTTTCTCCATGACGAGATAAGGATGACAAATAAGGTGGCTTTGCATGTTCATTGCGTTTCCTGTGTACTTTACTTTCACGAGACAGCTTTTGCATATTGTGTGGTCTTTATCAATTTTTGTTTGTCCCATCTGTGTTGTAAAAGCCATGGCAGTCCACACTGTCTGCCATTTTCACCCTGCGAATTTCTTCTACACCATAAGTTGGTACACTTCCATTCACTTCACAATCATTCAGGAGTCATGAAGTAGTAGTCAAACTGGCAGGGGAATATGTTTGCGTGTTTTGCTAAAAATATCAATATTTGGCGCCTGTGTATCAATATCATGTCGCAAGAGGAAGTAAAATGATATATTCCCTTTTGATATTTTGTCCAACCCCTCAAAAAAGTCCCTGCTGTGGTGTTTCTGATCCGTTTGCAGTCAAATAAAGTGGAAATAATTTGAAATCTTGAGAGAGAGAGAGAAAGAAGCAGAAATAAAGCAGCAAAACTGAGTCTATATAAAATGATTATAACTTCAGACTGTTGCATTTCTTTCATGATAGCTGAAGCCCACAGTATAATTTTATGGATGAATGGTCTTTACCTGCCATTGCTGATTTGTGGGGGCGAGTGTCTGGAGTGGTCTGAGGGTTCAGATCTTCTGTCTGGAGAGCGTGAGCGGCTGCTACGATGTCTGTCATGCGATCGATTGGAATGGTCGGATGCCAGAGAATGGATATCTGAAATGTCTGATCAAACAAGAGCCACTGTTCAACGACTGCCATCTGAAACACACACTGACAAGTCTGGCTTTCCATTTCAGCCAAATCCAACACTTAACACTGCTCTCACCATCTCTGTCGGAGGCGTTGGCTGAAGGAATGCTGTCATCGAGGTCAGGGATGTTCAGCAGGGTCGCCCTGTCATCCCGCTGAACAACCATTTTTAGCTTGCCCTTTGACCTTTCTATCAGCTTCTTGGCGTCTATCAAGGAGAGGTTCTCTGTCACTGTGCCATTGATCTGGGAGAAACCGAGAGAGAAGATATTAGCCATGACATCAATGAGAACAGACAATTAATTTCAATAAAACAGAAGTGAAATCGAATAAAGAAGTCTTTGTTTCACATTAAGTGCAATAAAATGTTGATTTGAGAGGCTAACGTCAGGGTACAAATAGGGCTGTCACGGTGAGGGAGTTTCCTCTGAAGTGATTAAGGCGTGACGGTTGGTCTTTGTGGTAGCTATTTGGCCCGTCCCTCAATTGCTTTGATTGTATGGCTGGGTAAAAAGTGTCAGTGACCAGCGCTGCAGCATTTTACCCAAAGTTGAGTATTTCTCAAACATACAGCACTCAGCGCAGAATAGATGCTCAGCGCTTCGTCACAATACTGGTGTTTGTAGCATCGTGTAAATACATGAAACTTGCTTGCCACCCCCTGCGGTTGGCTTGTCAATAGTGCGGTACTTCAACACTGCAATCATTGTGACAGCCCTAGCTACAAGTGCATGTTTTAAGGGCATGAGATCAGACTCAAATTAACTGCAACACTGATTATGTTCTTCAGGGTCAAATCAATTTTCAAGTTCTTAAGTGCTGGCATTCAAAGAAAGTAACATGACGTGTCTGAGTAGGCCGGATGTGGGAAATTGATTCAGAACAGTTGCAGTTCAAAAAGCTCCTGTTGTGCACAAAAAGCTACTTTTATCTTCTCCGAAATGTGACAGAGAGCTACATCAAGCAAATCAAGCTGAAACTGTGAGTGCTGTTATGCAACATGAGTAGAATAAAAAGTACGACTACTTCTTCTCTCCGTCTCCATCAAAAAAAAGAAAGACAGAAAATAATGTAACATCTTCATTAGTGTCTTTCATGTTGATGTATACATATCAAATGTTGACCAGGTTTCTTGTCTTGCTCACCTTCAGTACAACATCCCCTTCCTGGATGTTGCCGTCCCTGGCTGCCAGGCTCTCAGGGGAAATGTCCTTGACAAAGATGTGGCTGGCCAGGCGCAGGCCATATTCTGCTTACAAAGTGAACGACAGCAACAAAGACCATGTTAGCACAGAGTTCACGTGACCATCCCGCACTGACCGCGCTCTGCTGTCAAGCTGCTGCTCCCACTGGGATTAACAGTACTGATTAAAGAAGATTAATTGCTCTTTTACTTAGATTTACTTGAGTTAACTTGGATTCTGCTGCGGCTGGCAACTTTTGTTTACTCTGGCAGTTGACCAATGCTGATTTGGAGGTCTTATTCTCTCCTTAAAGTCTGGCTGTCTGGTAATAGTTGGGGAAATAAAATGGCAGGTGATTTCCCTGGATTATCACTTTCTTTGTGCCCTTCCTTCTTTTCTTTAATTTTTTATCCCCGACTTTGTGAGCCTCACCTTCATTTTTGCGGGATTTGACAAGTGTGACCTTTGCAGGACGTGGGGGCAGGTTGTGTGAGCGGCGGTCTGAGCGTGGGGAGAGACTCCTCTCCCGCGAGCCGCTGCGTTCACGTTCCCTGTCCCTTCGCCCGCTGCTCCGGCCACTGCGCCTGCCCATGGCCCCGCCCACACCGCTGTAAGCGCCGCTGCGTCCGCTCCGCGTCTCATATATCTCTTCATCATAGCTGTCCTCTTCTTCGTCATGCTCGGACATAGTTTCCCTCTCCCCTAGGCGGCCCATGGGGACATGCACCTTCCTCTTTCGTCTGATTGTCTGGCCAAAGGAAATGACATGAAATCAGTTACAGTAACATGAATCAATCACCCTTTTGCTCATATATCCTCCAACTAGTCAGTTGGGAAATACATAACACATGTCTAAATGTCATACTTGACTTATTTTTACTTTCAACAACTGTAAAGTAATTCATAATGTGACGGTGACACTCACAATTTTGGCAATTTTCCCACTTTTACGAAGCTGTTGGACTGCGTACGCGTGCTCCACATTGTCCATGGAGACAGCATTGACCATAACGACTCTGTCATTTTCCCTAGAGAGAGGGGGGACACAGAGATATGCGACATGCTGGAGTCTTTCTGTAGCAGGAAGGGTAATTTAATACTAATAACTAGCCATCTGACTGCACCGCCAATAATAGAACAAAATCTTACTGCAGCAGGCCTTCTGCCGGGCCTCCCTTCAGCACGTCCGAGATGACAATGGAGGTCTCGCCACTCTGAAAATGAGGGTTATCCCGACCTCCTGATATGGCTATCCCGAAGCCAAACCCTGGTGCCTGCATAAAGAGAAACACAGATTAGGATGTTGATTTAGACGTCTGTGTAGATACTGAATGTATAAAGGTCTGACAGACAGAGCTGACTGATAAAAAGTCTTGAACCATTTTTAGACTGTTAACCAAATCTACGTCAGATAGTAGACATACATTGTTGTTTATGCTAAAATAACTATGTTCTCACTGCCAGCATGCACATAGACTAAAAGCTGTAGTGAATTAGCTTCTTCTGTATAATTTGCATGCAAAAAACCCACAAAATGCAGTTTTTCTGTAGTGTATTTAGGCTCCACAGCCAAGAACATGGGAGAGAATCATGCATGAGAAATGTTCCGTGATGACTCCTCTAGTTTTGTCTGTTCCACCTGCAACTGTGTACACAGTGAGCACACTTCCTACATGATGTGATCCAGAAAATAGGAGGGAGGGAAAATGCAGGGATGGGGGTTGGAAACAAAGATAGCAAAACAGACCGGATACTGGGACCAGGATAAGCTTGAACAGATAGGTATACAGAGGCATCTGAGGAAGGATAACAGATACTTACCCTGTGTAGTGTTACTGTGTGCTGTTCCCAAATGACAGTCTCCTCCATTGCTGCGCTCTGGAAGACAGAGATACAGTACAGTGTGGTTAACACAAGAAGTCCAACAGAGTTCTGATACAAAGAGTGAAAATAGGGCAACTGGAAAGGTCTAATGACAAAAGGGACACACACAGATTCAGTCATGTGTTCTGCTAAAGTCTCCGTGAGTAAAACACCAAACGCCCTTGTTCAAAGTCACTCTAAGTCTTTGCTACAGCTGGTAAATATATAAATTCAACACTTATCCTGGGGCCATTATTGTTTTCTGTCAAGAAATGAGTTGATGGACGGAAGTTTAATTATACACTATTTTGATAACTGATTAATCATTAGCTGTAAATTATGTTTTGAGCAAAAAAATGGCAGAAACTCATTAGCTCAAGCTTCTCAGATGTCTGGTTTTCTGAATGTTCTATGACGGTAAACTGAATATCTTTGTGTATTATTTCAGCTTATCAGTTTATTTTACAGTGGCCATGGACAACACAACTACTGAGCCAGAGCTAGCTACAAAGCTAATTTACATCTGTGGCCCCTGGGCAGAGAAATATTAAAAAGCGATAACATGCAAAGCAAACAACACAACACAAACAATTAAAAGCAAAACAGTTTGCAAAATCTACAATTTTGTTGGTTCCACAAAACACTGCATTTTAAACAGATCAACAACTACCAATTAATCTAGAGACCTTTTTGTTTCTCTAACAAGAAATCAATAAGTCACAGGCGATGAAAAAATAATTATTCAAACTGACAAATTATAAACATTTTAGTGTTCAAGCTCAGTTTGCCCCTGAAATGGATTTATGCACAGCAGCTTTTCACCAGAACTGTGAATTCAACCTTTATCTGACTCTGCAGGATCTTCATCATCTTTTTCAAGGGAATAATGTGGATGTATGTGGATCAGCACAATCTGGCTAACCGCCTCTATAATGTGTACACTTGTGCTCCCAGGCACAGATGTACAGTCGGTGCTTCTGCAGTAGACTTCAGTTAAGATAATTAATAGCCACCTGAGGAATTCTGGTTTTAATTTATGATTTGCTAACTCCTGCAGCAGGGATAATACTAAAGCCTGCAGTGTGTGTGAGTTTTTAAGACAATAATAGTATTTGACTGGAGCTCATTGCCACTTCATTCCCTCCACTAAGTTAAGAGTTTCTATTAAAAGAGGGAAGCAGCCTCTTCACATGGGAAATCTAATAAGGATGCAAACTGCCACAGCCGCTGCACACATGCAGCGTTGCACCCAGCAGGTTATTGAGTTTGTTTCAAGTTTTACACTCTTACTGTGATACAGATAGCACTGTGTTGTGCTTGGCTTTATCTGCAGTGCGCTCACACAGACCACACAGTATCAACATACTCTCCTTTATAGTAGATCCACAGTGTGACAGGCCATGTTTACAGTGCACTGAATACAACAATACAATGATAAAGACACTGCTAGATACAGTGAGGTCACACTGACAGTAAGTCTTTGAAATTAAAGGTGCCATATTAGGCTCGTTTTCAGGTTCACACTTGTATTTTGGGTTTCTACTACAACACGTTTACACGTCTTAATGTTTAAAAAAAAACAGCATTTTTCTCGTACCATCTGCCTGAATATACCTATATTCACCCTCTGTCTAAAGTGCTCTGTCTTAACGCCTGTCTCTTTAAGCCCCCTCCTGAAAAAGAACAGTCTGCTATGATTGGTCAGTATTTCGGAATCTTCCACATCTGCGCACTCAGCGTCTCTGCACTGTCACTGCAGTCAGGGAATGACTGTAACAGCACGCGGCACTAAAACAGCAGTTTTATATGGTATAGTTGTGACATCACAACGTCACAGAAGTCCTAACGGCTCATTTAAAGACAAAGGTGTCTTAATAAGGGCTGTATGCATTTCACTGTAGATTGAGTGTGTTGATACCTCTATCTGCTTTATAATAAAATAGACATGGAAATCTGACTTTCTACAATATGGGACCTTTAAAGCACACCCTCCGTCACATTAACAACGTGAGAGGATAAGATGAAGGTCAACTCCTTCAGCTGTTAGGGCAGCACTGTCCTCTGCGCCCCGCAGCTTAGTTCTTATCTTATCTTCTCTTCTATATCGTCTCACCTCCACCACAATCTCACGACACATTAGACATTCAATGACTGCGTATAAAATACTATCAGGTCTATCCCTGTGGGGCAAATTATAACCCTCATCACAGCACCTAATGCAATAACCCCCTTATTTGTCATGTAAATTGATCCTGGGAGTGTGACCATAATAGGTGAGACGATCACACATTTCCCTCCCGCTTTGCTGTTAATTTCTTTGACACCTCGAACACTTACAGTATGGCCACCTACTGGAGGCAGAGGACTCATTGGGAGGAGTGATCTCATGTTGCGGCACATTAAAGTGTGATGACAGATGAGTTAAGGGAGATGAATCTTACATTAAAAGCAGCATCATGTTCAGTGCTTGGACTAGGGCTGACCCGTATGCTTTGAAGCCAAGTGGCTAATTGTCACGTCCCCATCTCTCATTTACAGCCCCCCAACTTCCCGTCAAAGATTCAAATAATTGCGACTATTTCTCACTGAAGCTTCAATGTTCAGATCTGTTATTCGAGACAGCCCTTGCTTGGACCCTTAGCTTACATCATTGCCACTTTGACAGCATCTTCAAACCCAATACATCCAGCAACGTTGAAGATAAATCTGCACCACATCAGGATGACAACCTGCTAATAGTGTGGCTATCAAGTTCCCAAAAGTGATAATAAACCACAGGCAAAATATCAAACAATTACAGTTGGGAAAAAAACATGTGTCTCTTTTATCTTAATCTTTTTTGTGATAGAAGGTCTGAGGAGGTAATTTAGTCTTTGCTGCCATCTTGTTTATTGTTTTACCACCCAGGCTTCCTTCAACACATCGTCCTGATATCTGTCGCGACCTGCTGTCCAAGTGCCAAATGTTAGCCAGCGTCTGAGAACACAGGCAGCTGAATAAATCGCCACAAGTGGCCCCAGACGTTCTTGGCCTGGCAGCAACAGTCACAAACTCCTCAAGCAGCTTATGGTGGGACTCGCACAAGCAGGGGGGAACAAAAGTTTGAACAGGGGAACTCCCCCTGGCCTTTTACATTGAATACACTGCACTTGAGAGAGGAAAAAAAAGAAGACATCTGAATATTAACAAGACTGCTGAAAACAGGCATGAATTCTCACTGGAAAGTTTGCTCTTTGGGGAGAAGGATTTATGCCTGTGTCTTCTTGATCAGCACTGTGGAAACGCTGATGCAAAGAACCTTGAGCATTTCGGATAAATTTATAGATGGCTTGCCACTAAACTGCAAAGTTATGGGAGGTACTTGTTTCCAGTTGACATTCCCACTTTGAGAAATTCTTTATAGGCATTTATGCTGCATAGCACAAACATGCACACACACAAACGTATGTGTGTTGTGAGAAATGTGATTTTGTTGTCTGGAAAATATGATTAGAGAATGCTTACTGTGTCTGGTCCAACACAAATAAATCACCATAAAATTAATGAGATGTAAAATCCCAAATTGAGCAAAACAGGAGGAATCTAAAATGGAGTAAAAGCTAAACAACTTAGGAGGGGGAGGAAAAAAACAAAAACAGATTAAGCAGGGTCCTACAGCGTATCTCTCCCTCTCCCACCCTCCGTCACACACACACACACACACACACACACACACACACACACACACACCTTTCACTTTGAAGGGATGTAATTTTGCTTTCTCCTCCTGCAGAGCTTGTTGCTCTGGTAACAGAGGGGGAACAGTGTGGTGTTGTTCAAGTGGTCTGACATTTTCAGGCCGTGTCTGAAGGTTCCTCTCAACTGTGGGAGGTTTAAAAAAGACACGGCTGAATTAATTTAGAAACAAAAGCTTTTTTTTTTTGCATTTCAGATGAGCACTCTTTATTTGTTGCTGCGTGCACATCTAAACACAGACGGCACTAATGGCTTGACGTTTGTCCAACAGCAAACGTGTTAGCTCAAAAGTGTCGTTCTCCGCAGGAACTGAGAAAGATAAATAACACATGCTTTGCAGAACAATAAAAGAACAACATACTGTATGCAAATAGCATTTTGTATTCAGTCTCACAACCAAACTAACATCTTTGTGGCCTATTCAGAGCCACAGACACTAATCTCAGAAGTCAAGTAAACATAAAAGAAATCAAGGGAAAAGTCTGAGTAGACTCTGCACTGCTCCTGTGTACAGTTTGTACTAAAGTCGTGTCAGCATCCAGTGACTGATGAGTTTCTGTGGCACCGTTGTGTACACCCTTTATGGCCACAAACAACTGGTGCCAACAGAAGCTTCATGCCACAAGCCAGAGCCAGGGCTGGCAGCCGCTCCGCAGCGGAGACACACCATGTCGGATGGGTCATGCTTGGGGGATTACAACCAGGCAACTTGGGAGCCAGCACTACAACACAGATGGACTAAAAACACAGATGGATCACACAGCTGAGTGGAGAAAGGACAGGAAAGCTGCGGTCAAAATGGACTGTGTGGAGTCGATGCACAATGGTATAAGGCACAATTACTCCACAAACCCACTGTGGATTTAGTCCTCAGCGGATCACTAACTATTAAAGCATGTCTGTCAAAGAAGTACTCTAAAATACTAATTTCCACATGTGAATCAATTAAGGGCTGCGACTAATGATTTCTTTCCATTATCGTAGAGTAGAAACGTTTAGTTGATTCATCAATTAGACGACTGACTGAAATTTAATCAAACTATTTCGATAATCAATTAATCATCAACTGTAATTGTTTTTAAGCAAAATGGCAAAAACTCATAGGTTCAATCTTTTCAAAAGTAAATCTTTTATAGATAGTCTTTTATGATGATAAACAGCATATTGTGGCACTGCTGGTTGGACAAAACACTGCATTTAAGTAGGGCTGCAACTAACTGTTAGTTTTATTCTCAATTAATCTGCAGACCATTTTCTCAATTAAGGGTTTGGTCTATAAAATCAGAAAATAGTGAAAAAGGCAGATCACATTTTCCAAAAGTCCTCGCTGAAGCCATTTAATGTATTATTTTGCCTGACCAACGACCGAAACCCCCAAGATATTCAGTTTGTAATTACATACAGAGATACTCACATAGCAGAGGCTGCGACCAATTTTTTTTGGCATTCCTGCACATAAAATGGTGTCAAGGATAAATCCATTATTAAATAGTTTGACTCAATAGATTCATTTTCTGTTAATCGACTAAGCTAAAAAAAATCGGCAAATTGTCACAGCGCTAATTTTAAGACATCTCCACTAGCTTTGAGAACATGTATTTGGTAGTTTTTGCTATTTGTTTACATTCAAGAACAGAAGTGGTCAATTAATCAACAATGAAATCAATCTGTACATCTGTAAAATGCGATAAAATAGTACAAAACATCCATCACATTTTCCTGGAGCCCAAGTTGACATACTTAAAGCTCTAGTGTTTAGGATTTAGTGGCCTCTAGCTGTGAGGCTGCAGATTCTAAACAACTGAAATTTTAACCGTATACCAAGTGTGTCGGAGAACTACAGTGGCCGACGTGAAAATGTGAATGGCTCTTTTAGAGCTAGTGTCTGATTGTGCGTTCTGGGTTAATGTAAACATGTCTGACACTGTGGGAGAGGACCTGCTCTATGTGTACATATAAATGGCTCACACTGAGGTAATGAAAACACATTGATTTATACACTAATGAAAAAATAGTTATCAACATTATATCCAGTTTCTGCCAACCCATCATCCTAAATCCTTCACACTGGATCTTTAAATGTCTTGTCCAACCAACGGTTAAAACACTCGAATACTACTTGTATCTGTAGCAGACATTTGTAGCCAATAGAAAGTAATCTGGACCTGCTGTTGAGCCACTACATTCAAATGGAGCAACGACAAAAACAAGTGCTCATGTGACCTGGCAGCACCATCTGAATCAAGCACAAAGGAATATTAGCAGATTTTGGCGACTGTTGGCGAGACTACCAGCCACTTTGGCAGCGTACTTGTCTTTTGACAGTTCTTTTCAATTCCAAATGTAATTTTGGCTGCTAAAATAGTAAAACAAGCTGATCTTTGGTGTCGCATTGCAAGCCATGCCTCACATCTCTTTCCAGATTCTCTAGTGTGGCAACAGAAAAGACAGGAAACGGTCAAACGTGACAACCTGAAACGTGAATTTCCTTAGTGATGTAGCCAAGTGCTTTGCTATTTTACAAGCAGCAATTCAGATTCTATTAAAGCAAAAAATCTGAACCAAATAATGAAGAAGAATATCTCTACTCAGAGACAAAAAATCCTTAATATACAATGAGTCATCACAATACTATCCCAACACGACCCATGAAGAGGGAAGCTAAGATGGTGTTTCATTTTGTATTCACTTTGGAGTATCATTAAAATTAAAGAGTGCTGGCTCCCCAACTCTCTATTCAGCAGAAAAACAAAATCATATTTCTTCTGAGGAGGGAACTGAGGCAGTATGGTGGGGTGTTCAATTCTCTGACTAAGAGAATAGATTTTGTGCTGTAGTATGGTTTGGGGGTGAGGCAGAACCTTATTCAATTGTGACCACTCTGGGACAAGAGTGGCTAAAAATAGCTCTCATTAATTCTGCCGTTGTGATGCTGCAACAGAGTGATTTAAGGGAAACTTGCAGCATGAACACTGGAGAACGTTTAATAACCTCGTGTTATATTAAATGCTGCGGACTGACTGGAACAAATGATGTGGTACGGCGTAGAAAATACATTCACTTCCTCTCTAGTGCCTATTTGTTGGATTTGTCTGTACGACCTGAGGAAAACAAAGAGAGGTAGATCATTTTCTCGGAGCCTGCACAGCACCAGTGCAGAGAAAATACGGCTATCCAAACAAGTATAACAATAGAGGATGCTTAACGTTGATGCTGAGATAAACAGAGTGGATCTAAATGGCATTTTTAGCATTGGATTTTGCAGAAGCAAAACCAACCTAGGAAAATTACTCTTAAATCATTTACAAGACATGATAATGGTATGATACATATCTTCCATTAAAGGATGCAGAAAGCCATGTCATCTTACATTTCTATTTCTAGTGCATCTGAGATAAGACTTCTTTTCCAGATCCCTATTTGGGACTCAAATGAGCCTCCACAGTCCAACTACAGATGGGTCCCCACATAATAAGAGCAGCAATAAATGAGGCTCAGTCTCCAGCGGGGGAAAGGAACATCTCTCATTTGTTCAAAAGTTCAGAGCAGCCAGAGCCGTACGAGCATTAAATCAAACCTGGAATGACACTGACAGTCCGGCGATGAACAAATTGCTAAGTCAAAACAAGGATACTTCTGGGACACTGTGCAAGTTGCAGTGCGGCCAAAGACTGAAAACAACAACAGGATCACACTCCACTGTGGCTGCTGGCAGTGAAGCAGCAAACAAGTAGAATCAGATGATTGATCACTTCAGAAATTGAAAACGATGTGCTGGGGAGTGCTGACAACTGCTAAAACTCCCCTGCCTCGGAGATCATATTCAAATGCTAATGAGGGGCCATGCCTTAGCACCAGTCAGAGGGTCCCCTGAGAGATAAGTGACACTCTGCACATACAACATGGTTCGACACTGTGCTGTGCATCGCTAATGGAGGGGAGATAGCGGGAGAGATGCAGCACTGGCACAAGATAAGAAGGTCAACAGATGAAACCTATTAACTCTGACATAAAACTTAATTACCAACCATTAGAGCCACAAAAAGACACACACTTGCATTATTTAACAGCTACAGTAAAACAGACGTGCACCTCATTCTCTTCATCCTTTTGATTTGCTGCTTAACGCAGGATGCATAGAAAATCAGAAGTACTTACATCAGTGCATCCTGGTGACTACAGAGGACACAAACAAAAGCGTCTCCAACCTCCAGCTACTCCTCAGTAAATCCAGCAGGAGATTCCTGCAGACGCACATCAGCAGCCTCAGTGCACAACCGCACCAATCAGTGCTAGGAGGAACTTACCCCCACCTTCCTTTCCTCTTCCCTTTTCTTGGCTCCGGAACAACTGAAATTACGACCACAGGTGAGGGGTTAAGAAACACACCCCGCAGCTGCAACCTAACGCTTCCTCTGCCCCACAAAGGTCTGTGTCCTCTCCCAGCATCTTTCTTCAAAATGTATCCCTCCCTCCAACTCTTTTCCTTAACACGCTCATGGGATCGAAGCAAATCCCCTCTGGCTTGGCAGCGATCTGTGTGGGATCTGCAGTTCCGCTACAGCATGGGACTCCTCTGTACTAGCGAACATCCATCCGCAGTGTAAACTGCTGTATCGGACTTAACCCCTGAGGTACCGCGTTGAGCCAGAGCAGAATTCATCAATCCTCTTTGCTTGTGGAATGTTATTACACCCCTCCTCCTCCTCAGGTGTGCTGCATTGCATGCATACATTATGCTCAGCATGTTCATTGATATGCCACAGAGGATCACTGACCATCAGCTAATAACAAACAACACATAAGGATGCTTTTCTTGGTTTGTTTTTTTAATACTGCAGCTGAAGACAGTGCAATCACTGTTTAATTTCTCCCTGTACACAAACTTTTGCTGAAATTAACAGGTTGCTAACAAAGCAGATTAAACCAAACTTTAAAAAAGGGGGAATCTGAGAGGTGGAGACAGAATGAGGGGAAAACAAAGAGGCACATGCAACATGTACGAGGAAGAAAATTCTGAAATCTGTAGGGCAACACGATATATTCAACAGATTTCTTGATTCAATTTTCATTAAAATGTTACTAGCCTAACTGCTGTTAGTTATTTTGTCTGCACATCTTCCAAAGTAGTTCAATAAGTTCAACTGTTTAATGGTAAAATTAACTCAGCAGCCTGCTCTTAATATCCCCCCCAGGAAATGCTCATAATTATACAGACTACAGCCCAAGCTGTAATGATTATTTCTCCGTTACAGACAAAATAGCTTACTGCAGTGCAGTTTGCAACACAATGCAAACTAAACTACGAGCATTGTTCTGTCCTTTGCAGAACATCTAAACAGTCTGTATCCAATCAAGCAACATTTAGAGCACACGGTTAGACAACTTGTCCGAAGAGTTTATGTTTACTTTAGCAGTTACATCATTTTACCCCATTACTGCTAAGACTTCTGTGTTTTCTATATTGTGACATCCTGCATGGTCGCACTGAGATGGGAATTCATCCTCAGGCAACTTCAAGCATGTGCAGTATGTGCCAGCTTTACACAGACTGAGACATTCCTTGTTGTCTATGAAGGACTTCATTTTCCTTCAACAGAAAATACATAGTATACAGAGCTGTTATGAAAGGCTGGGGTTCTCTTTACAATGCAACTTTTGTTCCAGGTCATGCTGAGAAGACAGGTGAGAGCACAATGACAGAAACTACTGTACCTCTAGATCAGACAGATGTCGCAACATTTCACTGTGCGCTTCATCCTAATGCATGACACAATCAGAGGGTTACCTGAGGCAGCCCAGGGTGCCTTATTTTAAAATTAAACTATAAACCATCTACTCAGCCTCATGCACTTACACATCCCTTACGGCCTGTAACCGGCCGGTTGTTCCTCGTCAAATTCCTGACATTTATAAGACAGTAATTACCGATATTTCTTTATGTAAGGGTGTGATTTGCATACTTGTCAATGTCCTGTTGTCTGTGAGCGGGAGGTAAATCAGCAGTGACCACTGGCATGGACGCACTGTGCATCCAGATAAAGGGGTGACTCAGCTGGGAGTGTATTTACATATTGTTGTTACAGATCTTTGTTTGTTTGTGAGATACGAAATGCATCGAAAATATGCAACAAACATAACAAAATGCAATGACAAGAAGGCAATTCAGCAGAAAAATGCTAAACCACGCATAAACCACTAAGGTATGCCAACCTGTGATACAGTAAAATCACAAAGCATCTGATTTCACACACAAAAACAGTTACACATTTTCACAAATATTTAGCCCAGATTCATCATCAAGGTAGCGGAGGGATCCAACACCAAACCAAGGCCATGTGGGTCGTGACATCCTCGTAATCAGTCAGGATAATGATGGAGCTGGACAAGCCTGACAGACACCCAGTCACTGCTGGCATAGGAAACGAGTTAAATTTACATCCCTCAGAGCAGAGCCGGAGAGTGGTGACAGATTCCACTCATAGTTAGCTCTCTGCACCACCTTCTGCTGACCAGCCTCCAAATTAATTATTTCTACATCAACCAAAAGAGGCATGTAGAGAGCCCAAGCTGCTAATCGCTATAAGTCAGCAGTTCAGCCACTACTACGTCTTCTTCCATAATACCACTACACATTCATGACAACAGAAGGTGTGATTACACTGTGAAATAAACAGTCAGTGCTCCTTAGCTCAAGGTATCTTTCTTTTCCAAGCCGTTTCTTACTAAACCACTGCAAATATCAAGAAAATCACAAGAGTCATGGCTCTGACAACTAGACTTAATATTCAAGCTTTAAAGCTCATCTACTGTAGCACTCATTTTAGTGTTTATCATGGAAAGGTTTCATGTTTGGACGCACTTAACTGAGAAATGGCACCACAAAAACACATTTGCTCATATAAATGAACAATACTATGTCCGACAACTTAAAATCTTAAGGGGCAGCACATAGCAGCTGTTTTTTGTTGCAGTATTCTGTTAAATTTTGTGTTTCAGTTGCAGATACTTGAGCCTTGAGGTCATTTTAAATAATGGTATTGTTTTTAATGAGTCATAGCATATTTTAAAACATAAACAATTCAGTGACTATAGATATTTTCTGCATTTTGCTTGTTTTTCAATGTGTGCAACACATTAAAAATGGTCATGTCTGGGGAAAAGAATGACCTGACATAAAGCTACTGAACTGGCAAACATTTCTATGCAGGATGAGTCTCATAGGCACTCGGATTCCATGTCACATATGGACATAAAACATTGAATAAAATGTCTCTGTGATGGCTTTAACACACAGATTTTATATGAAACCTGTCAAAGCTGCTTTTCTAAGATTGCCAGTGCTACAGTGCTTTTAACCACCAATGACTGGGTTTCAGTCTCTAAAGTAAAGGAAGCCAGCAGGCAAACATTATTTGATGTGCTAAACACGGAGGATGACTGTCAACACTGTAATTAACAAGTGTTCCTATTAGTTTTGTGTTTAGACAGAATGATAATTGGTTGTTATTAGCCGTCATAATATTGATGCTGACATGAGTTGTGTACTTTCTGTCCAGCAGTGTGGAGTTAGTGCACGATACAAGACACATCCTACTTTGTTCAGGGCACATATTATATTGTCTGTTATGAGTCATGTTATGTGGAAAACAGCAAAAATGACTTTGTGTCTAGTAAGTGGTCAAGCTGAGTTGCATTACTATAGGTGGTTTTATTCATATTTCATCCCTCTAATTAGCACATTCTGAATATCAAACCTGGAATAAATGACTTTTTGGCTACTCTGGGGTAGCCGAAATGGAAACACAACTTGATATATCATTAACATTTAAGCTGATATGGATAATTATTAGCTCTGTCTTTGGGCTCCACCAACTCCTGAGGTAAGTACTGACCCCTTGGCTGCTGCTAAATGCCCCATTATGTTCACACGCTATTCGCCAACTGCTGTTTGGTGTTGAGCAAGTAGTGTACAGTGGGTTATTAGAGCTTTTTAATTAAAAAACAGCTGCCTGTTGCAACTGAAAATGACGCTCTGAGAGTGTAAGAGTGAAGCAACACGGTAAAGTTGTAAGCCGTACAGAAAAAAGATTTGCTTTTTTTTTTTTTTTTACAGTCTACTTATTTATCATATCTTGCTGATGTTTCTCGTTTTGCACTATCCCCTTTGCTGCTGTAACAATGCAAATTTCCCCACTGTGGGACTAATGGAGGACTATCTTATCTTATCTCAGCCGAAACTCGCTGTAAAGCAGTCCCTTGCACACAGTCGCATTGTTTCACCTTGTCATTTGATACATTATAAAAATACTGATTATAGATGTTCGGTTTTCTTTTCTTTTTTTTTTTTTAAATAAATTAACAACTTATAACAATAAAATGTAAAACAAAACAACTAAATTGTCTCAGATTTCAATTTTGGATTTCTACAGATCATTTTCCATAACGCACATAATAAAAATAAATAAAATTTTGATACTTGCTCTCAGTATAGTGGCTCTGTGTGAGCAGAGTCTATTTCCAGGCTCCACAGCTGGAGTCAGTGATCATAACCAGAGCCTGAGTGTGTCCCGAACACATGGACCAGGAAATCAGCCCCTGAACTCAATCAGCCCTGTGGAAGTTATCAGTGCCCCACACAGAGCACATAAGAGGGCAGGAATGTGCTGATAAGCTGAGCCACTGACCTGCACCCCGCCTCCCCTCCGTCACAGTGATTGAAATGAGGACGGCGGAGCCAATGAAAAACAGTAATGATAAGAGATGTTTCCACACTGTAAGAAAAAGGAGGTTCGCGTTGAAATGTGATTGATGCCAGTTTTTGCAAGCCTCTTCATCCTGATAAATCCACACCCCTTTCAAAAAGGGATTTACGATTGACTTGATTTATATAAGCAAGCTTCTGTATAACTGGAGCTATAAACATAACGTAAACGTGCCATTTGTTAACACCAAGACTTACTGTTCGATGGGGACATGGGCTTTAATGTCATATTTTTTAAGAGGTGTTTGCTGGGAAGTCTTAGCTTGGCCATGTATCAGAGCAATGACCTTTCAATGTTCACAGCACACATCAATCAACTTTCCAACACCTCACACCATTTTCAAAAAGTAGCCAAAAAATGAGGTAATATAAAATATGTAAGGAGCCAAAGAAGATAGACAGATACCAACTATTTAAAGTGTGATCCACAAAATGTCATCGACGAGGCGTAAGAGTATTTGTAGTACAATCTATCTGAAGTTATATTTTGTCCTTGGATACAGGTTGTGAAGGTTCACAAAAACAGACAACACAAAGAACATAATAACAGTATGTGATCTCTGCACGCTGAGATGTGTGAATTTTTAGCATTTAAAAAAAAAACCCTCCTCTCGTGCCAGTTGCATTATAATTCATCCTGTGCCAATATGCCAACAGAGCATGCAGAGTAACATTTAAGTGGACATAACGAAGCGGGGTGGATTAAACTGGGCTGCAAAACAGAAAATCCTCCTAAATTGAAAAAAAAAGAGAAGGATTAGATTTATTAGCTAAGAAGGGTGAAACAAGCAGTGTCAAAAGTCCATCTCAGTCTGAAGTCACACCTCTCAGTGGATGAAAATATCACAATGATACTAATTATGCAAAATAATCCATGGTGTAAGCAGAGATGTAGTACTTCAGGACAGCACGGGCTAACTCATTAAATCGTTTTCCTTTTTATTCTAGTGGCACCTCCAGGCTATCACTAACACTAACACGTGCTATCTTCACAGTCTCCCACCATTTTTTGGCATTGTTTTCCAGCAGCCTCTCTCTACACAGTTAGGCCATTAATCTCTTCAAAGAGGGACCTGAGGACATCTACTTTGATCTCTTTTATATTAATAAAATAAGCCATTTGATTTGGCATTAACACTTAAGCATACCTAAGGTTTTAAAGTGTCAACACGTGCTAATAATACAGTCATGCAGACTCATTTGTGTGTCCCTTGCCACGTAGGTATGTTATAACCAGCAAGGGATAAACCCCATATTCCACACAGTTTCCACAAATACACAGGACAACCAAACTGCAGTCAAATTTAACTCAAGTAGGCAAAATATCAAATACACGTGTCCTTCCAAAACCACGATGACTCAGATGACTGCTGTTCCCATGACAGCTTAGGTCAACATGATTTACAGGGCAACATGTATGGCTGCCCTTGAGCTGCTGGATATTCTCTTCATCTCAGGCGTCATGGTTGCCAGAAAACACTCTGCACGACAGTGCCATCTGAATTATTCAAAAAAACTATTTAATCATGCAATGAAAGATCTAATGGCTGCCGCTATATCATCTGTATTGTGCCTCCCCCACTTCATTTGACAAATCTGTTGCCCTGCCCAGCTGCCATTTCGTATACCCATTACCATCATGAGGCCAGTGATGACATATTTAAGTCATGGACACAAGCTCTTACATAGTCCAATATGGAGGGGTGCAGTGATGAATCATCATACTTCTATTGAAAGATATACCAAGTGCACATTGTATTCTACGTATGTTATGGTTAAAAGATTTACTGTGTGCTTTAAATAGCCTTTTAGGAGCTTCAATTACATTAAAGCCTGTTATCCACGATAGAAACTAAACAAATCAAAGACAAACTGGTGACAAATCAAAGATAAATTCTATAAATATAAATAGATAAAACCTATTATACCTCATACCATTCCTACAATATATAAATACAAACAGAATGTAGAGCTGGGTGATAATAACAACATTAACAACATATACAATATCTGATATTTTAGCCATTATTTCTGGTGCTTGCACACAATATTTAATGTAAAACCAGGGTTGTGAACAGAACAGAGGGCCTCAATGTTTATTTGCCACAGCAGGCACATTATTGTTTATCTCTTGAGAAGCTATGGGGTAAAAAAAAATCAAACCTAATCACAATAATAACATAATAAATATATAAGTAAACAATAATAATGTCTGACATGATGATTTCTTTATCCCCAGGCTAAACATATTGCAATTCTGCACACCAGATAAACATGAATGGGCAGTGTGCAGTGTTATCTGTTTATATACTAGCTGTACTAGTTTACAGCAAATGCAAACTAACAAAACAAATGATAACAATCTACAAATCGACACTGTCCAGTGTTTTTAATATTCAACAGGTGATGACTGATGCTTTTTGTATTCGTTAGCAGCAGTCCATCCCTTGGTATGGCAATGTAAATAGTGAGGTAGTTAGCTTGGATGAACTAAGCTAAACCAAACACCGCCTGCAGCCCACAGGAAACCCCCCAAGCACAGCTGATATGGCACTATTATGACAGCTGGTGCAGACACCAGGACAGGCGAGCAGGTATTTCAGTATCACCAAACTAAAGCCAGCTAGCGAGCTAACTTTAGCCAACTGCTACCTAGCTTCACCAAAGACCCACTTTGGGTTTCCAAACGGACCATCAAAACAAGGTGAGCCACCGCCGTGACCTTCCCTTTAATTTATAAACCCCGGTGTCATATTTGTAGCAGCTGACCTCACTATACCACCCCCTCCTTCTCTCTCGCTGTCTGACACTTTATTAATCTTGTGCCCCCTTTATACCCTCTTGGTCAAATCAACCCCTAGCTGGCCGACATTTTGTTCCAGCAGCTAGGCTAGCTCATCCCAGCTAACGTTACCTGGACGCTCCGCGCACTTGACGTGGAAGCGACCGGTCCGCCCGATGACAGCTCGACCGCGAGGCATTTTGTGACTTGATATTATCGCGTATGCAAGCTCCGCAGAAATCAGGGCATTGTTATTCATGCTTTCAACCAGATGATAACGTTAGCATGTTGGGGCAACTAGCTAACCACTTAGCATACCGCGTAGATGCAGTTTGCTAGCAGTGAGGTAGCTAAGTTACCTCGGCTTGCACCGTTATCGCTCGCTCGTACCCGCAGAGGGACACACACATCCAGTCAGCTCCTGCGGCTACAGCGAAACACAGCCTCCCGAATAACGTACTCACGGACAGATGGAGAAACCCATTCACCTTTCGATAAAGCAATGGTCCTCACGGCGTGCTTGTGGTAAATCTTACAGAAAAGGAATGGAAAGGTTTTCCTGGTGTGGCTCCAGAGCAGCAGCCGCCGCACTGCAATGGCAGGCAGTGGATGAAGCCTTCCTTCTCCCCCCTCTGCTCTCACACTTCGGCTGCCGTCACCGCCGCGGTGACAGTGACAGGTTCGCCTGGAAGAAACCATTCCGATTTGTCCGCGGGGGGGGAGGAGCAGGGATGCAGAGAGGCTGTCCACAGCAGCCGCAGCAGCAGCAGTAACAGCAGCAGCTATCCAGCAGCATCAAGCGCCATTCCAGCGTGAGAACAAGCGGTCGTCGATGAGGGTGAAAACAGAACGATGGAGATTTATCAGCTCTTTGTGAACACAGCGGTGCCCACTATATCTGTAGTAATGGATGCGGCTGTTATCATTCCGTCATCTATTTCAAATGCATCAATTACTAAGGAAAACACGATGACTAAAAAAATACTGATCCTAAAAATGTCCAGAAGTCTACTGCATTGCTATCACAGAAATCATCCACAATGATGGCACTGCGGGCTATCACAATTTACAACAACAGATAATAATAATGTTATAAGAATATTACAACGCTTTTAGCCTGTTTACAGACAATTATTAGGCCTGACCAAATGATTGGACTATTTTTGATGTTTGGATTGATGAGAGTAATTACATAAGTTTGACTAACTATAGGCCTTTTGCAAGCAAGAAATAGAAGTGCATGATGCATTTAGCTACTACAAAAAAGGTGTTTTTCATTAGTCTGTTTTAGCCTCTATAAAAACACTGTTGGTGTTAACTGGCTGATCAGAAATGACTTAGATTTATAGACAGCTGAGGTCTAAAATTATATAGACATTTGTGTCCATAAAAAATAACTGAATGTAACAGAGTAAAACTATTTGAGATCTGAGACCCTGGTACTGCAGCGAGGCAGCTTAAAGATAGCTAATATCCTTGTTTGAACTTTGTATCAGCTACCAAAATAACTTCCTCTTCCAGGTGATATGATTTCCCTATTGCACCAGTGATGCAGTGGACTTCTACAGGTAGACTGCAGAAGGCCTAATAGACCTTTGTGCAAACAAAGCATTGTAAGCTGTGCACTTGCTGCATGTGACATAAGGGGTTATATTTTATCTTTAAGGAGCTTTTAACAAGCATCCTGATCAAACAGAGAGCTAATAAATCGGTGTGAGGATGAGAGCGAGAGAGAGCTTTGTTTGCAGTTAGAGTAAAGCTACCATGCCCTCATGCACCCTAAGAGAGATGTGTTAAAAATCATTCTTTATATTTTAATTTTAGCCTCATTTAATGATGTGAATAGACTTTTTGCACAATACATTTCAACCAGATGCTGAGCTGCACTTGGTTTTTAGAAACCAAGAATGTTTTAACACCTATTATGTAAACATTTAAAAGCAAGACACAGTAGATATCCTGTTAATGTATCACCTATACACACAGAACTTCACATTCACATTCACATGCACATTATCTGCCAGTGTGAAAGGAAAAATATGCGACAATAACTTTCTGATGTTAAGCAGGCCTTAATATTGATTTGACAGATCGACTTTCAAAAAAAGAGTGGCTTGATTGATTGAGCATCCTTTGAAACAAAGGACGTGACAAGGACAAGATGGTTTATCCTTTGTGTGGGTTTTGTGTGTGTATGTGTGTGCATAATCAGGAAAAGCAGCTATGTATTTCAAAGTGATAGCTTTGCTGCAGACACTGAAGATTCGAGCCCCTTAACCAGCAAGACATTCCGCTAGTTTAATGTTACATTGTCTAGAATGCAAAAGGCGGTACGAGAAAATCTATTTGTATATCACTTTTAACTACCGCAAACATAAACTCTTTATTGGGAAAGCTGAGGTAGACTACTTAAGTAGTAATGACATGCTGCATAAAGCCATTTAAAATGCAGAGGATAGAACTAAAATCCACCCTACAGTCACGATGCTCAATACTCCTTCCCATGGGGTATACAGATTTAATCAATATACAGTAGAATGTAAATTGTGCACTGCACCAAACTCCACTCTTAAGACTCCATCGCATGCACTTTAGTTTTTGTGCTGGCTTTTCCAGAAGTACCTAATTCTCTGCAGCACCTTCTGTTGTGCATTTTATCACTTTGAGATTGTGTGACCGTTCTTGTCACCTCTACCTCTGGCACTAATGAGCGCAGGAGAAGATAGGGGCTGAATGTAATGCCGGAGGAGCACAGAGGTCCTGCAATGTTGCTGACGTAGGGAGACTTGCCGCAGATTCCATTGGAGGATCTGAAGGAGAAGGGGGGGGGGGGGGGGGCATCTTGAATGGAAGAACGCGAGTTGGACAAGGTCATAAGAATTAGATAAACAAGGGCAGTCATATATATCCTGTGGAAAAACAAAATATGATGAATAGCGGTCGAAGACACTACTTAAAAAACAGTGAATATGTCTGTGACCTGCACCTCTACAGCTCTTTTGAGTGTCCATTGGTAGCGATAACATGCAAACCTTTGGCAATATGTCAGGATAGAATATGTCACTGAGCATGAATGACAGTAAGATGACGGCACTAGTCATCGTCATGTATTATGGTATTCAAACTAGCTCAAGTATTGAAGCAGAAAAATGGAATCAAGCTATCAAACCCCTCTGGTAATGCATGAATGTAAACTTTTTTTACAGTCTGCGTGTGATTGAATTGGCTCTGATGTGAGCTTATGCCGCTTAATGTATCTCTGTTGAAGCCCTTGAAATACCCTCTGTTAATGCTACGACAGTGTTTGCATCACTGGCTCCAACAGCACAGAGGGAGTTTCACATGCCGTGCAAAAGAATTATGCAGCCTCCACCCCCCCCCCTCCATCAGCACATTTAGACACACTGACAGGATCCAAACCAGAGTATAACTGCAGGAACAAATCACACGAGTGGAAAAGCAAATTACAAATTCACAGCAGGTTGGCTTTTAGAGTGCACCGCCTCTGACGGTGAGTGAGTCACCTCTCAGCTGCACAGGTCAGGAAAAAACAGCCTACTAAGCAAAGGTTGGCGTGGCTATCTATGAGCTTTAATGACTGCAGCTATCAAATGACATGACAGACGTTAAACATAGCTCTGCAGCAGAGGAAAAATAAGTGCATTTGTCCAATAGCTGTGTGAGAGAGAACAGGCTGGATGATATTATGTGACACTGTGTTGCCAAAGCTGCAAGACGATACTCAAAACTTTGTGCTTCTTATCTTGTTATCCAGTCTTTGGTTTTACAAATTGGAGTACATCAATGTAATCTCATAAGGGAGTGAGCTGGCTACTGTACAGAGGCTTGTATTTCTGTGATTTCTGTGTTGTCCTCTGTCAGTATCACTGACCTCTAGCATGAAAAAGCAGCACACTGGCTTGACAGCGAGCCCATTTGTTCAGGACAGAAATTCCTCACACACGGTGTCATAATGCCTCACGATTACGTGGTGCAGCACACTCAGAGCTGAGGAAAGAGACAAGGGTCCATGATCTGGCAAGCATGAGATATCTTGTAAAGTCAGCAGTTATCAAAAGGTGCTTTATAGAGGAGTGAAGCGTGACCTCGGTGAGGCAGAGTTGAGGATGTACGGCAGTAAAATGCAGCTGAAGCATGCAGGAGACAGAGTTTGGCTGCAGCCTCCTGATCTCTGTCCAGCATATTAGCAGTTGGTTTTACACTATGTGATTGTAACACCTGTCCCACAGAAGAAGAAATATCACATCTTTTATCCGGAGTGTAACATTTACATTCTGCATTAGGATACACATAATAATGCAGCTGGCTTTGCTCTTTGGGCTTTTGTGTACTCAGCTTTTATGTAAGGGCCAACAAAGCAATTACATAGCCTATTTTGCAGGAGACTAATTTCGTCTTTGTGGTTTGGTTCCTTGTAATTCATACTGAATACATAGTTTCTATATTTTAATAATAACAATTACATTTTTAAGTGCTGATGCATGCTTGATTTTTTTGGGTTGCACTGTCTGCAGTGAAATGCTGCAATGAAATTACTAAAATAAGTGTACATTTTTAAAATGAATAAATATCAGTCCGCCAAAAGGTATTTAGAGTCTGGGTCTTCAACTGGGGTCCATGATCCCTAGGGGGTCCTTAGAAATACTGTTATGTAATTTAATTTGTTTCAATTAAATTTTTTTTGTTGAAATGTGTCTAAAAATTCAACATATTATAAGCAAAGATAAATTGGCCTATTTAGAATTTACAGTACATTACATACAGTATGATTGTATATAAAGATGAACAAGCTAAAATATCCTGGATACAGCTGCCGCCATCTTTAACTGGTTACATCATTTGGAGCCGGAGTCTGCGCAGTGGCAATCTCCACACTATCAAGTTCCCTCCCATACACTCATAATCGCGAGCAGCACCACTGATTGCGAGCACACCTATTGACACACACACAGCTGTCCATCATGACATCAACCCCTTTTTATAGCCTCAAATAACTGTAAGAAAAACAAACATTTGAACAAACATCAGCATGATCTACCTGAAATGTCTTTTTACAGCTCACACAGTTGTCATTTTATAGTTTTAAATAACTAATCAAAACCAATCTTATAACAAAAACAAACAAATGAACATACAGTAGTGTGCTAAACACTACCTTAGGGGCTGTGCACATGCTGCATTTTTGCAACCTTAAATTCATTGTTTTCAATACAGACGCGCAACAGATGCGCTCAAACACACACGTTCCAAGCGCCCATTTTTCAGGGCGTGATGGCTGCGCTCTGAGATAAACTAACTTGAACTTTTGGAACGCAGCAGCGCACACCGCATGTCATGTGACAAGGAACAACCAATCACAACCAACAGATACCTTTCCCTTCATTCGTATGTCAGTCTGTGGTAAATACGGAAAAGTTGATCATGTTTTTCATCTGTCCCATGGCGATATGCCTACACACTTATAAACAGCACCTGGAAGAAGATCAGCTCTGCACTCAGGATTTCAGGTAAATAGGCTTTCTTAGCAGCCTCAGATGCAAGCTGCCGCCGTGCTCTTGAAAGCTGGTTAAAAAAAGGCACAAAAGTCACACCCAATGCTTGACCTTGCGGTTTCCAGGCGGTTGAAGACACAGCATGTGTACGGCCCCTTAAATGACAGAAACCATCTTTGGGAAAAAATTCGTTAACATAGAGGGGTCGGGGTTTATGACCTATACTGCAGCCAGCCATCAGGGGGCGATCGACATGCTTTGGCTTCACCTTTAGGAAGCTATCCTATCGTCCATCTTTATTTTACAGTCTACGTACATTGATGATTGGTCAACTGTTACTTATTAATTCTTGTGCAATCATATTAGGTAGCTAATGCTAAATCACTGTTTGGCACCTGTCTGTAACAGCAAGGTGAACTAGTTAGCTAACAGCTACATACTCCTGAAACATATTGGTCAGTTACCTGTATAATTCTTGAAAGTGTACGGCCATTCTTGTGAGCCATAATGGATCATTTTTTAACTTTTCTGAGAAAAAGGTGATAACTCAGAGAAAAACATGGTGTATGAATATATGAAACTGCCAATAATTATTGTTTTAATAGCTTAGTATGGTATGCACATGCTAAGACATGGCACTTCAGGCTGCTGCACACGTCATTACAGGCCCAGTTTTAAATGCAACCCTGCTTCTTCTCTCTTTCAGCTAAGGGGTCCTTGGCCTGAAAAACTTTCAAGACCCCTGATTTACGACAAAATCATCAAAATCACTCCCACTTCAAAGGCAGATATTTCATGTAATGGTAAGAAATGTGAAACACAGTCATGGTGTTGAGCTACAGGCAGTAACAAAGGACAAACACCATGTGACACTGAACATACAGGATGTGATTGAGAAAGCACAAATCGGGATTTACTGATGCATAAAAATCATAAAATAAAATCAAAACCCATGTACAGGGAGAAAATACATATTTTTTAAGATTCCCCAAATGAACCTATAATCTCCATCTCATTTTTTCCCACCAACAGCTGAGAGCTCAGACATATCAGGTGACATGAAATAACCTCACTTTCCCGGCCCACGGGATCATGTGACAACAGGCCACCAGCAGCCAAATCCTCTCTGGATCAAACTACCGCATCATGTACAGTTGCAAAGAAGCAATCGCCTAAGTATGTTTATCCCAGGAGGGGAGTGCTAATGCTAATAAAGATGAACAATTCCAATCAGTTAATGTGGATGACAGAGAGGTCTTTAACAGCAAAACGGTGAGTTAGGAATTATTCTGCTTTTGAAGATCGGATCATAGATCACAGTGCTGAATGTGGAGCTGGATTCCTTGAGGGGAATAGAAGCTTTTAAAGCAGCAGGATCCTTAAAATCTGACAGCTGGAAATGATGACGGCAGATTAATTATCTGTTAATTAAGCAGATATACTCCACAGCTCTTCTCACATAAGCCCAGGGAGACTCACTTGTCTTAAACCCAGTGGTGAATCTTCCTATAGGCAACATGCAGCCGGCCGCTGAGGGTGCCACCGAAAGTGGGGGTGGAACGTAACGGAAAAGGTGGAGTGGATTGTATGTTGGGAAGGTAAGAGAAAATGAGCCAAAAGCCATCTGGGAAAAATTTGCACAATCTAAAGTCTCTTATTTTTTTTATTTTTTTTTACTGTAGAACTTCAAATAGTAGCCCGGGCTACAACTCTGCAGGCTTATATTTGGGACAGGCCTTTAATTCCTTATACACAAAACTGTTGTGTATAAGGAATGAACACATACTCTGACTTTATGACAGCTTCAGAAGAAGGGAGTCACCCCTGTTTTTTCATCATGCCGGAAAATCTGAATGAATTACGATCCTCTCTGGTGGTTTTAGTAAAATGATGATAACAATGTGTAGCATCTCCATATTGACAAAAGTTTAAATATCTATATTTTTATGTGCAATCTAAATGGCTAACTAACATTAGCTCAAGTGGGTCAACAATCTGGTTTTATACATCAAAAGAATTTCTATAAAAATGAACTGCTTGGCACCCAGACCAGGCTTCTAATAGAGACAGGCCTTTATTTGCAACATGTGTAGCTACACCAGGCTAGTAAAAGAGACTAAGCGTTTAATTGGGATCAGGCTTCTAATTGAAATTTTATGGTAGTTTATTATGATGTGTTTGTCGGCTAAGTTGTGTATTTGTGTTGATTCTTCATTAGATCTTATTATTGTGGGTAATAAAGATGATAAATATAAAAGCCCACAATAATAATTTTCCCTTGGGGGGGGGGGGGCAGGGAAAGCTTGCCCAGGGCACTGAATGTACTATGTCTGGCACTGCTTTAATCTATAATATTTTTACAAAACACAATACATAAAATGCTTTTACGATCATAGTGACGTCCCCTCACCTATACTGTGACCCCTGATGTGACCCACCAGTTAAATCACTAATGAAGTGGCTGTATTCTTTTCATTTTTCATCAACCGGACCCTTTAAATTAGTTTGGATTCATGCAAGGTTGTCTATTCATGGCTTTTTCCCAAGAGAGCAACCACGCTCAGGATGAGAGTAAAGCAATTAGAGGCCTTGGTGGTATGGGATCAGGTGCTCCCTTCGGACTAGACCTAAGGGGTATTGTGGAGGGCAGGTGATGGGGGTAACGGAGACAGGAAAGAAAAAGGGAGAAAAATCACCCAGGGGTAATTTACCGCACTGCGGGAAGAAGCCAAACAATGCTATAAATCTCCTCTGCTCCTCAATTCAAGTAGAAATTAATTTTAGCACAACTACAGGTGGACTCATTGATAAATCCAATAAGGAGAAAATCAAACCACAACTTTCCTTTAACAGAGGGAGCCGTGCAAGTTTGCCCCCTGTACAATACATCAGGTGAGTGGAAGGTATTTCACCAACCACATGAGCACCAAGAGTCCTCATACTAACAGCTCTTGCCGTTCTAGCGGCTGCACTGCCCACTGTTTTTAATCATCTGTGTCTTAGCAACTGCAACAACATGTCTATCACCACCTCTGAAAGCTACACATTCATTCAAACCCTACAACACATCCAACTCCTCCTTTCTCCATTGTGTCAGTTATGCAAACATGGATGTTTCACTCTGTTCATGAACATATAGGTAGTAAAATTCTGCCCTCTGCAGGGCTTCAGCTGAACACTGTTCCTCCGTGTCAAGCATGACTGTCTCCAGCCTTGCGAGAGGAAATCTATATGGAGAATTATTCATGGTGGCGTGAAAACAAGCGTGAGGAAAGTGGATCTGCATGATTTCAACCCCTGCTGGCTGATGATGCACGCGTGAACTGATGGAGGGAGACACAAGGAGGAGCAGGGAGTTGTTCACCCACGGGTCTGCCGTGATGGGATGCTCCTGAGTCTAAACAGCATATGGTGCCTCCCTGGGCATCAACACACATCCTACATGTCCAGCAACACAGCAGGCTGCGTGACACACACACACGCCACTGATACAGCAGATACACACACTTCTAGATACACAAAATGTACACACTCTTCTTCCTTTCATTCATTCTCAAACACAGAAAGAATACACATAATGGCTTTATGTAGGAAATAACAATACAAACACTTTTTATTTAATATGTTTGTGTGTTTATTTCTGTAATCATAAATAGAGCTTGGTGCGTTGTGACATGATAAATCTCACAGGATGTGAACCACTGATTTGAAACTAATAACTGTCTTTCATACATCACAGTGCCTGGTGCTGTATTTCAACTATCCATGAACTGTCGCTTCATTATGGTATTGTTATTATTACTATTATTGCTGATAAAAACAATAAGAGATTTGAAACAATAAGTCAATTGATACATCAGCAATCTACAGAGAATCTATCAGCAACTATTTTGACATAAATTTATCGTTAGAGTCACTTTTCCAGCAGAGAACATGAAACACTTGCTGCTACCGGCTTCTTAATGTAAATGTGAGTATTTCCTGCTTTTCTCAGTTTTATATTATTGTAAACTGATTAAATTGGTTAGACAATAGTGGGCATTTTCTCTTACTATTTTCTATTATTTATAGATATAAAGGTTCAGTGTGTAGGATTTAGGGGGATGTATTTGCTGAAATGGAATACAATATAATAAGCATAATTATTGTGCTTTTGTAACCTCAGAATGAGCCGTTCATATCTGCATAAGGAGCGGATTTTTGTCTACAGAGATCACCATGTTGCACGGCCATGTTTCTACAGAAGCCGAGAATGGAGAAACCACACACTGGCTCTAGAAAGGACCATTAGTGTTTTCGTGTCTGCTACTGTAGTGAGCAGCCCCTCCAGGACGAGTAATGTCAGAAAACACACTTTTTTTCAACGTGAGATTGCTTTTTTTCTGTGTTTTAACCAGTTTAAAAAATTGGGTCCATTTTTTTTTTTGGAGAGTAGGAGACTTCTGGAATAATTTGGCTGCTGCTAAAAAAAACCTTGAACATCTGGATCTTCAGTTATCAGAAAAAAGGGTGTCACATATTTGCAGGTGCTGGGCTAGAGGCCTGTTTCTGATGAGCCAGTGTTGGAGAAACACTGACTTGTAATGTGACACTGCTTTATTCAGTGTTTTTACAAGTTTAAATCACCTGATCTGTTTGTTTTGAAGAGGAAGATACCTCTGCAGATAATTTGGCTCCCAGTAAAAACCTCCTGAACGTCTGGATTATAAAAAAGGTGAGCACACATTTGCAGGTGCTAGTGGACCATCTGCAATGTGCCAAACAGCATAGGCGAAACACTAATTTGTAACACGATACTGCTTTATTCAGTGCTTTTACCAAATTTAATCATCAGGTCTGTTTGTTTTGGAGAGGAAGGGACCTCTGTGGATAATTCGGCTCATACTAAAAACCTCTGGAACAATGAATACCGAAGGAATTCTAACTGGGAGAAGTTTCAGCTGGTTACCATCTGCAGTCCTCCCTGCAAGATGCCACTAAATCACCCTGAATCTTACACACTTCTCCTTTAACAATTAATCAGTTAACTGAGAAAGTCATCAATATATTTGAAAATAACTGTTTTTGTAGCCCTAATAAATGATATATTCATTAATATGCAGGACATTAACAAGCATGTGTCCATTATCAGTGTTATATAAAAATGTAGACACAAAGTGTTAGACAGCAGCAGATAAACACAAGTAAATCCAGAGTGTATTTGCTGCCTGTAAAATATTTAGTTGCATTAGATGACTGCAAAATATCACCTTCAGGGTAACAGTATCCGTTCATCTCATGATAATCAATCAACAGACAATGTAATCTACAGAGCGGCCACAGCTGCGATTGATTAACTTGTCTTGGGACAACCTTCCCAGTCTTTCATTCTTCATGCTTGACTTCCCCGCCATGGCCACCATCTTGAGTCCTACAAACATTACATCATCCTGCTGGTTGTCCTTCACTTGACCCCACACTGGAGTGCTCAGAAGGCGGGGGGGTAATAACATGAACATCAAGCCCTCTTTGAAAATAAACCAAAATTATAATGAGAGCTTGTTAGTGCGGTATTAATAGACTGTATTTTTGGAATGGAAAATATCCTATGTGATGTTGGTTTAGCGCTACATTCCCACTAATCCTCGGCTGCTGATGGTACTTACTGTCCAGGTCTCCTCTGCTGACATAAATCATGCGGGAAAGTCAATAGAGTTGTTGGGATTTATGTGGCTTTGAGTCTTCTCTCTTCAAAATGATTTGTTGTAGATGAGGGACACGAGCGCAACCATAAAAACAATTCAGAAGCACGCGTCATTTTCTTCAAATCTTCCACTGACAACCAAGGTCCCGGCTGTTTATAATCCCAGCATCCTTTAAGAAATGAACAAGAGGGTATTCAGGTCCAGCTGTGTCACTGAGAGCTACATAAAAATCTATTTAAGGCATCCTGGCTTGTGGGTATATTATAAAACTGAACAGTTACCATGAAACACACCTAATAATTATACATTATGTATTAACATAGCAGTCATCCAGTGTATTTTTTTTCGTAGCTGCTGCAGAGGCCATTAAGTCAACATAATGGTAGACACGGTGCAGAGTGCTCACAGTGACCTGCCATATGTCCCATCAGAGGACACATAGGCAGGCCTTGCTCCTGAGTCACAGCCTCCAGAAAACATACCCAACATCTGCCATCCTCTTCACGCAGCCTGTGGGAGCACACACGCAACCTTCACATGCACCACACAGGGCCACCTCAGTGTCACACACAACCCCCCCTCCATCACCTCCAACCATCCCCCAGTGCTTAACACCTACAAGAAAAAAAACCATCATCCATTCGACTCTGTTCTTACATAACAGACCTGTCTTACCTAAAAGAAAATCAGCTGCTGCCCCAATCACAGTACCGCCCCCCCCCCCTCCACTTCTCCTCCTTCCAATAACACCTCCTGCAGCCTTGGTTGTGATAAATCTCCCGCACCCACCCCCCACACTCTGCTCCTCCCTCCCTCTGTCTCTTTCCACAGCTCTCGTGGTGTGTCTCACTCAGGTCCGGCCCTCTGCTCCCATCCTCATGCACCTCCACGCCTTCAACACACGGGAACAATCTCCCTCTAACAGGCCCTGAATATGCAGATTGGTTAATTCAGCTGCAGTTGCTCTCTCCGTAAATGCATCTGCAGCACTTTCCGAAGACTGAGCAGCGAATAAATGCTTACGCCCAGGCTTTTTTTTTTTTTTGGTGGTGGTTAGGGGGGGAGTGCCTCTGCTCTGTCCACGGCAGACTGCAGCCAAGGATGGGATTTTAGAAGTGGAATGGGACGAGTAGAACTAATAGGAGATTAAGACTTTGACCAAGGCGAAGCTCAAGGCCCTGTTGGTGACTGATCCTGATCTGTTAAGGAGTAATTAATTTAATTGCGCTTTTCATCTTGGCTTAGTTGCATCTGCTCCCGCTGATACACTCGTAGTTTCCCCCTCAACTCACCTGGTTATAGCCTCTGCAGCAAACATTCCTTTAACATTTTCCAAAACAGCTGAGAGGGCAGGAAAAATACTGCATTAAAAACAGATCTTTCCTCAAATCAAGACACATGAAACAAAAACAGCAACCTCAGTTTAGCATCCACACTGCACCAGGCATACAATGTAGATTTTCTGAATGTAGATGTAGAATGTAAAGTATAGATTTTTTTTCCCAATGTCATGATGAAATATAATGCACATATAAATAAGCTGTAGATTCAGAATCATCTCAACATTGATCCGTAAAAATCACACATAGCAAAGACAGTGTTGTTCCCCTAAAGGTGTACTGCTTCTTATCATTAATTCCGGAGGTTTTCTGTTTTTAGAACGACAAAGAAAAGTTACAAACTGGTTGGAAAAACAAAATCAGGGATGTAAATAAAAAAACAGAATAAGATGTTGTGTTATAGTTGAACAGATGGGCTAATGCATCTCCCCAAAGCATTAAAAAATGCTGTAAACGCTGCTGCTTTGAAATGGGACAAGGTGTTGTTGATGAACAGAGAAAAATAACTCCTGCTATCCACAAAGGCATCGGGTGCATTAAAAGACTGTAGTTTCCCCCCCCCTCCATCTCTGTTGTGCTTTCTGCAGCCTTAGCACTAAAATCTGATTCAAGCTTTCTGTGAACAAGTGCGATGCTTGCCAACACAAATGACAGCGGGAGTGGGCCAAGTGCCAAAGTCCTCCCCTGACTATCAAGAGAGAAAAGCAATCAAAAGAAGCAATCGATATAAACAAAGTCTTAACTACTATTGATTATTTAGCTCTACGCTGATGGGCAATGATAGTTATGGACCTAAATTCATACACTCAGTTGATTAATATCCTCAGTTTTGTGTTGAAACGGCCAATCAGGGGAGATTTTCTGTTGGAAAACGACTGCGGATCGCCCAACGGCTCAGAGGCAGTGTTGTGTCTGTTGTGACATTTTAGTAGGATGCAATGGAAACTGCTCCTCAGCTCAGCATCCTGCAGTCTCATCACTCACTGTAAGGCGGACCGTTACTTCCATCAGCTGCATTTGAGTTTGGGCAAGTCAGCAAGTTTTCCTCTAGTGCACACACAGCCTGTACAAAAGAAATATACCGAGGAAAGGCCAGGAGCCCTTAGCTGGGCTCTCAGTCTCTGGTGAGATAGTGGCCACTCCAGCCGTTTGAAGCATCCTCTGAGTGGCATGCCATAAAGACAAATGACATCGATGTGGTAAGTCGTTCTCTATGACTTACAGAGCAGGAGAGAATATGAGACTACAGTGACACTACACTGCCTTTTTCCATTCAGATGAAGGCTTATGATTGCTGTGTATGGCATAAAATCAAGGCCGCCACTAATCTGTCAATTACAGCCTAAAAGCATCCACTGTCTGGTTTACTAGACGGGAACTGAACGGTGATTTTGTAATTACTTTGGAAATATAGGTCTTTGTTCAATCAATCATGACTGTTCAGTTTTTGAGTGACGCAGTGCAAATTATCTGCATTAGTTGCATGGCTTTAAAGATGGATATGTCAGTTGGTTCACCACTTTGCATCAGACTGAAATATTTCAACAACTGTATGGATTGCCATGACGTTTTGTACAGATTTAAAGGAGCTTTATACGATATTCAGAACATTAATACAGCAGAAAACAGCTATTTCCTACGTAAAGATTTAGTGGAGGCGTCCTGAGCAGAGAATAATCACGCTCCCTCTCTGTGTGTTTCAATTTGAGCCTGACATTTGCATCCCTGTGTGTGTCCCACTGGCTTGCTAACTGCCACGCGTTGCACTGTACAACCCATGGTTGTGGAACTGCATCATCTTGGAGGCCTGGTGCCCATCCTCCGGTTCCCCCCTTGTTAACACTACTAGTTCTGTCAGCACTATTGTTAGCACTGTTCATGCTGTAGCACTGGTAGCTGCTAGCCACCAGGTTCAGCCACCACCATGTTGAGAGCTACGTGCAGACAATTCAGCCCAAGATTCTGAATCATAGATATGCTCTGATCAGGGATGCCAATTTAGATATTTTTTGTGACCAATAAAGCTAACCAGGCAGACGTTGAACTGACCGCGCTGTGTCATGGCAGAATAGGAACTTTGCTGATGCTTTCCACCAGTAAGGAGGATTACTATCCAATGATGGTGACTGTCTCTGATATCCACCTCTGCCTATGGGTCATTAGCTTGTTGAGAAGTGCTTCAGTCTACCATGAGCGACATCATGCCATTGTCCTGGTGGCGTCACACAACTCCAGCCTGGGCAGCAGCAGACCCCACTGTCTCATGAGCTCCCCATGAAGTCCTTGTATATTAGATCTAATATATATTTTTACCAGTTTAACTTATATTGGTGGTGGTGACGGCATGGTGGGGCTGTGATTAGCATTGTCACCCCAAAGCAAGAGTGTTTCTGGTTCGAACTTCGAAAGCCTGCATGCTCTCCGCCTGTCAACTTGGATTTTCTACAGGTACTCGGGCTTCCTCCTACATAATTCAAATACATGCAGGTTCACTGCTGACTATAAATTGCCCTCAGTTGTGAATGTGAGCGTGAATGGTTTTCTGTTGTCTGGTGACCTGTCCTAGGGTGTACCCTGCCTCTTGCCCATTGTCAGCTGGGATAGGCTACCTTTCTGTTAGTGCCACCAGCAGGTTCAAGTTTTCTCTTACCTTGTGAAATGTCTCAACAAAACCAAAAAACAAAGGATATCCATGGTGCCCAGAGGATGGGATTCCCTGTGTGCCATCATGCGGTTAACATTTATGGTTTTGAGTAAAGTGTCTCAACAACTATTGTCATGACATTATATTCAGACTTTGATGTCACCCTCAGAATGAACTGTAAAAACTGGCGATCCTTTGGCCTTTCATCAAGCACCATCGTCAAATCAAAACATTAATGTGTCCAATTCTTCGGTTTATGACCAAAGATCTGTGTCAAGAAATGAAATGGAGATGCTAATACGTGCTTTTATCTCATCACATTTGGACTACTGTAATTCTCTTTATTCCTACCTTAGTAAATCCTCTTACAAAAGGTCCAAATTGCTGCTGCTAGGCTCTTAACGCAATCCGACAGCCGGTCATATACTACAACTATTTTAAACTCTCTGCACTGGCTTCCTGTTAATTTTAGAATTAATTTTGATGCTCACTTATAGATCCCTACATCACCAGGCTCCACACTACATCCTCTGCAACCTGATATCATGATCGTAGCTCTTAGGTCTTCTATTTAGGATTTTTAAAATGTACCTTGGATACATTTTAAGGCTCAGGGTGCTTTCCAATCAGCAACTCTGAACTTTTGAGTAGTCTACCAATAAGCTTGAGGTCTTTGGACTGTGGACTCTTTTAAAACGTAGGTAAAATCCATCTTTTCAGACAGGCATTTAGGTAGCATGTGGTATTTTTTGCATTAAATTGTGTCTCATGCCTGTTTATCTTGTATATTTCATCTGGTGTTTGAATGAATTTGAATAAATGGCTGTGAATAAGTGACTGGTGTTTGTGAAAGGTGCTGTATAAAGAAACTTTGCTTCCTTGCTTACGATCAGATACAGCTGCACCTGCAAAACTCATCTAATTTCCATCAACTTCAGCTGTACTTAGTGTTCTTACTGTTTGTCCTATATGTGATAAGCACTGGCAGATGGAGGTGTTGGAGGGGGGTTCCTTATCCAAAGCGAGGGTCTAAGGCAGTGATGCTCAACTTATGGCCCAGGGGCCAAATCTGGTGCAAAAAAAAGTGCCAGGGAAGGATCCCCGGAAACCCCCGAGTCAGAGCTCTGAGCTAAGCCCTGAATTTCCTCAGTTCTGAGAAACTGGCCCCTGGACTCTTGACATTTTGTAAAAGTGGCCTCCGGGCAAAGGAAGTTGAGTATCCCTAGTCTAAGGACAGAGGATGCTAGATTATAAAGCCACTTGAGACACTATAAAAATAAAATTGACTTGTCTCGACTAGAAAATATAAGCATGCAAATGTGCTAAATTAAGCAGATGAACATGATAAATATTACAACTCCCTAATATCGGCATGTTAGCATTGCCATTGGGAGCTTGTTGCATGCAATTCACAGAGCTACAAGCATGTCTGTGAACTCTTAGCTCATTAATAAATCAACATGTCAGAGAGTGGCTTAAAGCTCTGTGCCTGTGACACAGCAACACTCAACTGAAAATCATTAGGAGTTTAAGATAAACCCTCGAGGTACACTAAATGATATTTCAAACATCATTTAACATAACATTAAAGACATGAAATAATAGTTCGACATGGTTTTAAGCAAAAGCAGCTGTGATAAAATATAATATATGTCTCAGAGGCATTCAAAACTAATTTGTTCTCAGCAGAATTACCATTCCTGACCAGTACTTGTATCAGTGACTCAACCAGCTCAATGGTTTTGCGATATCCTTTAATGAGATGGAACGTTTGAGCTCAATTCACAGTCAGGTCGTATCCGAGCTGTCAACACGATATAATTCCCCGGAGGCCGAGGCCCTCCAGCAGTCTACTGCTCTGTCTGGAAACAACAAAGTCCACATGTGTATTTCAGTTGTGACTGCTTTGATTTATGCACATCAGATCTCTGGATTTCAAAGCTGCTTTGTGCATTAATATGCCTTTTATATATCTAATAACACTCGGCACAGGGTGTTTCATGATCATTAAGTGTGATGATAAAACAAGAAAGAGTTTCACCTCCGGCATTTGGGAACATTCTGAGCCGTTTAGACACCTGTTTTCTGAATGTGAACACGGATGAAAGATGAGTTTTTGCCTTTGAATAAAATAATAAGCTTGATGCTCAAACCAAATTTCGTCGTAGAACCCAGTAAAGTGAATCTTTAATTTGCTATCAATTTAATAAATTTCACATAAAACGTCAGCATCTTTTATGTTTCTAATTCAAGAACTGATTATAAATTGCCAAGTAGTCAAAATTAAAAGAGATTTAAAAGGATTTCCTTCTTGAGTTAAACGTGAGAGTAAACACACTTGTGTCCCACAATAAAGGAATGGTTGAACATTCTAGGAAATACACCTTTTCACTTTGTTGCAAAGAGTTTTATGAGTCGAGCTGCAATGATAAGTCAATTAATCGATGGAAAGAAAATTATTTGCAGACTATTTTGATTATCAACTAATTGTTTCAGTCATTTTTCAAGCCAAAATGTCAAACATTTGCTGGTTCTAGCTTCTTAAATGTGAGACTCTGCTCCTCTTTGGGGTTTGGACTGCTGATTGGACAAAAGAAGCAATGAAGACGTCACTTTGGGCTCTGAGAAATCATGATTTTATAGACTAAATCGGTGATTCCCAGCTGATCCAGGCATGGGGTCCAGATTTCTCCTTAGTCATTAATTCAAGACAGTTAAATATATTTGGCGTCATACTTGCATTTGGCCATGTTGTCGAGCTAGGTAGCTGTCTCTGTTCACTAGCTGTCCCTTAGTCACTCACTCTACAGCAGGAAACGGCACTCCAAAATAAAAGCTCTCTAACTGAAATTCACTGTAATTCAAAATAAATTGTGTTTTTTTTTTACAAACTTGACACATTTGTGAGTCACTTGGGGTCCATTCAGAATGGACCCACGGCCCCCTTTTGAACTACACCCGACCATTTGGGAACCACTAGATTAAATCACTTATCAATGACTCGTGAAACTAATCTGTAGATTAATGAAAAGAATCGTTAGTTGCAGCCGTTTTTATGAGAAGGCCAGTACCACTCTCATGTTTGTGTGGTCAATATGAAGCTACAGCCACCAGCTGGTTATCCAAACTTAGAATAAAGACTGGAAGCAGGGGAAAACTGCTAACGTTGCTTTAACCAAAGGTACCAAAATCCGCCTTCCAGTACCGCTCATCAATTAACATGTTAAACCTTGTTTGTTTGATCTGTACAAAAAGTGTAAAATGGCCACAAATGTTTTAATTAAGGAAACATACTGACACAACACAAGAAAGACTAGCAAGGCACATACTGACACGCTCCTATAATCCAAACACAGATCATATTTATGTAGTGTGGTGCAACAAAACCATTCAGGACTGCTTCAAACACAGCAGGAAGATGAACCATCATCATTATCTCTGAGATGTAAATGTGACTCACCAAATTTGCAACATGCATGCTGCAATTTGCAACACTATTTTCCTGTTCCTTTAATTTTCCACAGATTTCACTCCATACTTGCGACCCATGCACGAGATTGCAGAAGCCCTGCAGGACTTGCTAAATGATCTACAATTTGCAAGAGACCATTGTTTGTGAAATGTGCCACCATTTGCGATCTGTGTGTGTAAGCAGCATTGTGTGGGGTTTAATCTCACCACTTTTGTGTGACAAAATAGACAAGACAAATAGCTCATACTGTCCTTTGTGCAACCTTCTTTGGTGCATGGTTGGATTGATTTAAACAATACAATGTCTGTGATTTCTTTCGGTCACACATCAATCAAATACAGAGAGTAAAAATCATTATCCTGCACAACACCTGAAGTAGTCCTTCAAGAGTCCTTCACAGCTGAAACATATTCCTGAGGGACTTTTTTGTATTTGTCAATACTGTAACTAAATCTCACTAATGTCAAGTTGGTGATTTGTTCTGTACATTTCAGTCATACATTATAGCATCTGTGGTTTGGTGATACAGCTCATTATTGCATTGCGTTTGCCTTTGAATCTTTTACTTACATTGGAGTCAAGGAGATCAATGCTGTCCAGACTCTTGCTCCTGTGAATGCGGCCCTTGATGCGGCGGAGTGATGGTTTGCCCTGATTGGTGCTCGATGAGGATGCTGCTGTGACAGAGCCAGCGGTCGGGCTGGGGTGTATCCTGAGGTCAGCACCGAGGGAGCGGGAGGAAGGAGGAGGACAAAGAAAAAACAACAGCGCTACATCAGGGCGGGTAAGTACACATCCAGCATGGTTGTATCACAGCAGGACAAAGTGCCACGGGCAAGACTGAAGAAGAGGAGGAAGAACACAGTGGTCACGTTTTCTGCTTTTCAAAAGGCCACAGTCCCCCGCTGGATAAAATGGCATTTAAAGAAATCTATAATTGGATTTAATGTCACGGAGGCCCTGTAGGGGACCTGGTTGGAGCTCAGGAAACACTGCAGCTTCAAACACAGAGGGCCTGCTCAGCTCTGTGGGCCACACCAGCCAGGCTGTAGCTGGGTCATGGTGAGATGTGGGGAGGAGGCACACTTGGCTGACCTATCACCGATACTCTCAGGAAATGTTTTACCCTTCACAAATGACACACTTAAGCAGCACTGTTGGAACCCTGCTGACCACATTAATAGCCTCCGCCTCTCATTTCCTTTGTGTTTCTCATGTTCGCTGCTTAATTGCTGTGTAATGTGCTGTGTTTGCCACAAAATAAATTGTCCCCGTAGGCATGAATAAAACTGAACTGAGAGTTTAGTTGATCAATCAATCTGCAGCAGGGAAACTTTTTCAGACCAGCCACATCTGTCTCCTATATATTAGGGATATACATTACATTGGCACCACTTCTAGTAATGGGTTGGGTATAGGCTAAAACTAACAGCTTTTGGGGCGTCGGTGGCTTAGTGGTAGAGCAGGCGCCCCATGTACAACGCTGTTGCCGCAGCGGCCCGGGTTCGAGTCCAGCCTGTGGCCCTTTGCTGCATGTTATCCCCTCTCTCTCTCCCCCTTTCACACTTAACTGTCCTGTCCATTAAAGGCAAAAATGCCCAAAAAAATATCTTAAAAAAAAACAACAGCTAACAGCTTTATTAGTGATTAATAAATGAATTACCAATGTTTTATAGATCAGTTTTAAGACCTTCAGAAGGCCAGGTTGTGAAAAATCTCTTTGGTTGGTGTTTATCTTTTTTTATTTGTAAATAATGCAGCTATGAATATTCATTCATCCATTTTCCGTAACTACTTATCCTGTAAGGGGTTGCAAGGGGGGTTGGAGCCTATCCCAGCTGACACTTGGCGAGAGGCGAGGTACACCCTGGACAAGTCGTCAGACTATGACAGGGCCACCATTCATGCTCACATTCACACCTACGGGCAGTTTAGAGTCACTTATTAACCTGCATATGTTTGGACTGTGGGAGGAAGCCGGAGAAAACCCATGCTGACATGGGGAGAACATCCTGTCCCTGGGTTCGAACCAGCAACCCTCTTGCTGTGAGGCGACAATGACCACTGCACCACTGTGCCACCCATAAATATATTGTCACTTTAAATATTAGTAATGTGTTAACAAATGCAGATTTCACAGTTTCTAATGAGTCATCAAGTCTAGAGTTATAAATGTTAACATGCTGTTAATAACTTGATTTTGATCCAACTATTTGCAGGTTTTTCCAGAAGGTAAGTGGTCCATTAGCAAGACACACAACCTGGCAACCCAGAAGTTATTTTCATTAGTGACTTATAACAGATGTATAAAGTGTTAATAAATTAGTTATTAACCATGGATAAAACTATCAGTTACAATACTACTATTAGTTAGTAGAGCTGACACAATGAATCAACTGGGCAGCAAATTAGTTATCAGCTATTTTGAAAAGTCATACATCGTATATCGACGATTCTCAACCAGTGAGTCGCAGATTACTGGTGAGCCTCAGCGTGCCATCTAGTGGGCTGTGGTTACATTAAATTAAAAGTGTAATTTGTTTGTAATTTACAAAGCTTGTTTTTTATGTCTTAATGTGCTCAACACTTCACATGAACAAAAACTGTGAAATTAAAGTCATAATTTCAAAGACCAGTTACATTTGAATATCACTACGTCACATGTGTTTGCCAACGTTAGCTAGCTAATGTTGCCTCGGACGCAGTGATGCCAAATGGATCAGTTTTTGAAACTAAAAAGTGTGAGACAACCCTGCACCAAAAACAACGCTCCAAAGCATTTGGTGAGGAATATGACCCTGAAAACATAAAATCTGGACTCATGATGACAGGCAGTGATGCTGAGACAAAAGCACAATGTGTTGAATGTGGGGGAACTCTGTCAAATATGGTTCTGAAACCATCAAAGCTCCAGAGACACTTATACACAAAGCATCCCGGATGTGTTGGGACCGAGTGGCAACCTCCAGGGCTGAAAAATGAAGCCAAATGCCAAAAACTGCAGTTCCTTGAATGTCCACTTGAGGCTGGCTCCAGAAGCAAGTCATTGACCCCCATGTTAAAGTGCCCATCTTTACAGCAGAAACATGTTTACAGCCTGGTACAAAAACAGTTTGTTCTCTGTAGCTAATTTCAACATTAATGACAACTCTACAGGGGTGAATTGTTATATAACTCACCTGCTTACATTTTATTAAGGCTTAAAGTTCAGCATAATTAAGAGCAGGGAGCCTTGAGTGACAGGCTGTCTGCTGAAAGTATCCTCAGCTTTTCAGTTAGATCCTCTCCTCGCTCCTCCACGGCTCTAGCACTAAAATATGGTCACCTCTGGCTCCAAAAATCCAAGACGGTAACTGTCAAAATGCTGAACTTGAGGCTTCAAAACGGAAGTATAGTCGGTAAAGCAGTGGGTGATTGTAGTTATATGTGCATTATTTTTACAGTCTATGGTTGGGAAGCCAAAAGAATATTTCCTTCGAAAAAGATCTGCTTTGCTGAATCTTATATCACTGAAAACGGAATATCTTTGGGTTATGGACTGTTGGTCAGACAAAACCAACATTATAAAGATGACACCTTGGACTTTAGGAGATTGTGACAAACATTTTTCATTACTTTCTGAGATTTCTTAGAGCAAATACTTCATTTAGGACAGAACAATCTGTTCCCTGTGAGTGTGCCGTGCTCATGCAGCACAGTGCAGCTTAAATTGGTACTGCCTCCTTCTCTTCAGTCCTTCCTTTCAGTGTCATGAAGGACATTCACTCTTAATGAGGATTTATCTAACACAATATTCAATGAGGAAAAATCCTGTCTACACAGTGCGGCTCAGGGACAGTAGATATCCATTAGCGTGCTCAGCAGCAGGCCCAGAGGAGCTCCCGAGGTTTTGAGACTCAGCAAGGGGAAATTAGGAAAGAAAGGAATGAACAAAGATAGGAGGAAAGAGAACATCACCTTCCACTTTCTCTCTGCATTAAGTCAATAGTTGCCTGAAGCGGTGTAAGGTGCTTACTGGCTGGAAATACGAGGTAAAAAGCATTTGGCAATACGTGCAGTCGATTACAAGCGACCTCAGATTGTTCTCATAAACAATACAGCAAACATGACTAATGAGAAAAGCTGTATGGACTGTATCGCAGGCCCCAGTGCAGTCCTGCGCATTCGGAGGCTCATTTCTTGGATGTTGATTCTGAAATGGATTTCAGCCAAAACACTTCAGGCCACAAAGGCAGAATGTAACATAGTGCCAGCAACTGTGCCGACTCAGATATAATGTGCAGTGAACGATTTCATATCGCTTTAGTGATGAATTCTCCTTCTCTATCAAATATGCAGGTATAATGTGTTTCTCTTGAGGTTAAGAGAATACATAAAACTGTGAGACTGAATGTTAACATCTCCTTTTCACTTTATCATGGTTCAAGGTATATTTTAAACTACACATGGATGAATGCCATTTGGCATGTGACCCCCCCAAAATATTGCCAGAGTTTAAGAAAGTCGACTGTTTACCTTCTAAATTGAGGAACTTTTAATGACACAATTTAATAAAATAAGACATAATTTTTAAGGGACAGTTGACATTTTGGTAAATATCTGTATTTCTTGGCGAGGCTTAGATGACCACTTTCATTCTGTACATTAAATATGAAGCTATAGCAGTAGCTTTATATGAAGCAAAGACAAAGACTGGAAACCTGAGGAAGCAGGTGGGTAACGAAGATAACAAAATCCACCTACCAGCACCTCTACAGCTCACTAATTCACACATTATAACTTGTTTAATTTGTACAAAGACCAAAATGTAAAGATGACAGGTTTCAGACTTCTGTGAGTCTTGTCATCGCAGTTGTCACTGCTCCAGGGCAAGACATATTCCCAGCAGTCACTCCCTGTAAAACTTTCAACTTTGATTTATGTACGAATGATACCAACAACATATCATGTTATCGTGTGTTATCATGTGTAAGCAGACTTTGTTACTTTTGAACACGCCCAGACTAACTGTGTATCCTGTTTCTAGTATTTATTCAACAGACAGATGTAAAGCTGTTTTCATGCATGAATATTATCTTCCATTTCAACCAATATATGCCCCAAATCCTACACACTGGATCTTTAAGACAACCGTAAAGCAAACAACAAAATCTAAAATGCAAAATACTATTATTATATGTATAGTAATATTTATCACAGGTGTGGACTCAAGAAATATGACTTTGACTTGAGTCACTAATTTCATGACTTTAGGCTTGACAAAATCATAATAGCTCACAACTTCTCTTGGATTTAACACTAATGACTCATTACTTCACTTGGACTTGTAACACATTCTCACTCTGACCTCGTCACATATTGGCATTTGGTCATGGACTTTCCACGTCCACATACGACATGCAAAGTACCCTGGGTGTGTTGGTTGTTACGTTCTGGGACACCGTGTCAGGTTCTGTCTGTTACATGCATTGTCTTCTTTCAAAATACACTTCCGTTTTCACAGGAAATGTAACGTTTACATACAGTCTCTTTCAAAATAAAGGCACTACATCAGTACAACACCGCAAAAGGCCTTTTTTTTCCCTCAACAACAAACACACATGGTTGGGTTTAGGCAACAAAAACATGTGGTTAGGTTTAGGAAAAAAGAACAGGCTTTGGCTTTATAATCTTACAGGACGTGAACACTGCTCTCTCTGGTGAAAGTCGGTGTCTGTTGGACACATCCACCACCCCTCCCGCCTGCACCAGTTGGACTTTCACCGCCTTAACTTTCGTCCCTGTCCCGCCATGTTTCCCCCTGATGCCCCTGGGTGCCGTTAAACTTTAACAGCAATGTTAAAGGACGCCTTTTTTTGTTGGTTTCTGATGCCGCAAGTCAACGCCCATCCGCTGTATTTTGACGACTTCGGATCATTTTCTGAATCAGCTTATGTTAACGCTATTCATTCCAAGCAAGTTGACACTTAATTCCCCAGATCTACTGTGTCCTTTACTCGCTGTTTTGTTTAAGCAAACAGGTCAGGTGCTTGATGTGCGAACACAATAAGTGTCTGCTTGACCCTGATATGATGACTGTATTGGAGTCTTGGACTTCTTGCTGTCTCTGTAAACAAAGAAAAATCCACTTCAAAAGCAAATGAAATGAGATCAATGCCAGGACCCCCGATGACCCGCACCGTCCACTACAGAGGGTGATAATGTAGTTCAAAGATAAGGTAAGGTCAAGCAGATGCCTGATGCTATTACAAAGAAAGGACGAGGGACACACACACACATTAATCAGTTGCAGGACTTTATGCCGTCCTTCTGCTCCCTGTCTGCCTGGAGGAGCCATCAGGTACGATTAGTTCAAGCAATAACGGCCACTGCTTAATCAGCAAGTCAATAGGCAATGTTACGCTCCATTCCTCCCATCCTACCCACTGCTAATATAACACTTAACAAGGAGAGCAATCCTCACCAGTGTCTGGTACACACACACAGACACAATAAAACACATAAAGACACACACATACACTGTAAAAGAAACACAATCTAATTTAACATTAGCCCTGAATGAGTTATCCCTGTGCTGTAACCACAGTATCTGTCTGCTTTTGTTTTCCTTTTTGGAGAAAAGGTGCAGGTTAAAAATAAGACGAAACATTACATAAACACAATGGACTTGTTGTAATATCCCTGCAGGCTTGCAACAGAGTGTAAAGTTCATTAAGCCAGGTTAATGCTAATCTTTGGCTGTGTACAGAGGGGAATGGGTTTTTAAGACTGCAGGCAAGAGGAACATCTGTTTGCAAAGACTAATCCTAATTTAGAGAGATGCCGCTGCTATTCAGTCTTTATCAAAGGCAAGCGGAGCTGCGCCTCCTCTAATTTTGGGAGGATGCGATGCACATGGCACACACTGTCTCTGCACGGTGGATGGTGTAAGTGTTCAGGCAGAGCGGTGTGTAATCTCACCGCCACACGCTGTGAGATCAGCAGAACAGGAAGTAGCTCTGACCGTTTGACCAGAAATGGGACAGAGTTAATGCTGCAATTATGTAAAGAGCAACCTTAAAAAACAGTCACTTAAATTAAAATGCAATGAACCGTTTTCCTCTGTTTAAATCTGTCTGTCTGTCGGTGATGTCACATCCTGTCTGTGTGCTCAATGTATCTGTGAATGACGGGAATATGATCCACTTGCAAATACATACAGGGTAGTAATATCTATCTATATCTTTAGCTTCTATCTTTTTTGTAATTAAATTATTTGTTTATTCTAGAATGTAAAAAAATAATGATAAATGATGATCACAAGTTACCAGAGCCCAATAAGATTTCTTCAAATTTAACACAGTTTACATTATAAAAGATGAAAGCTCTAATTTTAGAAGCTTTAACCAGTAAATATTTGCCATTTCAAGTTGATAAGAATAGATAGATTCATTTTCAAATAACAGCTTCAGCCCCAGGTGTGAGTATCTTTTTACATTTCTGAGTATGGACAAACAGTGTTAGTGAGTAAAGAGCAAAATTGATCTAAAAGGTCACTTTAATCAAGTTATCAATATCATTTGTGGAAAAAGGTTAAACCGATAGAGTGTCTTTCTCCAGAATCCTGGCAGAGAGAAGACGAGGGACATTTGTTCTCATAGCAAAGCCAGGTGTTATGTAAGAATGTGAATTACAACTAAAATATGAAGAACTACAGTATACAAGCTGAAGCTCTCAGGTACACCATGCATTTATTATTAGAAACGTCTTTTTTTTATGCTTCATGTCTTGAGCAACCCAGTCGCCAGGAAAAAATGTTGCCATTGTATGTTTCTGCAAACCAAAGAACACACTTGTACGTTATTAGGTGATGGATACGTTAAAACTTTAGGTAACACTGTGGTTAATGTGTGGTTAAATTTAGGCACAAAACCCACATGCTCATGGTTTGGAAAAGATCATGTTTTGGCTTAAAATAATTGGTTTTGGGGGCATAATTGTGTCCAAATAATAATTTTTCACAGCATAATCCCAGCAGGAAACTCAGCGATTCCTCAATTAAAACAATTGCTTTTCATGGCACTTTCCCGGCAGGAAATGCAGCGATGGATTGTTACAAAACCCCCACATTTGATGGCTAACAAAAACACTGCAAACACAGCAAATGATTCACTAAATTGGTCTCAAACAGTGGTATACAGTGGTCTGCTTGGCAGGTGTCTCGTCTAAATACACGCCATCCACCATCCCCTCCATCTCCTGATGACAAAGTCTGCTCATGTATGACACCACTTAAGAAATGCTGTTATGATACATATGAAACGTGCAAATGTAATGTATTCATGATTTGCAGAAATGTATAATTGCAACATTTTCTTCAGGCCCCACGGCTGACTTGATGTGTGCTTTCAAGTGGCTCTGAAAAAATACAATGCAGGATTCACTGAGTGCTTATGATTCATGAGGTGTCAAAACCTTCTGCTGCACTTCACCTGAAACTCTCAAATATTAGGTATAAAATTAAATTATTCAGTTGAAAATGTCGTGATGCTGCATTTCATTCAGCTGAACAGACACTGCATGTTTTACAAGGTTTCTGTACAAACAGAAATCTCAAAAATGAGGATACTGTACACTACCTAGTATTGTATTACATCACATTCATTAGGTGACAAAACACACTTCTTGTGTGTTTTGTCAAATTGTCGTGTATTATTTAGTGTGGAGAAGGATGGGGGGGGGGGTGGAAAATAACTGTGACTTGAATTTACACACATTCTGTAAATGGTGTATGGCAGCTTGAGCCATAAGGAAGGCAGTTTAACAGCACTACCACTAATGCTTTAACAGTTACAATTAAAAATACAACTATTATTTTTACTCTAAATTTTCAGAATATTAATCCCACATACTGTATTTATGTATTTTTAGGTATCACCATGTTGGTAATATCAGGTTAATAGGATGTAAAACTAACTGCAGCTGTTGGTGTCTCATTGTAGCCAACAAGCCTTTATGTCACGTTTTAATATTGGTTCTTATTCTTTCATATTATTAGGGGCTTTTACTGTTCTACTAACATTTATAGAAGGGAAATAATAAGTTTAAAGGACCGTAGTCTTGCTCACAGGATGTAGACTGTTCGTATAATCCTGCCATTGGCTTCCCATTTCTGTGTGTTACGATTTGCAGGAGCACTGTCGTGGCACCTTAGTCTTAGCGCTACCTAAAATGATTTTGACTGGTTTAAAGAAACACAAACGACCCAGAGCGTTTTTCCCTTAGTACTCAATTATGATAGGTTCAGCCAGATCTTTCTCCAGCGCTGGCATAGTGCAACATCAGTCTGGTTATGCAAGACTAAAAGGACCATACCACTGGTTTTGCCAAGCGCTAACCTCCAGGGCTGAAAAATGAAGCCAACACAGAAGTGCCAAAAACTGCAGTTCTTTGAACGGCCACTTGTAAGCAAGTCTGTAAGCAAGTCAATCCTTGTAGACAGGGGCTTTACAGCACAAATAAACATGTCTACAGCCTGGTACAAAAATGGCATTGGTCTCCATAGCTAATTTCAACATTTTTATGTAGCTCACTAATTTAAATGTTACTAAGGCTTCAATTTATGCATAATTAAGGGCGGGCTGCTTTGAGTGACAGGCTGTCTGCCGAAAGCTTCTCAATCAGATCCTCTCCTCCCTCCTCCACAGCTACACCCTCTTTCCCAAATATAGTCACTTATGGCTCCAAAAACCAAGATGGCGATGGCCAAAGTGTGGTCAATGAGTGACGTCATGGTAGCTACGACCATTATTTTTGCAGTCTAAGTTTTTTGTCAGTTTTATCTTCTTAACTACAAATAATGTACTGTATACTTTACCGTCGACAATTTTCAAATAGCTTAAATGATTTTGACATTGCAGCTAAACATTCTGCAAATCATTACAATAATCGTTTCTGTATGATATTACAGAATTAGTGAATTAGCACAAATACTAATTAGCAGACCCTTAAAAATTTGCCACAGACAGTTAAAAAGGTCTGCTTTTCTTTCAGAGATCAATTACAGTTAAGTGGTAATAACCATTAAACACAGATTGGTTTGAAAAGTCTGCACAGCATCATCACCCTGAACACATTAAAATAAGCACTGTACCCTGAGCTGTTAACACTGTTCTTGTCAACTACTACACGTCTTTAAATGTGTTTTAAATGTGTGTTGTTTGTGTGAAGTTCAAGCCTTGTCAAAGGTGGTTGCTTTTGTCAGACAAGTTTATCTTATCTTATGCATTGTCTCATAATGATACTTTGACTCGCAGACATGATATTCAGTGTGATGAATATGAGAAACACAAATTCAAGTGGTAAAATTACAGTATGGGAATCATGGAAAACAACACCTGCTGGAGAGGTAGAAAGCGGTTGGTTGTACTGAAACACTTTAAATGACACATGATAAAAAGTTTACAAGCAAAAATGCCAATTATGAATCAGTGTCCCTATCGGGTTACTGGAGGCGCATGAAGAGCTCAGCATTTTCACTCCATCTCACAAAAAGCTGGGACTGCTGCTTTTCACTCTAGCTGTAAAAAAAAATATTCAATGTAACAAGGTCAGAGCTTGTTCTAAGAGTTACATAACTAGGTTAGCCTTTTGTATCAGTGCACTGCTGTAGATGAGACGGGAAGAGCTCCCTACAAAAACTACGTGAACATAGAGATGTAAGTATCAAGACGGCAATAACAGAAGACACATGAATGAAGTCCTCTGTCTCTGTGAAACCCCTCATCTTCTCCTTGGGGGGCAATTAGGCTAATAAGAGAATGACTAAGGAATATGATCAGCCAAAGAGACTAAGTGATAAAAAAGCTGCATGTGATAAGCATCTGACCCTGGATGAGGTTACAGCAGGACTTTGCTCCTCTTTGAGTTAAATAAAACAGATGGTGGTCATGTTTTTGTGCATGTTCGAATTAAGATAAAACATCTTATTCCACCACTAACAAACTGTAAACACATGCATGCTTTTTGCATAATAAACTTGTCAGACTGCATGATGTAAAATCAGATTGTAACTGTGTGAGTGTGAGTCTTCTTTGAGCATGTTATTCTTCCTCACAACAATATGATGCTCAGAGATTTTCAGCCTCAGTGTTTTATCCTCGCCTCACACACACAGAGATAGCAGGAAATGGTTCAGGTTGGCTTTACAGAGGTGATGATAATAGTTAAGCTCCTCACACACTGGAGCCACGCCAGTTTAACTGCATTGTGTGGTTGAATGATCCATGCCGCGTGATACATTTTGAGTTTGTGTGAGACACTTGCTATCAGAGTGCCATTGAGCCTATTGACTCCTAATTAACCGTCTTTGCATTCAAACACGATGGTAATCCGGCTGTAATTAGGGATACTATGTCACACACGTTGCAGCCTTGGCAGCAATCTGCTTACAGAGAGGAAAAGGAATGAAAGGAGGACTGTCTTTAAAGTAAACAAATGAACCAAGGCTGCAGGAGGAGAGACAATGAGAGGTGGTCACTGCAATATACTGTAGCGTACAGGCACACAGAGTAATGAGGACACTGGAGAGGTGGCTAGACAACACACAAACACACATGCTGAGAGTATGGGTGGAAAATGTTTAATAGACATGGAGGCCTGGCTGCAGCACAGGAAATAAAAACAGGAGAGGATTTCATGCTTTACATTTTATTCATTAGTTACAACACAGCAGCAGTGAGGAGGAGGTTTGAGGAGGACGGGGTGATGGTTTACCACATGGTTAGCTTGATGATGACATCTCCAGTGACAGCAGCAGTGCAGTGGAGGCCGTACAGTACATTAAAGCACATGAAGTTGGAGGCAAAGAAACAGTGATGAGGCTATGACATCATCCCTACGCATTCAACTTTACAAACTGATGGAGAGGAAGGACACAAAGCTACAGCCACTGGACTGGGTGTCACACGCGCGCACGCACGCACGCAAGGCAGGCACGCACGCACGCAAACTCCCAGCATGCGGAGTAGTTGCCGTACCTATACTGTGTATCGACCACAGTATGTTTGTGATGCTTGCAACATGGTGCAGACTGGCTGCAGTGGCTGAAGGGAATATTATGTCATTTTGGAGAGTGAGCGGGCTCACCGTGGCTCCATGACCCGCTCATCGCTTGACGAGATGTGGGAGGCGACAGCTTTGGAGCTCATCGCAGCCCCCCCTTTTTTTTCCTCCTCTCCCAACCTGCATCATCATCATCATCATTATCATCATCATCATCCGCACCAAGATTCATACTCACCACATACGCTTCCTGGGTGGAAGACAATGTTCTTTGTTGGAGGCGGTCACCCCCAGAGCCAGCTGCATAACAGTAATGTATTTCTGGTAATTCACCATGGTACTGTCCACCGCTACTAAAAATCCAACCCAAAGAAAAGCACAGGTGATCATATATTTCTTTATTCCCTGGCATCCGCCTCCGCTGCGTCTTCCATGCTCAGCATCACAACGCCATTTCCAGCGCTGAAGGACTGACAGTGAAAACACTCCCCAAGGAGCTGAGCGAAAGGTGCCGTACCGCTGCGACCCATGTCTGCAATGACACTCTGACCGTGTTTTAGCGCTCGCAAACACACCGCCGATCCATCCGATGTGTTGTTTCTTTGTGTTTCTTTTCTTTTCTTTTCTTTTTAATACGGTCAGGATTTGGACATTATCTCCTTCCTCCTGCCTCCTCCCTCCTGTCCAGGGATGGAAACACTCTCTTAAAAACGCTGCAGCGTCCAGGCGTCCGTGTGTGTGAGGTAGGGGAGAGAGTGTGTGTACAGTGTAGTCAGAGGGGAGCGACTGGGAGGGAGGGGAGGAGGGAGAGGAGGAGGAGGAGGAGGAAGAGGAGGAGGGATGGAGGGAGGGAGGCGAGGGACTGATTCATTCGGAGGGGCTCAGTTGTAGCATCTGTTTAGGAAGTCTACAGTTTGTCTTTAATTACTTGTTAACGGGAGCTTTTTTTAAGAAAGTGGAGGATCTTTGTGTTACACAATACTTCCTGGGACAAGTGATGACTAACAGGGGCGGAACTAGACAGTCGGAGACCCTCTCCCCTTTGTCTTTTTTCATTATTTTTTTATTTTATTTTTTTGGAGGTAAGGGTTATTTTTGTGAGCTTCTTCAATAGTCATTTTTAACTGAGGACAGCATTTTGCCATGCCACTAAAATTTATTATAGATGAATTTAGCTGCTTCGGTTTATAGTGCAAATTTACCTGCAACATATTCACACTCCAACCTCATCACATATCAACATTTGGTTTAGCACAGTCTCACTCCGCAGTTGTCTGAATCCAGGGCTTTGGCAGTGACTTGCAGCGTCAGAAACCAATGAAAAATGGCATCCTTTAACGTCGGCACAATACACAGCAGGTTGCCATTATAGTTTAACAGCACCTGGCAGCGTCAGGGGGAAATGCGGGGGGACAAGGATGAAAATTAAGGCGACAAAAGGCCAAGTGGGGCAGGTGAGAGGGGTGGTATATGGGTCCAACAAACACTGACTTTCACCCGGGAGAGTGGTGTTCATGTCCCATAAAGGCCTCTACACATGATCAGCTGTAAAACCGCTTTGCGCTGGCTGTCACATTGTTTGTCTTTGGAGAGGGCGGCAATGCCTGACAAAGCGGCACCGCTACCCTTGGCATCGTGCACCGCTCGGATTTTCCGCCCGTGCGCTGCGCTCAGAGTTGAAATTATTTGAACTTTGACCGAGTTTACCTCTGACATCTGCGCTGCACCTGGCGGTGAGCGAAGCACGTTGTTCTTATCATATGAAGGCCGCTTTAGATTCTAAAGCCAAACCATGTTCTTTTTTTCCCAAACCCAACCATGTGTGCTTGTTGTTGAAGGAAAAAAACGTCAATTTGCCGTGTTGTACCGATGTAGTGCATTTATTTTGAAAGAGACCGTATGTTAATGTTAAATTTCATCTGAAAACGGAAGTGTATTTTGAAAGAAGTCAATGCACGTAACAGGCAGAAGTTGATACGGTGTCCCAGAACATCAACCAATGAAATTTAGTGTTTACAGTCTCTTTCAGAATAAACGCATTACGTCAGACGTACGGACCAATCCACAACTGACCTCCAACCATCCTACTCTGACTTTCGCCACCTTAACTTTCGTTCTTGTCCTGCTGCGTTTCCCTCTGATGCCACCGAGCACTGTCAAACTATGACAGCAACCAGCTGCGTACCATGCTGACATTAAAGGACGGCTTATTTTGTCAGTGTCTGACATCACAAGCCACTGCCCAAGCGCCAAATTTCAATGACTTTGGTGTGAGACCGGGCTGTTCGCAGAATTTCCAGAAAATGTCCAGAAAGGGAATGTAAAATACTTATTGTTTCCATGATAGACCATATAAAATAATGGACATAGCCACAGTGACATGACCCAAGCCTCGAGTTTGGCATCTTGTCTGTTGCCATCTTGGATTTTTTTAAGCCAGAAGTGACCATATTTGGATGAGCTGCTAGCTTGGTTAGCATGGTGCATTCACAGCTAACTGTGATGTTGCAAATGCAAATTTATGCTAAGAAAAGACAGGCTTAAAACCAATAAAACAAAATGTATTTAACAGAAAAACAGAATATCTAACTCCTTAGAAGGTCTTTTGGTACAACCCGGTCTCACTCCAAAGTCGTCAAAATGCAACGCTTGGGCAGTGACCTGCGGCGTCAAACACTGTCCTTTAACTTCTGCATGATACGCGGCCGATCGCCATTATAGTTTAAAGGCACGCGGTGGTGTCCGGGGAAATGTGACGGGACAAGAATGAAAGTGAAGACACCAAAAGTCTAAGTAGGGTGGTATTAATTCTCCAGTTCAATGCAATTATGTAATTAAAGGAGCACCAGTCAAATCTCAAAAAATGAAAAGCAATGTGGAAAACATAATAGCTAGAAATATGGCATTATGTTTGTTGCATGTCTTATTTAATTAGAGGAAGGTTACAATCTCCTCATTGCTGCACAGATCTGATTTTATTGTCTGCCACCACTTTTTTGTCTCTGAAGTGTAACTGGGATCAGACCTCCCTGGGATTTTGAGCTGGCTTTGAGTTGCTACAATCAGAGTTTGTGATCTTTCACCCACTCTCCTCTTGACAAAGTAAGGCCAAAATACACCGCCACCAAACAGCCACCTCTATTAATTCAGGTTGTCCCTCCCATCCTACAAACCAGCCTTTGATCAATCATAAAAAAAATGGTTTGTGCCATACTTAGAATTTTTCTTCCTCAAATTTTTGGCATTTCCACTCAGATGTTTTTGAGCACAAACTGAAAATGCACCTAAAAATGGGTGGATAGAAACGTACCTACTGTCATGGCTTACTGAACCACTGTTAAGCACAAGTTCCATTTACTGTTTTTTTTTTCAGGAGCTTTAATGAATGGAGCAAACTCAGAATATCAGTCTCAGATGTTTTATGTCTTTGGAGTAAACCCATCTGCTGTCGACGGCCATAAGATGTGATCTCATGGTCTTCATCGGCACATTTCCAGTACGAGAACAGTGTGCTGCAAATTTTTTGTCCAGCTGATACATCCAAGGTCAATAATGAACCCTCAGAGAGCTTCTCTGCTCTGTCATACCCCGAACAATGTGAACGTAAAGTGAAAGCACTGAGTGTAATGGCTAAGTGAGGTTATTAATATAACAGCCCTCTGTGATTATTCTTCATCTTAAAAGTCTGACTCACTCAGCTTTCTGGTAAATGAGCAAGGCAACTAAATATCAGATTTCTGCTGCTCGTGATGTACGTCTGACTGATATCAGATCAAAGCAGTCAGCACACCTACACTCACAGACAGGACACGTTTCTGGCATTGTTGTTGACAGTAACAAGAAACAGTGGGTGGTTAATTGAATTTAAATGCCATGTGTAATGAAATTGGGGAGCAGGGACTGTTCTTCAGCTGATCTTTTGGTTCAAGCAACAGACGTCACATTTTACATTCAGTGCAACTGACTGGTGTGGTCCTATCACTGCTCACAGTGAACAACACACTGACAGTCACCGTCACACATACAGGCAGTTATCCGACTGTGTCAGGGAACTGGAGCTACACACCAAAAGAAACTGTCTGCTCTGTCCTATATCTTCCATAAAAGACCAATTTCTTGACTCGAGAGATCTTAGAGTGTCCTTTTCATCTTTTGCATGGGGAGTTTCCTTTTTTCTCAGGCCACCACACAGTTATAGCAGCTGTGCGGAAATTTTTGCCATTTATAAAACTGTCCGTAGTTCGTATCACCCCCCCCCCCACAAGAGGATCCGCATATTTATTTGAACCCAACAGCGACAAAAAAGCCTTTCTCTATATGGCTATTTAGCGTAGCCTCGGTGGGGTCGGACACAGCGGAAGTCAGCAAACCAGAATACGGCACCTGGAGGCGGAAGTAAGTCTGCAGCCCACAGCCATTAAACCACAGAAGAAGAAGGAGCTGTGTTTACAAGTAGGATTTGAGAAACAGGCTAAATGACATGTAGTGGGGAGTAGTCTCTTGTACAGTAGGTGGTGGTATGCACCTGGAAGTTGTTTGCGATCTGCCAATAAATTGAGAGAAGAAGAAGAGCAGCGTTTACAGAGTGTTCTTCGAGTAAGCGGTACGCAATGGGCATTGCTGAACACATAACAGTTTTACCAGATGTATCAATCCACCTTATTTTCAAACATGGAAGTAAATAGTGATCAACTTCCGTTTTTTTGTGCGTGACTTCCGGTCAGCCGCTTTCCCTCATGCTTTCCCTTACCGGAGCTAACGGTGCAAGCTAATTTTTTTTCAATTTTCAGTTGTTTATGTTAGTCAATCAGTTAGTTAGTTAGTTAGTTAGTCTGTGTATTTTGTATGACGTTAGATAACTGTGCCCATGTTTCCGTTATAACGGAAATTTATTCCCTCTAAACGTGAATAAATCGCACGTCAATCATAAACTATGAACTAAAAAAGCACAATCTATCCTGAGTGAGACAAACTGCTTGATCCCTGTCTCCAGTGTACCAGCAGAGAACCTGCAGAACCGAATCAGCGAAAAAACACACCGGGCTACACAGCCTCTCTACCTGAGCAACTGAACCTGCAGCTCGCACCCTCGACACACAGACGGTGCTTCTGCATGCCAGCCACACGTGTGCGCAACTGTGAGAAATAAATATGTGAGGTGTACGCTGCTTTTCTGTCTTTTTTTCCCTTTTCTTTCTTTCTTTCTTTCTTTCTGTCAGCGACATACACTCCTAACACAGGACGGGTTGTTTTAATTGACTGAGTTGATCGTTAAGCCATAGTGATGCGTGGATCGGCTCTGACAGCACCCGAATCAGTATGTACGCATCAACCATCCAGCCGTTACAACATGATTGAGCTAGCAAAGCAGTTTTGTGTTGCTATGTGTGGTATTTATTCAGTTTTGGGAAATCACGATGTCTAGAAAGCATCAGTGGCTGCAGCTGACAGGGACAGCTAACGTTAACACTAGCAGCAAAGCTAACATCAGGATCGTCATCCGTTAAAAGCCTCCCGTTGTTGGATACGACATGAAACTACTCCAGTTAGCTCAATCATGTTGTAACTAAGACATCCGCTGGAGAATATTTTTTTCACGGGCCACTTTGTGAGTTTAGTGAGTTATTACAGACACGGCTAACGGCTAACAGCTAACGGTTAGCCCAGCTAATCTATGATAACCATGTTATTAATTACACACAGAGAAAATACTAATGTTTGTTCAGTCATTGTGTTTATAGACTTTACAAACATCAGATTAGTCTAAATGGTGATATAGTGACGTGAAAAATGTGATATATACATATATATAGCTAAACTCAGCAAGGTAAACAACAAGGGGATTCCCATTTACACAGTGGAAAGAGTGCTGGACCGGAAGTGTCGCACAAAAAAAAAACGGAAGCTGGCTGCGTTCTGTTTTGCCTCTGTGTTTCTGTGAAATATAAGGTGGATAAGGACTTGGTTGTACTTTTGATGTCTTGGCGGATAAAGAAGGAGCACCATCTAAAAGAACAGAAGAACAGAAGAAGGCTAAACAGGACAGTGATAGGGCTCGAGCCCAAACGCATGTAAACCATGGTCGGGCATTCACCAAGTGGAGAGAGCTGCAAGATTTGAAAGGTTTTAAAACTGATCCCGAGTTGGCCCTTTTCCTAATCGACAGGTATGTAATTTTTGTTTATATTTAGCGAATATACCGCAACTTGTTAGACGTTGTTTCACTTCAATATATGACGACATGGAAGTTATAAGCAAGCTAAATGTAACGTTAGCTGATGTGAACCGCTTTTGTCTAGTAACGTTACAACAAACACCACAAAATTATCTGTGACTGTGACCATGAACACAAATATACAGCAGGCAGTTGTCCTCAGTTTATAAGAAATTCAGAGCTACACCAGAACATTTATGATTTTCCTCTTGCTCTCCAAAACAAACGCATGCGGTAATTGCCGGTTGCAGTCAAGATTTTACGACACCAGGCTGTGGGTCGACCAAAGGGGGGCACTATAATCAACGAAAACGTAAAGTTCCTCACAGCTGCTTTAAATGCTCATGATGGCTCAAATGATGATCCCATTTAAATACTGGGGGCTGAAGATGATGGTTTCATCCATGGCACAGGCCTACTTTAGGTTTTCAGTTGTCACGTGAATGTACTCATGTATTTTATTATGTTTTCACTCTAGAGTCCATGTGCCTAAGTCTCCTGTTCTGTTTCACACCTGGCTGCAGATAAAAATCCCCCTGAGGACAATAGTGTTGAAGTTTAAGACAGCTCTTTTTATAAATATATTTATTGGTCTGAGCAGGGCACCACAGGGTTTATGTGTCACATGCAACATCCTGGACACCCCTGCCACATTTTGACACTTTTGTTACACAAACATTTATTACACTCAGTGAATTTTGTGTAAGTTGCATCGTCAAATATATGTTCAAACATTGCCAGATGATTACAATACATGAAACTGTCACAGGCATGATCAGAGCAGACATCGTTGACATCCTATATTACTGTACAATGATCTTTTATACTGTTAGGAAAAGAAAGACACTCTGTGGCATTGCTCTTGAAACTGGATGGGTGAGCAAGGACAATAAAAAAGACGTGAACACCATAGTAATGGACTTATTCTACTGAACTAATTTTATTGAACTTTTTCACTGGAGACTCCTCTTGTACGTATTTTTATTGAACTTGTTTTATCCTAATCGATTACATTAACATTTATTACATTAACATTTGACTTATAATTCTATCACTGGATTATAAACCCCCAATGCTTAAACCTCTCTTACGTGTAACAACAATATCAGTTATTGTATCTGTCGTCCCCAGCTGTAGTGTTCCACACATTTACACCTCCCAAGGTTTTCTTTCTTCTTAGAGAGCTCGGGCTGTGTTGGGAACTCTCCATGTTTTGGGCCTAAAATGTAAGAATTCAGAACATATTTCTCCCTGTATCAGAAATAACATAATAATAGCTCAGTATGTCTGTAAGTAATTTAAAGTTAAAGGAACAATGTGTAAGATTTAGGGGGGTTTAGTGGCATCTAGTGGTGATGATTGCATACTGCAACCAGCTGAAACTTCTCCCGGTTAGAATTCCTTAAGTGTTCTTTGTTCAGGAGGTTTTTACCCAGAGGTGAATTATCCGCAGAGGTCTCTTCCTCTCCAAAACCAGTGGATCAGGTTATTTAAACCAGCAAAAACACAAAAGCAGTTATACGTTTCAAGTCAGTGTTTCTCTGATGCTGCTCACACTGCTAGCGCAGCATCTGTTAATGCGTGCTCACCTTTTTTCCCAAATAACTTTAGATTCAGAAGTTTAGGAAATTTTTACAAGTAGCTTAATTATCCGCAGAGGTCTCTTCCTCTCTAAAACAAACAGACCTGGTGATTTAAACCTGTATAAAGCAGAGTCATAACAAATAATCAGTGTCTTGTCGAAACTTTTGTTACTGAGGGGCTGCTAACTACAGTGTCCGACCCAAAAATGCAAAATGGCAAATGGCCCTATCTAGAGCCAGTGTTTGGTTTGTCTATTCTGGGTTATTGCAGAAATATGGCGATGCAACATGGCAGACTCCATGGACGAGAACCCGCTCCCTGTACAGATGCAAACAGCTCATTCTAAGGTAACAAACAGATGACAGTTCTTTTTTCAAGTGGATTATACACTAACAAAAACATATTTATCGTATTATATTCCATTCTGCCAATGTATCCCCCTAAATCCTGCACACTGGACCTTTAAAGTGACATGTTTTGATGTTTGGCACAGAAAATATGTTTGACTGCATATTATACAGTGACTTTGTTATATTCATGCAGGCGCAGTACACAGCAGCTCTGTCTCAGTGGACTGTGCCCACACCACCTGTCATTAGCAACAAACAGAGGCTGGCGTGGGTTGTTTTTCAGTCAATAGACTGACACACTGGTGCCGTTCTAAGCTTCAGAGTAAGTCGATTAGTCTAGACTTTGAAGTCTTAGAGGAGTAGAGAAGTGCTCACCTGAGCAGAGAAGTGCACTTCTCACTCTCACAAGACAAGACAGACACACACGCAGCAAAAGAGATCTGAGGAGGCCAGATAAATGGAGACTGAGGATCTTATATTTATCTGCCACGAGCAACACAATACTACAATAGCTGTTATAAGCATGATGTGATAAAGGGATTATCTGGTTTGTTAATTAGGAAAAATCGGACTGAAGCTGAAAATGAACTTGAGCAACTGTCGTGTCCTACAGGATATTTCCACCATACAGCTAAACAGGCAGAGCACGGCACTGACACCACAGGCATCAGGGGAGTGAATTCCTCCGTGGCCCACGTTGCTAAAAATGTATGCACCCATGACACTGTAGTGCTCTACGGATGAAAGTATCCTCCACATAGTGTGAGCTAACCTACAGCACAGGCAGTGCAAACCGAGGGTACACATACAAGACTGCATGTTTAAATTCACTACAGTGTGCAGTTATGTAAAATGAAATTAATGGTAAAAGTCCCTATTTCTAATTTAAACATCTGAGTTCATATAGCTGTAGGTATTTTATAAATTACATCTACAACAAAGCCTAATATAATAGGCAGAGAGTGAACATCAGGCCTTTTCTGTTATTTAAAACAGCTCTTTTTGTGGTTGCCAGTTAGTTACTTCTGGGTGACTGGAAGCAGAAAACCCTTCAGGGCATTAAAGGAACCTAAATTCATCTAGTGCTCATATGTCCAAAAATTCTCCCATGCAGTTCCTGCTGGTGAGAGGGCTTCTAACCATATCTGTGTACTGACATTAGAATATGTAGGAAATAAACAATAATACACTAATTTTCACACTTGAAAGAAGCATGGATTTCACACAGATCTTTTGATTTCTCACAGAATATGTATTAAGGAATAAGCACATTTCAAAAAATCATATAATTTCATGTCATGCAACCATTAAGGACACATTTTTCCTGTGAATTTGGCGGGTTTAGCAAAAATTAAGTTTATACACTGCAGTTAAAAACACACTTATTTGCATATTTTTCAGACTGATTTCAACATTTTCATTTGACTCTGTACATTTCAGCTGATTCCTTTGGGCCAACAGAATGTACAAAAAGATTGAGTGTTACGTTGGGAAATCAAATGGTAACGCTTTACTTTAAAGGTGCATAATGTCCTAATAATCACCTGAAAGGAACTGTGTGTTTTGGTACTAATTAAAGGGAAAATAGACACAGTACTCTGAGACTTCAGTTAGATTAGTTTACTTTGTTGAGCTTGTGATTTTTGGAGGATTTCCTTTGAAAGAACTGCTCAATTTAAACCTAAAATCATTGATGTTTTTGGTCACTGGGGGCAGCAGAAACCAGCTGTGAACACAACAATTACATATCGTCAGTTTTGAAATTGAGGTGAGAATTAACATGATTATTATTTTTGTTATGTCAGAAAAACTGAGTTGAACTTTTTTCCATTAAAACTTTCTGAGATAATAATCTTGTTAATTCGGAAATACAAGGGTTTTTTTTTCTCAAGTAAATGCATTACACATCCATACAGAGCAACATTACTATTCATTTGGAGTGGCGTTTGTGTCGACCTGGTGAATGTAGGTCTAATATTCACCCTCTTTTTATTCCGTTTTGGTCTCTACCAACTCTTGTGGGAAACATCTGGCTCTTTTTCTTTCTTTATTGCCATTGAAACACATTAACGGGCAATTTACAATTACGAAACAAAATCACCTTGAGTTTGGGCTTCACTTGACAAACATGCACGTAAAAATAAAATCACACCACACAGGAACTGAACTGTCGTGGGAGGATTAGTTATATAACACTGGTCTGTGGTAAACAGGTGCTCAGATGATGCTTCCAGTAAGAACAATAACGAGTCCAGGGGTATCGCTGTTTCCAAAATTCTTTAATATCTGTCCCTTTAGCTGTTAAATGCTCCTCTATGTTCACCTGCTAGTCTCTGACTGTGTCTGCCTGCTGTTTGGTGCACACACTACATTTAGGGCTCATTTTTCTGAACTTTACAATTGTGCATGATGCCCTGAGATCAATAGGGGATCAAATGTTGTAGTAGGCACAACGATAGGATCAAATAAGGTGGTAACATAAAGTGCAATTACATCAACATGAAATAATACGCTAAAAGAAAATAACAATAACCAGAACAAGATGACTGTTGTCCCCTAAGTGGCAGGGCTACACTCCCATACTCACACCACTTCTCCACTCCTCCCACCTCCCTCCACCCACAGAGACCTATCACTCTTCAGTCATTTCAGTTATAGTACAGTGTGTGCTGGGGTTGGACTGTTGTGCTAGATTTGTGGTTGCAAGATATGATATGAGGGGTTTCCAGATTCTATTAAATGTTAAGCTTATCTTTCAGGGCACATCTTATCCTTTCCAAATGAAGTGTGTTAGTTAAATCCTCCAGCCACATCTTAAAGGTAGGGACAGTTGTGCTCTTCCATAGAATGAGAATTAATTTCTTTGCTATTATGAGACAATAAGAGAGAAAACGTTGCTGCGTTGTGTTTAGCTTTCTGAAGTTCTCAGATATGATGTCAGTATTTTTATCAACTGTTGGAGCTCAGTAAAACTTAAATTTATTTTGAACATTTTGTACTCAATTGTGTGTATTAACAAAAGAGCTGGTAGAAAACATTTTAGGGAGCGTCATGGTGCTTTACTGTAGATTTAGATTGTGTAGGATGATCTAGTTTCTCCATACAGTAAATGTCTACACTGATTCTCGGCTGTGCGCCGGCGCTGACGTCGCTGCTTCCTGTTAGTAGCCTCTTGTATCCAGTCAACACTCAACTAATACACCGTTAATGGAATCATCAGAGCGGCAACGAACCTACCAGCAACGCACTCTGTCACCTCCCATTGACCAGGACGCCATTCAGATAACACTCCTGATTTATCAGACGCTACGGAGCATCATTATCAGGCATGTAAGACACAGCAGTCATTAGTGGATGGCGAAACTGCTATGGACACACACATACACACACATACACACATATACACCAAGCCTGCTCTCTCACACACACACACACATTACAGAGAGCGAGTATGGGAACCAGTAGTAGTGTGTCAGTGGGGAAGCATTGAGACAGCAGTGGGTCAGTGGTTGTGCTGCAGTCTGAAGCCGCTGCATATCCATGCACACTCCACTGCAGCACTTTGATTTCACATTGGCATCCCCCCTCTGCATCTCCACAGTAATGGCTCAGAGCAGCCTGCCCCATTATTACCCTTCTCACATGAGAACCCACTGCTGACATCTTTTATTGTACGGCGCACGCTCTCACACACCGACACGAGCATGCTCACACAGAGATGCAAAGGCACACGTGTGCGCTAATAACACACTAAAGTACTTTTTCCCCCAGCAAGTAAATAGGACAGACGGGGCTGCCCTTCTTTCTTGTGTCCTTAGACTCTCTTGTCCACTTTATTCCATACAGCAAAAATCAAAGCTGGTTTGTAGGACTCAGAGGCTCCTGCTCCCAGAGGAGACAAACCTGGACGAAAGCCCTAAGAACCACTACCGCTGTAACACCGTGATTTATTACTTTTGCACCAAACAAAGAGGAGAAGTTCACAGAGAAAGTCCTCTTCACATGAATGCACTGCACCAAGAAGAACAAGAGTAATGAAACACACACACACACACACACACACACACACACACACACACACACAGTCACACCTCAGTGCTGTCGCAGTGCTTTCTCTCTATGTGCTGTGAGGTGAGTCATCAGCACAGAGAAGCATAACCTCACAGCTCCAGCTAATCTCTCCTCTCCTCCTCCTCCTCCTCCTCCTCCTCCTCCTCAACCTGCCAGCATCTCATTTTCTCCACTTATGGATGAAGGCACGGTGACTTACATCATCGCTGCAGCCTCACATATACATATAAGGCCACAGATCCACGACACATGGCCGACACATCCTGGTGAATCACACACACACACACACACACACACATACACATTGTCTGTGGTGATATATCCTGCAGCTACAAAAAAGGCCGGCTATCCAATCAATATTTCTGCGTAATTGTGCAGTTAATGCACTTAAATCAGCACTGTTCAGACTGAGATGATTACTCTTTATATGCTGGTTTAAACAGCAGTCCCATGAAGACAATATGGCAGTCAGTGGCCCTTAAACTGGATTCAGTCAGCTTCACATCACTTCCCGCACCGCTCTTACAGTGATACACAGGTCCTCTGTGCCCTTTAAGACAGAAGCCCAGAGATGTGATTAAATGCTGCATGTTCTCTCGCAGTCAGCAGGATACTGACCAGAGGCGGACACGAAAAGCCAAACTAATAAACACAGTGTCTCTCTGAACCCGCACAGCTGACAATCAATCTGCTCTTCTCCTGTGGATCAGAGAAAGTGTGCACATCAGAAAGGTGGAAAAAAAAACAGCACATACACCTATTCGTGCAGAGATGCAGTTCACCGTGAGGAACATATTCCCAGGTTGTTGCCACATTTATAACAAGCTGCAGACATGCTTCACTCTGTCACACGGGGACACATGCTGGCACACAAATTCTGAAGCCGAGCATCCATGACTTGAGGCAGTTTCTGTCCTACTTCTCCTAAGAGTGAACAAACAAAAGATTATGGCGTTTTTATCGGGATATACATGCAGTCAACCTTGCCCGACACTGTGTCTGAATCAGCCTGATTTAACAGGTAACACACAAGCAGGGATACATAAAACTCTGAAATGAAATTTTAAGAGGACTTACGTTGCCTTGTTAGCGTACTGCATCTCCTGTGGAGGCTCTGTGACTATTCTGGCTTTGTGTGCTGCTATGCTGTGTTGTGTGTGTTAGTCTGTTTTAGTCTGTCAGCCTGTCTGTGTGTGTATGTGTGTGTCAGTGCCCAGGGCCAGACCACTGGGATAGCTGTCTCCATGCTGACTTAGCTGTCATACATTAAAGAGGCCTTCTTAACGGTCTAGGGAGCATATCAGCTTGTCTGTCCCGTCACTTCAGGCATCACATCCAAGCAAGCACTCTACCTCACAAACACACACACACACACACACACAGACACACACACAGTACATATATACACGCTGTCAACCATTCCCCGTCTCTTCCCTTCCCCCTGCTGTGTTAGCTGGGCCAAGGGTACTCTCCAGGGGTCCACACACACTCAGAAAGACACCAACGCTCAGTCATGATGCATTCACAGGGTCTGACATGCAGTGACAAAAGCAGCCTCGCAGGATTCTGCACCAGAGTACTGGACTGCTCCGGCCGCTCTCTCATACACAAAAGAATAGGTGAGCAGATGTCATTTTATGCTCTTCTCTTCGGTCATTTCATTTATCTACACAATTAAGTATCACCATTTTAAGACACGGATATAGCACTGCCAAATTAGTCAGAATACAGATGGGTGAGAAATTAAATGAAAAGCTATATAATGTGTGTTAAGGTGTTGGGGCTCTACAAGCTGCTTTGGCATAGATTGTACAAGACTTAGTTTTCTTCTAAAACATCGAACTCATCTTTTCATGTCTTCATTTTTTATGTATTTATAAGAAAAACACACAATAATCATGTCTGTAAATGTGCCAGTGCCACCAACCCATTGCTGTGTTTTAACCACGGAGAAAGTTATAGGGCAGCAATGGAGGTCTTACACACACGGAAAGAAAGAGTTTCAGACTGGAGTGAGGATTTTTTTATGCTTCTGTTTAAATTTCTTTCTTGGGGCTGTACAGACAAAAGTGCAAACGTTTCAGGCCATGTTGGAGTTTCCGCAGTGCAAAATGAGGCATGCATGATGACACCCTGTATGTGGGTTACTCTACAGGTGCACCCAGTCAGTCATCATGGCTTGACTGAACACACATGAAGCCAATTGCCAGCAAATCAAGTCATCACAAACATACCCAAACACCCCAGCAGCCTAAATGAAGAACTAGATATGACCTGTTTTCTGTGACTCTCTTGCTGACTCCTGTACCAGTCAGTCCCATTTCCAGTGTGCAAGCTAACATTTGTATGTATACATACAGTATATCAATATATGTATTAGAGTGTGTCAGTGCTGGAGTTGCATTGTTTTGATATGTCTGTGATGACAAGACCTGCTGGCAATTGGCTTCATATGTGTTCAATCAAGCCCTGATGATCTGACTGGGTGCACCTGAGGAGTAATCCACCTATCGGGTGACTCATCATGCATGCCAAATTTTGCACAGAGGAAAGTCTAACATGGAGTGAAACATTTGCACTTTTGCCCCATTTTATTTACTCTGCACAGCTCAAGGATGCAAATAATGAAGTTAATTTGTTAACTTAGGTTTGGGAACAGGGCCACGCCCCAACCACACCCTAACTACCTGCCAAGCCTACTGAGAGGCCGTTTACAAGTACACGATGATTTTGATAAACGGAGACATCTTCCTTCGTTTGTGCCCTTCGTTTACACGCCAACAGAGATTTCTCCTCTCGCCTGTGTAAAAAGTGCGACCTATGTTGCTATGGTGACAATGGATACATGGAAGGCTTGAGCTTCTCGTTACACTGCCACCTACAGGTTTGGCATGCTCTTGTATATATACACGGGTAAGTGTAAACGAAGATCTTTTTGAAAACGGAGACGGTGAAATGTCCGTTTATGAAAATAGCCGGCAACGTGTAAACGGCCTCTTACACCTGTCTCGATTTCTTGACCTGCTCTCCCTTTCCCTTCCCTTCATACATCATCCTCCCTACCTCATCCCTACCAACATTCCTTCATCTTCTCGTCCCTCTTCCCCTTATATCTTCTTATTCAATGGTGCAAACCTCTCCCATGTCTCATTCTAGGTACCTTTTGGGGGTCCCTGTAATCAGCTCAGGTGGAAAAACACCTGAGACAGAACCCACACACTGAGTCTCCCTCTGCCTGATCTCTAGTACATCCTCCCAGATCAACCCAACAGAAGACATCCCTCCTCTACCTTCACCCCCACTTACATCCATTCAGCAGTCCTCAACACCTTCTGAACTAAAATTAAACATTTAAACAACATATTGCTGGTGAAGAAGCATTTAAAAATCCAGTCTCCAGTCTGGATCTCTCTTGTTCTTTGTGTGCGAGTCCTTTAGTGCACTATACTTGCTCCCTGCCTACCACACCAGAGAAGAAGACTACCAAAGGACAGTTTAAGGTGCACCTCAACCCTTGTGAACCACCATCCACCAAGAATAGTGCTTCAAAAAGTGGTTGTGTTTGTTTTTATCAAGACATTGCTGCATTTTCAGTCACAATTCTATCTCCAAATCAGGGCATTTTAAGCCAAAACATGATCTTTTCCTAACCATAACCAAGTGGGTTTTGTTCCTAAACCTAACCACAAGATAACCACAGCATTGTTGAAATGTCAAGTTTCAGTATCTGCTATATAACAACAGACAAAAGTAACATATGTGTAGTTTGCAAACATGTTTTTCAGCCGCAGTCCCAAAATGTCATAAAACCAATGCAGTGACAGACAGGTAAAGAAATATAAAGCAAAAAGACCTGGTATGATACCACAACATCAGCATGCACAAGGTAGTGCAGGAATCATGCAGCGAAACATCAGTGCAATGATACAACAAAACAGCATCCATCATCCAGGACATGCAGCAATACACAGCAGCATAAAGCAACTGAACACAAATGAGCAACACAGTGTAAAGCAATATACATCGATCCAAAATCTCTGAAAGGAGCTCAGATGGGCCGAGATCCTGTGACGGTAAAGGCCATAACAATCATTTTCATACACCTCAAACCATTCAGTGAGCCTGTGAGTGAATGCATGGAATATCTGTGTTATCGTTCTCCACACATTTACATGATCTTCCTTTTAATTGGGCATTAATAAGAAATAAGGGAGCGTAACAGTGGTTTGGAAGCTGCAAGGCAGACAAAGATGCCTAAATACTGTAGTTCCATTCATAAGAAGAAGAAAACACTGGATACGTGTGAGTGTGAGATGAGGTGATAAGAAGACATTTGTCTGTTTTGTAACTGAGATTGTCATCATAAGCACTCAAAACATTTTAAAGACTCTTTAAAAACACTAAGGAGCCGTTTTAAAATTCAAATAAAAGCAACACTGAGATTTAATTTATCTAATGTGGTTTGGAAACAAGTTAGGGGTGATTTTATCAACTCACGGAACATTAATAATGCAGCAGAAAGGAAAGCGCTCTAGCTGTGAGGCTTTTACGCAACATCAGTGAAATGTAAAGCAGCTCTCACCTGGAGTCAAACACAGGGTCGGTGTACATGGGAGGGGAGCACAGAGGTTGCTCTCCTGGACTGTTTGGGGGCACAGGGAGGCCCCCTTTCCTGCTCTGTCCTGGGACACCATCTGTAGTAACAGATTAATATGTTAGCCACTGTTTTTATGGCTCTGTTAATTTACATCTCATCCTCGGACTGAGTGAGTAAGCAGGAGGATTCACAGGTTTGTCATTATGGTGATATTAGCCACAGATAACATTCACTGAGCTGTAAGTGTGGGTCATTTTCCTGAGAATACTTGAGTTTTATGTTAATGTAAGTGAGGCATATTGATTAGGAGTAGTGTAGCACAGACAGGGTCGTGCAGACTACAGCCACGGTGAGGCCATATGTTGTCAGAGGCCAGTTAGGAACACTGGCGGCTCACTAATCCCCTCAGCCATCCAGATTTAAGAAGCTATTTTTGCTGGCTCTTAGTCTGTGGCGCTGGCTTACTGCAAAGTAGTTTTCTTCTTTTTATATTGTTTTTCAATTTCTCGCAGAAAATCAAACGCAACACGAGATAAGTGGAAATATTGCAGAAATAAGTGGAAAGCTGCGGCCGATCGATGAGCTGTAACTCTGTTCTGTTCTGATGCTCACTGAGATGTTTCCCAGTCAGAGCAGGAACACACAGCCCTCTATGACCTTTATATTTTGTGTTAATGTATTTAGTGGTTTATCAATGCATGCACCTTTTTCATCCAGCAGGAAGCAGGTTAACAAGTGGGGACACACTTCCTCCAAAACAGAGCAGAATGAACAGAATGCAGCAGGTCCCTTCGAGGACAGATGGTCCAAGAATATCTCCGTCCGTTTCTTGCCGGACTCGTGTCCCAATATTTCCTTGTACTCCCCCAGTGAGAAAACCTTATCGTACACCAAGTAAGGAAGCACAGTGCCGACATCCAGCTCGCTCAGGATCTTCTGTCGGTGCTGTTTGAGGATCTTAGCCGCCCATCTCTTCTTCTTCCTGGCGCACGCCCTCCTTCCAGGCCTCTGCGGATGCCTCTTCTGCTTCCTCACAAACCACCTCTTGGTGCCACTGCCGAACATCTTCAAGTTGAGGAGACCCACCAAAACTTCTTCCACGGCTCTGTCAACACAGTTCCCGAAGGAGGGGAGGTGCATATTTCATGCCAGGGGAACAACCATGCCACATATTTCCTCGAGGCTCGCTTTGTTGTTGTCTGAGTCGTTTATCTGGGGCAGGAAGAGACAATCTGGACAGCAGCTGATTTCTAGCTGGGTACTTACCGACACTAAGAAGATTAGCAGACTCTTAAGCACACCAATGCAAACTGCTCACCACCGCGCAGACAACATATTTTACATTATTTTTTCCCTGTCTTGTTGGGAGATCAAACATTTGAGCTACTTAAATTGTCATTTAATCACCTAATGCCCCCTTTAATTAAAAATCTGTCCAGCTAGTTTCTCTTTTCCGTTAGTTCCTTAAAGATTATTTAGAACAACCTTGTCACACACCCCACAGTTATTTTGGGTAATGCTGACTATCCTAAAAATCATCAGGGAGTTACAGAAGAAGTCTTTTGAGGTTAAAATCCACTCCCCATCTTGGAAACTCTGCGCAGTGTGAATGAAACAGCGTTTTAAGTTGCCTCTGAGCAAGGCATTCAAACTCTAGCTGCTCCACTGTCTACTCCCCAACAGCTCACCTTCCTGCTTATTGCTGTGAATGTGACACCTGATTAAAGCGAGATTAAACCATTTTGTCACAGGCACTGACCCGTTACATTGAGATGTCAGGCTTGCATTGAGGAGAAGCATTAATATATAATAGAATGGAACAAGGGCATTTAAAGGGGAGCTTAATGCATTGTACTGAAAATCTATTTAGAAAAAAAAGAGTAATGCAGCAGAAACTGGCGTGACCTTGAATCACATTTTATCCAGCTGCTGTGTGAAAGGATAGGAGACAGGCTGCTCTTTACCAGAAGAGGGTGCTATTTGATCAGTCAG